>NC_134714.1:125420227-126057045 GCF_049634645.1 Pelodiscus sinensis | reverse complement strand
TGTCATCTTATAACATTCCTTGGGATTATTAGAACCACTGTGCCTGAAATACGATCCCCTCCCACCCCCAACCCCAGCACAAGAAACAATGGGTATAAATTGCAGCAAGGGAGGGTTAGATTGGACATTAGGAAGAACTTCCTTCCTGCCAGGGTGGCTAAGCACTGGGATAAATTACCTAGGGAGGTTGTGGAATCTTCATCACTGGAGATATTTAAGAGCAGGTTGGACAAACACCTGTCAGGGATGACCTAGAACAGGGGTGGCCAAAAGGGCCTCTGCGGGGTGAATCCAGCCCACCAAGCGGGTTGATCTGGCCCGCAAAGGCCCTGCCACTCCCCTGTCCCCAGGCCAATTAGGATCTGGGGATAGGAGGAAATGGCAGGGCAGGAGACTTTATCCTGGCTGGCCTGGGGGCAGAAGGGGGAGCATGCAAAGTCTCCTCCCACTGCCAGGGGGAATCTCTGGGGCAGGGGAGGCAAAGACTTCACGTTCTCCCCCACCCCAGTCATGGTCTGTGGGTGCGGACGCAGGGAAGTATCCTGACCCCGCCCCTTCCACCTGAGGCCCCGCCCCTTCTGGTGCGGCCCGGGACCACTTCAAAAATTTGTGAAGTGGCCCTGCTGTACAAAATTATTGCCCACCCCTGAGCTAGACGGTGCTTGGTCCTGCCGTAAGGGCAGGGGACTGCACTTGATGACCTCTCGAGGTCCCTTCCAGTTCTGTGATTCTACGTGTGCCCATACGTGGAACTTCCCCAGGCAAATCAGCACATCTCCCCCTTGACTCCTGGGCAGATCACATCCCCCCAGCAGCAACACCTCATCTAGCTCAAGCTTTTCACCTTGGCCTTCTAAGCTCTCCACAGCTAGGTCTCTCCCCACCTTGTTTCTTTCTGTGCCCCGCCGCACACCCAGGGCTTCACCAACAGAACCCGCCTCCATGGCCCATCTATTGCATCCTACTCTTCTCTGTGCCTCTCCCCACACCATTCCTCCCCCTGGGACCCACCAAGCCTCCCCACTCTCCCTGCATTTCAGAACTTCACCTCTCCCCACAGTGTCCACAGGTGTAGAACAAGCACAGAAAAAACTCACACACGCCCACACACAGAGCAGGCCTAGAGTTTCCCAAAGGGTCTCACCAGCGGTTTAACCTGTAGACTGCTCCTTGGGGTAAGGACTGCCTTGCTCTTTGCAGTGCCAAAGACATTGGCATGCAATAAATAACGAGGCACCACTAGAGGCCCCGATTCAGCACACAGCATTTAAGCACATGCTTCATGAAGGTTTAATTCCCTCTGCAGCCAAAGCCACGTGCAACAGGGCTCCCCCACACACACCAGAGCACCCCCCCTCCTCCCCTCCAGAGCTAATACAGGCAGGCCATGCCCCACGCTGCCTTACAGTGCCTGGTGCCAGCCACGTTGCCCATCTCCTCCACACGTCAACCTCTCGCAGGACAGAGACGTCCTACTCAGAGGCCAGGCCAAGCCTGGCATTCAGGCACAGCTCGATAGTTTAGGAGCAACCACCAGGGGATCCCTCTGAAGACAGGCAATTCTCAAAGCACCTCATGAAGATAGGGACAAGGCAGCAGGTCTCCCTCCCCACACCGGGGCTCCATTCTCCAGGCTGCCCACCCAAGAGCTGCCTGCTCCGCTCCCCAGATCCTCTGGCCCTGTTCCAAGGCCCCATTTTCCAGACCCCTCCCTCCTCTTCAATGCCGGGGTCCCCGTTTCAGGCAATTCTTTATGCCTTCTGCGACGTCTCTCCTGCAGCCCTCAGCTCGGGACTTCTGCAGGATGGGTCTCAACCACCCAGACCCCCTTTTCCTACAGGCCCTGCTCCTGCTGAGCTTTTTCTCATGGGGACCTCTCTGAAGCATCAACCCTCTTCTTCCCAGGCTTAGCCCGGCCTGACAAAGCAGGTTCCTCCCCTAGGCACCTGCATGTGAACGGTCTACTTGGCTGGGCTCCCCAGCTCCGGGCAATTCTCTCCAACAGCTCTCCGCTGTTCTCTCCGCACCGCCCCGTGCAGCCCTTTCCAGCCGTCTCTCACCACATTCCCAGTTGTCCTTTCTTCTTCCCTACTCTCATCTACTGCCCGGGTCAATAGAGAGAGCAGGCATCCTCCACCTGGCCTCGCCGGGAGGCAACTAACCAGTCACAGGTGAATGAAACCCCTTCCCTCTCACAGGGACCGGTCAGCTTGTGGCAGGGCATAAGCACACATGTAAGGGCTTGGTTTTATCAGTGCCAAACACAGGCATCTTTCCAAAAAGACCAATGAACAATCTGATTAACTGCTGTCCTGTTGCCGCTGGTTGGCTGATTTGTATTTTATAAAGACACATCAACAAATTAAAAATAACGTATCTAGAGAATATTACTAACACCGCCTACGATTATTAAAACTAAGCCATTACTAACGATTTTGTTTCTTTTCATTATTTGCATAAAAGTTGGAAGTTGCATTATTTGAAAGTTTTTCTTCACTCAGTACATGGTCGACCTGTGGAACTCCTTGCCAGAGGATGTGGTAAAGACTAGGACTTAAACAGGGTTCAAAAAAGAGCTAGATAGATTCATGGAGGTCAGGTCCATCAATGGCTATTAGCCAGGATGGGTAGGAATGGTGTCCCTGGCCTCTGTTTGTCTGGAAATGGGTGACAGGAGAGGGATCACGTGAGGATTCCCTTCTGTGTTCCCTCCCTCTGGGGCATCTGGCATTGGCCACTGTTGGCAGACAGGACACTGGGCTGGATTGAATCTTTGGTCTGACCCATTCTGGCCAGTCTTATGTTCTTAAAACAGTAGCACTTAGAGGCTGCAGTTGAGGTCGGTGCCCTATTGTGCAGGGTGTTGTACAAACACAGAGTAAGAAACCAACCCAAACAGCTGACAAGACAGACAGTGGTCAGGAGAGGAAGAAACTTCCCGTCACCCCTGAACCAAGACTGACAAAGGAGCCTCCAGGACAAGATTCCTCGCTCTCATTCACTGGGGGTATTTAACTCCCTTGGGTTCTTTTGGAAGACCCAGGACAGTGGCTTTTCCCCTTGGCCATGCTGCCTCTGCAGCTTCTCTCCCCCCTCCATCGTGGTATGTTTGCTCTGCCACATCACGTCAATGGACACGTCCACTCTCACGCACTAGCCCAAGTGCAGCGGGAGGGTGGCAGCCTGGGATTGAGGGGGAGGTTTAAATCTCAACAAAACTGTTTCCACTGGTGTTTTGAGAATCTAAGATTTTTTTTTTAAGGCCAAAAGGAACCACGGAGCTTGGGGAGCCCATAGTTTGGACAGCATGCACCTGCCAACATGCCTTGAGCCGCCCCCCACGTTGCTCCTGAGGCACTTGGCAGAGAACTGTGGTAGAGGAATGGAATGAAACCCTCTGCCTGCCCCAGTGAAGTGGAAAGTCACAAGGGGCACGGAGAGAGACAAGGAGGCAGCCAAGGGGGTGGGAGAGAGGATGGGGAAGAGGGATGGATGGATGGAGGCCGATAGAGAAAGGGGGCACTGCTTGGTGGAGGGTTACACAAGGAGAAGCTATTGGCTCATGTTCCCCTACTCAACCGCTGGAGTTTATGCCTCCCCCATAAGACACAGAACTGACCCAGCGACCCAGCCCATGTTTCTAGCCACACACGTGGCTAGAGGAGCAAGCCACCTCCCCGCCCCTGGCGCCAGGCGAGCGCCCAGCCCTCACTCGCTCTCCCACACCCACTTGCCATTTGTGCTCTGCAGCTGGGGCCGGCCGCATGCTGGGGGCCTGAAGTCCTGCCCCAGGGATCTCTCTCCTGCCATTGGAGGTAACCGCATCCTAACAGGCAAAGTTCAGCGAGATAAGTGCCCCGCTCAAGGTGTCAAGTGACACTCCAAGCCCTCCGCAGACTCCCCCTTCACCGTGGCATGTGACAGGGGCAACTCCTGCTCCACCAGGGACCCCACGGCTCCCCCTGTCATGGCCTACCCATTCAGTCAGCACTGGGCAGCCAGCAGGGGGTAGCCCAGCGAACAGAGGGGAGGCTTCCCGGGGGGCAAGCCAATGAGTCCCCTCCAGCAGGGAGCCCTGCATGGACAGGGAAGAGGGTAGAGAAGCCACCTTTATAATAACATGTGTCCGTAACCCTGCTAGGAGCACCCCTTAGCCTCCGGCCCACTCCCGCGGCCTCTGCACTGCCCTTATCCCATGGGCTGTTCATGCCCCCGCTGTTTATCTCCATGGGGAAGAGAGAGGAAGGCTGTGTTTGCCCAGCTCGGTCTCCCATGCAGGATGCTGCCCAGAGATGACTAGTGCTAGGAGCTGGCCCATGGGAGTGGCACCCAATGGGGGATTACAGGCGGGGCCCAACCAGCCCTGTGTCGGGCTCCTGGTGGTGTCTCCAGAGAGCAGCTCCCCGTGTCCTGGCAGCGCACACACGGAGTTAATCATTGCTCAGACCCAGTGCGCTCGGAGGGGTTCTTATCAGAGAGCGCAAAGTCCAAGGGCAGGGCCCAGTCAATCAAGAGCAGGGAGTTACCCAGCATGCCCCGCAAGGCAGCCACCTCCCCCACCACCCCCTGCTTTCCGCCCTGGATGCCTGACAAATGGATAGCGCGCTGGGCGTTTCCAGTGGGATCCACCCCCAGGTCATCCGTTGGGTTGCCAGATGGATTCAATAAAAATACCAGATATACTTGATGTGACATCACAATCGACATGACATCTTATTTAGAAAATACTGGACATTGATATTTTCTCATTTCTATTTTCCCAATTTGTTTCCCGAACAAAAAGCTCAAATACTGGACTGTCTGGTTTTGAACCAGACACCTGGCAACCCTAGTCACCCGAGCTATGGCCCACAAGGGGGCTGACCCAGGGTCCTTCAGCCAGATAGGAGACGGGCAGTACAGAGGAAGGGATGCACCAGTTACAAGTCCATAGAGAGTCTATTATCCCATCTAGGGGCAAGTGGCCCTGCAGACACAGGGTCAGCCCCAGCTGGGTGTATCAGCCCTGGCCTCGCCGGGATGGCAGTAAGGCCATGTAGCTCAAGCCCAGAACTGGTAGTCTAGGAGAGCCCCATGTCTCTCTCTCTCTTTCCAAGGCATCTGTGGTCTGCAATTCCAGGTGAGCGATCTGGTGTGAAAGAGGAGACCGGGGCAGAAGGAAGCAGAGGAGAGGAGCCAGCCCTGAGAGCCTCCAAGAAGGAGCCAATACTGGCCTACGTTAGGTTAGTCACAGAGACTTCTCATCATGCACAGACCAGACCCAGGGGTGTAGGAGCCCTGGAGTTACACTCAGAAGGCACCTGGGCCCAGAGCCTTGGCAACCACCCTGCTTGCATCCCCCCCAGCCAGTAGCAAACACCGACTGCACCCAAGCCAGACGAAAAAGCGGCCTCCAAGCCACATGCATGAGGGTAGGTGCAGCCATCAGGACCGAAAGAGGGGGCTTGGGGGCTGCCGGCAGGGCACTGAGCCTGACCCGCCATGCTGGTTCCAACCCGTCTCAGCTCAGCGACGTGACGCCAAGGGGTTCCCACACGGTGCTTTTACCGGCGCGATGAGCCACACAGCCTCCGCCTGTCCCCAAACTGCCTGTGTCGCAAAACCCACCTCGCTGGCAGCCGTGCTGTTGACAGCTGGAGCAGAGAAAGCCAAATGCCGACGGGGGCCGATGGCCCAAACTAACCTCCTGCTCCCTTCAGGCCTGAGCCCTCTCGGACACACCCGGCAAGGGGCACCGCGGGATGGAAGTTCCTGCCCCGGTTCTGACTTCATTCTTCAGGACGGCTGGCCACAAAGCCCTCTCAGAGGCACCGTGAGAGAGAGGCGCCGGCACAGCCACATGGCGAGCTGGCGCCGAGGAGCGGACCACACGTGGCCTCCCTGCTCCTCTTCCCGGGTGGAGAGCGAGCACACTGAAGCGGCTGCTTGACTCCGACTCCCCTCAGCTGCTGGCCCCTCTCAGTGGGCATCTATCTGCACGCTCCCCCTCTCTGCCGGGTGACAGGTCGCGTGGGTCCCCCGCGCTGGCCGAATCACATTTCCCGAGCCCAGGCAAAGCCGGGATGAGCAGCTTCCCATTCCAACTAGGTCACGCAGCCCTGGCAAAGCCTCCGCTTCCCACCCGCCGCCGGGTAAGAGAGCTCTCCCTAGGGACGGGCTGCGGGCACCCTCGGAGCAAAAGGTGCAGCGCAGCTTCCTCGCAGCATTCGCCCAGCCTTGGCAATGCTGATCAGGGCACCTCCGCTCTCCAGGGATGTCTCAGTGGGTCCAGCAGCACCTCAGCTCCGTTCAGCCCCGGCCCTCCTGCCTCACCTGGCCCCGAGATGCAACTCACAAGGCAGGGCCTGCTCCTTTCCCCTCACAGCCTAGAGAGGGTCCCAGCCGTGCCCAGGGGAACAGCCCCAAGGGACGCAACCCAGCCATGCTCGCCCCAACCAGCATCCCAGCCACTCCTAACTGGTCCCCCTCCCCCAGCCATTTGCTGGCAGAACCCTTCTGCAACCAGCCACCCCACCCCTGGAGGAGCCCGTCCCTCTAGCAGCCTCCGCCACTGATGCCAGGCCCACGCAGGCTACACTTGCACTGCTGGCGGCCACCACCTTCAGCCGCCAGCTGGGGCCTTCTCCAGCCAGCTCTCCCAGCTGCCCATGCCAGGCACAACTTAGGGCAAAGAATCTCAGACTCTGGCCACCCCGATTCCATGTGGTTCTTTCTGAATCTCTGCACCCACAGCAACCCCGACCCTTCATCATCCCCCCCAGATCTACTGTCCTCACCACACCCCCCTCCAGCTCTGCCTGCCTCCCCCTCTCATGTTCTCAGCCCCATGGCAAGCGGAGCCCCTGGGACACGGGTGGGGCCGTGGGCTGCACCTGGGGGCGCGCTGCCAGAACCTGCGACCCTCGCTCAGGGAGCCGGTTGTTCTGTGTTGGGCTCACACCTGGTAGCCGGCGGTGGCTAGGGATGTGAAGGTTTAACCGGTTAACAGGTGAGGTTTCCTGGTTAAGGTTAATCAGTGGGGCTGGAGCAGCTCCCTGCCTGGCACGGGCAGGGGGCTGCTTCAGCTCCACCGGGGGCCCGCTGCGAACAGGAGCTGCTCCAGCTTACAGTCAGGAGTGGGAGGGGGTTCCAGCCCAGCAGCTTGGGGGGGGCGCACTCCAGCTCACCTCCCTCCCCCCCCCTTCAATCAGTTAACTGGTTAAACAGTGTGTGTAACCAACCAATTGGACAATATGTTTAACCGGTGATTTTCCATCCCTAGTTCCTTCCATCCTGGAAGCCGTCTCCGTCCACCTTCCCAAGACGGGACACAGGGCTGCTGTCTCTCCCTGTCCCCGGGACCAAGGCTGCATTCGGTGGGTGCTGGGTCCCTCCCTCGCCCATGCATCGCGCCTGGAAAGAGCCTTGGCTCACCCGTGGCTGCAGACTGCCTGCCCTCTGGGATCCACATGGAGCCCCCCGGCTGACAGAGGGGCGAGGGAAGGGGGAGCAGGCAGGCAGGCTCAGCAGTGGAAAGGCTACGGGGCCCCGACAGTTACCTGCTCGGATCCAGCGCATCCTGAGGGCGGCGACAGCAGGCGTCACGCTCCGGCCTCCCCGCTCGCCCCCTCGGTCATCCCGCCGCCTCGCTCCGCGCGTGTGGACCCTCGCGCGGCTGCCGGCCGGATTTTCTATTCTCTCTGCGAGGGTGGGGGGGAGGAGAGGAGGCCGGGAGGCTGCCACCTCTGCACAGCGCCTCACTCTATCAGGCACCCTCTGGGATTTGGGCCTGCGGGGGGATTACTGAAGGGCCGGTCATGTGTTTGAGCTGTACCAGCTTCCCCAGGGCTGCTCTGTCGCAGGCTAACTCTGCTCCACGCAATTCTCCACACAAAGCCGCTTAGCCTCCTGCCTGCAGCAAGCAGCAAGCACCTAGCAAGATGGCCGCCCTGGGGGGGGCCACACAGGCAGGGCAGAGCCTGGACCCCAGCCCTGCAGCGGAGGTTTCAGCTCTCCCGGGGGGCAGCAAGGGGCTCTCTGTCTTCACTCACAGGCCAGAGCACCTACATCTCCCCTCGGCCATGGCAAGTCCCCCTCCTGCCACGCTCACTGTCTGTACCCCACCTGGGGGAGGCGGGATTCCCCTGAGGAAAGCTTCCCTCAGAAATGGCAGCGGGGGGAGGTCTCAGAGGAACCTGCGGCAAAGGCTGAGGGGCACCGGCACAGCTGAGCCAGCAGGCCCTGAGGAACGAGCTAGGCCCAGAGTTTAGAGCAACGAGATCCGAGCTGGCTGCTGGAGGAGCCATCTTCCCAATGAGACACCACGCTGAGGCTCTCATCTCTCGTGGTTGGGGAGACCCGCACAAGAGGCGGGGTGCTGGCCCTCAGTTCAGGACAAATTTCAATTCAATGAGCTATGGCACCAGGGGTCAGTTCTTGACCTGACCCACACTCATGGGAAGCGCTGGCGTGTGTGCCCACAGCTGCCACGTTCCACCCCAGAGGTGGCTGCATTTCGGTGGTGGTGGAAGCGGCCTCTATGAAATACACTAAAATCTAAAGTCCTTTGGGAGCCAGGGGGATGGGAGGTGCTACAGAGATGCATGCTCCCTACAGCCCTTCCCCTGCTCCTGTCTCCCCTCCCCCCGCGCACCATGCCACTTCCTCCCGGGGGAAAATGCTGCATCCTCACTCCCATTCCCACAGACACTTTTCCTTTGCCTGCCATGCACAGGGCGGTGGGGAGGGTCTCAGAGGCTGGGGCGCTCTGAGGCTGTGGGGACAGTTAAACGCACAAGGTCAAGGATTCAGCCTATGGCAGGTTCACGGCACTACTTGAACATCGCCTCTGTCCTCCGCGCAGCACCCCTGCCTAGACGTCCAGCCCCCAGCTGCCATCCACGTAAGCACGGCCACACTGGGTCAGACCCAAGGTCCATCTAGCCCAGTGTCCCGGATTCCGACTGGCCAATGTCAGGTGCCCCAAAAGGAGTGAACAGCGCAGGGAACCGTCAAGGGATCGCTCCCCTGTCGCCCATTCCCAGCGTCTGGCAGACAGAGGCTAGACCTGCAGTCCTCTTGCCCCCTTTGCTCCTATTATGACGACTCATTTGTGCTGGTTCTTGTCACAGGAGGCTCTTGGATGCCCCATTTGTATCCCATCCTAGCCCCCCACTCGCACCCCTGCAGCACCTGAGGAGTTCCTCAGATCAGCTTCTCTGTTCCTTGGGACCCCCCTCCCAGTGAGGCAGGAACCTAAAACGATTGCTTGTCTCGAGAGGCCTCCCACAGGCTCACTAACAAGCCAGACCTTCAGCAGGCATAAATCAGCCAAGCTCCAATCACTGGAGTGGGGGCGGGGGGCTTTGCCCCAGCGGAGGATCTGGCAGACGAGGGCAGTTCTGCGCCACTTTTATTCAAAGGCGAACTCTGAGCAACAACTGATTTTTGCTCCTCCTCCGAGCACTTGCTTATCGTTCCCCTGCATTGTCCAGCCTGCATTTAAAAGTGAAGGGGGGAGGCACTCAGGGGTGTGAAAAATCCACACCCCTGAGCTCCGCAGCAAGGCCGACCTAACCCCTAGGGTAGACACAGCTAGATCAACAGACGAATTGTTCCGTTAACCTAGCTACCCATGCAGCGAGGTAGATTACCCACAGTGATGGAAAAGGCAGCATCTCCTCTATGTTCAACAGCGGCGTAGCTGCAGTGGGGTAGCCGTGCGGCTGCAGGGGTTAGAGCGTAGACATGGCCACACACCAACAACAGGAGAGGGAGTGGGTTAGACCAAAGAGTCAGCAGTTCTGGGTTCAATTCCCTTCTCTTCCCTCATTTGACCTGGGGCACGGTACGTCACCACTCTGTGCCTCAGTTTCCCCACCTGCAAAACAAGGGACGACAGTGCGGAGCTGCCTTGCAGGGGGCTGCATTCCCTAACAACATCAGAAGAGCAAGCTGTGATCCAAGCACCAGAGAAGAGCACTGTGTCAGCCCCAGCAATGCACACTTACTGACACGCTCACTCCCTGGCTGATAAACATGGATTCACACTCACAGCTGAGAGATTCCTGTGACCCTTCAGGCAGTGACCAAATTCAGCAGTGGACCAGTGGCAGCCCTCATGCAAACAGGAATGTTAAATTGCGTTTAATTGAGTAACCCTGTAGCCATTGAAAATGCCAGCGGTTACACGTGGGGAGCGAGGGGCAGGCGGCTCCCCACGAGTACGTGAACTGATGAGCGCCAGCTCATCGTGAACCATGTACCAAGTTACACGTTCACATCCCTAGCGCAAACACAACCTCTCTGCGTACACACACAGAATCACTACCTGCAAAGGTACTGTACCCCGCACTAACACCCCACAAAAAGATTTAACAGGCCAGCCCTTAGAAAGCTGCCAAGCCACCCATCCACCCCCGTCCTGCTTGTTCTTCCTTTTAAAGCCGCTCGGCACATCTTTCCCGATGTACATTCTTTAACTACCTCTTATCTCGTAAATTAGCCGAGAGAGAGGGATCCCAAATAGCTGAACTCTGTCGTAACTGTTTCCCTCGTGTGTGTGTGTGTGTGAGGCAGGGAGGAAGGTAGGGTTTCTAGCAGGGTGCCAGCCAAGGGTCAGGCTTTTTATACTCCCAACCTTCCCTTTGATACAAAATACAAATGCTCTTGGTAAACACTGAGCACTGTGGAGAGAGACCAAACGTAAAGTCCTTTACCTTCCCTACCAGTTTCCACCATCCCACTCTCTGCTGCCGGCAGTTCTGCTGGGTGGTAATGAAATGGGCTGCAGCAAACCCTAAGATAAAGTCAGACCCAAAGAGCTACGTCCTTTTGGACTAAGGATAGGCAAATGCTTGTCCAGAGAACCTTCAGAGCCCACACGACCAAAACCAGCCTTCCCCCACATCTTCCTCCCATCAGCAAAGCCTGCACCCAAACCTTCCCGAGATGCTTTCAAAGACTCACTCCATCCAAAATCTCCTTGCCCCTATCGAATCACAGAGCAAGGCACAAAACATTTCTATCCTCTTTTTAACTCCTTCATCTCCAAGCCCCGTGCCAGCAAGCGAACTCCTACAGAAGAGAGACGGTCAACTCCAGTCTGACTGAAACCAGGAAACGTCTCCCTGAAATGAAGTCCCCATCTCCTGAGATTTTTCAGAGCCAAAGGGAACCAGAATCAAGCCTCACTCCTCACCATCCAGGCCCAAAGTTGGGGACCTGGGATCTAAGGATGCTCACTCACAAAGGAATGGCTGCTAGGCAAAATGCAAACTGAAGGGCACTGCTGTGATCTAGGAAAAGCTTTCTAACCCAATGCCATCTCCACATCAGCCTAAACATGGAAAAATAACTCTTTCCCCATGCAAAGTTTCAACAATCCTCTACCGCAGGCCTTTGCTATGAACAGGTGTGGAAATAGGAGGCAGCAATATCTAGCAGACTGAATATGAGGAAGGGGTGTGAACGATTAACCAGTTACTCGGTAAGTATCACCCTTACTGTGTGACACTTACAAGGTACTGGTTAATTGGTGCCCAGGAACCACCAGAGCCACTGCCAGTGTCTGCCCTAGCACTGGGATCCCACTTAGTCAGTTAACCAGTTAAATGGTAGGTTAACCTAATGTTTAACCAGTTAACTTATTAATTGGTATTTTACATCCTTGCTATGAAGCTAGCGACTGGGATCTCGTGGGTTTTAATCCTACCTGTTTCCCCAAGGGTTGCAAGGATTAATTAGTTAACCCTTACAGCACCTCGAAAATATCAAGTGCTTAAAGGATTATTCGTAAATATGTTGGACGTGCCAACAGTAGCCTCAAATCTGGTGAGACCCACTTTATAGTGAAGTAGAATGGACTCCCTGAATGATTTCAGCATGTCGCAATGTGCAGAAAGAAATTCCTGTTACCGTGAAATCTCTCCACTTAGGAGGAGAGTGATCTGGAGAAAGAAAAAAAAATGAATTCACCCTAAGAGGAGAAGGCTTGATTCAAACATGCAGCTCTCCCCGGGGGCAGAGGGGGGACGACAAGAATACTCAGTTTAAAGAAGTTACTATGTGGCTATGAATCGGTCCTACTAATGGAGTTTATCCTTAGAAATGAACACACTTCCAGAAGGTTGGGAAGAAATAAAGCATGTTTGTTCACCTGCTCTGAGATCCCAGATCAAATCTGACTCCTTGCTGGAAATCTAACAAAATAAGACACCACCCTTCAACTCCTCCTAG
The DNA here is from genome assembly GCF_049634645.1 of Pelodiscus sinensis. Classification (NCBI taxonomy): domain Eukaryota; kingdom Metazoa; phylum Chordata; order Testudines; family Trionychidae; genus Pelodiscus; species Pelodiscus sinensis. The sequence goes on along the minus strand of NC_134714.1, from coordinate 126,044,829 downwards.
CTGAGGATCATTTTGACTATTCACACCTTCAAAACACCCTGGATGGCTGGCATGTGTGAGAGAGAAAAAATCTCTCTCATCACGTGGAAAGTGATCCTTTGTGCTAAAGCTACTTCCTCCGTTCCTCTCGTCCTCACCTACCACAGTGTAACAGACACTGATTCACACAACAGCACAGGACAAGGTGCCCAGGGGAAACACACTGTCATGTTGCCAGCTGCCGTGTGAACTAAGAGCTATAATAAGTTACACAACTTGCAGAGGTGGAAAAATGTCCCACAGCCCCCGGTTATCCTCACTTTCCATTGTCACAGGGGAAAGCAGGGGGAAAAGATTTTTAGTATTCAACCAAAAATAAATCAGATGGTTCCCAAAACTCTGCAACACACAAAACACACACAAACCCTCAAAATAACAAGAAAAAGGCAACCAAAGGTCACTGCCTCTAAACATTACATGGCACAGAACAAGTGGGGCAGCCAAGGAGCTAGGAGACTGCTATTTAGTGAGGATTCACCTGGACTGGGCCATTGGGAACCATGTCTAAACTAGAACCCAGCTAAAACCAGAGGCTGACTAGGGAGCAGTCTGGTGCATGTAAGAGCCTCTGGAGCAAGGCTTCCTGCCTGGTTAATCCTGTTCCACATGGGTCTTAGGGTCAGGATGAGAAAAAACAAGAGAATCTTTCCTATTGAGGAAAAGAGAGAGAGAGAGAGAAAGACGCTAGGGAAACAAAGGGAAAGATTTCACAGAACCCAGAACAGGAGAAACAGAAAGAGCAGCAGCCTTGTTCAGTCCAAAGCATTAGCTAACGCCCCTTCCATGGACCGGGCCTTCATTCCCCTATGATCTCAGTTGCTTCCTTGACAAACAAGCTCACTGGCATTTCCACATATGGTCCCCATCTCCTGTACTCCACATTCATACAGTATCAGCAAAGCTATACACCCCAAACATAGAGGAAGTGAATCTCAACAAAAAGACCAGAAGGGGTGTCAGACTCTGGCCTTGATCAGGGTACGAATCTGGACCTCAAGTCAAGTAGAGATTATACCGTCACCAGCAAGAAATGCTCCCGGGACCTGCTGTAAAAAGAGAACCTGATGAGGATGATCCTTCCTATTTTTCTTTTTGCCACCGGCTCTTTGCGCTGGATGCTGAGTGCAGATTCTGCACACCTGAACCGTTAGGCAGGTCCAGAGAAGAGGGCTCTCAGGGGAACACATAAGGAAGGGAAAAGACAATCTCCTGCAGAGAGACACAGAGTAAGAGAGAAAGCACTAACAAAACAGAAACACAGAGGGACGGAACAAAGAGAGATGTACAGACAGGGCAGTGAGGAGAAACAGTGAGAGAAAAAGAGGAATTAAAACAAAGGGCCGAAATGGCAGCAGGCTCCCACAGCTACATAACTCTCATTCCACTGAGTGATGCTTCATGCAACAGTTTAGTTTTCCTAACTGCCCAGGTATTACACAGTGGCTGCATTCTGCCCTTGGCCTGTGTCCAGAGCCCAGCAGAAGGGGTCTGATGCTCCTCTAGTGCCAATATTACACCGCCATAATGCCTCGAGCCTCACTCCTGATTCACACTGGCGGGAAGGGGAGAATACGAGCTGAGGTCTTCGGCAGATTGAGTGGAATCCGTGGCTCTGGTTGTGTCACCCTGGCCTACAGAAGCTCATTAGAAAGGTCATTTGGCCCCCGGCACAGAATGTTGTTGTAGGTCAGGAGAGGAGCTAGATACCAAACCGCAGCATTAACAGTTCTGACGGGACAAGGAGCAGTCCTGTAACACCTGGCGCGCTAATATATGTGCGTCTGTATGTACGTTTTGCCCACGAAAGCCCACGATACTATACATATTTGTTACTCTCGAAGGTGTCACCGGACTGCTTGTTTCTAAAGTTACAGACTAACATGGTTACCCCTCAGACTTTTAAACATACAAAGTTCTGTAGGGAAACCATTTCCAATGGGACAGAGCCAGCAGGGCAGGGAATCTGGGCAGATGTCCTTGGTGAGGGAGCAGAGGGATCTGTGTTGCTCGCCTTGGGGGGGATGGAGAGGTCCTCGGTCAAGGTGCCAGATCTCCACGGTGCACGGGGACTGGTGTGGAGGCCTTTGGTGCGGGGCAGGGGACTGCCGAGGCTGCGCCGTGCGCTGCTAAGGTGAAGGCTACGCGGGTGGCAAGCGCGGGCAGCCAGTGTCTCCAGCCTGGCAGTGGGGGTGACAGCCTGACCCCGTTCTGAGGTGAGGCGGAGGCGGGAGGGTGGCCTTGTTCAGACGCAGGGCTGTGCCCACCGGGCCACGGGCAGAGCCGGCGCCTACACCCTGGTGTGAGGGGGGCAAGCGCCAGCCAGCGGGCTTGGCTCCCCACTGGGGACGGGCCCCGGGGCCACCTCTGTGCCCAGGTCCCTGGAGGGGGGGGGACGAGGAGACCGGCCCGCGCCAGGTCCCTGCTGCAGTGGGTCTGTTCCCGGCCCAGGTGTGGGACCAGTGGGGACCCGGCGCTGCCCCGGGAGAGGCGCTGGCCGGGGAGCGGGGCGGCTGGGGGGTGCCGGGCTGCCCCCCGCGCTCTCACCTTCGAAGAAGCGCTGCAGAGCCTCCGTCTCGTCCACCACCTCCATGGCTGGGCCATGCACCGGGCCGCCGGGCTAGCGGCCGAGCATCCCCCCGGGCCCGCAGAGGGGACGCCCCGGGGCTCGGGCCGCGCGGCGCCGGCGGGGACCGGCCCCCGAGCGCTCCCGGCTGCCCCGCTCCGCCGCCCCGACAGCCCCGGCCGAGCGCGCCCCTGCGCGGAGCTCTCAGCCCCCGCGGGGTGTCGGCCCCGTCCGGCCCCGTCCGCTGCCCATCGGCCTCCGAGCCACCGCAGCAGCCCTGACACTCCGCTGGGGCGGCTGGCTCCGGGGCGCCCTGCCCGCGGCGCGGCTCCTCCCTGCCTCCGGCCCCGCCGCCCCGCCTCCCGCCCGGCCCCTCTGCCGGCCGCCGCGGGCAGTGCAAGCGCCCCGCCGCGGGGACCCCCTCCAGGGCTCGCCCCGCAGCGGCACCCGCGGGCTGGGACCCTCCTCCCCCACTCGGGGGAAGTTCCCGAAGTCCGCACCCCTCTCCCCAGCGAGGGTGACTCGCAGCGACCCCATCCCGCTTTGTTAGCGCTGGCTGCTTTGTATAGGCTCACTCACAAGCGCTGCTTTGCGAGCGGCCTGGCCCTTGCTCAGGGCTGAGCTAAGCAGGGTGCTTCCTTCAGGGCAGGAGCTGCTCAGGGTAGGGCCACTCTCAAAGCCGAGCCTGCCCCCGCTGCTTCATCCTGGTAGAGTTGCCAGGGGAGTCAGGCCTCAACGTGCACCTTTGGGATTGGAGGAACACGTGGCTGCCTACACTGATGTGTTAGGGCAGGGGCCTGGGGTGGGAGCCACTGACAAATAACCCTGCCCACGTGTTTTGGGATGAGAACCTGAGCTAGTTGGCAAAGAGATCTGAGAAAGCCCAGTCAGACCTTTGCCCTGATGGCCCAGCTCCACCTCCAGACAGAACATCTGTCCCATTCAGAAATGCCCCTCTACACCTCTTCCATACAAACTGCTCACCCCTCCACCACCCTGAGGCTATGTCTAGACTGCAGGCTTCTTTCGAAAGATGCTCTTTCGAAAGCATCTTTCGAAAGAGCATCTTTCGAAAGATCGCGTCTAGACTGCACGCGGATCTTTCAAAAGAAAAATCCGCTTTTTCGAAAGAGAGCACCCAGCGAGTCTGGATGCTCTCTTTCGAAGACGGCCTCTTTACATTGAAGAACGCCTTCCTTCGAAAGAGGAACTTTCGAAGGAAGGCGTTCTTCCTCGTGAAACGAGGTTTACCGCCATCGAAAGAAAAGCCGCGTTCTTTCGAAATAATTTCGAAAGAACGCGGCTTGAGTCTGGACGCAGGGGAAGTTTTTTCGGGAAAAGGCTACTTTTCCCGAAAAAACCCCTGAGTCTGGACACGGCCTGAGAGACAGCATGCTAGGGCCCCCCTTTCCTCTTGGACCCACTGAACACTCAACTCCCACTCCTAGGGCCAAGACCAAGGGGGAAAGAAAGTAACACTCATTCCTTGACACCCGCCTCATTAGCATCATCATTTTTGCCAATCACAACTTAAATTTAAGCAACAGGAGGCCGAAAAGGAATGGCCTGAGCCCTCGGCACATGCCCTCAGTCTTAAAACCTGACATCTTTCTTTCAATGGGGGAGGGAGGGCACATTTGTGTTTTCTTCCCCCAGATGTGTCCACAATCAATAATAATGCCTCAAAAAACATAACAGTATAGTAGCTAAATGAAGTTACAGTTATGTGGCCACAGTTAACCAAAGGCAGAGCCCCTGCCAGCGGAAGACTGTGGGCCCATTATCTTGTGGGTAGATAAAGCACACAATGAGGTTTTGTCCAGCCCCACAAACCAATTCAGAAGGGAAGATTCTCTTATATATATAAATATATTTTTCTCTCACACACAGCTGTGCAGTGACCAATTCTTCTCTGGGCAGTGGGGAGGGGGCTGAGGCTTGGGGATAGTAATAGGTCTATTCTTTCGGGGTTGGAAAGCAAGAGCTCAACAGCCTTTTTTCATCTCTCTCTCTCTCTTTCCATTAAGACAATTGTTATTCTCCATTACATCCCAGTCCCCCCCCCACACACACATACTCCCCCTGCCCACAGACACAAGCTGTGTGCACCCGGGGAGGAAGCAAAACAGTTCTCTATGGAGGCTGACATTAGCCATGGACCTGAATCAGAACCCAGATCCAAACGTTCCTCCCAAAATTGGATCTGGATGTGACAACAGGTTCCCCAAGCACAGTGACAGATGGGAAATAAATACATTCATTAGAATTGGTCCTGGCCAATCAAGAGCTGGTTCTGTATGCCATGAGGTTTAAGGGTGTCTGCATTTCAAGACTTCCCTGAACCTCATGGTACACAGAACCAGCTCTTGATTGGACAGGACCAGTTCTAATGAATTTATTTCCCTCTCTGGAAATAAAGAAGAGCCTGGAAATTTGGGCTGCTGTTTGGTAGCTTAAGGCCAGATCGGACCACCCTCTCTCACAGTGAGTAGCTACGTATTTCTTAAGTAGCACAGATACATCCAGACTAAGTTGCTATTCAATGTGAGTACATGTGGCTGGAGCTAGCCTTTCACAAGCAAGTGCCTCACACACTTCTCTGGCAGTTTTGTCACTTTTCACTCTTCTTATTCTTCTTTTTGTGGGTGGGTTAGCTGGTTTGGTCTTAGTTTCTATAAAATTCCAAAGGGCTGTCAAGGACTTTACCCCCGCCAGCTCCCTGCCCTGCCAATGGAACTCCATTTCTGCCCAGCAGGTAAACCCCTCTCCCAAGATGAGAGGGAAATTTGGTCTCCCCGTTCATTCAGGCCCTGCACTTTTTACCACTCTCTTTTGGGGCTCCAGGACAAGAAGAGAATATAGGCCAAGGTGTTCAGATACAGTCATTCGATGGGGCAGAATTTGCACCTTTGAAAAACTGCCCCTTGGTGTATGTGTTGATGTGGATAGTTCTTTGAAAATATCTGCAGCAGCCAAAAAAAAAATTAAAAATAACAGAATGCTAGGAACCACTAAGACAGAGATAACAGCACAGGAAATATAATAATGCCACTATATAAATCTATGCGACACCCACAGCTTGAATACTGCATGCAGGTCTGGTAGCCCCATCTCAAAAAAGAGGTATTAGAATTGGGGGGGGGGGAGGAATTAAGAGCTTGAAACAGCTCCCGTATGAGAAGAGATTCTTCAGTTTGGAAAAGCATTGATCAAAAGGGGATATGATAAAGGTCTATAAAACCATGATCAGTGTAGAGAAGGTGAAAGAGTTATTTACTCCTTGCCATAACACATGAACTAGGGGTCACCCCATTAAATGAGTTGGCGGCAGGTTTAAAACACACCATCCCAGGGCACGGTGTGAAGCCCAAAACTATAACAGGGAATTAGAATAGATCCCCCAGCAGCAATTAGCCAAGATGGTCAGGGACACAGCCCGAGTGCCAGAAGCTGGACGATAGGGAACGGATCACTCAATAATTGCCTTGTTCTCCTCCTCCCACTGAAGTACCTGGTATTCACCACGGTCGGACGATGGGATACGGGGCTAGATGGATCGTTGGTCTGACCCTGCATGGCCATTCTTACAGTCTTATTTACCTAGATCTGGGCTTCACGCCCCTCCCTTTCAACCCAGCCAAAGGACCCAGACTCTAGGCTAGATCCTCGGCGGGTGGAAATCAGTGTAGCTAACTGCATCCCAGGGGACAATGCTGAATGCCACCAGCTGACAAGCTGCCCCATCCTGAACGGAGCCCTAGGTCTAGAAGCCAGACAAGCATGTAGGGTGGCATTTTCCAAAGAGATCCGGATTGGCCAAACGCTGCTTCTCATGTAGACACCACCCTCATTGAAACCAGTGCCCACCCCCCAGACCACTGACATCAACAGAAGCACAGCTAGGCCCACTGGCGATGGGCGAGGGGAGTTGCAGGGGGCATGTCCCCTGCAAATGCTGTGGGTAAGAGGGGTAGGGATCAGAGCCTCTGGGCAGCCTGAGACATATGAGGGGAGGGGCTGATGCCCATAGGAGGGATCGGTTCCTCCCCACATTCACCGATAGCCATGGGGCGGGGGTGATGCAGAGCAAACCGGCTCTGGCTGCTGGCACATCTCTCAGGAGACCCAGACCATCCCCCGCACTCACCAGCAAGAAGCAGAGCCATGTTGCTCCATTTCCCTCTGTAGCTTGACCCCAGCTGTGACCATGCCAGCAAAGGTCCTTCACTCGCTGCCGTGGTAGACCGACCAGGGAAGCGTCATGGCAGGAGTTCCATTTTGGGCCGTCTGCATTCGGCCAAGCGGGCGTCCGAAGCCTCAGACCCGGGTTGGAGCGCTCATCGGCGCAGCCTGCAGACACCAGGTGTGGGGTGACCTCCATATAAAGAGACAGGCCTCCATATATATGCCAAGGAGCTCAGGGCAGTGCAGGGTCTTCCTGTCTCACCTCACGGACCACTCGGCCACAATGTCCTACATCAACAGGCAGAGAGGGGCTCACTCCCCAGGGCTCTGCCCGGACTTCTGCATCCTCCATAACATCCGTTTGGAGGTGCATCACCTTCCAGGGGTCAGGAAAGCCATCACCAACCAGCTCTTCTTACCACCCCGGGGTGGTTTCCATTTGCTTCCAGGAGGACTGGTTTGCCACTTGGCAGAACAGGAAATGCCAAAGTTTCTGCTCCAGGTGAGGTCTAGAGAAAGGGTCCCTCTCAGACGCCTTTCTCCTTCCCCGGATGGGAGGGTTTTTCCTACACTTTTCCTCCAATTCCCCTCATGGGCAAGGTCCTGCAGAACGGGGCTCAACGAATCATCCTTAGGAACATACGAACAGCCATACTAGGTTGGACCAAAAGTCTGCACCAGCATCATTTCGGAACTCTGATGCACCTTGCGCTGCTTCCATAGCTCCTGCTGATTCGACTGGACTTGCTGTTCCAGTGGCGTGGCCACCTTCTGCTCCCCAACCTAGTGTCTCTCCATTTCACTGGGCTGCTTCATGGCTGAACTGGGAGGAGCAATCCCGCTTGCAGAGGGTACCACAAGTTCTCCGGGAAAGCCGACAATCAGGCAGACATACACGGCGAAGTGGACTAAGTTCTCTCTCTGTGGGCCACACAGAAAGGGGTTTCCCCTGCTGAAGCCCCTTTACCAACTATTTTGGTCTACCTCCTCCAGCTGAAGCATCGGGGCCTGGCACATGCTTCAGTCAAGGTTCTCCCCATTATGTAGAAATAACCTCATGCAGTGTCGACATGGATTATGTTATTTCGGAATAATGTCAGTCATTCCAAAAGAACGCTGCTGGGTAGACGTACCCTCAGTGAAGAGGGAAACTGAATTGTCCTCTTGTCCTAGGTGAGGGGCCTTTGAAGGAAGACAAGGAGAAAGAGCTGTGTGCAGGGGATTTAGCTAAAGATGTAATGAACTGAATTCTTGGAATAAGGACCCTGCAGGATAGGTGTGAGGCTTGCAAGTTGTCAGTGCCCAACACTGCCCGAGCCAGGGGTGACTGGTAAAGAAGAACATGTGGGGACACCGGCCATATGACTGCCCCCCATATGCCTCCTCCCCACATCACACAGGGAGACTGAGATAACACCCCCTCTACCCAGCCGTGGGGTGCCTGGAAGGGGAGTATACTGACGCCAGCCCTTGATGGAGAGGGCGCAGCCTGAGTCTGGCATGGTGGCATCACGTAGGTGCCATGTGACCCAGGACATGAAGACAGACCTTGGCAGTGGTTGGTGGGGCCATAGACACCGCTGTGATGAGATCTGCCGCTGCGAGGAACCTTTCCCACTCCAAGGAGGCTGGAAGGGTGTAAATGGTTGGAAAATAAAAGGGAAGGAGCCAGGGAACTGAGTGATACATCGTCCTTCAGAGCCCCCTCAAAGGGAACATTTGCCCACTGGTTTGGCACAGGAGGAACTGGAATGAGGAAGCGGCTGGAATTGTTTACTTGGCCTCCCCGTCTAGCTCTTCAATTTCCCCTGAGCCGGCTGCTGATGGGAATGGCATCCCTGGGACTGACGGGGCTGCAGCTTGGATTTTTGTTCCTCATGGGCCCAGGGATGTACAAGTCCAGCGTTTTAGGGAAGTACGAGAGTCTTTTATCCCGTGACTTGGTGCTCAGCAAACAGGGCGAGCCCGTCCAAGAGGGGGGTCTTGAATTGATTGCAGCGCCTCCACGGAGAGTCCCTAGGGGAGCAGCCAAGACACCCTGTCCACGGAGATCCCAAATGCCACAGTATAGGCCACAGAGTTCGCCACGTCAGAAGCCGCCTGAAGCACAGCTCTGGCTACGGAGGCTTCCTTGCAGCTGAGGGCCTGAAATTCCTTCCTGGGAGCCTCAGGCAAGGCAGACTCAAACTTGAGCATTGCCTGCCACATGCTCAGGTGGGCTATCAGGGCTTGGTGGTTGGCCACGTGGACCTGAAGGCTGGAGGAGGAATGAAATATATGTCCAAACAGATCAAGCCTTTTAAGAGTCTTTATCCCTGGGGGTTGCAGCTGTTTGGCCCTGGTGCTCTTGGTGGCTCCACCACCATAAGAACGGCCATACTAGGTCAGATAAAAGGTCCATCTAGCCCAGTGTCCTGTCTTCCGACAGTGGCCAATGCCAGATGCCCCACAGCCCTGGTCTACACTAGGACTTTATTTCAAAATACCCCCTCCCCCCAGGTTGAATTTACAAATAGCGTGTCCATACTACCAGCCCCGTTATTTCAAAGCCACGGGCACCGGAATTCCAAATCTGTACTCCTGCTTTTCCTCAGGAGTCACGCTCATTCCCAAATAGTTATTTTGAAATAGTGGTAGACTGGACGCTCCGGTGCTGCTATTTTGAAATAATTACTTCCTAGAGTAATTCGAATTCATTACTCCCCAGAGCTTCTGGGGGCTCTACATCCGAGGCAGCACGTCCACGTGAATGGGAGCCTGCCTCGGGCTAATTTCGAGGCTTCCCTGTAGTGTGGACAAATCGGGAGTTATTAAGTCGAATTTAGTAATTTTGAAATAGTTTCCTAGTGTAGACACGGCCAGAGGGAGTGAACAGAAGAGGCGATCATCAAGAGAGCTCTCCCCTCCCACCCATTCCTAGCTTATGACAAACAGAGGCTAGGGACCCCACTCCCTGCCCATCTTGGCTAATAGCCATTGATGGACCTAACCTCCATGGATTTATCTAGCTCTTTTTTGAACCCTGTTACAGGAACTGAGAGGAGAGGAAGCCCAGCAGCAGCCTGTATAGCACGGCATGTGCACGCCACTCTAGGGGGCGCTGGAGCCAGTTCAGAAAAACTTCTGGCACAGGTGCATGTGGGGAACACACACCCCTAAGTTTAATGGACGTGAGCAAACATTAGATGAAGAAACTACAGACCCACAGTGTGTACTGTCCAGCCTCCTCGAGAAATGCCACAGCCCAGCAGTGCGCACCGCACACCCTCGAGAAAGGCCACCGCCCGGCAGTGCGCACCGCACACCCTCGAGAAAGGCCACCGCCCGGCAGTGCGCACCGCACACCCTCGAAAAAACGCCACCGCCCGGCAGTGCGCACCGCACACCCTCGAGAAACGCCACCGCCCGGCAGTGCGCACCGCACACCCTCGAGAAACGCCTCAGCCCGGCAGTGCGCACCGCACGCCCTCGAGAAACGCCACCGCCCGGCAGTGCGCACCGCACGCCCTCGAGAAACGCCACCGCCCGGCAGTGCGCACTGCACAGCTCCCATACACATCTTTCCAGCAACAGTGTGCAGTGCCCCCTACCACTACCAGAACACACAGGTATGTCCCCCGACACCGTTATGAGCCACCCTGCCTACTACACACAGGGAGGAGATTTTAAGAATGACAAAAGGCCCTTGAGAGTGTCCTGTTAACTACTGGAGCCGTAACAGAGAGTAACTCTTAACCCCTGGCTAAGTGTCCTTCTGCTCAGTAGCTTCTGAGTGTGCCTACAGCCTGTACCCTGGAAATGCTGGTTTCTGGTGACTGCTCTCCAGTGTTAGCATAAGGCCAGTGACTTAGAAATAATTCATGGAATAATTTGGTGACTTTGGGCAATCATATCAACCTCGCCAGGTATTTGTACAGAGCTTATCGTGATGGTCTCTGGGAACCCAACAGTTGTGTTTATCAGTGCATTATATGATCCTCATCATCACCAATTTGTGGGGAGCATCTCGCAGTCACAAATGGATTTTGCCCTTAAGCTAGAGTGGTGTTATCCCTCCAGGGACAATTGGGGAACTAAGGCAAAGGATTGATGAAGTGATATCCCAGCTTTGCACAGAAAGGAGACCTGGTTTTAATGCCACAGACTGAGTCCCAGTTCTGTGCCAGCTTCAGTCTTACTCGTGTTTTTACCCACATTCACTCTTCTCCCAGCATTTCCTGAAACAGGCGAGCTGTTCGTTCCCTCACTCACCTTCTCCTACATCATGGATATTTATATTCCAGAATTGCCCACGGGCCTTGATCACGGCCCCTGGTCTGAAGAGGAACTGCTGCTGCTTCTGGCTCTCTCTGGATCTGATGAAAGGTAGGAGATGGGTTGTGCTTTAGCAAAGCTTTTGATACAGTCTCCCATAGTCTTCTTGCCAGCAAGTTAGGGGAGTACGAATTGGATACTTCATGACGGTTAGGTCCATCAATGGCTATTAGCTGGGCTGGGTAGGAATGGTGTCCCTAGCCTCTGTTTGTCAGACTGGGAATGGGCGACAGGGGAGGGATCATGTGATTCCCTCTTGTGTTCACTCCCTCTGGGGCATCTGGCCGCTGTCGGCAAACAGGACACTGGGCTAGGTGGAGCTTTGGTCTGACTCAGTGTGGCCATTCCTGCATTCTTGTATTATGGATAAATGGACTGTAAGGTGGACAGAAAGCTGGCTAGATCATGAGGCCCAATGGGCAGTGCTCAACGGCTCTATGGCTGGTTGGCAGCTGGTGTCAGACGAGGTGCCCCAAGGGTCGGTTCTAGGGCCGGTTTTGTTCAACATCTTCATTTATGACCTGGGTGAGGGGATGGTTTGCACCCTCAGCAAGTCTGCAGATGACACTAAGCTAGGGGGAGAGGTAGACACTCTGGAGGGGAAAGGATAGGGTCCAGAGTGACCTGGACAAATTGGAGGATTGAGCCAAAAGAAATCTGATGAGGTTCAATAAGGACAAGTGCAGAGTCCTTCACTTGGGGTGGAAGAATCCCAAGCATTGTTACAGGCTGGGGACCAGTTGGCTGGGCAGCAGTTTGGCAGAAACAGACCTATGGATTACAGTGGATGAGAAGCTGGATATGAGTCTACAGTGTGCCCTTGTAGCCAAGAAGGCTAGTGGCATATTAGGACGCATTAAGAGCATTGCCAACAGAGCTAAGGAAATTATTATTCTCCTTTATTTGGCACTGGTGAGGCCACATCTGGAGTAGTGCATTCAATTCCGGGGGGCCCCCATTACAGAAAGAACATGGATGCATTGGAGAAAGTCCAGCGGAAGGCAACACAAATAACTTATGAGGAGAGGTGAGGGATTTGGGCTTATTTCATCTATAGAAGCGAAGAGCGAGGGGGGATTTGATAGCAGCCTTCAACTTCCTGAAGGGGGTTCCAAAGAGGATGGAGAGAGGCTGGTCTCAGTGGTGACAGATGGCAGAATGAGGAGCAATGGTCTCAAGTTGCCGTGGGGGAGGTCTAGGTTGGATATTAGCAAAACACTATTTCCCTAGGAGGATGGTGAAGTGCTGGGAGGGGTTCCCTAGGGAGGGGTGGAATCTCCATCCCTAGAGGTGTTTAAGGCCAGACTCAACAAAGCCCAGGCTGGGATGGTTTAGTTGGGGTTGGCCCTGCTTTGGGCAGGGGGCTGGACTTGATGACGTCCTGAGGGCTCTTCCAGCCCTAGGATCCTATGAGTCCTGCAGAGGGTGAGGGATATGCCCAGATTTAGCCGCTGTGGAAAGGAGGAAGAACAGTTGTGTCCAGAACAAGCCACGACTCTCCCTTGCATAGGGGCTAGTGTGTGATTAACAAACGAGCTCTTGGAGATTTTGAACCTTGTGAAATTAAACAGTGCTGCTTTAATCCATCACGGTAACTTAGAAAGTACTCTCTGTGAGGATCCAATAATGGGATCAGAAAGTAGGGTCAGCCCAGTGGGTGCCTCTCTTTGCTCTTCGCCAGAGCCTCCTTCATGGCATGTTGTCTGCTCTTTTTCACCCTCCGGTTGTTTTCCTCCATCGTGCTCTCTCGTGCAGACTGCGTCCTTCTCCATCATCCTTCTCCCTCCCTCTCTCACATACACACGCTCCCTTCCTCATTTCCTCTAGGTCACGTTGTCTGTAAACACTGCTCCCTCTATGTCGGGCACATTGATTCTGAGTGCCAGCCAGGAAAGGGGGGGGGATTACTCACCCAAGGTGTGGGTGCTGTTCCCTTCAGCTCTGAATCTCAAAGTCCAGCAGTACAACCAAAAATAATTCAACAGCACCCAGTGAACGGCCAGGACTTTCCGACAGAGCTAGAGCATCCAAGCCCTGGGGCCCATTTCCTCTCTCTGTCTTGGCACCAAATCCGGACAGGAGCCTCATTGCCCATAGAGTAGCTAAAGGGGATCCCTTTGGGTACCAGGCTGTTGAGGTACCACGACCTCAAGGTGGGGTGCCCTAACCTAGAACAGCAGCCTATGGGGTGTGCCGGCCTATTTCCAGCTGAAAGGGGTCGGCAAGGCCAGAGGAGTCGGAGTCACTAAGCCAAGCAGTACGGATGTGGGTAAGGGACCCCAGAGGCACCTGGCATCTCTTGCTGGTGAACAAGGCGTGAGGGTCGCGGTGGTCCTGTCTGTGCGCTGGGAGCAAGGGGCGTGGCGACCGTGCCAGTGACCCACTCATGACTGTCTACGTGACGGGTCTGTGTGCAGGGCTGACCCAGAGCGGAGCCAGACCAGCGCTGTGCTCACCCGTCAGCAGGCTGCAGGCGGAACAGAGTTCCCCCTTGTCAGGTGACTAATCGGGTGGTTTCGGGGAAAGCTGTTGAAAGCAGCAGGACTGCGCCTCACTGGGTGGGGCTCCGCTCCCCGCCCCACCCCCATAGGAGCTGCCTGGGCCCCAGCCATTGTGTCTTCCCCGTGTCCTTTTATTTTCAGCTCCCTCCTCCATTGCTCCAACAATCCCCGTGCAGCAGTCTGCTGACAGTGCCACCAGCACTTATGGCCCTCTCCCAAGGCCCACGGGGGACAGAGACTGGCCCCCCTCCCTCGAGACCTCCACGTTACTCAACTCAGCAAGCCCTGGTCCCCTCTCTTCCTTCTTAGCTGCCTTGGGCTGATGGGGCAATGGGCCCTTTAGACCAGCCAGGTTGATTGTCTAATTACCCCCCCCTCAACTTTTTCCAGGGGAACCAATTGACATGGGAGTGATCAGAGAGCAGAAGCGCCCTGTGACGCTGCAGCTTGACCTATGTTGTGTGGCGCACTCGGGGTGGGTAAGAAAGGCTGATCGGGTGTTGGACGGGCCCTGCGGTTATCTCTTGCGAGGACGTTGCTGTGGTCTATTGAGAGTGTGGGGGCCTGTTTAACATGATAGGCACAGACAGAATCTGGACCAAGTCATGGGAAAGACTCCCATGAACCAAACCGGGCGTTGGCATTGTCCGCACCTGCTTATGCCCTGGACTCTGACGTGTGTCCCGGGATCAGCCTCGGCTCTGTATTAGTGATGGGTTTGATGGGAATGCTCTAGGAACGGAGTGACTGAAAAAGCTGGTACAACACCAACAGCCTGACTGTGGAGCAGCACAGACCCCAGAGCAGACCCACCAGGTGATCTCTTTGCCCTGACACCGGCACCCATTCAAGGTCTCAGCCTTGACAATCAGAACCTCCCACTAAGTCCTCACGACTGAAGATATTGCCTTGGCGTCTGCAGCCAGGACAGCTCGTCAGACCGTTGCCTGGCACAGGGGAGCCCCGGGAGTGCAGAAGAGGCAGCGTTCCCAGGCGCTGGGCTGGAGTAGGGAACTCACCCCAGCAAGAGCAAAGCATGAGCGTGAACTCACCCACTTCCACACGCACGTGCAAAAGTGCGCCTGGAGGGGGGCTACCCCGTCAGACCCCGGCAACTAGCACATTCTAAAACCCTGAGGCAGGTGAGGCCACTTCAGTGCGCGCAGGAGGCAGCCCAAGCTGAAGACGTGGGCACGTCCAACATGCCTCAGAACGTGCTAGTCAGCGCGCAGGAGCGATCCCCTTCCAAAACACACCTTGGATCCCAATCACAACAAGCCCTTCAGCTCACCCCTTGAGAGGGGCTCGCCCCTACGAACAGGCGTGTTCCACACCCATGAACACTTAGGGCCGCCTCGAGCAGTGACACTCAGACCTGGGTGGTTCAGGAGCCAAACTCGCCACCCGCATGACCCA
Organism: Pelodiscus sinensis; assembly: GCF_049634645.1. Taxonomy (NCBI): domain Eukaryota; kingdom Metazoa; phylum Chordata; order Testudines; family Trionychidae; genus Pelodiscus; species Pelodiscus sinensis. Next base: position 126,029,811 of record NC_134714.1, on the reverse strand, counting down.
CAAGAGCCACGGCAGTGTGAATTCACTTCTGATTTGCCACACCGGTGTATACAGAAAGCTCAGCCAACAACTGTTTAGCAATAAGAGGCGGGAGAAGGACAAATGAAGGGATGGGCTCGCCCCTGCAAGAGCGGCTGCCATTTTGGAAGTCTTGCAAGTTCATTCCAGTCAGCCGTTAGGTGTGTTGGGGGCCACAGGAAGGGCCTGGGGCCTCAGTGTGGAGGAGCAATGATGAATTATTCTAGTCCCAGAGCCTTCTTGCCCCTTTCACTGGAAATACCACTTCCTGGGTGGGGTCCGTACGGTAGCAGACAGTAATTATGTCGTGAATAATACCAGGCACTTCCTATTTGTCACCATTAATCTGCGCCAGTGTGCTACCCGGAGCCTCTGTTCCAAGACCCACACTCAGCCTCCCCCCCCCAAGTTATCTTACAGCCCCACGGGACCCTAAACTGCTGCTCCTGCATCTCCGTCCTGTAGCCACCCCCCTCAGACTAGCCCCCCTTCAGGGACACTTCCCCACAGCCCCAGCACGAGGGACAGGCTCCGATGTGCAGCCTTCCTTTATTTCTTTTAAATCAATGGCATCATTTTTGCCATTTCGGGGCCAGGCCTTTGTGGTTAATGAGTAACCAATGGGCGATTGATCGGCGCAGTTCCCTTGCTGAGAAGAGATAACAGAATAAGCCCGATTCTGCTTCCGTCTCAGCCAGCGCGGGACGGGGGTTCCAGGGAGGGGAGTGAGATCTAACCAGCGAGGTGCCCTACACCGATGGCCTTTCACTCGCAGCACACGGGCGCTCCACATCCCCACAGACCACCCCGGGGGAAAGACCCAAGTATGCCTGCCTGTCCCATCCGTGCTAGAGACATTCACCCGTGTGCCGAGTCAGGTGTGGGTCATTGAGAGGCTCACACGTGGGCGTGTGTTTTCAGATGGCACGTCCACATGGGCCCTCTGTCATGGAGGGTGAAGAGCGATGCTGATGACTTTATGGCAACAAGCCATTCCGAGTGCTGAGGGACACTGTCCCTGGCTTGGATTACTACTGGCACCAAAGGCAAATGTCCGGGGGGTCCATCGCTGTGGTCGCTAAGGGTGTCTGGGGACTGCTGGTGAATGGAGTGAGTCTGTTCTCCTTCGGTGATTGGAGTGAGGCTACACACCAAACCGGGCGACGAGAGGGATGCGATTTGCACTGTGATCTCAAGACAAATGCTGCTCATTGGGAGGTGGGGGGGTCCCGAGTTTCATTAAGGGGCTGGGGTGAAGGCTGAAGAGATACTGTGGAGTCCCAGTTTGCCTGGCGCCCGAGGGAGAGGCAGCTCAAGCAAGCAGGGTTTTGTTTAGGTGGCCGCACAACTTCCATTATAAAATGGCAGGGTTCTGCACAGCTGGCCAGGCACTCCCATAATAACCACACTCGCTGACAGAGGGAAGAATTGCAGCAGTGTTTGAGGCCAAGAGATGCTATAACAGAGAGATAAAAGCTATCAGGCAACCGGAGAGAGACCCACACAGAGAGAGAGAGAGACATGGGGGCAGGGAGGAAGAGAACTAAATCCAACTTGGTTTAATTTTATAAGGCTGCCTGGCGAGTCTCATCGGAGTGCCCACGAGGGGAGAGACCCATGGAGAAGGCCATGCAGAGAGCGTCTTGAAGGGCAGAAATGATATGAACAGAAAGATAATGAGAAAGACCAAGGAATATGGCAAGAGAGGAGTGTGCTCTAAGCTGACCAGATGTCCCGATTTTATTAGCACAGTCCTGATACCTGGGGCTTTGTCTGACATAGGTGCCTGTCCCCCGCCCCTGACACACACACACACCCCAACCCAGTTGTCCAGACTTGCGGTCTGGTCGCCCCTGGGGGGAGAACTTGTGCAGTGACTGCAGCTCGTACCCTTTGGCCGGTGTGAGCTCCTGTTGCCCCGTGATGCGAGGCGGGTGCTTATGCTTAACGTTCATGAGTCCCACAAATGGAAGAGATTCCTCAGGGATCCTCTTGTCCAGCCCTTAGCACAGGTTCATTCTGCGGGACCCGCAGGCTCCTCAGCAGTTGACGGGCTGTGACAGCGCCGTGGGAGAGGCACACAGACTTGGAGTGAAAATGAATGGAGCTGCCTTGCGGGCACCAGCGGGGAGCTCTCATGAGGCGGTGGGTTATGGGTGGCTTTTTTCCCCTCTCTCCATTGCGTGGAGATGGGCTGTTCCCACGGGGCAGGATGAAGATAACCTGGGACGGCCCTTACATCAACTGTGCTGTAATCATTGCTAACTAGACTGTGTGAAAGCCAACAAGGCCAATGACCTAGGAGCGACTGACACTGTCCCCTGTGCTGCTCCAACACTTCCTCCTGCCGGTTCCCACACAGTCCTAGTGACAGAAGGGTGGCCAGGCCAACCCCTGTAAGACCAACAAACGGGACCTCCTTAGGACAGCCCAGTTACAGAAAGCAGGCTAAGAGTCCATACGCTTCAATGCGGACCTGGCCCCTGCATCCCCAATCCAACCCCTCTGTCTCTGGGATGTCGTTTCACCCATCTTCCCTCCCTTTCTTCATTTCCAATAGAAGCCCTCCCATGCCAATAGAGTGAGACAATGTAGCTAGCGCTCCTCTACCTTGGCCCTTAACGGTGTGCTATCAGAAACCCTCGATACACCCACCTACAAGCCAGTCCACTCCATCAGCCACCTCTATGAGCTAGCTGCAACATCTCTCGTCCAGCCCATCTTATACACCAAAGACCAGGCCCTTCTCTCCCTACCTACCCTGTGTAGTCAAGAGACCACCAAGGACTAATTGTATCCCCTACATGCAGTCCACAAATGCCCTCCCCTTCTGCTGTAAGACACAAAGCCCAACCATCCAACCCCTACATGCTCACCTTGTTCCACTGCCCGGTGACATCCCCTCCACATAAAAACTATTAGCCACCTTCATAACGTTCAGGCCTCACACACGAGCTGCAGTTTCCACAGCGCCTCGTTCTACCCAGCAGACCACCTGAGCGATGGAGTTGCAAAACTCTGCCCCGCAGGACGCCATGCTTAAAAGGGCTCTCCTGACCACCTCTGAAGTCAGTGGGGCTCATTGACTTCAGTGGGAGCTGAGTCACACCGAAAAGGCACAGTTCTTTGTTCCTTTCAAAACATAGAGAAGCAAGTGATGTACCAGCCTCTTCTGAAACGTCCATCCCGGCGTGGCAGGTGACTTCCCTTTGTGTTCAGATGGAACCAAAACCGCACCGGAAGTGTTCTGTGCATCACGCCTATCCACAATTGCCATCTGTCCAGCTGTCTAGGGCTCATAGGGAGCCATAACAATAAGTTAAAATAGCTTTAATTGACCTAATCTCTAAATATACCTAAACGGAAGGTCTAGTAGGGTGGATGCGTTCAAAGGAGGAAGCAAGTGCTGCTCCTGTTTCTATTGCAAGAGCCCCAACTGAGACCAGGGCCTCTCTGCGCTGAGTACCTATCAGCCCTTGCCCCTAAGAGCTCACATTCCAACTAGGCAGACGGGGCACAGAGGCACAGAAGGCATCTGTGAGAGTGAGAGTTAGGGATGTTAAACTGTTTGTGTAAACATGTAACCACTGGATTTTTTTGGGCAGTTACATGTTTACACAGAGGAGGCAGGTGGGTGCTGGTACTTCTGATACAGACACAGCAGCACAGGGGGCAGCATGCACGGGGAGCCAGCTTAAAAGCCAGCAGCCCACAGGCACTAAGTTCCTGCCTCGATACAGCATACCTTTGTGGCTCCACTACTAGCCAGATCAGGTAGGTCACACCTGACTGTACTGTAGGCACTAGAAAAGAAGGAGTCAACCAGGAGGAAGAGGATTAGAACCCATGCCTCCAGAGTCCCCATCTAGTGCTCAGCCCACTGGGGTGCCCTGGACATGGCTAGGCAGCCCACAGAAGCTAGTCTCACAACGCAGGATGACACACTTGGGCCAGCAGGGCTCATATTAGTGCTCCAAATAGGGTTGCCAGGTGTCCAGGTTTGAACCAGACAGGCCAGTATTTGAGCTTTCTGTTCGGGAAACAAATTGAGAAAATAGAAATGAGAAAATATCAATTTTCTAAATAAGCTGGGATGTCGATTGTGATGTCATGTCAGGTGTGTCCGGTGTTTTTGTTGAAACCATCTGGCACTCCTAGTTCCAAAACCAGCTGGGTCGGCAGAGCTTTGAAGTCAAGCTCGGGCTTCAAAGCCCCCCCACCCCACCCCACCCCAGGCATCCGTAACTCAAGCCCAGCCTCCATGGGCTGAATCCGGCCCTTAGAGACCCTGCCGCTCCCCCGCCCCCCGGCCAGTTAGGGTCTGGGGGTGAGGAGAAGCACATGAAGATTCCTCCACGCTGTCCAAAGTGCGCAGCTCATGGCAGGGCGGACAAAGACTTTGCGTGCTCCCCCACCCCCCAGCCCTGACTGGCTGGGAGGTGGGGGGGGGGGAGCCGGTGAAATTTCATCCACCCTGCAAGGAGCCCTGCTTGGCCTGGGGGCAGAAGAGGGAGCGCACAAAGTCTCCTCACACCACCAGGGGCAAAGGCACCCCCCCACCCCCAGGCCAATCATGGTCTGGGGGTGGGAAGCAGGGAAGTATTCTGACCCCGCCCCTTCTGCTTGAGGCCCCACCCATTCCAGTGCAGCCTGGGGCCATTTAAAAAACTTCTGAAGTGGCCCCTGGCAAAAAATTGTTGCCCACCCCTTCCCTAACTCCTTTATGCTGCATCTTCTCTATAAAATAGTCCTGTCATTATATCTACAGGATACCTTGCAACGCCCTTGTGCAAGATACAAGTGCCCGATGCAGGCGCACTGGTCAGGGAACTACTCCAGCAAGCCACCGGAGAACTTTCCCCAGGACATGTCCCCCAGGAGCAGACTGCTGGGTTGACTCAGAGCAGGAGGGAGCCTGAAACTCCCAGGAAGTGAGGATTCTGCAATAGGAAGAGCGAGGCTGAATGCAAGGGGGGACAGTGCCACCTGCTGCAGGAGAGAATTACTTTACTCAGCAGATATTACTCCACTGATGTGGCACTGGCACCCCTTCCAGTTTAAAAGCCACACTGCTCAGGGTAATGCTACATAACTGGGTTGGACAAGGTTTCCTATGTCATTCATCTACCTTCCTCCAATGCCACCCATTTAAAATAACATGTCGATCCCTTCTGCCCAGATCAATGAGATCCGACATAAAACTGGGCCTAGCCAATGGTTCTTTGAGCATCCCATTAGCACTTCACAGAATCACAGAACACTAGAACTGGAAGGGACCTCGAGAGGTCATCGAGTCCAGTCCCCTGCCCTCACGGCAGGACCAAGTACCATCTAGATCATACTTTGCTCCCCACTTGACATACAACCACTTAGAACAGCTCTAGTCTGCTTGCAGGCCTGCCAGCTGAGATCATCTGAACACACTTTTTCAAAGATTGAAAAATACTCTCTCAGATGATTTAGTAAAAAGTCCTAAGCATGATACAAAGACACAGGTTGTGACTTTGTCTGCCAGTTTTGGAATCTGATTAACCATGATCAAGATTGTTTGGTGTGATTTGTCCTGGAGTCCGTTCAAACCATCATTGCCTGGATAACCCCAACAGATTGGCTCTCATTCTCGTTTAGGAATAGAAATTACGTACCAGATGGTAATTGCTAGATGTCTTTTCTTTTCTTTTTTTTTTTACTTTGTAGAAGATCAGTCATCGCATTTGCTTCTCCAGTTCTCGTGCCTGCACAGTACTCCCTGACTTTTCAAAAATAATTGTCAGTGCTTCATCAGCTAGTTCCCTTAACAATGTAAGATGTTTCACATCCAGAGAGTCTGTTCTGCCATTTTAGGAGTTGTTATTAATTCCCCCGACATATCGGGGTTTCACTTGGGAATAGTCATCATAATCAGGAAATTATTTCACTTGGTTTATGAATCACAGAGTCATAGGGTTAAAAGAGACCATGAGGGACATCTAGTCTAGGCTATTTTCTTTCTAGCACTCCTTCCCTCTGCCATGTATTTCTTAACATCTGTCCATGGCTCCTGTTCCCCTAAACCGGGGCAAAAGGGCTGCCGCGGGCCGAATGAGGCCTGCCAGATGCGTTGATCTGGCCTGCGGAGGCCCTGCTGCTCCCCTGCCTCCAAGCCAATTAGGACCTGGGGGAGGAGGCAAGCACATGAAGTTTCCTCCGCCCTGCCAGGAACACGCGGCTCCTGGCAGGGCGGAAGGAGACTTTGTGCATTCCCCCACCCCCAAGCCCTGATTGGCCTGGGGGCAGAAGACTCCTCCCACCACCAGGGGCATGGGTACCTAGGGGGAACCTCTGGGGGGCAGCAAAGGCCAATCATGGTCTATGGGTGGGGAAGCAGGGAAGTAGCCTGACCCCACCCCTTCTGCTTGAGGCCCCGCCCCTTCTGGTGCAGTCTGAGGCCATTTAAAAAATTTCTGAAGTGGCCCTTGGCAAAAAATTATTGCCCACCCCTTCCCTAACTCCTTTATGCTGCATCTTATCCAGATTGCTCCCCATAGTCTCCTTATCTGTGTATTGTTGTCTGGTTCCTTTGGTCATTTTCCATTGCCAAGAGAGGTCTACTATTATTATTCATAAAAATGTGAGCAGTGTTTTACATTCACACACAGCTTTACAAGCATGGATTAAGATAAATCCTTTGCCTCGAAGAGCTTTTACGCCTCAGACCTCTGGGAAGCTTCCTTGCATGTTTCTTTTGCAGAAAGATTATGGCCTCTTTCTGACGGCATCTTTCCAGCATTCTGCCCCAAGGGTGGATTTTCACACTTTCTTTCCTGCTGCACTCCTTTACCCAAAAAGAGCTGTTTCTTTTACTCTATCACCCTTGCTCATGTTAGCCCCATTTCTCCGTATGTTGATTTCAGACCGCTGACAGTCACGAGCAGCAAACACCCTGCTACCCTTATGTTCTTAGTCAACGCCTTATTAGGAGGAAGACAAAGAGGTTGCATTTTCTCATTTTGATCATGGAATTTCCTGTTGCTACCAGGATTCTCCTTTATGATCTATGTTGAGCTGCCCAGGGACACAGAGAGGTTGGGATTTTCAGGGGGAGGGACAAGGCTTAGAGGTCAGAGTGGGTGCAGGGATTGAGAACAGGAAAGGACATGTAGGGCCCAAGGAGAAGAGGAAATAGGAGTCTAGAGCTCCATGGAGGGAAAGATACAGAACCCGGGGTCTATGAAGGGGAGATACATGACCTCAGGGGTTGATCTCAGCAACATCTGAATGTCTCATAGGATCCTAGCGCTGGAAGAGCCCTCAGGAAGTCATCAAGTCCAGCCCCCTGCCCAAAGCGGGGCCAACCCCAACTACATCATCCCAGCCGGGGCTTAGTCAAGTGGACACTTACAAACCTCTAGGGATGGAGATTCCACCATGCTCCTAGGGCAATAGTTTTTCCTAATATCCAACCTAGACCTCCCCTAGTGTAACTTGAGACCATTGCTCCTCATTGCTCTGCCATCTGTCACCACTGAGACCAGCCTCTCTCCATCCTCTTTGGAACCCCCCTTCAGGAAGTTGAAGGCTGCTATCAAATCCCCCCTCACTCTTCTCTTCTGTAGACTAAATAAGCCCAAATCCCTCAGCCTCTCCTAGTAGGTCATGTGCTCCAGCCCCCTCATCATTTTGGTTGCCCTCCGCTGGACCCTCTCCAATGCACCCACGACTTTTCTATAGTGGGGGGCCCAGAATTGGATGCAATACTCCAGATGTAGCCTCACATCTTGTCACAGAACCCCCCAAGCAGCCTTAACAATGGAGCAGTATCTGGTTGTTCCCTGAGGCTTGGCAAGAAAGACAGGGTTATTTTCTCCCAACTCTGCCATCCTTGCTCACAGTCCTTTAGAATATCCCAACAGCCTAACTATATAGCTCCCCCATTTTCCCAAACCAAGCTTGGGGCAGGCACACACACCAAGCATACTTCTACATCCATTTTATACACTGCTCTATGCAATATACAGAACCCTTTATATACATATATCTTTATATAATATGCTATATTAATTTGTATCTTTACAGCAATATTAGTTTAGATCTTTCATACATAGGTACAAAAAAGTCACATGAGAATGGCACATGAAGAGTGCTTGAGTTTCTTTATAGCCTTCATGCCGGGGCAATGTGGAGCAGGGATCTAGCAGGCAGCATTCCCGGGAGGGGCAGCGACCTCTTGCATGAGTGAGAGAACATGGGTTCCTTTGCTGCTTCCCCAGTGATTGCATATGAAGGCTCTCGAAGCCCCAGGAGAGGGAGTTGGAGCAGCTCAGGGCTGGGTCGAGGGAGTTGCCTTCTCCCCAGTAATGCAAAGACTCTAAACTGTAAACAGGCAGGCGGGGTGAAGGAGTTTGCTAGAAATTACCCTAGTCCAATTTGCCCCAGCACAAGGTATGGAAAAGAGTGAAAGAAGCAGGCAGTTGTCTTTCCTACACAGAGGGGTCCTGATGTCTGTTGCAGGGGAGGCGAATGTGGAACGGGAAAGGAGCGTGATCTCCTGTACACAAACCTTTTTCCACAGCAACCACCATTTGGCAAAGCCCCTCCTAAGCGCAGGGCCCAAAGGCCCCACTGGACCAAAGTTGGGTGTTCTGTTCCACTGAGTCCATCCCAAGGGGCATGCAAGAGGGAAAGTGAGCAGACTAGGGCAGAGAGATCTTCATCGGGGCTCCTCTTTTCTTGCCAGCTGCACATGCACAGCAGCATTCTTGGGAGGCCAGGCGGGCAGATAGCATCACAGGGTTTTCCAGCAAAAGGCCCCACGAACTGAAAGAGTCTTAAAGGGCAGCAATGTCCCTTCTCCTGATGGCCACCCCTGTGGCCGCATGGACGGCAAGGTGACTCTCAGCTCCTATGAACCATTCACTGGATGTATCAGGAGTCTGTCATTGGAATGGGAGCGGGAGGCTTTTGCTTTGAAGTGACCTCTACCTCTGCCTGAGGCAACTTGGCAGGGGAGCTTGGAGCAGAGGCCTCTGCGTCCTTGCTGTGGTTGCAGGTGAGGTTACTTCTCCACAAGACAGTGGCCACCAGCAGGCACCTCAGACACGATATGGGCATTGAGATGTGATAGAGTGCACGGGAGATCCATCGACCACGCCTGAGATGCAATCGCTTTGTATGTGCACTGCCCCCAAAGTGAGCAAGAAGATGAGTCAGACCATGCAGGCAACTGCCAAGAACCGGTTCGAATGTAACATACCTGCTACGTGGGGGTAGAATTGCCCCTCTGGTACTGCCCATGTACTTTGGAACATCAGAACTTCACTGGGACTGTGATGAACAGCAGAGAAGTGGAGCTCCAATTACTACTGATGCAGGCTTTTGCCTGCACTACACTATATTTATTTTTGCTAAATATTCAAACTAGTGGCTTCATGGACATAATGACTGGACGGAGGCCGCCTGTGTAAGGAAAAAGCAAAACTAGGCCTGGCCATGTCAGCAGGGGATTCAAACACAGGGACTGAGGAGCAGTCCCCATGCATGTCAGAGTCTGGCTTTGGAAGATCACTGGTCTAGAGTCACAGTCGAAGTGCAGTTAGTTACTCCATAAATACAATGGGCAGCTTTAACACGGTAAGTTCCTTTCATCGTGAAATCTTGCAGAACAGAGCCAAAACGAGGGACAGTTTTGCTTATGATGACTTAAATCTTTTGATCACCACCTGGGGGACAAATACAGAATTGCATGACTGGCTAGACATGGTGCATGTCGGAAATCATGTCAGGAAACTGCCCCGGCCCAAGACAAGATGCCAGACTAGATTGATCCAGCAGGGCGACTTCTATGCTTGTGTGGGTGTTTGAAGGAGACCTGCTTCAGACCAGTCAGGCTTTGCTATTGGCACTTTAAGACAACCTGAGGGAGCAGGGGACCGTGAGGAAACCTTGCCTGGCCTAACCCAGATGGTAAAAGACAAACTGGTACCCAGAGTGATTCTGGTCCAGCCCCCATCTCTCTTCTTTCCTCATTCCCAACTAGGAGCACTGTACCTGGCTCTGCAGGTGGGAGGAGGAAGCTAGTAGGCCAGGTGTCCCGTCCCAAACAGGATCCTTGCATTGCAATAGAAAACAAAGGCACAACAGAGACATGAATCCAAGCACGGAAGCAATGAAAACAACATTAATGGAGACATCAAGGCAACTTGAAGGCAAGTTGGTATATTTCCTGATATCTCCTGGGACCACCCTTTCCTATAACAAGTCATACACCTAGGAACTGGATTTGCTCTCTCCCTGGTTGTTTTGAATTTCCACTGTGTATGCCTTTAAAGAGCCATAGGTTATGCCAACAGCATCCTCATCCGCTCTCTTCCTGCTCAGGATACAGAGTGAGAAGGCTCAGAGAGAAGCGCAGGGCATGAATTTGGCAGAGAAATGATAAACCAGAAACCCACGACCGTGGCATGTGAAAAGAGAAGCAGCAAGGCAGCATGCTGCCTCTGGCATGCTCCCTTCATAATGGGAGCAGAGTGCCCCACAATTAGACTCTCAATGTGGAGAGAACATAGTACCCCACACCACAGTTGCTTTTTTTGCAACAGTGTCATGCTGTTGACTCATATTTAGCTTGTGGTGCACTATGACCCCTAGATCCCTTTCCACTGTGCTCCTTCCTAGACAGTCACGTCCCATTCTGTACGTGTGAAACAGATTGTTCCTTCCTAAGTGGAGTACTTTGCATTTGTCCTTATTAAATTTCATCCTGTTTACCTCAGACCATTTCTCCAGTTTATCCAGATCATTTTGAATTATGATCCTATTCTCCAAAGCAGTTGCAACCCCTCCCAGCTTCGTATCATCAGCAAACTTAATAATCATACTCTCTATGCCATCATTTAAATCACATATGAAGATATTGAACAGAAACGATCCCAAAACAGACCCCTGTGGAACCCCACTTGTTATGCCCTTCCAGCATGACTGTGAACAGTTAGTAACTACTCTCTGAGAACAGTTATCCAGCCAGTTATGCACCCACCTTATAATAGCCCCATTTAGGTTGTATTTCCCTAGTTTATTGATAAGAAGGTCATGTGAGACAGTGTCAAATGCCTTACTAAAGTCTAGGTATACCATCTCCACCACTTCTCCCTTATTCACAAGACTTGTTGTCCTATCAAAGAAAGCCTTTATCATAATAAGGAGCCCTAATAGGTGGGATGAGACTATGAGTAGCACTTAGGAGAGAGAGTCCAACAGGGGAGATACATGACCTGAAGGGAAAAGAACGCTGATCAATCCATTTCACACATTCTATACAAACTGCTCTGCAAGAGACAGAAGACGTAGTGACTTGAGCACAGGCTTGGGAGCCAGGAACTCCCAAATTCTAACCCTGTATCTAATGGAGAGTCACTATATGGCCATGGGCAAGTAACAACCTTCCTTCCTCTCTTTTCCCATCTGTAAAATGGGGATATTACTTGCCTAACTCACAGCAGGATGGTGAGACTTGCTCATTCACAACATGTGCAATGGATTATAACTATGTTCCATTTGGGGACACTGTTGGAGGGAACCCAGGAGCAAGAGATGTGGCTCTGATATCTGTTAGTTTAACTTCACAGCTGACTGCAAATCTGAACATTAACCAGAAGCCGTGTATTGCTCCAGCTCAGAAGAGAGTGCTGGCAGGAATATACAAAGACCTTAAATTTCAGAGTAACCACTGAAAAAGAAGGGCAGAGTTCCTGGTTGTGCCAATCCCACTGGAGCCTACGAGAGGGGGCCAGTTGTTCAGAGGAAAGGTCTGTGCAAAATGGATTTTTAGATCATTTCTTCAGACAGCATAGGAGAGATTGTGTACACCATTGGCAAGGAATGAGCATGTCTGTCATCCCTCAGTGACAATAAGAACTACTTGCTGTTAGGCCAATGCTCTATCAGGCCTTCTCTGCTCCAGGCTGGAAGTGTCAACACCCGGACACCCCCTGCCTGAGACTCAGGCTTGGATACCACTAAAATTTACTCCTTCACAAGCCTAGAGGGTCTGGAAAGAGACCTAACTAATCAGGAAGACACCAGCGAATTAAGAGGGCTTGTCTGCTTCGTCCCAGGAGGAGTGCTGAGTATAGCTAGGCCAAGGGGGAATTCCTCAGTTCTAACCTAGGATCCTAGCCAGGATCAGGACCTTCATTTACATGTCCTGCCCAAACAGTTACTTTGTCTTTTTGCTTACAAGTTGAAAGGTGCAGGGAGCCAAATTTTGAGTTTAACTCTTAAAGGACCAACACTGAGCTTGTTCCACATAATGCCTTGCTCTGGGCTGGCTTCCCCAATGTTAAATCTATTTACCCTGTTTCCTTGTTTAATAGTTCACATAATGTATCATTTTGTACAGTGCCTACCACACTAGTCATACTCATAATAATAGTATCCCTGTTTGTTCTATGTTGGGTTTTTCTTTTACACTGAGTCTTCACACTTACTACATCACTTATGTAACCCATCACTCTTTTACTTCCCGCTGCTCATATGACTAGCATTTTTGGTTGCTAAAGAACTGTAAAGAGGGAGCACACATTTAGCGAACAGTTGCTTAGTCCCAATATCACCCTAAACTGAACTAAGAGGGAACAGGGAGATTCACTCTTAAAAATGCAGAGAACTAAATGCATGAGGGTTGGGGGCAACATAACAAAACAATAATCCTCTTAGCAAAAACCCTGCTTGAGTTTGGGTTGACTCAGACAGGAGATTCACAAACTGAGGGCAGTGTGGAGGGATCTTGGGAAGAAGGAATATGAGACTTAAACCATATTATAGACAGAAAAAAAGAAAATAACTGGAAATCAGAGGAAGGCCAGAGGAACTTTTAGAGAAAAGGTAAAACTAGTGGTTTGCAATAGGTTAGCTTAGAATGTCTTGCCACCAGGTATTTTGGCATTTATTTATTTACTCGCCTTATCAGGAAAGTATTACACTCTATATGCTATCTACCTAACAAATCATACAGAGCTACTGTAACCAGAAAGCCACTGCCCTTGCCACAAAGTAAGATGTCTCTGCAGGAGAAGGAGTAAATTGGGGTTTACTTAGCATAATGTAAACCAGGCTCTAGCAAAGCCCCAGAAAGGGGGGTGTTCCCCAGGCATGTACCTCAGAGAAAGCACTGATCATCACCATGGGCAATTAAACATTGTACCACGCTACCCTCTTGCATAATGGTAAAGTCAGACTTAGCTGGAGCAGACAATGTTTAAAAGCACACAAGGTACTTGCAAGAGTGAGTGTGTGCATGTATGCAAGCAGAGAAATGGTAGATAGGGACTGAGCAGTCCAGTCCCAACCTGCCACACTGAATTTATAGACCTGCTTATTCTGCAAGAAAAACACACAAAGGAAAATATGCACATTTCTGCATAGGCTGGGTGATATTTGTTCTGCCTTGTTAACAGTGGGCTGCTCCTCAGATTCTATACTGGAACCAGTGCTATATAATATATGGAACAATGATCTAGAAAGGGGGCAAGCAGCAAGGTGGGAACACTGATAGATGATAAAAAAATAAATTATCCAAGCTTGAAGAAGACTAAAACTTTAAAGAATTCAGAAGGGCCTAGTCAAGGTAGGTAAACAGGGAACACAACAACAGTTCAAATTTGGTGTTGATTAATACCCTCTGTGGGCAGTCTGTGAAGTTATGGAGATATACCTATCTCATAGAGCTAAAATGGACCTTGAGAGGTCATTGAGTCCAGTCCCCTGCCCCCATGGCAGGACCAAGTACCATCCCTGACAGATTTGCCCCAGGTCTCTAAGGGGCCCCCTCAAAGACTGAACTCATAACCTGGGGCTCAGTAGGCTAATGCTCAAACCACTAAGCTAGCCCTCCCCTCCAACAAGCACACAAGGCAAGAAATAATAGGAGGGGTGTTTTCAAAGATAGGAGACAGGATGACCAGAGGCATGGAAAAACTTCTATATGGATGAGACTGGTAAGACTGGGACTGCATAAGTATAGGGCTGACAAAAATCTGAAGTGGGCATTAAAAAAACAGAAAGTACTAACCGATATCCAGAAAGAGCTAAGGTGTTCCAGTACCAGGGAATCCCCAATAAAAGTGAGAGGGACCCTACTTTTGACAAGGTGACAAGCCTTGTGGGTGGGGCGGAAGTGACAGATTTGATATAACTTGACTTTAGTGAGGTTTTTGATACTGTCCTGCATGACCTTGTAAACAAACTAAAGGAATAGAGTCTAGTATAAGGTGTGTGCATAACTGGTTAGAAAACCATTTCCAGAGAGTAGTTTTCTACAAATTAAATGAGGTCCTAAAGATACAAGTTCTGGGTCAGGTTCGGTTCAATATCTTCATCAATGATTTAGATAATGGCATACAGAGTACACTTAGAAAGTCTGAAGATAATCCCCAACTGGGAGGGGGGAATTTTGAGGATACAGCCGGTCCCCGAGTTGCAAACGGTCGACTTATGACCGTTCTCAGTTACGACCAAAGCTGTCGTAAATGACGGACCCCGTGTTACGAACACGATCCGCGCTTACAAACAGCATGGTTGCGTGAAACTCAATTGGGTCCGACTTACGAACGAACCGAGTTACGACCAATTGCTTGGTCCGTAACCAGTTCGTAAGTCCCGAAGAGGCCGTACAATTAAAAATCAAATTGATCCTGACAAACTGGAGAAATAGTCTGAAGTAATTAGGATGATATTCAATTACAAGGAAAATATTTGCAGTAGTATCCTACAAAATAACGACAGAACTCAGTGGAAGACACTGCTAGGGGTTGTAGGTTCACATGGGAGAGCTCTGGAAATATAGCGTTTTGTATTAACTACCCATTACTTCTGAATAAAATTAAGAGGGAAAACAACTAGAGTTGCAAATTTACACATAATCATACATCAGAAGATGGAGGTAGCACCTAGGGCTCCAAGCTGCTAAATCCGGACTATTTCCCATGAAGTGCTGAGCACCCTCAACTCCCATGGAAGCCAACAGGAAGTGAGAGAGCACAGGACCTCTCAAGATGGGAAGGCATGGACAGCAGTCAGGAATCCAAGGCATTGGTGAGCTGGGTGGATGGAGAGAGGTACACAGCGCTACAACTGGTGCCAAACAGGATGTGGATGGGGTACCATCTTCTTGACACAGAGTAACCTCACCATCTGGAGCACCAAGAAAAGAGAGGAGGGCTCCTAACTGAGTGAGAAGGGGGGAGACATCCACCATCGTAGGAGAGAGGAAAGTGGTAGCAGCAGGAGAGGATCCCAAACTAGAAGTGCAGGTGTAAGGAAGGGAAGTGGTGAGATTATCAGCTCTCTGTGGCAGGGACTTTCTTTTAGATCTTTTAACACCCTGGTCCCTGACTAGGGTTACTAGGTACTACCAGAATACAAACAAGAACATAATTTATAAAAGGGCCACCACATTCTAAAACCCAGGGTAAAACTGCTCCAAGTCTACTGAAGTCAATGGGAATATCTCCATTAACTTTGGCAGGCTTTGAATCAGGTCCCAAATGTTCAGAGGGCAGCTCAAAAATATGTCTGTGTTTAAACAGTCATAACCCAAACACATATGGCACTTCATGGATCCTCACCACTTCCCGTGACAGGATTAGAGACGCTCTCTCTTTGATCTAGGAGGTATGGGAGTTAAACCTTCGCGGTTACAATCATTTAAAGCCTCCCCTAGGGCCCTTCAATGTTCCATGGTTTCAGGATTACAGTCCATCACAGTCTGCTATTGGCGCGGAAGATAAGACATGCTATGCAAATGCCGTCTCATTATTATTCACTAGCCACAAAGTGCCTACTTGGGGAGGTTTCTTTGTAGGACTCTTTGGCGTATACCAGCAATGGGCAACTTAGGCTAATGAGTGGGCTGCAAGATTGTCATAACCAGGATGGTCTCCCAGAATAGGGAAGTTTTGCTCACTGCGCTTTCGTACCTAGAATTTGTGGGGGGGGAGGGGTGCCAATTGAACTATAGCAGCCCTTTGATTGGATGCAGGAGGTACACACGGGTCTGTCAATGTTGTGTGCAATTAGCATGCACCTGCCTTCATGTGCCTTGCTTGACGTGTGTGTCACTTGAGTAATACCAGTAGGAAAAGAACTATGGGGGTGGAAACCAGTGGAATCTGGCAACCCTGCACTTGGGCAAGAGTGAACAAAATGAACAAAATGTCTCGTGGGCCACACACAGAACCTGCAGGCTGCCCACCACTGGTGTACAGGGTTTCACTTTACACATTTTAATTTGGTGCACAAAACCCAGCCACTCAACTTTAGCAAACTGGTAGCCACCTGCTCTGACCTTCACTGGAACAGCCCTCCTGTACCAATCCCCACTGAGTGGGGGTGTATGTGTAAGAGTGTGCCTCACACCAATGATTAACAGCTTAGCTGCTCTCAAACGGGTCAGGCACCTGCAGTACTGGCCCAGTCACATCTTGATGTCACATTGACATTTCAATGGACCATCCAAACAGAAAAGGCACAAGGTGGCTGCACAGCAGCTGGAGGATAAGATCCAGCAGCCAAGCAGTGAAGTAACCTTAAGTGCTACGTATAGGTGTCTCAGGAAATGTATCAGAGCAGAGGAAAGGCAGAGAGGGCGGCAGATAGTGGCATGGGGTATGTATGGGGCGGTAGTGACGGGCTCAGCGTTCAGCGCTAACGCATCAGAGATGTTCTTTTGGGTGCAATGATGCATAAGACAATGGAATGGAGTCACATGAGTCGTTTCAAGGGGGGAAATGTAAGGTGTGTTTGGGCAGTGCTGGTGCAAAGAGCATGGGTTTTCTCTGTGCAAAGAGTCCTAATTTCCCAGGAGAGGGCAATGAAAAATGGCTGCAAGAGGGGAGGCCACGAGATAGCGTAGTCGTAAACTAAGCTAATTGGACCCTCTCACATCTTGACTCCCCACTTCTTTGGTCAGTAGGAGCCCTGGGGCACTGGAGGCTGCATATTTCCAACTTCCTGGCAGAAGCTCGATAGCCACAGAGCATGTAAACTGGGGGGCAAGACTGCATGCTGCTGCCCTGATTCCTCTAATGCTGGTCAGGGAAAGAGCTTCTGAATTCATCCTAATACAATGGCTTTGAAAAAGTAGACAGAGTTACAACATACAACAGCAACAAAATGGTGCCCAGGTCAGACGTGACATCTTAGTGCAATAACATGGTCCATTAGTCATAATCTGGTCACTAGTGAAATCACTAAAATGCTAACAAAACTTTCACTAACAGGGAATCCATCTAATCCCCTAATTTCAGTGACTCTGATCCCCTAATCTCCTCAAATCAGGAACCAATGTCGCCTAGACTCAGCACATTCGCTGAAGTAAGCAGCCCATCTCCTAATACAATAGGTACGTATCTAACTACTAGAGATTGGGCCGATTCCTTCATTAATATTTGTAAAGTGCTTTCGAGATATAAAGCGCTAGGTAAGTGCTAAGCGTTGTTATTACTCCCTGACCTCAGCCTGGGCAAGGCAGGAACATGCTCCTTTCCCCAAGGCTAGCAGACAGTTTGAGGCAGAGTGTCACTCTCCCTACATGTCAGCACCCCAGGCAGACTGCTGTCAATGGTAAACCGAGCCCACTAGCCCGATTCCCTAAATTCTGCAAACTTCACAAACTCTCCTTGTTACTTTAAACCAGCGATGGACAACCTAGGTGAATGAGTGGGCTGTAAAATTGTCATAACCAAGACAGTCTCCTGGGATAGTGTAGTTTTACTAACTGCGCTTGAGCACTTAGAATTTGTGGGGTGTGCCGACTGAACTGTAGTAGCGCTTTGACTGGATGCAGGAGTGCACGGCTCACACAATCAGTGGTGTGTGCAGTCAGCACAACTCACTTCACATGCCCTTGTTTTACCTGTGGGTCACTTCAGTAATACCAGTAGGGAAAAAAGCTGTGGACAGAAACCAGCGGATCTGGCAACCCTGGGCTCGTCTACACTGGCCCCTTTTCCGGAAGGGGCATGTAAATTTCAGCAGTCGTCGTAGGGAAATCCGCGGGGGATTTAAATATCCCCCGCGGCATTTAAATAAAAATGTCCGCCGCTTTTTTCCGGCTTTTAAAAAAGCCGGAAAAGAGCGTCTAGACTGGCCCCGATCCTCCGGAAAAAGTGCCCTTTTCCGGAGGCTCTTATTCCTACTTTGAAGTAGGAATAAGAGCCTCCAGAAAAGGGCGCTTTTTCCGGAGGATCGGGGCCAGTCTAGACGCTCTTTTCCGGCTTTTTTAAAAGCCGGAAAAAAGCGGCGGACATTTTTATTTAAATGCCGCGGGGGATATTTAAATCCCCCGCGGATTTCCCTACGACGACTGCTGAAATTTACATGCCCCTTCCGGAAAAGGGGCCAGTGTAGACGTAGCCCCTGTGTGTGGGTAACAGTACATAAAATGTTTCGTGGGCCACACACAGAAGCCCGATGGGCGTCAATTTGCCCATCACTGTTCTAATCTGCACTGCTTATTGTAATGCTTTCCTGAAAATCACCTTTTTAATTCCCTCGCCACATGCTGTTGCCCTGCACTTCCAAATGGAGGATAGTATTAACACAGCTGTTCTCGTTCGGGTGCCAGAACCATTCGTGTTGTCAGCACAATGCTGGTTAACTGCTGCTGCAGAGCCAGCAAGGGGAATACACCAGATTGTTCTTTTTGGTAGGGACTACTAACAAAAATGGGACTTTGTTGCTCAGCAACAAATAGATTTTAAAAAAAGTTATTTAGAATCTTGCCAGAGTTTTAAGAAAGGTCCCATCTGGGAGCTAAGCTTCTGGGACAGTGAACAGATTTTGGTTTAGTGTTTATAAATGGAAACAGCTGCACATCCTATGATTAAGCACCTCATGGTGGAGACTGAGGAGTCTACCCTACATGATGTTGTCACACTGGATACACAGGATCTATTCAACACTGCCATGCTGGGTGGGTGTAAAAATGTTCCTGCTCTTATTTAGGGACATTTTACACCATTTTTGTTTAGTGTTTGTACAGCACCTAGCATGACCACCCAACAACAACAAAGATGTACCGTGATAGGGAATCGGACCCATCGATTTCTCTTGTGTGATGGGGCTAACCTATCACATGCATGGAATTCTCACTGCACGGGGAACTGCCCAGCCCAAGGCTCCTGTAAGATGGGGGCATTTTACAGCTGACTCCCAACAAGAGATTCTTTTCCGGTGAAGGAGGGCAGAGCTGCAGAGACACAGACGAATTCTGCTGAGTTCTGAATTGAAGTCTTTTTCCAGTTAAAGGACTCTTATAAGTCACTGTGTGTTTAACTGCCTCGGCAGTTAATCTCCCTCCTGCTTTCATCATCGGAAAACCCCTTCTATTCATTCAATGGAGCCAGCAAGCTACCCAGGGCATTGGAATTGAGAGCAACTGGACTGGTTGCTCAGAGACAATTTTGCTGACAGTATATTGGGGCTTTTAAATGAGTTGTCGTGCAGTACGGTGAAGGGGAGGAACCCCTGTGGGGAGGGAGGCATGCCATGAGCTTGGATCAAAGGGCCTCCACTTTGAAACAAGGATTTGCAAAAACAGCACCTCCTGCCCACCCCATTCTCCCCTCAGCCTCCAAACTGAGGGAATGGCAAGGGAAGGGGAGAGAAAACATTCTTCTTGCTCCAGGAAGGCTTCCCAATTTGCAGAATGAATACCTTCTGAAAAGCTTAGCAGCTCTGTAAACATACATGAGATTTCAACACTCAGTAAAAGTTCATCTTTTCCCTGAACTCCGACGGCAAAGACCGGTGTTGGCCTGCGAGGAAGGTGGACTGAGGACCAGGAACAAGCCCAAGGAGGCTCCCAGGCACCACAGGGAACTGGTGGATAATCCTGGGAACTGGCAAGTCTTAAATACTAAAAGCTAGTTTAAACCATGTGGTACTGAGATGAAAATCCAGTCAGTCTGTGGTGGGAACATCACCAGTTCTGAGTGGTCCAGGGAGCTGTGAAGTGATGAAGGTGAGACCCAAGAGACCTTCCCCACCTCTCTGGTGGAGGTTGGATGCAGCAGTGGCCTTCGGCTCTCTAGTACATGGATTTCCTTTCTTCTCAGAAGAAGCCTGGTAGTCACTGAACTCAGAGGTAATCAGGGGAGCGAAAACACACAGTGCCAGCCTGATTCTCGCTGTGCCTGGTCGGGAGAGGGTGGCTGCATTCCCCGGGAATACAGCTTCAATGGCTTTAAAACGGGAGAGAGTGTCCTATAAAACAAACACCATGAAAGGGTGACGAATTGGTGCTTGGGTCAGACATGACGTGTTAGTGCAATTGGGCCCAAAGTTGCAATCTGATCGCTACTGACACCACTTAAATGACAAGGAGGAGGTGATTTGACCCTCACTTCTCTTTACCCAGTCCTCTAACCTCAGGGAATCCACCCTCTGACTCCAGCAGACTCCCCGGAGCAGGAAATCTGAGCCCTGTGCCTCAGCAGATGGCCTGAGGCTGGGAATCTGCCCCCTGATTTAATCTAGTTGGCTGAGGTAGGGAAACCAAACATGTAACTCCACTGACGAGACTCTCTTAGCGCAGCAGGCTTTCAAAGGCAGTGCCTCTTCTCCCAAACTTAAGCATACGACCCAACATACGGAATCCATCCCCCTGGCGTCAGCATGGCACCCCAGAGGGAACATTCTCAGGCGTCTCCACACTTCCGAACTGCCCAATGACCAGCTCCTCCAAGTGTTATCCCAGCATTCAGCTCATGGGATTGGCTTTTGGAGCCTCACCCCTCCACCCCTGCACTAGAGGGCTGAGATCATGAGGTCCTCCTGCTTGGCAGGGCTGGTCACATGACCAGCTGGAGTGGAAGTCCGGATTTTGTCAGTGGCCAGGCATTCCTGGCTGCTCATGCCTGTGGGAGTGATGTCCATAAGTTCTCCAGAGGAACTCAGAGGGAAGGAGGGTGAGACTGAGATGCCAGAAGAGGGATCTGCTGAGCCAGCAAATAACCGAGGGGGCTTGGGAACTAGATTGGGTTCATACTGCGCTCTTAGCAGGATCTCCTGATCACTAACTGACTTGGGCATCTCAGCAAAATCGCTGGAGCTGTCAGATACCATCATGCAGTAGAGGTCCTGGAAGGAGCTGCTTTTGCTGTCCAGGTTAAAGAGGCTATCTATAAATTCAGCAAACTCCAGCACTTGCGGACTGGGCACATCAGTGAGCCGTCCATTTTGGAGGGACAGCTCCTCCCGAGGGGTGAAGGAAACGTGGTCCCCTTCGCTACGAGCTCCTTCCTCGCTGCCGCGTCGCTGGGGGGTAGTGCCGCCACTGTTGGCCAGGCCCTCTGGGGGCTGGGTCTCTTGGGAGTGTTTGGAGAGGCTGTCGGCAGCCAGCAGTTCTGTCCGTGAGCTGAGGGAGGGGTTCTCCTCAGGAATAACGGGGTCTATATAAAAGCAGTGTGTCTCATCCTTCTCCATGACGACATGGAGGCTGGGTGAACCGCGAATGCTCCGGAAGCCAGAGGAGCGCCTCGACTCAAAACTGTAAATAGACTCATTGTCTGACAGACTCTCCATGGTAGCGAGAGGAGCGCGACGGTCCTGCAGCTCCACAGACAAGCGCTCCTTGGTATCCAGCAGCAGTAGCTCCACCGGGTCCTTCTGCACAGGAGAAAGGAGCTTGGTCTCATAAAACCCTTCCAAACTGATTTCAGAATGGGACTTGCTCCTGCAAAGAGACAACAGAAACATGAGGCAGCCTCTAAAATCTCTCACCTGCCTCAAATTGTATCTGTCATCCTGCACCTAATTTTCGGAATAGCATCTCCACTGGAAAGAAACAATGGAAAATGAAACCACAGCAGGCTCCAACCCTGGAGTTCCCTATCTCTGACCCTCCCTTTTATAGTACAAGGCGTAAAAGCAGTAACCTCCTCTCCCCTTGACAAGAATTATTCCACTGTAGAATAGTGATAGAAATGTAGCTGTGATAGTCTGGGGTAGATGAAGCAAAATGCAGGACAATGTAGCACTTTACAGACTAACAAGATGGTTTATTAGATGATGAGCTTTCGTGGGCCAGACCCACTTCCTCAGATCAAAAATCCACTGTAGAGGCTGCTCTGGCTAGAAGACAGAAGTCTCCCTCCTCTGGGCTGTCAACCTCTCCCTCCTCTCTGCTTGCTCCTTCTACCTCCATCTTCTGTAGCCCTCACTAATGTGGATCCCTCTCCCTCTGGCTGCTCAACTGTCCTGTTTCTTCCTCTGCCTAGCCTCTCACTCTATCTCTGGTGATGGCTCCTGATCAGTGCCTAGAATCTCTCTGTTTCCTCCTTTCTCATCTTATCTTTTTCTTCAACATCAGACACTGCTCAGTTTTATCCCAGGGCTACTTAACTGCACAGATCTCAGCACCCACAACGACTACATCATGTTCGGCCTCCCTGTTTGTGTTGGCCAGACAAGTGCCTGGCTTCCTCGCAGCTTCCCTTATCAACAATCTCAGAAACAAAAGTCCTTTTCTTGGGGAGAGACAGACCCTTCCAGCACAGCTCCGTCTTTTCACTCCCGTCTGGTTCAACGGTCTATAGTTTTGGTATTATTTCCGTCACTCCCACAATTTCTCATCTCCTAGAATCCGCATCCAAGGGCTCTCCCCCTAATTAGAGCAGCTCATTCTATGGCCTTCCCAGTCCCTGCTCTGCCAAGCCCAGCAAGTGCCTGTGCTCCAGTCTTTACACACGTACAGCGGAGTGCAGCCACACTCATTCCCTGGCTCCCCTTTCACTTGGGTTCTGAATGGAAATTAATTTCCTTGTTTTTAGAACTCTCCAGGGGCTGGGTCCAGCAAGCCAGCCCATTACAGCTGCTGCCTACTCCTGGCCTCCCTGACTATGACGGCGTCCTCTGCAGCTCCTGCAGCCTTCTTGTACTCCTCTGCCTCACAGTCTCTCCAGTTCACATCTCAGCTGGGAACATACCCCTTGCTCAGGCTGCTCTACTTCTCGCTTCCTTTGCAATTTTCTGCAATAACATTATTTACTCTATCAATCGTTTGGGGATACACTTTACATGAAGAGCTGCACAAAATGAAGCATTCTGCTCACCATGATGGCTTCCGATAGTATCTTTTATCACTGATCCATATATTACTACCAACACCAGCATATTTACAGGGTGCTGGAAAGTGAAAGGAATGCAAGCTTTACCCCACCACTGAACCCTAGCCCTGTCCCAAGGGAAACCTCCCTTTGTCCTGGAGTAAGAAGGAAAGTGTCAGTGTCCTTTCACCTTTGGGTTTCCTTTTGCTGCATCCAATGAACTGTTAGAACGACATGGGCTTCTTTATTTCCAGAGTAAAAATCCCACTTGAACAGTCACTGAATCTACACTTCAAGCATGAGCCAGTCCCAAGTTTCAAAGAGTGATTGTGATGCTGGCAGACTATGTTCCAGTTCATGTCAAGGCCATAGGTCTCACCTGAACACTGATAAATACATAGCTGGAGGCCAATCCGGCTTTCCTGTGTGTTAGTATCGTTAAAATAGGTATTAGATTATAAAACTGTCCTTAACATTAGACGTTATTAAATGCTTGGAAACTGATCATGCATTCATCCCATTTATAATACCTGTATCCCATGCTATATGTTAATATTTAAGTGTTTGCTCTGTAACTGTAAAGCTGTTTGTTCTATAACTGCAAATCACCAGCCAGGAGAGTAGCATTAACAAATGTGAAATAATACTTTGCCATAGGAAGTGTTCTCTCCTGCCCAGCAATAGACGGCCCATCAATACCAGACAAACCACTGCAGAACACCAGAAGACAAAGTGCTTTATTAAACGCTTCCTCTCTCCCCAAACCCAAACTTCCTACCCTGCTCCTGAAAAGAAAACTTGCAACTGAATTCTTCCCCACAGCTGAACTTGCAACTTGAAGAAGTGGAAAAGGAATAAAAGGCCTAAACAAGGAGAAACAGACTCGGGGTAGGATAACTAGTTATAAGCAAAAGATCCCCAGTATCTGGCCTGGCTTAGTCCTTAAAACATATAGGCTATGCCTACACTGGCACCCTTTTCCGGAAATGCTTAAAACGGAACAGTTTTCCGTTATAAGTATTTCCGGAAAAAGTGCGTCTACATTGACAGGATGCTTTTCCGGAAAAGCACTTTTCCCGGAAAAGCGTCCGTGGCCAATCTAGATGCGCTTTTCCGGAAAAAAGCCCCGATTGTCATTTTCGCGATCAGGGCTTTTTTGCGGAAAAGGCTACTGTGCTGTCTACACTGGCCCTTTTCCGGAATAGTTTTTCTGGAAAAGGACTTTTGCCTGACCGGGAGCAGCATAGTTTTTCCGGAAAAACACTGACAATTTTACAGTAGATCGTCATTGTTTTTCCGGAAAAGCAAGCGGCTAGTGTAGACAGCTGGCAAGTTATTCCAGAAAAGTGGCTGCTTTTCCGGAATAAGCTGTGAGCTGTCTACACTGGCCCCTTGAATTTCCGGAAAAGCAGTGACGATTTACTGTAAGAAATCAGCTGCTTTTCCGGAAAAACTATGCTGCTCCCGTTCGGGCAAAAGTCCTTTTCTGGAAAAACTATTCCGGAAAAGGGCCAGTGTAGACAGCACAGTAGTCTTTTCCTCAAAAAAGCCCCAATCGCGAAAATGACGATCGGGGCTTTTTTCCGGAAAAGCGCGTCTACATTGGCCACGGACGCTTTTCCGGAAAAAGGGCTTTTCCGGAAAAGCATCCTGCCAATGTAGACGCTCTTTTTCCAGAAATACTTATAACGGAAAACTGTTCCGTTTTAAGCATATCCGGAAAAAGGTGCCAATGTAGACACAGTCATAGAGCATGCTTATTATAGAAGCTTCTATTACCTTTTGAAATTTAGGACAGTAACACATTTGAGTGTGTATTTATTTAGTTGCTTTAACCTTGAAAATAATACTTATTTCCTTTTCTTAGTTTATAACTCTTTAGACTATTTATTATAGTATTGGCTATAAGTGTCTTCGGTATGACATCTAAGGTGCAACTGACCAGGGGAAGTGACTGGTCCTTTGGGATTGGGAGTAACCTGAATATTACTGGGATCTTTGGTGCGAGGAACAATATATCGAAGGTAAGTTTATCTTGGTGCCAAGACAGATCAGATTTTAATCATAGAATCCTATCTAGAACACTAGAATGGGAAGGGACCTCGAGAGGTCATCGAGTCTAGTCCCCTGCCCTTGCGGCAGATCCCAGTACCACCTAGACCATCCCTGATAGATGTCTGTCTAACCTGCCCTTAAACATCTCCAGTGATGGAGATTCCACAACCTCCCTAGGCAATTTATTCCAGTGTTTAACCATCCTGACAGGAAGTTTTTCCTAATGTCCAACCTAAACCACACTTGCTGCAATTTAAGCCCATTGTTTCTTGTTCTATCCTCACAGGCCAAGGAGAACAATTGTTCTCCCTCCTCCTTGTGACACCCTTTTAGATACCTGAAAACCGCTATCATGTCCCCTCTCAGTCTTCTCCTTTCCAAACTAAACAAGCCCAATTCTTTCAGTCTTTCTTCATAGGTCATGTTCTCTAGACCTTTAATCATTCTTGCTGCTCTTCTCTGGACCTTCTCCAATTTCTCCACATCTTTCTTGAAATATGGTGCCCAGAACTGGACACAATACTCCAATTGAGGCCTAAACAGCACAGAGTAGAGCGGAAGAATGACTTCTCGCGTCTTGCTCACAACACCCCTGTTAATGCATCCCAGAAGCATGTTTGCTTTTTTTGCAACAGTGTCACACTGTTGACTCATATTTAGCTTGTGGTCCACTATAACCCCTACCTTTCTGCAGTGCTCCTTCCTAGAGAATTGCTTCCCATTCTGTATGTGTGAAACTGATTGTTCCTTCAAGTGGAGTACTTTGCATTTGTCCTTATTAAACTTCATCCTATTTACCTGAGATCATTTTTCAGTTTGTCCAGATCATTTTGGATTATGACCCTATCCTCCAAAGCAGTTACAACCCCTTCCCAGCTTCACTATGTTAGGCATTCCTTCATCAGACTCCTTTGTGAAGATGGAAACAAAGAAATCATTAAGCTCCTCTGCCATTTCCAAGTTTCCTGTTACTGTTTCTCCCTCTTCATTGAGCAAAGTTTGGAAGGGGACTGTCTAGGACTCCATGTTAGGCTGTTGTAGTGCTTGAGGAACTCATAGAATCCTAGGGCTGGAAGAGACCTCAGGAGGTCATCGAGTGCAGCCCCTTGCCCAAAGCAGGACCAACCCCAACTAAACCATCCCAGCCAGGGCTGTGTCAAGCTGGGCCTTAAAACCCTCTAGGGATGGAGATTCCACCACCTCCCTAGGGAACCCATTCCAGTGCTTCCCCCAGCCTCCTAGGGAAATAGCTTTTCCTAATATCCAACCTAGACCTTCCCCAGTGCTTGATAATAGCTTGGTGAAATCTAGGTACAGAACTCATAACCAATTTGCAGTTTGTGCCCTGCTCCTTGACATTCTGCCCCAAGGATGGCCCCCTGCTCCTGAGCCATAGCAAGACAGCTTGGAAGTGATCACAGCCCCTGTAGGAGGCAACAATCCCTCGAAAGGCCTGGGGTAAACCTCTCAAGGAAATAAAAGCTACATCCTTACTTGACACTGCTGTCCACGGTTATGGCTCCAATCCCGATTTGTACTGAGGGTCCGCTGGGCAGGGGCTGATTCTGGAAGATCAGTTCTGGGTTGAGATCCACTTCTGTTGGACTCACCATCACTTTGGCTGCAGAAAGCAAGGCAGTTTTGCCCTTGTTGTAATTCTCCAGAACCTATTCAAAATAAGATCAGCTTTGTTCATTTCTGTTCTAAACTCTGAGCTCCCCCCTGACAAGCAAACTTATCCCAATTTGCTTCTTATCAGCAGTCATTGCAAGCCTAGAGGGATGACAAAGGCAAGGATCATACCTAGGATCACACAAGCTGAGACACAAATATTGACATCAAAGCCATACTGTCAGTAAGTACTGCTTTAACCCAGTGGGAGGAAAGCAATTAGCGACCCTGCCTCTGGCAGCCCCAAGATCAGCAGGGCCTAGGAGAAACAGTTCTATTGACTTAAATAAGAGTTGTAAAATCAGACCCAACGACTTGAGACACTTCCTGCAGTGTGACATGTAGGTACCTAACATGTAGGTACCTAACACAGTGGAAAGACACTGAAGAGGCTCCAGCATGTTGGCAGGTGCTGCACAACTCAGAGACCGCCACATTAGTTACTGGTGCCCCACTGGAGAAGTTGTGGCTTATTAGATCAGCCTTGAATACAGGAGCAGTCCTTCATCAGAGAAAGGCAGGGTGTGGATGGGCAGGTCCTAAGGGAAGGAACCAAGGAGCAGACAGGACTAAGGAGACAGCTGAGACTTGGGTTCACACTATGCTGTTTTGATCTAGTGATCAGGGCACTAAACTAAGACTTAGAAGACCCAAGTTCAATGACCAGCTTTGCAATGAATAAGTTATGAGACCCTGGACCAGACCGGCCCGTCCTGTGCCTCAGTTTCCCTTCCCGCCCTTTGGCCATCTTGTCCATTTACATTGTATAGTAGGTGTATGTACAACGCCTAGAGCAATGGGCACCAATCTCGGTGGGAGCCTCTAAGCACTACTGTAATACAATATTATTTATACGGGTTAATAAAACCAGGCACCACACTACAAGTGTGCAGTTTTGATTTGGAGCTGAGTGGGGATTCCACCAGCTTACACTCCCCTCTCTAGCCTCTCCAGGGCCTGAGACTCAGAAGCTATTTTGCTATGCTGAGTCTGCCTCTGCCCCCTCTCCCAATACTTGAGACTTGGACGTTTGGCATTACCTTGTTGAGCCCCTCCATGACCACATAAGGAAGGTGTTCATGCAGCATAGCTGGGGAGATGATGACTTCATTGAATGCTTTATTGTCACCCCAAATTGCAAAGTAAGTGGGATCCTCCTGTTCACAGCAACTGGAATAGAAGTCGAGGATCAAAAGAGAGGGAGAGATGGAGACATGGGAGAGCGTGTGAGTCAGAGAAGGAAGGGGGATAATGTGAGAAAGAGACACAGTAGGATCCAGAAACAGAGAACAAGTGAATGTGAGGGGGGAAGTAAAAGAGAAGAGATGTTGAGTTACATATGCTGCCACTCCTCCCAAGAACAACACTAATCAATCCTGATGCAATATCTCCTCTCCTTAAAGCTCCTCCCCAGGGTAGACATAACCACCGCAGAATAGTGCTAAATAAGTCTCATTTACAGACAAAGCAAGCTGCCAAAGAATGCGGTGGCTTTCCCAAGGTTATCCCCTTGGGTTCCTTTCACAACAGAAGTGTGCCCCCTAGCCTGGCTGCAGCTCCACCTGTACTTACCAGCATTGCTCGGCAGGGTGGTTGTGCACTACGTGGATGATGCGGCCGGGTGGGTAGAGTGGCGTACTGGCAGACAGCGCAATGGTTAGATCACTGGGGTGTGTCCAGAGACGGTTACTGGTCACCGAATTCCCTTCAGTCTCCTCTGGGAGTTCTGACTTGGGTATACACTTTGTGGCACCCACGATGATTCGCCACTGTCCAAGAAGAGAGGGAGGAGGAGAATGAGATGATGCAACAGATTGTGATGCAAGAAAACTGAAAGAGACCAAAAGGAGTTGAGGATAAAAAGCCAGGGCAGAAGGGGGCCTATAGTGTCATATTCCTAGAGTCACTTCACATTAGCCTGTTGCTGGGTTTAGTTCACAGATTACACAACACTTTAAAAGTGTCCCAGAACAACAACATCAGGCTTGTGCCCTTATTTACTTAATCACAAAACAAAAGAAATTTCAACTGTCTCCCTTCACCCCAAGTTTTTCCGCCTCTGATTAAAAATAGCAACATCTTCCCTGTTTTTGCTGACGGTCTCCTTCCAGGAGCCAGAAACATGGCATGAAAGTGTTATCAGCCCTACATTGGAGGGCCAGGTATGGTGAATCCTTTACAAAGAGGTATTTTCTCATGCCTATTTATTAGGCATTTGAGCTAAACAGACATTAGCAACAAAAGAAAAAAACTAAAGTTCTAAAGAATCTGCATGAAAAACACTTCCCCTCTCAGTTAGACTAGGTTTTGCTTTTCTGTTCCTTCTGAGATCATAACCCTAACAGTTTCCCATGCTCACAGAACAGTGAAAGACAAGCAGCATAGAGTGGAATTTCTAATGTAAAAAACAAGCAGAGAACAAACAACCCAACCAACCAACCAACCAAACAAAAAAACCCCTTTCAAGCATGTCACTCTGCACAATCATACAAAAAGACCCAAAGTCCTTTTTACTCTTTGCAGGACCCCTTTAAAATTCCTCATATTAAAACTACTGTTAATAACGCTTCTGTTATCCATTAGATTGGGGTGCCTGACTGACGCTATGTCTACACTACACTGTTCTTCTGGAAAAAGCTATGCAAATTACGAACCGCAATTAGCATAGCTTTTTCTGCTTCTTTTTTCGGAAGAGGCTTTTCTGACATTTGGCCCATCTACACTGGGCCAAATGTCGGAAACCCCCCCTTTTCGGAACATCCCTTCTTCCTCATAAAACGAGGCTTACGGGGATGCCGAAAAAGCACATCTGCTCTTCTCAAAAATTTTTGGAAGAGCAGACGCGTTCCCTGGACCTAGTAGAGTTAAAACTGTATAATGTAGAAGTAGTCCTACAGCCCAGGAGTGCTTTCACAATGCCCATAGTCTGCTTTAACACATGTACTAACAGCCAGATCATTAGTGTTTGTTTACATCATTTTGGTTTACACAAGTTTGTAAATAGACAGCACCATACATAGAAATAGCTTATCTAAATACATATGAAATAAAATGAACTTAAAATATAAATCAATATGGGGGTATGTCTACATTAGCCCCCTAGTTCAAACTAGAGTGGCTAATGTAGGCATTCGAACTTGCAAATGAAGCCAGGGATTTAAATATCCCGGGCTTCATTTGCATGTTCCCGGGCGGGCGCCATTTTTAAATCCCCTTAGTTCGAACTGACTGCCCGCAGC
Source organism: Pelodiscus sinensis (assembly GCF_049634645.1). Lineage (NCBI taxonomy): Eukaryota > Metazoa > Chordata > Testudines > Trionychidae > Pelodiscus > Pelodiscus sinensis. Next base: position 125,999,744 of record NC_134714.1, on the reverse strand, counting down.
TACACGCGGCAGTCAGAAGTTAATCCGAACTAAATCCTTAGTTCAGATTAACTGTTACTCCTCCTGCAACTAAGGATTTAGTTCGGCTTAATTTCTGACTGCTGCGTGTAGCCGCGGGCAGTCAGTTCGAACTAAGGGGATTTAAAAATGGTGCCCGCCCGGGAACATGCAAATGAAGCCCGGGATATTTAAATCCCGGGCTTCATTTGCAAGATCAAATGCCTACATTAGCCACCCTAGTTCGAACTCGGGAGCTAGTGTAGACATACCCTGGGTGACTTTAAATTTTATTACTTGGAATCTGTGTGGTCCACACAAAGTTGTGCTTAGGTTTATGTGGTAATAAGGTTAGCAATGGCATTTTCTAGTCTGTCAGAAACGAATCTTTACAACATAATATACATGTTAATCCTCCATCTCCCAAGAGTTAACACAATCCACTTAATTCAAAAATGCACAACTGAATAGATACCATGGAGTCATGGATGTAAAACTCCATTACTAACTTCATTACTTCATTACTAACTTAGTCCATTACTGGCCACTGCTCTCTAAAGGCCAGGAATTGGAGTGTGAAATCCTAAACCAGGCATAGGCAATAATTTTTGCAGGGGAGGGCACTCCAAGGATTTGGTAAGTGGTCACAGAACTTACTTTTCTATTACATTAATGGAAGTGGTGAGGGGTCTGGGAGGGAGACTGGGGGCAGGAGATTATGACCTGGGGAAGGTGTTGGGTGTGCCAGGGAGGTGCCAGGCTCTGACTGGGAGACACTTATCAGCAGAGGTGGCTGGCAGCATGGCAGGACACACAGACAGGCAGGCTGCCTGCATGCCATAATGGTCCTATGCCACTCAAAGCTGCCGGATGCTGCTTGCAAGCATGCCTCTGCACACCCTTTGTGGGCAGGGAGGCAGTATGTCTCTGTGCCCCCACCTACAACTTCCTTTGGCTAGAAACTGGTTAATAGGAGCTCTGAGGATAGCACTGCCCCCTTGCTCACTGCCCCTTGCCCCCAAGGGGCGTGCAGAGACATGCTTGTCAGCAGCCTGTGGCCATGGTGCTTCCGGGAGTGGCATGGCTGGGGCCTTGGCAGCCAGGCTGGATGCTGTCCCTTGTCCTAAACAGACTCAGTTTAGGACAACACCTATTCATTTGGTCTGGTATTTCCATGAGAATAATTGTCAAAACTTTTCATTCCAGGTGACTGGAATAGTCTTACCTTTGGTTTGTTACTTCTCTGGAGAACATCAAGAAGCTGCCGGCGAAAACCCTCTAGCTGTGACAGACCAATTCTAGAAGCAACAGAGAGAAAGAATATTAGCTACAACTGCACAGGAGACAACTGGGAAGTTAGCATCAAAACACAAGTACCAAGGAGAGGAGGTACTGGCAGAACAGAAGAATGAAATACCACAATCCAAGAGATGTACAAAGGTGTGGGAGATACCACAATACGGGGGATGCAAGAAACATCACAGAGATATCAGACGACACAATACAGGTAACCCACAGGCAAACGGACAAGATAGTGCAAAGGTTTGAGATGTGACAATACAGATAACTCAGGAGATAGATACAGAGATGCAAGATGGCATGAGACAGGTAGATAGCACCGGTGTGATGTCACAATACAAAGAACCAGGAAAATGGTTCAGAGATATACAAGACCACAAAACAGGCAAGCCAAGGAGATGGTACAGCAGTGTAAGACACCACCATACAGGTCACCAGGGAGACAATGGACTGGTGAGAGATGTCAACTTACAGATGGCCAGTAATAATACTCAGTACTCTAAAGTGCTTTCCCTCCAGAGATTTTTACAGCACTTTACAAAAGTTGGTCAGGATCATTATCCCCATTTCAAAGATGAGGAGACAGAGAGCAAAATGATGTGGCCTGCCCAAGGTCACACCACGAGTTGATGGTAGAACTGGGGACAGGACCCAGGTCTCCTGGATCATGGCTCCAGCATTAGGCCACACATCTCCAAGGCAAAGATAAAAAGGTGTGATATATCAGATGCAACAATGAACATAATTGTGAAGTCAGGATATTCACCTTTCTACTCATACAGGGAGAGAGGGGGAAGGGATATGCCAATACACAGGTGTGTGATACACCAATAAAGGTGTCCAGGTAAAAGATACAGCAATACAGGTAACTAGGAAGAGAAGGACAAGTAAGAAGCACATGAGGATAGGTAAATGAGGAAACTGGAGACAGATATGATTGGGGTGGGTGGGGTTTCAGACAGGAAACAGGTACCTTTGGTATAGAACAAATGGATACTGAAGTGAGGAATTCAGAGACTTTTCAACTTGCCTGGGGACTAGATCTTTGCCAAGCACGACAGCAGTCACAAACTCTTTCGAGTACTCCATGGCATCCTCACTGGAAGAGAAACAGGGTCCAAGAAGAAAAAGTAGGATTTCACTGGCAGTGAACGGCACTCCATGGCCAAATTGCTCATGACCTCTGAAGGCTCAGATTTCCAAGAGACTGGATTTGGGGGACTGTGGTGTTGTGCAGGCCACAATTTCTGTTCCTGATGACATCTGGGGTTCTCACCTTGCTCCACACACACAAGGCTTTAAATTCACTCCTGTAGCCCAGGTGCTATTAGCCTTTGCGTGCACTTGGGAAAGGAAGTGCTCAAACATTATAACTCAAATTGATTCTCCCCATAGTCTTCATATGGCCAGGACACTTGAGAGAGGTAGGAAGGCCATGGTGCTTGTGAGACAAAGAACACCACTTTCTGCACCACCCCATCCCCGCTGGCCCATGGTAAGAGTGAGCTAAGGCTCCGAGATCCTGTTCATTATGCAGATTTACATCTTCACTGGCCTCTCTCTGACTGGTGGATAGATTCAGAGTAGCTAGAGGGCAACACTTATTGACAGAAATCAAATGAGAGGGTCTACGGACGATACTGCAAGCCGTGTTAGAGTATCATGAAGAATAAAGATCAGAAACATGGTAAGTGGAGGCACCCCAAGGAGCTATCTGATAGTCTGGGGTCTAACAGCACACCTTAGCCATGGCTGTGTCTATAACAGTGCAAGGGATTTCTATTGGGGGAAACCAAATAGATTAGCTACAGAATTCCCTCAGGGTATGTCTAGACAACAGGCTTTTGTCGACAGAGGCTTTGTCAACAGATACTGTCGACAAAGCTTCTGTCGACAAAGAGTGTCTAGACTACACCCAGTTCTGTCAACAAAGCAAGCCACTTTGTTGACATGAGAGTGTAGATGCAAAGGACAGTGTAGATGCAATAACACCTTCCGTCAACAGAACTCTGTCAACAAAAGACGTTGTTTCTCCTAGAATGAGGTTTACCACCGTCAACAAAACTGCCGAGTTCTGTTGACATTATGTCGACAGAACTCAGAGATAGTGTAGACGCAGGTATAGTTTTGTCGATAAAAGTCCACTTTTGTCGACAACACCCTGTAGCCTAGACACACTCTCAGTGACTGCCCCTTGACAGTCATTACAGAGCACTCTCTGTCCAACAGACACTGCAGAGACTCCTATCATGGAGTGCTACACAGACACACAACTATCGTGATGCACAAATCTCTGTAGCTGCTGTAAATAACCGTTGCAGTGACAGTCATGACTGATCAAGGGGCCCCATCCCTCTTCATGTGGGTCAAGATGGGTGATTTCTTTTTAGCTACTATATGAGTCACCTACTGTATCTATCTGCAATGGACAAAGAGGCACAGTGCCCAGAATCTCATAATATGCAGTGGAAGATGACGGAAGGGAAACATGGGCTGGGCTGCCAGCCTCTTGATTGTGGCTTGCGATTGCTATTGTAAACAGGGTGAAGCTACAGTATTTGCCAAGGGACTCCTGTGTGATGTGACTTCATATATTTAATGAGTGACTGGAGCAGCTGTCCACCTGGCATCATGATCAAGATCTGAAACCTAGACACACAGAACCAGGCCAACTGCAACATCAGCATCTCTAGTGTATTGCTCCCATGGCTGTAAGATTTTTAGGACAGGGATGTCTCTTGCCATTTTTCAGTACAGCACCAAGCACCCTGGAGCCTTGAGGTGCTCTCATACTAGCACAACATAATGGTCATCTGCAATCCCCCTGTCAGGTCTCATCTCCCAGCACATACCTCAGCAGCCCCCCAGGGGGAGAATAAGCATAGCACTTCAGCGATGGGTACTGTGGACGCAGCATAAAGGACAGAATAGCAGCTGTGCCAGCCCCTAGGGAATGGCCCACAACAATCAGCCCATAGTGTTTTGTTCCTCTGCCCTGCAAAACAAAGACAAGCTGAGATACTGGAAGAAGGTGGGCACCTTTCTACAAGGCCCCGCCGGCTTAGCAAAAGCTGACTCTTCCATGCACTAGCACGCCAGACCCTCCCTCCTTCCATAAATGACTTATGACAGTGGTTCCTAACCTTTTTGATACTGGGGACCAGAAAACCCATTCACAAACTTTTGGCAGACTGGTAACATTTTATTTGCATATTTGCATATTAATTACCATCAAAAGCCCAGCCCCCAGAGTCCCCAGTGGCAGCCCTAAACCCCAGAGCCTCCCAACCCTCAAGTGCCAGCCACTGACCCCAGAGTCCCTTGCATCCAACCACCCCCCCCCAGCACCAGCTTCCCATCCTCAGAGCCCCCCCGTGGCAGCCCATTCCAAACGCCTCAGTGCCAGCCCCCCACTCCTTAGAGCCTTCCCCCCACCAGATCCTCCCCCAGTGCCAGCTTTTTGTTTCCAGAGCCCCACTGCATCTAACCCCTCCCCCAAGTGCCAGTCCCCAATATCAGCCCCATTCCCAGGGCCCCCTAGTTCCAGCACTACCTCCATAACCCCTCACCCACTAATAGCTCAGCCTCCAGGAGGAGACCCCGCCCCTGCCTGGCACTGGTTGGCTGAGAGGCAGGGCAGGACATGCGTCTCCCAACAGCCTCAGCGAGAGCAGCGTACCTCAGCCCCGACACCCAGAGCCACTGCAGCCAGAGATCGGTTGGTTGGGACCCGCTAACTTATGACACCTTCTGGAGTGGGAGTGGAATTCAGATTACAGGCTGCCTTAGTCTAGGCTACATAATGACAGTTCCACCAAGCAAATCCCATCCCTGCCCTGGCAGGGCACTTCAGAAGAAATGAAAGCAGAAATCCTAGCAGTCACATCACTAACTTAGCGGGACCCAACTCTGTCCCATCTGACAGATGCAAATAGGACACGTTTGGCACTTCTTGTGACTCTGTCTCCACACAGCAGGGAACTAACTCATCAGCCTGGAGACAGAATTTAGGTAAATCACATCAACTGCCACTCAGAGAGACAACTCAATAATTTTCAGGACAAGGGTTCTAGAAACTTTTTTAGAGGGAAACTGTAGAGATGTGCAGTGAGAATAATCAAAGATGAATATCCAACAGACTGGGGTGCTCCTAACGGTTTGCACACAGGCTACGGAAAATGGACTGCTCTGGAAAGGAGGAGAACTTGCAACATAATAAATTTGCTGGAATTGAGGGTAAATAGAAAGACCATGAAATGTCTAACTCCCCTCTTGGTGTCATCCAGGCTCAGAGTGACAATTATGCAAGCTTACATAAATGGCCAGGAGGAATTTGGATATCTCATCGGCAAACCGAGAATCTACACTCTTCACACTGTGAAACAGTGGAAGCTACTGGGTTTGGCAGCGTAAGTACAAAGCAAACACAACATTCAAGCCTGTTTGGCTAAGTCAACAGACCCTGTGCCATGGAGAATGGAAAATGAATAGACAACCTCCGTCAGTTTCCAGCGAAGAATGCCACAGAGAAATTTATTTGCCTTGTTGTTAGACTTTCCTTGTTGCAGTCACTGGGGGGAGGAATGCATGGAAAAACTGATGCATTCTCAAGTCAGGAGTCTAATCCCTTTTGTGGGCCTTTTTTCCTTTCACTCTCCTTACTCAGATAGCCAGAGCACTCCTCAAAATGCCAAGATATGTCCCCAAAGTTCTTAGTTTTCCTGGCTCCTTGAAATGTCAGTTTGCTCCCTTGAATTCTATCTTCCACTACATGTCCAATCAGATGCCAAAAACTAATTCAAACTACTGGCTTGGAACTTGTATGGCTGCATCTTCTGGAGTGTAGATATTTTCAATAACTAGCAGACTAATTCTTGTAATAAAAAATCCACTTCTAAACTTTGCTATTGCATTTGGTATCTATTTAGAAGTTGAAGCTCTAGGCATGGTCTGAATCTTAAAATTTACTAATAAAAAACTATGTTAGCATTATCAAAGCTTTAAATCTCAGTTCTCTGCCTGGCCCACGGCAGCACTAGGGCCCCTAGACTATCTAGAGGAAAGGAAAGTCTTCTATTTCCTTATCTTCCCCGGGGCCAGACCCTAGTAAATTAAAGATTGGGTCCAGCATATTTAAAATTATCTTACCAAAAGGAAGTCAAATTCAATTGCCTTGATGTTTGATAGGTGATGAAGTACTATTTAGACAGGAACAATAACAAGATTTTGGGTGCACAATGTGCAAGAGAGAATTAAGGTATCAGAGCTTCAAGCACCACTATATTTTTGCCAAGTCTGGGCAGCAATTATTGAGGTCTATGGGACAGCAAGAAATTCCCCTCTTATGAGTAACAGTTGCTCACTAAATAAGGCCAATTCCCACTTTCTGGGGTGATAAGAAGAGAGCATCACATTAAGAAATCAGAGTAGTGACCTGTGAATCCCTCCATCCGCTTATCAGATATTACAAGGTGATCATCTTACTGGGGCACTTGGTTCTCAAGTCCTGCAGTCTGCCACCCTTTCTTGATCCCTCTTTTCCCTCTTCCTCTTCTTTTTGGTTTCTAGGTTGCTTGCTAAATCGCAATAGCAGGGAATCTGACAGTCCAGAGAAGACTGTCCCTTAGTTAAGTGTCAGTCATTCTGTCAGTGCGGCATAATATACACTCACTTTGGAAGTCAGCATTCAAGGGTTGTGGTGTGGGTCTCTTCATGATACGGGAAGATCCGTTCATGCAAAATGTATATATTTGAGCTGTTCAGATGAATGCTACTGGGTACTGCTCCCTGGTAGTCTCTCTCTAAACCAACGGATTCCATGGGCATAAGAATTTAGTCTTATTGGTATGTTTCTCTGCTCAGTGTTGCTATGGGATGAAGCGTTTTTGTCTGCAACTGCAGCCTGATTTCCTGGTTTTTGCCTTGCTTCAAGAACTAGCTCTGAAGCCCTGAAGGACTGATGTGGAGAACCCTTCAAAATAGGGTGGTGCATGGAGGAACAGGAACACTGGAGTAACTGGTAACAAGTTGGCTCTCTGATAGCTGGGATCAGCCAGACTTAGAAGAAAGCTTTGAATTCCTGGGACCAATTCTACTACAGTTGTTTCAGGACAGTGTGGGTGGAAGCAGGATACCAGTAGCACAGGAAAATCTCATCTGCTAAACACGGAAATCAAGAAGAAAGGACTCACCAAGTCACGTCCAAAGGCTTGAGAAAGCACCATCTCCTGCTCCAATTTCTTCTTGATGTACTCAGCAGACAACACCATTCCCTAAGGCCAGACATCACAGATCAAAATGTGATCATTAGCATAGCAGCCTCAATAACACAAGTCAGCAAATTACTGAAAGGAGCTAGTGGGCTTTCTAGCTAGGGTTCTGGACTGCACCCAAGAGTGATGGGGGAAAGTACTGACTTACCCTCCTGTTTCATTTGGAGAGAAAATAATTGGGCAGCAGGTATGTGTCTAAGGAGCAGGACTGTGAACTGCTATACAATAGCAGAAATGATAAATATTCATATTATGGTAGCACCCAGAGACTTTCTGACACTTGGACCATCTATCTTTGGTATTTACCATCACAGAGCAGTGAACTGAACCCGGATCTCCTGAGTGCTAGCACCTTAACCATTATCCTCTTTAGTTTCACTCTGTAAATGAAGATGTTAACTATTCTAACACATTCACAGGCAAACAAAAGAACATCAAGGTTCCTGTTATGTCTACTAGCCCCAGAGAGTGAGAGAACTGTTTAGTAGCCCACATGGGAAGAGGAATGGGTGGGGCCATGGGGGAATGGAGAGGCGAGAGACTATTGTGTGGAATCTACCCTCGTTGCATACTGAAGACATTGGAATGGGTTTGTAATTGTGAACTATTCAAAGCACTTGAGTGGGATAGAATCCAAAGATCTGGACAGCTCATCTTATTTGTCTGCCTTCAGTGTACACAGCATTGAATTTGCTATGTGGCTGTTTCTCATTCTATCTGTAGTAAATATGGAGGCTGCTGATTCCTGCTGCAACAGATGATTGGTGTTTACTGATCAGCTAACACCAATGAAAGAATGTGATATGGTATACAAACATCACATGGAGGTGGAAAGGGTTGAAGGAGTATCCTCGGCCAAGCTATCCCTGCCATTCCAACCCAAGAGCATGGAGATACAGGCTAAAAAAGGAGCAACCCAGCTCAGAAGGGAGAGGCTGGGAAGGAGAGCAGACCTATCTGGAAGGCTCCTGCCAAAAGGAGCTGAAGAAGACTCCTAGAGGAACAAGACTGTACGTGGAGCCCAACCTGGGCTAAAAGGTTTTGGTTTCCTTCATTTTAATTCTTATCTGAGACCAGATAAGTGACCCATGAAAGGTAAATCAGCCCCCCTGCCCCAGGCAAAATGCTGCTAATCTTCCTAAGGGCCAAGGTCAGAGCCCAGTGAAGTGGGCAGGCCCGGGTTTTCCTGCCACTGTCCCTGCAATGAGCAGGTGCTAACTACTAGGCTCCCGGGCCCCCCAGGGAACCCCATTACAATGAATTGCCCTACTCAATCTGCCTAAAGATGAAGAATGTAATAGGAAACAAGGAACTAAATATACTGAAATAACTGAACAGTTCTCAAGTAAAATGTGAACATGGTCAAATGTTGTTGATTTAAGATATAAAGAATCCAAGCTCATTGCAAAAATCTGCAGCAACCTGGGTTTCTTTAAATTCTTAAATATGCCACTGCATTGAATAAAACTGGTATTGAAGAGGGAAGAGCAGAATGTTGATAAGTTTGTGAATCTGCAAATGAGACATCTGTAATGCTATTATCATTATAATCATCAAAAAGTAGCTATCAGGATCATTTTAGGTTTCATCTACACAACCAAGTTTTGTTGCCAAAAGCTGCCTTTCGGTGACAAAAATGCAATAGCATTCACATTGCAATGTGACAAAAGTCGTGGTTTCAGCGACAAAAAACTTCCATCACCATAAGGGACTTTTTTCTTTCCCCCTCCCTTTAACTGTCGACAATAATGCAGTGTGGACAAAAGAAGGCTTTTTTCACCTTTACAGCCCTCCAGGATGTATCCTATAATGCCCCAAGCAGCTGCTACAGTCAGCACTTTGAACTCTCCTGCCCTGCAGCCAGATATACAGCAATCTGCCCCTCTCTCTTGCAAGCCCTGGAAACTTGAATTTCCATTTCCTGCTGGCTGGCCCAGCATAGAGAGCTCTTATGGCTTCTTCCCAGCTGATCATGGCTGGCTATCACACCAAATATACTCCAGCTTGGACGACCATGGAACTTTTGGATCTTATCACGCTGGAACGCGCCTCACGCAGCTGCTGCTTGACTCCAGCTGGAACTGGAGGAGAAGAAGGCAGTGCCACCAGACCAGGACCCCACGCAGCAAAGGCGGGCCCGTGGGGGGAGGGAGAGAGGGAAGGGCCGCACACCACCGGAACCTGGCCCGGCTGTCCTATGCGCTCTGCTGCAGAGGAGGGGGAGGAGGCTGCTGTGCAACGCCAGTGTTCCCATCGAGCAGTGAAATGTCTGGCGGGACTTTCAGGACATTTCACTACTTGATGGGGCACCAGGAGAGAGTATTTAAATTCAGGACAGTCCCGGAAAAATTGGGATGTATGGGCAGCGTAGGCATGCGACATGCACCTTTCCAGACCACCCTGCACTGATGTCTGTGAAATACCCATGGTGATCCACAAGCACCTGCAGCACCATTGAGAAGTACCCCTTCTTATTGATGTCTTCTGTGGCAAGATGGGTGGTGCTAAAATTGGAATGTGTGTGCCATCTATTGACCCCTCGCAGTTAGGAAAGCCTCCATCTGCACAGCCAGCCACCACATCATGAACATGTCCCAGAGACACGGTCCTCTGTAGCAGAATGTGATGTATTTCCTTGCACACTTGCAATGGTACAGCGCCAATGGAAGACTTCTCCATTACAAATTGGTTTGCAACAGACCGGTAACAGGGGTTACTAGCTTCCAGGAACGCTTCTCTACTGAGAAGGCAGCTCTCACTCTGGTATCGTTGCATTGCAGGCCAGGAGTCAGCTCAGCACCCAGCTCCAGGAAGGTTGCTTTGCACCTCCTAAAGTTCTGTAGCCACTGGTTTTCAACCCACACCTGCAGGGCAATGCGGTCCCACCACTCAGTGCTGGGTTTCCTCACCCCAAACTGACAGTACCTTCTGCAGCTATTCTGTGAGTCACAAATGCAAAGACAAGTTGCTGCTGTCCACCTCACAGTGTCAGCCACTGTGACTATTTCCTCTGCCAGTAACTTCAAGAGTAATTCTGCTGCAACGTGTGATGTCCTCACAACACTGAACACAACACAGGAGAGAAGTGTGGGATCCATGCTTTCACAATGCACATGCTGGAGTGCAATGTCAGTTGGAAACCCCTAGAGGGCTGGGAAACAAAGCAGTGCCTGATGGGACGTTTTGCATGTTCTCAAGATGCACTGTGCTCTGTTCTACACTCCCACGGTGCCTAGCAACAGATGGAATCCCCACAGTGCATTGCTCCCACTGTCGATGGCACTGCACTGGAACATGTTCTAGAGAGAGATCCTGCTCTGCAGCCCAGTGGGAAAACATCTTCCACCTTGCTTGGTAGATCGGCCTTGTGGAAGGTTTCCTACTTGCTAGCAGGACCTGCTGGAGCTCCTCCAAACAAGTACGTTCCACCTCACTCAACCACGGAGCATCAATGACACAAGGTGCAGGGATGCAAGGTCGGGATTTCTGAAAGGATCATGACCATCTTGTCCAGGTTGTCCCTAGATTGGGAGTAAGCTGACGCCAGCCACTACTGGAAAGGCCACATGCAGAGCCCGTCATGGCAGATATGAACACTACCAAATGCTCCAAGAGGAAGACAGACAGACCCTGGCCATAGTCAGAGGATACAGGAGGCCCCCACTTTACGATGGCCCGATTTATGACCCCCGCACTTACAACCTTTTCCGTAAGTGTGGAAGGGGCCAAAATCCCCCAACTTACGTCCTTGGCCCCACATTTACAATGGGATACAACGCCTGTCTAAATGCGAACTCGAGTTACGACGCCCCCGACTTGCGATGCTATCCCAGGAACCAATTACGTCGCAAGTTGGGGGCAGCCTGTATATGGTCTGGGATCTATCTAGAGGCAGAAAAGTCTTGGTGCAGGTTGTGTTGCGCACCACTTTGATGAACTCTACCCTTCAAACTGGTACTAATGTTGACTTCTTGTCACTGACCAGGAAATTCAGCAATCGGCAGGTATCTAGAAAAGCATCAGACTGCGACAGACCTGTGCCCTGGATCTGCCCTTGACCAGCCAGTCATCAAGATAAGGGAAGACCTGGATGCCCCAATGCCTGAGATAGGCTGCTACTACCACCATACATTTGGTGAACACCCTCAGGGCTGCAGCCAACCCAAACGGGAGGACTGTAAACTGGTAGTGGGCAGAGCCCACCATGAAACAAAGGAACCTCCTGCGACCTGGAAAGATCGCTAAATGGAAGTAGATATCCTAAAGGTAGAAGGAGGCATACCAGTCTCCCGGATCCAGAGAGGAAATGATGGAGGGAAGAGAGACCATACAGAACTTGAGTTTCCACAGATAATTACTGAGGTTTCTCAAGTCCAGAATAGGGATGTAGAAAAACGGTTAATAATGTAACCATTAAAAATCGTTACACAGTTACATGCTGCGGGCTCTGCAGTATAAAGCTTAAAATGCAAAGTCCGCAGCGCAGCTGGCTCCCCAGAGGTGTGTGCTGGCAGCCAACTTATGCCAACCCCGCTTCCATGGAGCTGACTGCCACCTATGCTGCGGGCTCTATGTCTGACACATAGCCCGCAGCATGGACAGCAGCCAGCTTTCTAGGATCAGGACAGCAGCCGGAGCTGGTGCGCACCAGGAGCTGGCTTATAAGAACCGGAATCATAGAGCCCTAGGGCCTTTAAGGTAGTGCGAGAGTCTTTACACCTAGGTAATTTCATGCCCATCTGCTCTGCAAACAGGTAGTGCCCATCAAACAAGAGGTCCTGCTCCCCAGATAGCCTGGAGAAGAGAAGCCAGGATGCCCAAGGCATAGATATGGTCAATGCCATTCTGTGCACCGCAGCATCCCTTGTGTCTGCAGCTGCCTGGAGGCCCACCATGGCCTCCACTGCCTCTTCCTTGAGGAGTGCTCTGTACTCCTTCCTTGAGGATTCAGGAAGCAAGCCCTCAAATCTGCCCTTGGTCCGCCACATGTTAATGTCATAATGGCCAAGGAGGGCCTGATGATTAGCCACGTGTAGCGAAAGAATAACCCTTATAACTGAATAAATCCTGCTGTTTTGAGTCTTTATTTCTCAGTGTCATCCCGCCTGCCTTTGCCTCTCCTTGTGGTTGACAGCCTCTACTACAAGGGAGTTGGGAGCCAGGTGAAAATAGAGGTATTCACGTCCCTTCACTGGCACAAAGTGTTTTCTCTCAGCCCTTGTAGAAATGGAAGTCAGGGACGAGGGAGTTTGCTAAAGGACTTTAGTAATCGTTAAGACCCCTTTGTGCAGCGGTAGGCAATGCATCCCAGGGCTGAGGTGCCAAGCGCACCAAAGAGTACACCCTCCAGCTCCTCTGGTTCTTCCCAGGTTCAAGGCTGCCCACCTCAGGAGCTCCTAGTGCGCCTTCACGTCATCCTGCGGTACTGGGAGAGGGGAGCGTGTGATGGCCGCATCCAGTGAGGACAAAGAAGAGGCTGGCACCAGGGTTACCACTCCCTGACCCTGAGGTGCCCCTGAGGAGTCCGTTAGGGGTTCTTACATGCAGGGGTGTTTCTTCCTCAGCAGCTTGCATTAGCCTAGGGGGTTGAGACACCGAGGCTGAGGATATTTCTGACACCCCAGAGACTAATTTTGGAACTGGGGCTGTCATGTAAATCTCCAAGGCTCCCCAGGAACCAAGATGCCAGCCACTGTCCTTGCAGCCATACCAGCATTTGCAGTGCTGAGGGCTGAGGCTGGCACTTCCAGAGTCTGCGTCTGTCTCGGTGGCAGGGACCATTGCTCCATGCCGGCTTCTGCTGGCATGAGTGCACTGCCTGGCCACCAGGAACAAGAGAGCTCATGAATGCCTCTCTCATAGCAGTGCATGCTCTGGGCCTGCCAGCATGTCTCTGACCATGATGAGCCCCTATCTGGGAAAGCTGGCATCAGTTCAGGGAAAATGGATCTGCATCGGTCACCCAGTGATCTATACCTCCCATCAGCTCTCCGATGCTGGGAGCTGGAACGGGACTGATAGCTGGAGCAAGACCAGCAGTCCCAGGAGCGTAAAGACCATGAGGAACACAGAGACCAGGACCAGTGCTAACAGGGTGAGAACTGATGCTGCGGGGAGCAGTTCTGGTTACAGTGCCCAGGCCACCATGACACTGACCTTAATTGAAGGTTCCCAACCCGAAAGATGCATGCCTGTCTCCAAGACTCTGAGATCTGGCTGCTTTGCACAGGGGTGCGCTGGCACACAAACCCCATAAGGGATGGGCTATGCTGCAGGGGTGACGCTCAGAAGGAGTCCAATGTGGGCCTGCCTCAAGACCATGTCCTGTGCAACTACAGGGCTTCAGGAGTCAATGGTGCCTCTGGGTTCCGGAGACCATTGTCGCTGCTCAGTGCTGACGCTTCGGGCGGGGTCAGGCTGGACTGCCCCTCTGGAGCTGAAGTTCGACTTCCTGGCAGAAATGATGACCTGCAGGTCCAGGCACCCTTCCTTGTTTCTCCTTGGCCTTTCAGAGCACAGAGGAGCAGACGTTGGTTGAAGCCTTCACCTTCTGCACCAGGGTCAGCGAGGGAGAGCGATGCCAACTGGAGGCACGGTGCCCATGGGCCAGGCTGGTGTCTGCTCCCTTGCTGGGGACAGTGCCAATTCCATTAGGAGCGCCCGCAAGCAAATGTCCCTTTCCTTCTTAGTACGGGGCTCATATGATCTGCAAAGTTAGCACTTGTCACTAATGTGCCCTTCACCAAGACCTTGCAGACAACTCTCATGTGGGTGGCTCACAGGCATAGGGTGCCTACACAAACGACATGGTTGGAAACCTGGGGATGGGGACGTTCCCTGTCCCTAGGCAACTGTCCCATTCATGACAATGAACTCTATCTAAATGAACTTATCAACTAGTTGAAAATTATCTAAAGAGCTGCTAAGTAGAGATGATCAAGCTGAAACCAGAAGTTCTGATGCATTGTCACTGGCATCAAGAAAGAACTGAGGATAGGGGGAGCACACAGTGCCTCCTATATTGCGCCATGGCAGAAGCACTCCAAGGGTCGCTAGAGACACTCCCCTACAGATGCTGGTAGGGGAAAAACTTCCAACATTGGTACACATGGCAAGCACGTACATCTAACGTGGAATGGAGATGAGCAAGCACTCAAAGAAGAAATCTAAGATATGAAGACTACAGTCAAAATATTTTATAATTATAATTTGATTTTATAAAATAAAAAACAAACTGAAACTTCTTTTAAGTTATGCCTGAAGTTGTGAAGCCATTAATCAAAGAATAGCATCGAATATTTTAATTCAAAGGCCAACCCCAAAAAGAAAAAAGGGAATGATCTGATAAAATACGTAATAAAATCAGACATATTAATGCAAATATTCTAAAAAGATAGTCATGAGGAAAGCTTCATCTCTAACATACATTGTAGATTTTCACAATATATAGTAAGATACTTGTAACATAGATTTTCAGTTTATTAATGTCATCTTCATTTGGATTTAATTTTACCTTAATTATTTCATAAACATTCTTTTACAGTTATCATTATGCTACTTAATTTTGAACAAAATGCATTAGTTCAACAGCATGAGATGTTAGCGCTAATTCCTTCTGATAAGCATAATATTTAATAAATGAAACAAGCAGCACAGACTTTAAATATATGAATGCCAATTATATGACAAAAACATTACTTTGTTTATTTCTGAATATTATTTTGTTATGCGGATTAATTTTTGTTATTTCAGAAGTATAAAACATAGCACTCACATTTGTAAGAGCAAGAACGCAACCTTGGTTTCAACATGACCCCATTCTGCAAGCCTATTCACAGGTGTAATCCAGGGATGGGCAATAACTTTTGATCAGGGGTCACGCCAAGAATTAGGTACGTGGTCAAGGACTGCATTTTTCTATTATATTAATGTAACAAGTGCAGGGTCTGGGATGGAAATTGAGTACTGGAGGAACTCTGGGTAGGTGACTGAGATACAGGAGGGGGTGTGTGGTCTGGGCGGAAGTTTGAGTAAAAGGGGATTGTGAGCTGGGAAAAGGGGTTGGGGGTAGAAGGGTGTGCAGGGTCTGGGGGGTGGGGGTTTGGGTGCAGGAGAGGATTCTGACCTATGGGAGGTCTGTAGGAAGGAGCTATGACCCGGGGCAGGGATACAGGAGGGGGTGCAGAAGGTTTGGGTTATGACATGATGCAGGGATTTGGGGTGCAGGAAGGTTTGGGGTGCCAGGTGAAGACTCTGGCCAGGAGGCACTTACCAAAGATTGCTTCCGGCCAGCAGCCCAATGAGACCATCGGGCAGTCTCCCTTTCTGTCATGCCCCCACAAACTGGGCCCCTTGTGCGGATCTCTGCATGCTGCGTGCACCCGCAAGCAGGGCCCAAGTAGCTCCCACTGGCTGGTGTCAAGAAATGCACACACTGGCTCCAGCAGCTGGGTGCTTTGAGTGGCATGTTGGGATGTGGCAACAAGGAGCCTGCCTGAGGGTCCCGGTGGGCTGTGGGACATTGGCGACCCAGATAGGGTTGCCAGGTGTGCGGTATTGACCTGGACAGTCCAGTATTTTTGCCTCCTGTCCGGTAAAAAAAAATTCAGACAATACCGGACACCTAAAAAGTCTGGTATTTTCTGATTTTTTCCCAGCCAGGAGGCGAAAAAAACCCATGTGCTTACCTGGTTCCGCAGGGGAGTTGTCTGGCCCGGAGCAGTAAGACAAAATGGCGGACGGCCGCCGGCAGTCTGTTCGGCCAAAAATCCTCAAAAGCATTTCTTAAAGGGGCCAGACCAAGTTGTTAATTTTTTTAGCTTAACAACTCTCGGGGTCCTTTTTTTTTTTTTTGCTCAACAACCTTGGTCTCCCCCCGCTTTTTTTTTTCTCAACAGAATTTTTTCCCCAGTGGGTTTTTTTGGGGGGTGGGGGTGGGGTGTTCAGTATATTTGGTTAAACCATCTGGCAACCCTAGACCGAGAAGATCTTGGCAGGCTGGATCTATATGTTTGACAGGCCGGATCCAGCCCACGGACCATATATTGCTTGCCCCTGTGTAATCGTTAACCATACACAGAGTCCCAGTGACACCAACTATAGTATGCATGTGAGTAAGAAGTTCTTGCATGAGCAAGACTCCAAGCATCAGGTTCTTAGGCCTCTATCCAACCAAGAACTTAAGTATTTGCTTAACTTTAAGCACAGAATTAGTCCTTTAGACTAAGATGCTCATGTACTTAAAATTAAGCACATGCTTTACATTTAGCACTTTGTTGTATTGGGGTCAATGGTTTTGTCTTTAATAACTACATCAATTTAGTTACACCAGGCCATATTGCTAATATAGACATACTGCATGTCAGTGACCATCTGCCTTACAATACTGAAACTGTTATGCTCTGTCAGGGCTAAATTTATTTTTCCTTTGACAGAGCTTTTCAGAATTTGCTGTCAGTGATTTTTTTCCCCACCTTAACAGATTCCTTTTTTTAGTGTGCTGTTTTTATTAATTGTGTATCTTTCTTGTCTTTAATTAATGGCATAGGGACCCTAAAGTATTTTTGGGGTTTTAATAATGTCATTTGGCCACGACATAGACCTCCATTCTTGCCCCCCTACTTCACAAACCCTCTGCTCCCCTCCTGCACCAATATCCCCTCCCAGATCTGGCATCCCAACTCCTGCCCCAGATCGCAATCCCCTTCTGCTCTAGGTCACAACCCAAACCCCTGCACCTTCTCCTGCACCCCAGTCTCCTGCCCCAAATCACAACCCAAACCCCTGCACCCTAGTCCAGTGCCCCAGGTCACAACCCCCTCTTTCACCCAAATTCCGTCCCAGACCCCACCCTCCCTTGTGCAACCCAATCCTTCACCCCAAGCTCCCTTCTGGACCCAACCTCCATCCCAGAAACCTGCACCTCCTTCATTAATATAATGGAAGAATGCAGCCCTCAACCGCTTACCACGTTTCTGGAGTGGCCCCCCATCAAAAATGTTTGCCTACCCCTGATTTAGACCCTCTAATCCAAGGTGCTCAAAGAATTAATGAATCTCACTAGGTTCTGTGGGAGGAGGGAAGGGATCACACTATAAAGTTACAAAGCCAAAATAAGCAGTGTTTTCTGAGTACCTTGTGACCCAGCCAGGTTCCATGGTGACCCTCAACTGGGAGACGCTCTGCATCCCCTGTCAGATCAGTCAGGGCATCCTGGAGGGAGAGAATCCAACACAGGTCAGAGAGTGAGAGAAAGAGAGACAGCGGGTATGTCTACACTACCCCGCTAGTTCGAACTAGCGGGGTAATGTATGCATACCGCACTTGCTAATGAAGCCCGGGATTTGAATTTCCCGGGCTTCATTAGCATAAGCGGGGAGCCGCCATTTTTAAATCCCCGCTGCTTCGAACCCCGTGTAGCGCGGCTACACGGGGCTCGAACTAGGTAGTTCGGACTAGGGTCCTATTCCGAACTACCGTTACTCCTCGTTTCACGAGGAGTAATGGTAGTTCGGAATAGGACCCTAGTCCGAACTACCTAGTTCGAGCCCCGTGTAGCCGCGCTACACGGGGTTCGAAGCAGCGGGGATTTAAAAATGGCGGCTCCCCGCTTATGCTAATGAAGCCCGGGAAATTCAAATCCCGGGCTTCATTAGCAAGTGCGGTATGCATACATTACCCTCCTAGTTCGAACTAGGAGGGTAGTGTAGACATACCCAGCAAGAGTGGGAAATGAGCTCTTTGCCTGTACCGAAGGAGATTCCCAAGAATGAGCATAAGCCAGCGTATGCTGGTGAGAGTGAGTACCAGGGGACTCCATCACAGAGCACACATACCTTTGGAGACAGAGTTCCTCGGATACTGATAACTACCTTCTTCTTATCATGGTCTACAGCAACGTAGAAAGGAGTTTCATAGACCTGGGGAAAATACATTACTCTGTTAAAACCTGCGGCCTCAACTAGCTCCCCGCTTTCCCTCCAACTGAGAGGGAAGCAAATCACCGGCATGACAGATCTCTCCTCTGCCCAGTTCAAGGGCAGCAGTAACGTAAGGATTTGTATACAAGTAGTGCAGTTAGTCCAGAAGGGGAGCTCCAGGGTCAAGGGAATGGCTTAGGGTCCTCCCAGCCATGCTACAGAGCACACCGGCTTGGGAATATACCCTGAGTACAACAGGCGCCATAGAGTCTCCTTACCGCATCGTGGCAGGAGGTGTAGACAATGTCCACCGAAGTCATATTCTCATCTAGGAAGTGGCGCCGGATAGCGATGGCGTTGCAGCCGCAGCAGTTATCCTCCTCAATAGTGACACTCGGAGCATAGCGGGGCCGTGAGGAGCAGAGACAGCAACATCTACCAAGTAAAAGAACTACAGTGAGGAAAAAGGAAAGGTAGGGAGTTGCGGGGCTTTGGGAAGAGGAGTGGCAGGCATGAGAGGCACTGAGCCAAGATGGAGAAACAGCGGGAAATACCTGAAAGACTCTGCATGAGACTCTCTGGCCTTGCCTCTTGTCATTGTTTTTATGCACAGGTGCTATGAAGCTGCAGCACAGTCAAGGCACAAGCATTTTTACCACCTGTGACCGGAGTAGGTTTAGATGACATGACCCAAACCCTGCCTCCACTACAGCTTCTGCTCTTAATGACCCAGCTGGAGCTGCACCCTTGAAGAAGGATGCTTAGTTTTTCACAAAGTAGACACTCCCGCTTCTTCAGTGTCACTGTGTAAAATCACCATGAGGGTATGCAGTGTTGCTTGTGGACACCAGGAGGAGCAACAATGCAACTGATGACTGAAGAATCAATGTGACTGAGGGATCTCTGAACCTCCACAGCTCTGAGCACCGGGAGGGACACTATATTTTGGTTACTGCAACCCCAAATGTCTTGTAAGAAAAGGGCTAAGTCCTTAAAAAACAAAGCGATTCTGGACACTAATCACCAAACTTAAGCATTTAAAGGACAGCTAATTTGTTTGGCCTTTTTAATCCTTGACAACTGTCTTTCCCTACAGATGACTCCTCATGCACGGATGACTCAAAAATTGACAGACTCTTATTAGAAACATTCCTAAAAATCAAAACAGCTTCTGGACTGAGACTACACATGAGGTTGTCAGCCCACCCTTCGCCCCTCCAAAAAAGAAGCAATGAGAAAGTTCCAAGCAACTAAAACTGGAAAATGTTGCAAATGAAAGTGCCACCTCACTTTAACTACAGTGCTGTTACCTGGAGGTGACTGCGCTACTCCTAGCATTGGAAATAAATCCCAGAAAGCAAGGAACACTGATCCTGCCCAAGCCTCATTGACACCAAATGTCAGCTGCTTGCATTTCTGTGCTTCCCAGAGCTATAGGACGGCAATTCTGCCTCAGTGGATATCGTCTTAGCCAATTCCCCATGCTGGCGATATGAAGCACACAGGTTTGGCAAGGTCTTTAGTATGTCAGAGAGAGCACGCAGACACACAGAATGGGGAATTAAATAGGGAGGACAGATAAACAGTGGGGAGCAAGGGACCAAAAAGAATGGGAAAGAATGGTGAAAGTGAGAAGAAGAGAAGGACTGGAGACTGAGAGAAGGAAAAAGAGCAATAAGGAGGAGATGCATAAAGAAAAGGAAAAAGAAGGGAAAAACGAGAAAGGGAGAGAGGAGGCAAAACGGGGAGTGAGAAAGAAAGTGAAGGCAGGGGGAGAACCAGGAATGGCCACTCACGAGCAGGATCTGGCCAGGCGACAGAGTCCACAGGTGGGTTTCCTCATCAGGTACATGGGCCAGCCATAGGCAGCTAAGGCAAACAGCATATAATAACAGACCTCTTTGTACCGCAGCATCTCTTGCTGAAAGAGACAAGAGAGATTAAGTGCCTTTCATATTCTCTTGGTGGTGTGCGCCTCACCTTGACTCCTTTTTCCAGTACTCTCCCCACCAAGAGCTCCCGATTATGTGTTAGAGACATGCATCCGTGTTTCCTTTTGAGCTCTCTATTTTATGTTAGCCCTCCCCAACACATCATCAGTTGCTTTGTGGCGAGCACGGTGGTAATCCTGGGTCAAACCCGTCACTGGAGTAAATCAACCGGGCTACCCAAATTAACACCAGCTGAGGCTCTCACCCATAAATGTTTAATAAAGTTAAGAATTAGCTCTACAGATATTCCCAAAGCACTTTAGCAAACTATCCAGCCTTTGCAAGGGAAGGGAACCCACAGTGATCTTAGCTCCATGACAGTGGGGGATCGCAATGCCAGTCCCTGTCCACACAAACCCAGAGTGCTCTGCACTGTCCTAACTGAGGAGAGAAGACACTAGATTATTATTTGTCAGTAACAGGATCGCTTCAACATATTGTTCCCACAGAGCCACGGATGGTCACAGAGATTCACAGAGATGGAATTGTAGAGCCATGCTTTTAGCCTGGGGCCAGGTGCCTCGGAGCATGTGTGGATCAGGGCCTACCTATGAAGGGAGACACATAGGCAATTCCCCACCTGTCTAAAAAGGGGGGCAGGCTGAAGATACAGTGGAACACAGTGGAGTAGAAAGGTCCACAGACAGATCAATTACAGAATCACTTGATCAGAAAAGACCAGGATTGAGTCCTCTGTCTCAGCAATTTTGCTACAATCTAGGGCTGCAATGGCAACATGCCACGAGACCAAAAGCTAAACTGAATTTGTACAAAATGGGACAGCTCTCAGTCAATTTCACCTTCAATAACTGCAGCCTGCAGAGACTACTGACTCCACCATGCAATGCTCATCTTGATGTCAGTGGCCTTTTGTTCAAATCAAGATAAAACCCATCATGATCTATACTGGCAGCACTTCCGCATGAAACTCCTGCATTAATACCCTGTCTGTGTCACTGACTCCTCACTAGTGGCCTTGGACAAGTCACTTAATTGTTCTTTCTCCTCCATGTGGAATTGTATCATCGTATACTTCATAGGGACATGGTGAGGATAATGCTTTAAAGTTTTGAAAGATCCAGGCAAAAGCTTTAAGCATTGCTACTATCATCTGCAGCAGAAGAACAAACTTGAAGCATGGGCCTGGTATAAGACCTGAAGCCTGAATCAAAGTGAGCAAGAGTTATACTATTAGTAACAGACAGGCCATGTCAAAAGCAAATGTTTGTCTGCAATTCAGCGTCCGGGAAAGGAACTCAGCATTGGTGCTGCTAGCACTGCTAAAACACATTCCATCAGGGCTGTACAAAGTTACCCCCACATAACACACGATAAAATAGTTTGACAAAGGTGATGAATAGCGATATTTTGTCTGAATGCTCAGGAGTGGAAGCACAGTAACAGGTGGTAGATGGGAATGCTTTGTCTGAAATATCAGGAGAAAAGTAAAAGGGGAGGTAACAACATGTCATTAACGCCTAAGATGATACCTATGGTGTGTATCATAGATTGTTTGTCTCAGTCTATAAATGTTTACTCCAACATTTATAGACTGAGACAAACTATGATACACACACTTAACTCCTTGTCCAGCCTATGGAGCAGCAGTGAATTCCATGCTACTGAATGAGCCACATTCATTGCACGGGCACACATTCTTAACTTACCTGTAGGCATCTCATCTGGGGAAACTATTACTGTGCTTTGTTTACAATAAACCTGACTCGGGTATCTCCGTATCTTATCTGATTCTGTGGTCATTGGGGACTCTCTCAGAGTGTGCTGTGTTGTCTACTTGCGCAAAGCCAGCGCGACCTAGAGGAAGCACGCGAACATACATGCAGCCGAATGGTTATCACCACTGACAGAGCAAGAGACCAGTCAGGACACCACGCCAGTGCCTTCTGACTACTACATCATCATCTAACAGTATTGTTCATCTTTAATTTCCTCGATTATGTGAGACAAAGAAATAAATGAAATAGCAAGCACCAACTGAGAGAGAAAGGGACAGGAACTATGAAAAGACAGTCAGTTTGTTGTTTGTTTTACAGCTCTGCACAGAGCCAGTGAGTTCATGGGCTGGTGACTTACCGAGTTTTTCAGATCCAGGTACTTAGTGTTCCTAGTCACTGGCATTCCAGACAGAAAGGCCAAGATGTCATTGTTTGCCTGTAAATCACACAGACATTGGGATGAGTTCCCTCCAGCACAAAGACAGAATGGCTATGCATAAGAGAAGGCAAGTTCCCATTGTTCTGTGCCAACACAACTTGCAGAAGTTGAGATATTTTCCTTACCATCTAGTCAGTTCTCTGAGCTCATTTCTGTTCCAATTCCCACCCCGTCTGATCTCTGTTATCCTGATTTTGAATCTCTCAGACATGCCCAAAAAGAGACCTCAATAGGTCATCTAGTCCAGAAACCGTCAGTGAGGCAGGATTAAGTATTATCTAGAGCAGGGGTGAGAAATAATTTTTTTGCCAAGGACCACTTCAGAAATTTTTGAAATAGCCCCGGGCTGCATCGGAAGGGGCGGAGCCTCAAGCAGAAAGGGCGGGGCCAAGATACTTCCCTGCTTCCCCACTCATAGACCATGACTGGTCTGGGGGTGGTGGAGCACATGAAGTCTTTGCTCCCCCCACCACCCTGCCTGAGGTTCCCTTTAGGCCAGCCGTGGCCAACCCGCGGCTCACGAGCCACACACGGCTCTTCCCCCAAAAAAGTACAGCTTGTGAAGCCGCTCCTGAACCCCCCCCAACAGCCCCCGGCCCCCTCCCAGGTCGGCGATTCAAAATGGCGCCCAAGATGGCAGCTGTCGATGGGAGCCTCATGTGGTCAAAAAGCCTAAGCTTTCTTGCTCCTTAAAAGGGCAGCCTCATTTTTTGGGGGAGAGGGGAGGAAGGGGGGGGGTTGCTTGATGATTCTGGTGTGGCTCTTCGCATTTTTTCCACTGCTGTTTCAGCTCTCTTTGGGTATGTCTACACTACAACGTTAATTTGAACTAACTTAGTTCGAATTAGTTAATTCGAACTAAGCTAATTTGAACTAACGGATCCAGACTAAAAAACTAGTTCGAATTAGCGTTTTGCTAATTCGAACTAGCATGTCCACATTAAATGGACCCTGAACCGGGCTTAAGGATGGCTGGAAGCAGTGCCAGCAGGGCATCAGAGAAGAACTTAGAGCGTGGAGATGCTTTCTCAGGCTAGCCGAGGGCTGTGCTTAAAGGGTCCCGACCCCCACCCCGGACAGACAGTTCTCAGGGGTGCCCCGCTTGCAAAGCAGTCCTGGCTTGGAGTGCCCTGACTACCCACACTGGGCACATCACACCACTCGGCCATCAGCCTGGCTGCACTTGCCGCAGGCTGCCATCTGGGGAGAGGGGGCAATTGGGGGGCTGCAGGAGAGCTTCCACCCCCAGAAGCCCGCAGAGCCAGCCCAGTCCTCCCCATCGGGGGCTCGTGCCCCATTCCTCCCTCACCTCCTTCTACTTACCCTTCCCTAGCCCCTCTTCCTGATGTACAAAATAAAGATAACGTGTCTTCCAAAATGGAATCTGTCTTTATTGAACAAAACTGGGGGGGTATGTCTACACTACCCTCCTAGTTCGAACTAGGAGGGTAATGTATGCATACCGCACTTGCTAATGAAGCCCGGGATTTGAATTTCCCGGGCTTCATTAGCATAAGCGGGGAGCCGCCATTTTTAAATCCCCGCTGCTTCGAACCCCGTGTAGCGCGGCTACACGGGGCTCGAACTAGGTAGTTCGGACTAGGGTCCTATTCCGAACTACCGGTACTCCTCGTGAAACGAGGTGTACCGGTAGTTCGGAATAGGCACCCTAGTCCGAACTACCTAGTTCGAGCCCCGTGTAGCCGCGCTACACGGGGTTCGAAGCAGCGGGGATTTAAAAATGGCGGCTCCCCGCTTATGCTAATGAAGCCCGGGAAATTCAAATCCCGGGCTTCATTAGCAAGTGCGGTATGCATACATTACCCCGCTAGTTCGAACTAGCGGGGTAGTGTAGACATACCCGGGGAGACTAGGAAAAGGAGGTGGGAGAGGGGAAGAGAGAGGCTGGGAGAGAGGAGGACAACTAAAATGATCAGGGGTTGGGAACAGGTCCCATATGAAGAGAGGCTAAAGAGACTGGGACTTTTCAGCTTAGAAAAGAGGAGACAGAGGGGGGACAGGATAGAGGTCTCTAAAAGCATGAGTGGGGTGGAGAGGGTGCATACAGGAAAGTTCTTCATTAGTTCCCATAAAGAAGGACTAGAGGACACCAAAGGAAAGGAATGGGTAGCAGGCTTCAAACTAGTAACAGAAAGTTGTTCTTCACAAAGCAAAGAGTCAACCTGTGGAACTCCTTGCTGCAGGAGGCTGTGAAGGCTAGAACTAGAACAGAGTTTAAAGGGACGTGAGATCAAGTCATGGAGGTTGGGTCCATGGAGTGCTATTAGCCAGGGGGTAGGAGTGGTGTCCCTGCCCAAGGTTTGTGGAAGGCTGGAGAGGGATGGCACAAGACAAATGGCTTGGTCACTGTCTTCGGTCCATCCCCTCCAGGGTCCCTAGGGTTGGCCGCTGTCGGCAGACAGGCTACTGGGCTAGATGGACCTTTGGTCTGACCCAGGACGGCCATTGTAAGCTCAGGGCTCAGGGTCGGGGGTCTCACTGGACCCCCTTGATTCTCTTGCACACCTGCTCCTGGGTGGCCAGGCTGGCAGCTCTCCTGCCCTAGACGGCCACTTTCCTGTGCCTAGTGCGGAGATCGTGGACGAGGTCCACGATGTCTGCACTAGCCCAGGCGGGTGCCCGCCTCTTCCGGTCCCGGGCAAGCTCCCAGGAGCCGCCAGCCTGGTCCCGGGAAGAGGGGGAGGGCTTGGGGGCATCGGGTGGGTGGCTCGATCCGTGCCAGGTGCAAGGTCTGCTGGCTGGGTGCTGGCAGGCTTGCACCTGGCACGGGCACCATAGCCAGCCCGTGCCCCTTTAAGGGGTTCGGGGCCAGGAGGGGGGCAGACGAGTTTCCCTGGTGTTGGCCAGAGTGGCCACCAGGGAAACCTGGGGAGGGCTAGCCTCCCACTAGTTCGAATTAAGGGGCTATACACCCCTTAATTCGAACTAGCTAGTTCGAACTAGGCTTAATCCTCGTAAAATGAGGTTTTCCTAGTTCGAACTAAGCGCTCCGTTAGTTCGAATTAAATTCGAACTAACGGAACGCTAGTGTAGCGCCTATGAAAGTTAGTTCGAACTAACATCCGTTAGTTCGAACTAACTTTGTAGTGTAGACATACCCTCTGTTAAATGGGTTGGCCATCCCTGCTCTAGGCGCCCATGCCCCTTGGGTGGGAGGAGACTTTGCGCGCTCTCCCTTCTACCCCGCAGGCCAAGCAGGGCTTAGGGGCGGGGAAACATGCACAGTCTCCTCCCACCCTGCCAGGAGCACACGGTGCTTCTAGGCGCTCCCAAGCGCCGTGCGCGCCTTGCAGTGCAGGGGCAAGTGCAGAGGAAACTTTGCGTGCTCCTCCGCCCTGTCCCCACCCAGCCAGGAGTGCAAGGCGGTTGGAAGTGCCACGCACTCCTAACAGGGCAGAGGAAACTTCATGCACTCCCCCCACCCCCAAACACTGATTGGCCTGGGGGCAGGGGAACAGCAGGGTCTCTAAGGGCTAGATCAATCCGTATGACGGGCCGGATCCAGCCCGCAGAGACCTTTTGTCCACCCCTGATCTAGATGATCCCTGACAGGTGTTTCTCTAACCTTTTCTTTAAAATGAGGGAGATTCCACAAGGTCCCTGGGTAATTAGTTCTAGAGCTTAACTACGCTGACAGAAAGGGTTTCCTAATGTCTAAATTAAATCTTTCTTGATGCAATTTAAGCCCATTACTTCTGGTCCTGTCCTTACTGGTTAAAGAGAACAATTTAGCATACTCTTTTTTATAACAAGTTTTTACATATTTGAAGACTTATGTCCTCCCCCCCCTCAGTCTTCTCTAAACAAATACATTTCTTCAATCTTTCCTTGTAGGTCATATTTTCTAGATCTTGAATCATTTTTGTTGCTCTCCTCTGGACTTCCTTCAATTTGTCCACATCTTTCCCAAAGCGTGTTGCCTAGAACTGGGCCCAGTACTCCAGTAGAATCCTTACCAGTGTTAAGCAGAGAATTACTTGTTCTGCCTTGCTTATAACACTCCTGCTAATACATCCCAGAACAATGTTCACTTTTTTTGCATTGCATTGCGGGCTCATGTTTAATGTATGATCCACTATAAACCCCAGATCCTTTTCTGTAGTACTCCTTCTTAGGCAGTCATTTCCCTTGTTGTATTTGTGCAATTGATTATACTTTCATAAGTATAATAACTTTGCATTTTTCCCAATTGAATTTCACCCTATTTATTTCAGAACATTTCTCCAGTTTGTCAAGATCATTTTGAATTCTGGTCCTGCCCCAAAGTGCTTGTAACCCCTCCCAGTCTGGTGCTGCCCTCAAACTCTATTAGGGCAGGTCTACACAACAGCCTAAGTCGAAGTAATTTACATTGCTCTGGGGTATGAAAAAGTTCTAACCCCACAAGACTTGTCCATAAAAGTGCTATGACAGTGGAAGATGCTCTCCTGATGAAAGAACTTCCACTTCTTGTCAAGGTGGAGAAATTATGCCAATGGGAGAGCACTTTCTTGTCTGCACAGCGCATCTTCATCTGACGCACTACAGTGGTACAGCTGCACTGATATAGAGCCGCAGTGTAGATTTGCCCACGTGTACTTTCCAAATCATTTATGAAGATATTGAACAGAACCAGAGCCAAAACCAGGACCAATCCTTGTATGGAAAGCATTTCAGGAGCCACAGATAAAGGTGCTGCAGAAGAACTAAGTATTATTAATTTTGATTTACCCAGAGAGTGGTAACAACCCACCATACAACTGAAACCAAGTGAGCAGAGACATGGGGTTCTCACACTGAGGCAGGTAAAAGGAACAGGTGGAAATGAGTAAGATACACACAGTGTCAAAGCCTCCACTGGGACAGTGCAACCCTAAAGCACTCCAAGCACTCACCTCGTCTAGCACTGCGTTGCGCTTTGCCCTCTGCCGCTGACGCAGGAGGACCAGGCCCGCAATGATGTCAGATGGAACTATGTCAAGGTCTCGGAAAAACTCAGCAAAAAGGTAAGCGATTTCAGAGTACGCATCCTGAAGAATCCAGACAGAGGGGAGGATTAAGGAAGAGGAAAGGAGAATGAGTGGGACTCGGTATGGTAGGAATGGCCTCATTCTCAGGGCGCTCTTTAGAAAACATTCTCCAGGGGACCTCATGGGAAAAAGTCTCTGGTCTAATTATTATTAATATGTATTATTCATATTTCTGAACCATCTCAAGGCCTCACTTGACATCAGAGCTATGCTGTGCCAGGAGCTGTACATATGAATATTAAGAGACAGTCCCTACACTGAAAATAGACAAGACAGACCAAAAGGAAAAGAAGGAAGCATTATTTGCCCCATTTTACAGATGAGGAACTGTGGCACAGAGAAAGTGTGTGTCCCAGGCCAGTGCCTTAACCTCAAGGCCAGCCATCTTCTTTATCACGGATTTAATCTGAAAAATTCATTTTAGTAAAAATATTCCCCATATTTCTCCTACCATTCTCTAGCTTGTAGTCCTGTGATCATCTCTACTAAATTGAAGCCAGACAGACTCCCAATCCTTTCTGTCCCCTACTGTGAAAAACGGGGGAGATAGCTGTATTATTTTAATAACTATTATCCGATTTCCATCATGTTCATTTCAATGAGTTAAGTAAATGCTGGGTGGTTTTATAGATCTGCAGGCAGACAGACAATGGTTCTTGGTATCCCCCGTTAACCAGTACTTGAGGGGACAATACAGATGCCAAGCCCTTTAAGGCTACCTCAGTCTATGCCGAGGCCCCCATTCTGCACTGACACTGGAGAACTAAGGATTTTGGAGCTGTTAAAAGCGGAGCCCTTGACAAAGCATGGATGAAAGCACTGCAAGGAAGAGAGGACTGAGCAGGAGGATCCCAGAGTTGCTGAAGGACACTACCCAAGACCCAAGTGACTCTCTGCAGACCTGAGGATCTTGCAAATAGATGATATTTTTGCTCTTCAACCCAACTTCTTTCCAGGCTAAAGAATCCCAGTCTTTCATTCACAGCCCAACTTTTCTCTCAGTACCATTTCTGACCCTTTCCTGAGTCTTTTTTCTGATATGAGGAGGCCAAAATTGCAAGTTGTAATTTGTGCAGATGTGCCATTGATTTATAGACTAACAAAAATATATACGATCATGAGCTTTCATAAGTAAAACCCACTTCATCAGATGAGTGGGTTTTACCCATGAAAGCCCATGATCCTGTATATTTGTGTGTTTGGCTCTAAGGTGCCACAGGACTACTCACTGTTTTTAAAGTTACAGACTAACATGGCTACTCCTCTGAGACACTGATTTATAGAATGCTCTGAGAGCTTTTCCATACTGTTCTCTCTTTCTATCTAATGCAACCAAAAATCTTTCCTGACTTTTGGCCACGGTTGTGTTGAGTTGTCCTTGATAACTTCAAGATCTTTGCCTACAGGTTATAGCTAATTTAGAACCCCTCCGTGTGTGCAAGTAATTTAAACTGTTCATTGCAATGTGTATTAGCTTGGCTTTATCATCTATGACTTTCATCTGCCTTCGAAACAATTCCCTTGTTCTGTCTGGTCCTTCAGGAGTTCCTCACAAATGCTCCATAGTTTTAACTAACCTAATTATTACTATATCCTCGGCAAAACACTGTTCACTTCTACAGCAGACCATTAATAAATCCAGTAATCACCAAATCTAGCACATGAATCTGCTCCCAGTGAAGTCAATACAAAAGCCTCCGCTGACTTCCTTGGGGAGCCAGGATTAAGCCATTAGGCCAGATCTATGGGGGAACTATCTATAGCAGTGGTTTCCAACCTGTGGTCTGCAGATTACTGGAGGCCTGCAGATTATGTCTAAGATTTCCAAAGATGTTCACCTCTCCATTCAAAAAACTGTAGGGATCCACAAATGAGAAAAGGTTGAAAACCACGGATCTACATTATTAAACTTTCCACATTGAGGTCTCCTACTTCAATTTGTAAGCCATCTTAATTTGACACAGATCATGGTATTTAGCAGTAGTTTTAGGCACTCCATCTGCCCAAAAGAGATTTGCCAATTTTAGTGGGTTTGTATTTTCTTATTTTTAAGATGTCTCTCTCTGTCCCCCCTACAGGTGTTTGAAAAGCTCTCACAAACAACTGGGGAAACTGTGTTAATGAAGAGGAAGTGTTAATGAAGAGGAAGCAGTAAAGCTGCCTATACACAAAGTTCCATCAAATGCAGAAAGTAAACACAATAAAAAAGGGTTTTTTCTCTAATCTTCATTTAGAGAAATATTAGGAGATATATGTGAAAAGCTTCATGCAGAAGTGTCCCTAGGAACTAATAAATTTCCCTACCCATAACCTCTTATGAGGGAATTTCTTCAAAGGCCTCTTCAAAGTCTAAATGAACTATATCAAGTATTTCCACCTTAACTATTATTCAGTAAGCCCTTGCAAAGAATCCCAGCAGCTCAGACAGACATGACTTACCGCTGCTCAAGCTGTTTTGGACTCTCCCTCCCAAATTATACTCATCGAGATGTTATGTTATACTAACATTTTGCCAACTGTTGGGCATGGCTCACTCACATGCAGGACACGAGATGATGGGCAACAACTGGATATTACAACAGTGAACTCCAGATGGGACAGAGCTGTATAAAATAAGAGTATGCCCCCTACGGTTACTCCTGGACCCATGACTATAATTTCCAGGATCAGATGGGTAAAAATGCTATCCACCTTTAAAAGACCATCACCCTCTCTGGGGACTTGTCTTTCAGCATATAATTATAACAGATATACATAGTTCTTCTGTGCCATACAGGGACTGGACTCAGTGACCCAAGTGATCACCTTCCAAACCTATCCTCTAGATTCTCTTATCATTTCTATTCCTGACAATCAGCCAGTCTCATCCAGGAAACCTGCAAGTCAAAGGAGGCTTATACTGTAAGCCAGTGTTTCCACAGAACTGCGGGGTTCCACGAAGTGAAAATAAGGGTTCCGCAAGAAAATTCCATTACAATAACATTTTATGATTAAAAGAAATAATAATGTTTTTAAATATGTGCAATTAAACTAAATGTTGATCTCATGACCTTGTTTAGCATTTGTTTATTACTATCATTACATATTTGTGGTCTACTTTTTCAGCTACATATATAAGACTATTAGGGGTTCCGCAAAATTCTTTCACATTTAGAAGGGTTCTGTAGCCAAATAAAATTGGGAAACACTGCTGTAAGCCTTTGCACCCACCTACTTTGAGAGCAGTTCACTTTGCTGCTCCTAGAGAGGCATTTCCCTTGTATTCCTCTCCCACTACACTTAATGCACCTAAATCCCAACTAGGTAAGAGTGCCACTTCCCTCCTCTCCCTCTTCCCAGCTAGTTGCATGCTCCATCTCAGGGATTCCTAGAGAGCTATTCTTGTGCAAGACGGGCTAGGCCTGAAGTCTGCCCTTTGACACAGAGCTATTTGGTACTTACTGACTGGGAGTCCTTTGTCCGTGTGCAGCAAAGGAAAACTTTGAGTCGGCGAGTCCAGCTGCTAGCTTGTCCCTCTTCAAGGCGGTGCCTGCACCATGGAAACAAAGAATGCATATGCACAAAGGAAAAGCAGTTGCATAGCAGAGGGGCAGGAGCAAATACAACAGCAAAAAGAATACAGAGACAAGCACTAGGACGTAGTGTACAAACCACATAGACTATGTGGTCTGGGATAATATACATACCGGACCAAATTCTCATTTTCACTAAGGCTCCTATACACTGCTCTGGAAATGAGTATCTCGCCCATGCTGTATATAGAGAAACATACACAGAGCATGGGAGATGGTTTATGAGGCAGCATTCTGTGTGTTGAGAGGGAGGGGGAGATATTTGTGAAAAGTTCTGACTTGTCTGATCAGTGCTAAATTCACATACGTGATGACCTTTTCCTGATTAGGATGGCTGTAATGAGGACATTAATGTTCCATGGTCTGCTAGAAGCAGAATGTGCAAGGACATCTCATTCTTTAGAGCTCGGAGAGGAACCTTGAGATATCTGTGTGCAGATCATAAAGATTAGGGTTGGAAGAGACCTCAGGAGGTCATCAGGTCCAACCCCCTGCTCAAAGCAGGACCAACCCCAACTCAATCATCCCAACCAGGGCTTTGTCAAGCCAGGACTTAAAACCCTCTAAGAATGGAGATTCCATCTCCTTCGTAGGCAACAAACTGCAGTGCTTCACCACCCTCCTAGCAAAATAGCTTTTCCTAATATTCAACTCAGATCTTCCCCACTGCAACTTCTTGTTCTGTCATCTGCCCCCACTGAGAACAGCCTGGCTCCATACTCCTTGGACCTGCTATCAAATCCCCCATCATTCTTCTGTTCTGAAGACTAAATAAGATTAGTTTCCTCAGCCTTTGCTCACAAGTCACGTGTCCTAGGCCCCTAATAATTTTCACGGGACAGAGTCCAGCGGAGGGCAATTTTTCCACATCCTTTCTGTAGCGGAGGGCGCAAAACTGGATGCAATATTCCAAATGTGGCCTGTGACAGGGCGGTCCAGCCCTGCACTGACCAAGGGGGGAGCAAATGGGCCTGCTGGACAGGGAAGGCCCCACCCCCGCAGCAGTGCATGCTTCAACTGCGGGCCAGGTACAAAGGCCAGGGAGACAGCTCGGTCGGGGCTGACCTCCGGCGGGGAAGGAGCTCCTACCTGACCACGGATGCCAGAGTCTCTGCTGCTGGAGCAAGAACCGCCGGAACAGCCGCCTAAGCAGCTACAGACCCCGGCCTGAGCGCAACCGCAACGCCGACTATGCCGCACAGCCCACCTATCCGCCGTCGCTGCCCCCACTGCTGCAGTACCAGTTGCCGTGCCTGCCAATGCCGTTGTCACAGCCAGAAACCCGTCTACAGCTGGGGCCTCCATCGGCCATGGGGAAGGGGTAGGAGACAACCCAGAGCAGGGAGCAGGAAAAGCCCCGGCTGGCTTGGCGCGTTTTGGGGCAAACTCCCCGCTGAGCCAGTGGTGGGAACCACCCACCGCTGATAGGGCCCTGGGTGGTGGCCCGGTGGAGAGGGAGGGCTCAGGCCCCCCTACCTCTCCTTCCCAGATCCCAGACAAAGAGTAAATCGGGGGAAAGGACTAGGTCTCTGGGCCTGTGTGGGTAATAGGACTTGGCCTCTGGGCCCGGGTGTAAAGACTCGACCCCAGGGACAAACTGTGCGGGGCTAGGCACCCCGCCACGTGGCCCAACCAGAGCCAAATAGAGAGGAATCATCACTTCCCTCAATTGCTGGCAATGTTCCTACTAATGCATCCCAATATGCCATTAGCTTTCTTGGCTACAAGGGCACACTGTTGATTCATATCCAGCTTCTCATCTACTGTAATCCCCAGGGATTTTTCTGCGCAACTGCTGCTTAGCCAGTTGGTCCCCAGCCTGTAGCAGTGGTCAGGATTCTTTCATCCTAAGTGCAGGACTCTGCACTTGTCCTTGTTGAACCTCGTTAGATTTCTTTTCACCCAATCCTCCAATTCGTCTAGGTCAGCTTGGCTCCTACCCCTATCCCCCAGAATATCTACCTCGGCCCCTAGCTTAGTGTCATCCACAAACTTGCTGAGGGTGCAAACCAACCCATCATCCAAATCTTTAATGAAGATATTGAACAAAATCATCCCCAGGACCAACCCCGGGACATTCCACTTGATACCAGCTGCCAACTAGACATAGAGCCATTGATCACTACTCACTGAGCCCAACGATCTAGCCAGCTTTCTAACCACTGTATAGTCTATTCATTCCAGACATACTTCTTTAACTTGCTGGCAAGAATACTATGGGAGACCATATCAAAAGCTTTGCTTAAGTCAAGGTATATCATATCCACTGCTTTCCCCATAACCACAGAACCAGTTATCTCATCATACAAGGTAATCAGGTTGGTCAGGCATGACTTGCCCTTAGTGAACTCATGCTGATTGTTACAGATCACCTTCCTCCCCTCCAAGGCTGTGTCTACACTGGCACCCCTTTCCGGAAAAGGGATGCTAATGTAGACTTCGGAATTGCAAATTCCGCGGGGGATTTAAATATCCCCCGCGGCATTTGCCTTTACATGGCTGCCGCTTTTTTCCGGCTTGGGGATAAGCCGTAGAAAAGCAGCAGTCTAGACGTGATTCTCCGGAAAATAAGCCCTTTTCCGGAGGATCTCTTATTCCTACTTTCTTATTCCTACTTTCTTATTCCTACTTTCCGGAGGATCTCTTATTCCATGTAAATGCAAATGCCGCGGGGGATATTTAAATCCCCCGTGGAATTTGCAATTCCGAAGTCTACATTAACATCCCTTTTCCGGAAAGGGGTGCCAATGTAGACACAGCCCAAGTGTTTCAAAATGGATTCCTTGAGAATCTGATCCATGGTTTTTCCAGGTACTCAGGTGATGCTGACCAATTAGTAATTCCCCAGATCTCCTCCTTCCCTTTAAAGATGGGCACGATATTTCCCTTTTTCCAATTGTTTGAGCCTTCCCCACTCGCCAAGAGTTTTCAAAGATAATGGCCAGTGGCTCCACAATCACATCAGCCAACTCCCTCAGCAGCCTCAGATGCATTAGATCCAGCCTTTTGCGTGTCCAGCTTTTCTAAATAGTCCTTAACCTGTTCTTTCACTACTGAGGGCTGCTCACCTCCTTCCCAGAATGTGCAGCCCAGTGTAGCAGTCTGGGAGCTGATCTTGTCTGTGAAGACAGCAAAAAAAGCATCAAGATCTTCAGCTTTTTCCACATTATCTGTCACTAAATTGCCTTCCCCATTCAGTAAGGTTCCTACACTTTCCATGATCTTCTTGCTGTTGACATCACTGTAGAAACTCTGCTTGTTATCCTTCACATACCTTTCTAGCTACAACTCCAATTGTACTTTAGCCTTCCTGATTACACCCCTGCATGCCTGAGAAATGTTTTTACACGTTTTCCTAGTCATTTGTTCAAGTTTCCACTTCTTGTAAGCTTCCTTTTTACGTTTAAGATTTCTCTATTCAGCCAAGCTGGTCACCTGCCATATTTGCTATTCTTTCTGCACATTGGGACAGTTTGTTCCTGTGCCCTCAGTAAGACGTCTTTAAAATATAGCCAGCTCTCTGGGGGTTCTTCCCCCCTCATATTAGCCTCCCAGGGAATCCTTCCCATCAGATTCCTGGGTCAAATTTTGCTTTTCTGAGGTCAAGGGTCCGTATTCTGCTGCTCTCCTTTCTTTTGTCAGGATCCTAAACTTAGTCATCTCATGGCCACTGCTGCACAGGCTGCCACCTACTTCAACTTCTCTACAAATTCTTCCCTGCTTGTGACCAGCAGGTCAAGAGGAGCATGACCCCAACTGGTTCCTCCAGCGGCAGTGACAGGAAGTTTTCCTCAGTACTCTCCAAAAACTTCCCGGATTGTCTGTGCACTGCTGCATTGCTCTCCCAGCAGATGTCAGGATGACTGAAGTCCCCAAAGAGAACCAGGGCCTGTGACCTGGAAACTTCTGTTGGTTGTCTAAAGAACGCCTCGTGGTCTGGTGGTCTATGGCAGGCACCCACGACAATATCACTCTTATTGCTCTCACCTCTAAACTTAACCCAAAGACTCTTAACAGGCGTTTCTCCCACTTTATACTAGAGCTGTGAGCAGTCGTACTGCTTTTACATACAGTGCAACTCCTCCACTTTTTCTCCCCTACCTGTCCTTCCTGAACAGTTTATACCCCTCTGTGGGAGTGCTCCAATCAAGCAAGTTACCCCACCAAGTATCTGTTATTCCAATCAGATGAAGTGCCACCCTTAGGATTTACTGCTGTTCTCAAGGAGAGAACTTTTACCTCTATGAGACAAGTTGGCCCCTTACACAAATGGATTTTACAATACATCACAGTGGCACTCAACTCAACCGCAGGTGTCACTGCCCATTGGAGGCAATATTTTGTGACAACTTCCTTCCCCGTTTTTGATTGAGGAACATGCACAGCAAAGAGGCTTAGATCAAGCAAAGTGAAATTCATCTCACTTTAAGGCTGGAGATTAGGGATGTGAAAGATTAACCGGTTAAACCTTAGGTTGATGTAACATTTAATCTGTTAACTGATTAACCGGGATTTTACATCACTACCAGAGATGGTAGTGTCTTTGATTCTTTACTTCAGAGATCATCCCTTGGTATCCCTAAGCAGCTACTCGCTCTGTTGATGCCAGCACAGATGAATTAAGAATTAATGTGCTTTGGAGTGATTAGAAACAGGTCACTTCAACCCTGCTCTTCAGGCAAAGGATCCTGAGGGAAAAGCACTTGAGTACAGTGGGTTGCTTTTGGGGAAAAGATTTTGGTAGGTTAGGTGGCTCCAGTAACTACATGGGTCCCAGTCAAACAATACAACGTATAGAGCCAGAAAGTGGATATGTAAAGAGTTAAAAAGCAGCCAATAACTTGCAACTAAGATTCCAAAAGATGAACAAGAATACAGTTGTTTTAAAATGGAGTTAGCCCTGTAATGTAACAGGCCTAGAGATAATCATGAGCTCCCTGAAAAGCTACGGAATACAGGTAGCAGAATTTTTACCTCCTCCATCAATGTCAAGGACTTCACAACTGGTCTAACGGGAGAGTGGAGGGACATGGGAAGGGAGCAGTCATTCGGGCTGAACTTTCAAGTGTTTACTCTTAGCCTAAAGGTGAATTTGTCAGGTAAGTCTGAACATAATGAGCTGACCTTTCTGTGAGCATGAAAATAGCCATGTAACACAACAGAGAAACTAATAATAATAGCTGAGTACCACAGAAAGGAAGCCACCAAAAATGAACTGTCCTAAAGTAACAAATAAATCCAAAGGAAATCTGTCATCTTGGCAGGCTCTGTTATGGGCTGAGAAAGTGAAAAAAACCCTAAAGTTATAAACGCATTTACAAAGATCACATTGATTCCTACATGTCACAAGTACTTGCCACCGAGGACTAGAGGCTTGATCTTGCAAGACGGAGAGTGCCCTTAATTCCCTTTAGTCTCAGTGAGAACTGACAGTGCCCAGCACCTTGCAGGATTAGTCTCAAGACCAGAAGATAATTTAAAAATAAACCCATCGGGGGCTATTGTTAAAATAATAATAATACATATGTTATAGCATTTTATATTTCCATATAACATTATATCCCAGCAGATCTCTAGTTACATGTACCAATCACCCCTGAAATTCAGCCGTGTCTGGGTAGGTTGTAAATGTCAGGTGCATAACACACTGCATAAGAATAGGGGAAGGAGAGGTCAAGGACACTGAGACAAAGCCATACTCTGACCCAACGGTGCCCTGGAGTCTTTAATACCCACAGAACAGTGAATTTTAAGATCTCAGATAAATGGAACCTGTCAGACTGCAGAATGCTCAGTTTCCCTCTCTCTCTCTCAGGAGGAGGAAGACCTGTTCAAACTTGCTGGGATTTATGCACATGGTCTGCGGGATGCATCCTGATCTACCAGGGCCTGTCCTCACTTCAATGTAGCACCCTGAAGCATGCAAAATAGACTAACAGGGTACTGAATAGCCCCAAAGATCCAGAACTGATGCAAGTGACATGTTAAATGGTAAGGAAGGAGCTCCCTGCTGAAAAAGATACCAAGTCCTTAAAGGGTACATGTCCTTGCTGTATGGCTCCTTAGCAGTCCAAGGGTCTTTCCCAAAATGTGAACAGCATTCGAACGATTCCTTTTCAAGTCAAAGTTGGAGCGAATGTTTGGAGGACCATTTCTCACTGTATCTTCTTGATTTGAAACACATGACTTCCAAGCCATTTTCAAATGGCCACACCTTTGCATATGCAAAAGCAAATAGCCTCAACTGGCAAAGCTACATTCCTCACCAAGGGCTATATACATTTCCACACGACAGGCCAATTTGTGCTGTCCAGCATATAAAAAAACATTCTTATGTGATGAAAAAAGAAATCCTCGCTCCTATTTTGGGCTACTCACAAATGGCACAATGGTTTCTTAATTATAATGTCTAACTGCCAACACAAAAGTAATTGCTTCTGGGCTGAGACAAAATATAGCAGAGGGGAATATGCTGAAAAAAGACAAAGAATGAGCAAAGAAAGGGGCTTCGAATGAAGAGGCTGTCTCAACCTTAAGTAGAGCATCAGTGCGGCAGAACTGTAGAAGGGCAAACAGCCATGCAAAAGAATGAGCAGTATAAGATACTCTACATGGCAGCAACAGGGCTCCCCAGGGACAGAAAAATTCCTGGCCTACATGGATCCAATCAAAACTCTCCCTTCAGACACATACACTGATGTACATGTGGTACACAATACGAATATCCTGGAGCATCTTTGGAAATGATGCTCAACAGAGAAATGCCCTGTTGCCGGCACTGGAGAGCCCCCGGAGGGAGGATGGGGAAGTGCCAAGAGTTGGACAGATCAATATGGACTTCCAGACCTCCTCTTTCTGGAGAGCTGCGCCCTGCTTCCTTACCGCAGGTTGTATGTCCTCAGGTTGCGCTGTCTTCTCTTTGTGGCTCGCAGTTTAACAAAGGTCCGTCCTGTTGGGTCAAAGACACACAGGACAGTGATGCAGACACTCAGAATGACGACCCAGTTGCAGACGACCATTCCTGCAGAGAGAGAAGAGGGGGAAAGTCGGGGGTCTGACCTGAAACCACAGCAATGGTTCATCCACCCTAATCTCTTGTGTGCACACCAATCCATCTCCCCACTTCTACAAAGAGAGCAATAGGACGGCATTAACCTGCTCACTCTTGCAGAGAACTCCTTTGGGAGGGTCTCTGAGCGTAGATGGGTTCTCCAGCCTCAAGATTCTTGTTCAGAGGTTACCTATGTAGAGGGGGGCACTTAAATATCTATTCAGTATCTAGAAGGATTCCAGAGCGTGTCAGGAGCCCAATAAGACTAGCTCAGATCCTGAAAGGAAATCTAGATAGTTAACTCTCTGAAGAGCAAATAGTAAAGCACAAAGTCCTTCAAATTCACCCACCCAACCTAATGCTGGAAATTTAGATTTCTGTCTCTCTGGAGACAGCTAAACAGTGTGAATACAACACCTGCTCTGTGCAGTAATATAGCCAGACAGCAAGCACCACATTCACATCGACTGTACTTCCCCCGTTCCCAGGGGTACTTCCTCCATTCCCAGGGGTACTTCCTCCATTCCCAGGGGTACTTCCTCCATTCCCAGGGGTACTTCCTCATACATGGAATAACCCCACAGTCAGGGGCACCCTCTACAGGCACAGGAGCACATAAATGCACTGAGCACAATATTCAGGACACCCAAATACGTACCCAAGGTGACACTCTTGGCAGTGAGGTCATTGCAGGAGGAATAGTACTGTGTTAACCACACAATGCCCACAATTGCATACACAAACTCGATCACCAGGATGGCTGAAACAATAGGAACACAGAGCACAATAGGAGCAAATTTCTAACAGCTAAGCACTGCTTCTCCCCAGGAAGATAGGCATGCTCCTAGCCTTGTCTCTGCCACCCCACCTGCATTTCACATCAGCAGCCTCAAGCCAAGAGAGAAATCCTTGTTCCTAATGTTGAATGAACTGTAACCAGTGGCTGGCTCATGCCCCACTAGGATAGACTGTGCTGAGAGCAGCACAGAATGGATTACCTTGCTGTTCTGGCCACAATGCTTTAGGATCCTGAAGGAATGAGTACAGAGATCCACTAGCTCTTCAACAGTCTCTACCCCTATATTATTCCCTGGCTATAGTTACACACAGTTGCAACACCAAGGATGGCATCACAGGCATGATTCATACCCCACTTAGCCTACAATGCACACAGACTCTCCCAATGCAATGTACCACTGTGTAACAAGCACCTGCCTCACCATGATATACCCCCCGCCTGATTTGGAAAGGAGAGGTTAAATCCCTCAGGCAAAATTGAGGAGGGTTTGTGTATTGTGGATTAATCCCACCTTGTACATTTTGGCAAATCTGGTGTGTGTGGAAGGGAATGTATCTATTTTAGGCGCCTCACAATCGTCAGGGAAATTCTATTATCCCCATTGTACAGTTGGGGAACTGAGGTTCAGAGAATCTAAGTGACTTGCCACACCAGGAAGTTTGTGGTACAGCAGGGAACTGAAGCCAGGTCTTCCAAGTTCTAATCCTAGCTTCTTAGCCACTGGCTTCAGCAGACTCCCAGCATGTGAGGAGTGGCAAAGGATGTTAAGCCCCCAATCTTGGCAGTCTCAGCACACAAAGGATCCCTCCTGCTTCTGTCAGGTTCAGAAAGGGGCATACAGGGCAGGGGTAATTTTCCACTGGCTCTAGCAAGCCCAGGGGGATATATGTGTAAAGGTGAGGCTTGTTCCTGGCTAGCTTTGGCAGACTTGAGAGAGAATATGGAGTGCTTCTCTCCCTTGGGCACTATGGGTATGTCTACACTACCACACTAGTTCGAACTAGCGGGGTAATGTAGGCATACCGCACTTGCAAATGAAGCCCGGGATTTGAATTTCCCGGGCTTCATTTGCATAAGCGGGGCGCCGCCATTTTTAAATCCCCGCTGGTTCGAACTCCGTGCCGCGCGGCTACACGCGGCACGAACTAGGTAGTTCGAACTAGGCTTCCTAGTTCGAACTACCGTTACTCCTCATTGTAGTAACGGTAGTTCGAACTAGGAAGCCTAGTTCGAACTACCTAGTTCGTGCCGCGTGTAGCCGCGCGGCACGGGGTTCGAACCAGCGGGGATTTAAAAATGGCGGCGCCCCGCTTATGCAAATGAAGCCCGGGAAATTCAAATCCCGGGCTTCATTTGCAAGTGCGGTATGCCTACATTACCCCGCTAGTTCGAACTAGCGGGGTAATGTAGACATACCCTATCAGACTTGGGATAGGTATTATACCTCTCCCCTCAACTCTGGCAGCTTCAGGAGACAGGGAATGTTCTGGCAGACTCAAGATATGTTCTAGTCATAGGCTGACACTTCTTTAAGGCCAGAATCCTCTGTCTTTCATGAGCACTTCAACTACCACTTTCCTTACTCCTTGGTACATCTCAGCCACTGGAACCATTTCTTTCAGCTGAGATACAGGCATCTGCCCCGGGAACTGTTCTGCTGTTTCTTCGTAGGGTTGCTAGGTGTCCGGTATTGACCCGGACAGTCCAGTCCAGTAATTCCTCATTTAACACATGCCCGCTTAACACGTTTTCATGATAGCACGATTTTCTTTTTAGGGAACGTTTTTTGAATTACACACGACTGTCCCTGGAATAACACAATTTCCCCAGCCGGCCCATCGCTGATGGCTGTGCAGGGCTTCCCTCGCCTCCCTGCAAAGCGGCGGAGAGTTCGCTGCTCGCAGCGCCATTCCCCGCTGACTCCCCCTCACCAGACACCTTGCCCCCTCTCCTCCGCCCCCGCTTGCAGGCCGGCGACTGGGTTTCCCCAGCCGGCCCATTGCTGGCGGCTGCGCAGGGCTTCCCCCACCTCCCTGCAAAGCGGTGGAGGGTTTGCCACTTGCCACGCCGTTCCCCAGTGACCCCCGCTCGCTGGACGCAGTGTGGGTCCTGGCAGACCCATCATAGGAGCATACTCCCAACCCAATCCCCCTCCCTTCTCCTTCCCTTCCTTTCCCCAGAGCCAAACACCTCCCCTCCCTGCTGTAACCCAGTCCCCTTTCTTCCTCAACCTTATGTCCCGGTCCCAACAGACACCACCGCTTGAAACGCAACCCTCACCTTTTCCATTCTTTTCAATGGGAAAATTGATCCCGCATAACACGTTTTCACTTAACACGATCATTTTCTGAAACATACCTATAGTGCTAAATGAGGAATTACTGTATTTCCACCTCCTGTCTGGTAAAAAAATTCAGAAAATACCAGATACCTAAAATGTCCGGTATTTTCTGATTTTTTCCCGGCCAGCAGGTGAAAATCCCAGGTGCTTACCTGGTTCTGCAGGGGAGATTTCTGGCCTGCAGCAGAAAGACAAGATGGCCCAAAAGTCTCAAAAGCATTTCTTAAAGAGGTCATGCTGTTTTTGTTTTTTTTTTTTAAATAAGCTTAACAACTCTCGGGGTCCTTTTTTTTTTGCTCAAAACCTTTGGTCTCCCCTTTTTTTTGGCAACAGAATTTTTTCCCCGGTGGTTTTTTTTTGGGAGGGGTGGGGGGGAGAGTGTTTGATATTTTTGGTTAAACCATCTGGCAATCCTATTTCTTCAAACAACTGTAGGCCTGTCAGGCACTCACACTCCTCTCAGATCTAGGGCACTGGCAACCATGGGCCTGCATCATCTTACTGACCCTGGTTTAAATGGTTCCAGCAAACAGCTTCTCGTGCTATTTGGCCAGCCAGTGGTACTTTTAAAAACTGTTCAGTAGGCCTTGTGTACACCGGTTCTCCCCGCCCCCACCCAAATTCCTGCCATTTCTATCATCACATAAGCTTCACCCACAGGAGTGTTAGTATTAGGAATGTGAAAGATTAAGCAGTAAACGGGTAAGCACCACCCTTAACGGGTGCTGCTTCCCGGTTCCAGTTAACCTGTGGGGGATCACCGTGGACAGGGACCTTGTGCATCACAGTCAGGGTCTGCTTCAAGCATCCAGAGCAATGCCTGTTCATGGCATCCCAGGCGTGTGCTGGGGAGCTGCCCAGGGGATTGCTCCAGCCCAGCTGGGAACCAGCAGAGACAGCCCCAGCCGAAGTGTGGGGCTGGGACCCAACGCGTCCAGCAGACAGACCCAACGCGGGGCTGGGAACGGGAGCCCAGCAGGCTAGGGGGCTGGAGCAGCGAGATCCCACTTAATCAATTAATCAGTTAAACATTAGGTTAACTGGTTAAATGTTAGGTTAACTAATTAACTGGGATTTTACATCCCTATAGATAAGATTTCTGAAGTCTCAGGGCTGGACTAACAGCATGTGTTTATTGGAGACCTTGACTACATTAGTGGTAATATTCACACTGCTAATACCAGAATAAATGATGAAATTGTGGTAGCAACAGTGAGAAATGTGAGGAATAAAGCACACCCAGGCCTAAGACTCAGTTTCAAAACAGCTCCCTAATATGTGCATGGTATTAAAGGGCTTGATGACTTTGCAGACGGATGGGATGGAGGGGAGATCTCTCACTTGGTTTCTCTCTTTTCCTGCCCCTTCTACTCAACCTAGATTTAAAACAGTGTGTCGAAATGTCAGGCTCTACTCCTTTCCCGTGGGAGATTCTACAATGTTGGGGAGAAATTTAGAGAAGAAGATTTGTTTGCTTTGCTCGTTAATGGATTGCACTTGGCACTCAGCAAAGATGGAACTGCTTCCCATATGGAGAGAGCTTTCAAGAGAGGATGCTGGGCTTCTGGTAAATCCTAAGGGGAGAGAAGCCAACGAAACAAGAACAGGCAACAAGAGGCCCTGCCCTCATGTTTAAAATAAGCACGATTCCCTGTCTATCCAAAAGACTTCCCCACCAGACTCTTACAAAAATACTTCCCCCAGGGAGCAGAGGTGGTGGCCTAAATGTATTTCCATATCTTAGGCCAGAGTGAGAAACCCTGCATAGGAGACCAGGATCTGTTCCCCTTTCTGGTACGATTTTGAGGAGTTTCGATTGGGAGTGCTGGGGGAAA
Source organism: Pelodiscus sinensis (assembly GCF_049634645.1). Taxonomy (NCBI): domain Eukaryota; kingdom Metazoa; phylum Chordata; order Testudines; family Trionychidae; genus Pelodiscus; species Pelodiscus sinensis. The sequence continues at coordinate 125,956,463 of NC_134714.1, read as the reverse complement.
GGTTGTAGGAGGAAAAGAGATGTAACACACATCTCAGCAGGAGGGGAGGCATGTAGGCATCCAATGTATATAGTTATCTATATGGAGGCGGGTTATCTATCCTGCACACTAGTGGATGGATAGGTGTATTGAGAGATGGCCTAGAAGTGACATCTTGAGGTAGGTGGGTGAAGGCTGGGTGTACTTAGCGTATGACAGGGACTTGTATGACAGGGAAAGGCATGTGCATGCTTTGGGGTGGGCATGCTGATGTTGTACTGAGGCATATATTTGTGTCATGGGAAATCTTGTGGAAAAGGAGGGGGCAGACGTGTAAATGTGTCACAAGGGAGGTGTACAACTGTATTGGAGGAAGAAGGATGAATGTATTTGTGGCAGGGTGGGGGTGTACAAGATGTCACAGGGAGAGAGGGATGAAAGAAAGGTACGCTGGGAGGGTGTTTGGGGGGGTGGGTGCAGGTATGTATGGGAAGGCAGGGGGCTGTGTGTCCATTCCAGAAGAGCTCCATAACTCAAAGAAGAGTGGCTAGACACATGTCTCTGGGGGCGGGGGGTGTATTTGTCAGGGTTCAGGAAGGAATACTCTTCTGAGAGTAACAGATGTGGAGGGTAAGCGTGGAGGGTAAGTAGTTAGAAGGCCCTGTGCTGCTGCCTCTTACCCAGTCTGACATAGAGCACATACTGCATCGAGTCCCGGGGCTCTGTGTACAGGATGCTGCCGCGCATGCTGAGCCAGATGATTGCCACCTCTGCGATCATGCAGCTGAGCAGGATGCCCAGGTAGCCTCTGCCGTGGTCCACCAGGTTAAGGGAACAGGTCTCGTTGGGATTGTACGCCAGCCCGAAGAGCACCACGGAAAGGATCACAAACCTGCCATGCACAAGCCAACTATTTACCAGTGGCAACACCAAGCAAAGCAGCCCAGCATCTGGTAAGATTCCCTCAGCTAGTCTCCTCACAGTCAGTTTTCTTATCCTTAGGAATAAAAAAAGAAATCCTAGATGGCCTGTCCATTTCCTGCTAGTTCTACTACTAACCTGCAAAGCCTTATTATATTAATTTGGTCTTGAATTCTCTTTCTCAGCTGTCGGGAGACAAGCTGCCCAGATCTCACCACCTCAGTAGCCTGCATCTATTTGGCGGTTATGAGCTATCCCAGGGGCCATAACAGAGGCATCACACTCAAAGCACTGTACTTTGGGTCCCTCTAAAAAAGCACCTCCCCAAATGTCAATAGACTACTCAGGATAAAGGGTGGAGTTGTACGAGGGAGTTACAGGCAGGAAGCTACTAACAAAGGCTTCCCCTGTGAAAGTGGGACAAGGACTCGGAGTAGCAGTGATCCAAAGAACAGGGAAAGGGAGAGGGACCAGAAGTTGAGAACAATCTGGTGCCAGTCCTAAGTGTCCAACATAACCTTCCTGCTCTACACAGGGGACCTAGAGGGAACTCCAGCCATGGAGATGGGAGTAGCAAAAGGAAGGCATGAATTGCTGCAGAGCAACCTTCTCCTGATCATCTGTGCTTGTCACTTACCAGGTGGTGTGAAGAAGGAAGAGGAAGATGGCTGGCAAAACGAGGTCATCGCTGCCCACAGACCAGCGACGGCGGAATACCACAATCCCTGGCATGGCTAGTGGGTCTGAGGAGGCTCAGCAGGCACGATGCTCATCTCCTGAAACAGAAATGAAGGAATGAAGGATGCAGGTCCCCTTCAGTCCCTCAATCACTCCATCCTGTCTTAAAATCCCCTCTTATGGGAGTCCCCTCCATCCCACACCCATGACAATGGCACATCTCCACCAACCATCACCAGCAGCCAAAGAGGGAGGGGCATACCAAACTCACGGTGGCGAGGTGGGGAAAGGAAGAGGCAGTGCAAAGACCATGGGAAGCAATGATTCAAACAGGTGTGCAACTCATGCTGAATGCAAGTAACACTCACTCGAATACCAGCTTACAGGATTAGTTAGAATCCTGTTACAGAGCTCCGTGTTTGCAAATGATCCCTGCTGGGCACCAACATCAGGTTGTGCCAATGTAAGCACTGTACAGTTCCCTATTACCATGTTCTCCCACACACCTGCCTTCCGGTTCTTCTCTCAAAAGCTTCCTTGCATCACCTCCCTCTCAGTCAGCCAGGTGCTCCAAAGCAGCCACTAATACTTGGCCCTTGCAAGCCACTGAGAGAATAGTACATCTCCTCCTCCCCAGCTCTTCGTGGTCCACATCCTACAGTCTCCATGGTGTGCCAAAGCTAAGACAGCAGTGTCCAAAGAGATCTCAATCTTGAATGCAGACTATTTAGAAGCCTCCATTTGCTCTGCCCTCAATTTGCCTCCTGTAGGCATTAAATCAATGGGGAGCGAAGAGACAATTGCGTCTCTTCCTTTCTCTCTTTTTTATTAGGTTTTTTTAACCTGATGATCCTCAGTTAGCACTGGCAACAGTAGTCAGGAGTGATACAAGCTCCCCCACACATGCAGCTCTGTACCTCACTCCTATCCTGCAACAACTCCTCCACTATTCTACTCCAAGGTTCGCCCATTGGCAGTTCTGCCAAAGCACCTCCTGCAATGCAGCACCCTCTGCTATTTCAGCTTGAAGAGGCACCTCAATTCTAGTTTTAAGCCCCCAGCATGGCTTTGTTAACGTATTTCTATGCAGACCTGCCACATCTCAGGCTTTTCTACTTCTGGCTTCCACTAGCAACTCATGGTGCTCTCTACCCCAGTGCATCCATGGTGATGTTACAGTACTCCTTACAATTCCAGTCTCTCCTTCACCCTCCACTCTGTCAAAGCACTTCAAGACTGTCCTGCAGCTTCCCATGCCACTCAACCCAGGCACCTCAATCCTGAAAAACCACCTTCTGCTCTTCTAGTTCTGGGCTTCCACCAGCTCTGCCAATGCACCTCATGCTTAATCTGCAGCAACCTCTGCTATTCTAATCCTCCTCCTTAACACTCATATATTGCTGCCAATGCACTGCAGTTGCAAAGTACAGCAACCATGCAAGTCCCATGCTGTCTCCCAAGTACTGACAAATAGAGTAATCTAATCAAGTACTTCCACAGAAGTAAAAATGAAAATGTCTCATTTCTATTACTTGTGATAGAATGAGGATGTACATCAGGATTTCAGAGGGGACGAACTATTACACTAATCTGCAATGCCCCATTCCTAACTTAAATCTTATTGGCACTCTTTCACACTGGATCTCAAATTCCAATCCAAATGCTCTGAATAAAATGACTAGATGAGTGACCACATTTAAATTAACTAGAATCTTCAAACCACAAAACCATTGGCAGCTTATGACATGCCCTGCAAACTGCCCTAACAGCACCACACATCTACATTATTAGAACATCTGATGTTACAACAGGTCTCACGACCTAGCATCTTGTACCCGTCAATTACATTTTTGCTCTCTAATCTGCACACCAGGACTGCAGATCATCCCAAAACTTGGCAGCATTTCTTGTTCCATGTCCACTACCAACTGCTGTCAACCTGGTCTAGTTGGATTTGCTCTTCTATACATGCTGTCACGTAGCAGCAAGTGACTACACACACCTCTAACACTTTTCAGGAAATTCCACAATTAACATGCTGGCATACTTCTAGCATATTACTCACTTCAGTAAAGGCAACACTGTATTCAAAGCTCAGCAGAAGAAAAAAAATCCTGAAATAACTACACACCATTTGGATTCATACTTCCCTAGCACACACTTATCAGCACACTTGGTACATTTCAAATTGCTCACTCCACCAGCCATATGGCAATGCTTTCTAGCCTTATCATGAATAACCTCCCCATCTACCATTGGCACATGGTGGTACTTTCCATTTTCACCGTGAATATTGCTATCCTAAATCAATGCACACAGACATACTTTTCACATTGTTCTACATGATGTTGTTCCTTGCCAATGAACATAGTGGTACCACCCAGCCTTTCCCTACCTGCTCTTTATCCATGCAGGCACTCCCAGCATTCCCTGGCTTTCTCATCTGCCCCATTAAAGTATTTTCTACCACTTTTCTGTGCCTAGCAGTACATGCGATTGTACTTTGAACACTTTCCTACAAAAAGAGAGCCTACAAGGCCCTATGACCAGATCAAGCAGTGCTGCTTTGCAGAAAAAGTGACCCCTAAAGTAGATTCCTGATAAAAAGCAACAGGTGGGCTTGGAATGGAGTGTCTGGGCTTTCGTTGCTGAACATGGTCCTATAGGACTGATGCTGCTAGTCCTCTATTTACCAAACATCCTATACATAATAATGGGGAAATCAGGGGTAGATTGAAGGCAATTAATTACTAATGGTTGTTGGTATGAAATCTAAACCAGGAGGCCTGGAGCCCTGCTCCCCTGTTAGAAACAGCAAGACAGAAGAGGGCAAGAAGGCCTGTTGCTATAATACCGGAGTTACAGCAAGACAGAAATAGTGCTCTCAGGGTAAGGAGTCCTGGGATGCAACCAAAGAGATATACTGGAGGAGACTTGAATACATGAGGAGAAGGGGTGGCTGGAAAGAGTCAGAGGAAAAGAGCCTTGGGACCTTAAAGCAGTGGGTTAGACACTGCACCAAGAGTCCCAGACTTTGCCCCCAGGTTTAAGAGCACTTACAATACAAGGAAGCCCAGGCGTCTGAAAGACTGACTGAAAGAACACTGAGTTGAGAAACCCTGGGACCCTATGCCCCTCCTAGGGGAAAAGCACATGCATGCACAAGTGCTCAGTGCAAAGAGCCCCAGGACCCTGGCCCTTCAGGTCAGAGTGAGATCTACGGGAATCGGAAACGCTTACATGGCATGTGGTCCAGCAGAAGCACATCCTTCTCTCCCAAGAGGGTGTTTCAGGGAAAGTGCGTATCCACGGAGACAGACATCACGAGTGAAGGAAGAAACAGCAAACTCTTCACACAGCCATTGAAAATCCCAGTCAGGAGAGGAAAGGACGGCTTGCTGACTGTCCGTCAACGAAGCCAAGCATCATCTTCAGAGCACTTCCCTCCCTCCAAGACAGCAACCTCATTTATCCAACTGGGACTGCTCAGAGCGAATGAGCCGGGGTCGTGACTTCCCCCACTCTGCACCCCCCCCCTTCGTCACACTCTAGAAGGAAGTGACATCATCCCTGTTCTGACTGAGGAGATTGTGTGAATTGTGGGAAGAAGGATTGAAAGCAAGAGCATGAGATGCTGTCAGAGTCCTGGGGAGAGAAACACAGAGAGAGATGGAGAGAGGACGGAGCTCTGAGCCAGCAAGTGCAGCAGCACGGAAACCTCCTCCCCTTTGCCAGAGGAAAACAGGAAAGACTGAGCTTGCTGCAGCAATTCTTTGGGGATGTCCTGGAGCGTGGCTGCATGCAGGAACTCCTCTTCCCCAGCAGTGGATAGCAGTAGAGGCAGCGCTGCTGGAGCAAAGATCCGAAAGGCTCTGGGACAGTACCCGCTGGCATTTGCTGAATGCAGAGGGGAGGCGGGGAATTGGACGGGGCATGAAAAGGGCAGTCAGGAAGGGCCACCCTCCTGTCCAGAGAAAGGAGGGACTGTTCAAAAGGAACAGCCTCTCGCAGGCCTTTTCAGCCGTTAATTCCCTGTGACATGCTCCCTAGGGTATAGCAGGGCATGGGGGAGGGGTAGAGAAAGCTGTCTGTTTGGTGAAGGCTTGGAGAAAAGAGCAAGAGAGAAAGAGACATGCTACAACAAGACAAGATTCCAGCTAAACCTAGATTTAGTTTAATCCAACATCCTCTGGGTCTGACATTAACCACATTTACAAGATATACAAGTAAATAGATGAACTGAACACAGTCGCAACCAAAGGAAATAGGTTTACACATATCACCCCAATAGACATGAGACACCACCTGCATCCACACAGCCACTGACAAACCAACCCACAATCACACACTCCTTGCTAGCCAAACCCACAGAAGAATGAGCTAGCATGCTCACACAGTCACATTCAGACTAGAGATGTTAAATATCGATTAACTGAATCGTCAGTGAACCTCATGAATTCTTATCAGTTATTCAACTATTCTAAGTCCCCGGGGGCAAGGCTGGCAGCCAACAGGCTCCGGCCCGACTCCCGAGAACCCCCTTCCACTCCGTGCTGCTGCCTCTGTGGGGTGCCAGGCTCCCCTCACGGACTGGCTGCCTGTCGCACCACGCTGCTGTCGCTGATACAAAGGCAGAGCGCAAGGTGGCAGCAGCCCCTGAGCTCCCGGACCTGGCATGAGCCAGGCTGCCTGCCCACTTGGCTCCTAATACACTTCAAATGCAGAGCCGCAGCAGGGGCAAGTCCTGGACCCCAGCGCAAGCTGGGACTGAACTGGGCTCCTGGCCAGCCTGCTAAAAATTTACTGGCTAGGGTGGAGAGGAATGCGTGTAGTCTATAGCATTAACTGATAAGCATTTGCTTATCAGTTAATCGACTATGCTATTACATCCCTAATTCAGACACCCAAGGCACAACATGTGTACCCATACAGACTCTGATATGCCACCCTACAGTAATTCCTCATATGAAACTCACCTCACCAATCCACACAGGCAATGGGTTCACTCTCACTGTATACTACCTACAAAATCCTGAAACTGCCTACATGCTATCAGCTCTCCACTCAACCCCCCGTGTTATCTGCCATCTCCTGGGAAACAGAAGCAGGAGGCCCTCAAGTGACCAAATTCTGAGTCTCCTGTAGCACCAATGGTTTAAGGCTCCAACAGGCGTGCTAGACAGAGAGTCTTGCTAGGAAACATCTATAGAGAGGCCCTGAGATTTAGTGGATCTGCTGTCCTCATGCACTCGCCATCTCCACGCATGCATGAGTTAGCATGCTGACTGTGACATGACACAGGCACTGAAAACCATCCCTTACCAACCTCATCCATGTGACATGCTTGTAACCCTGCTGCTGTCAACCCATCTCTCCAGGCCCTGCCTCAACTCCAGGAGGGGCTCACAGAGCCTAATGGAAGACCCAAAAGAGAGAACAGTTGTGTTCTGAAACTCTTAGCCAGGTTTTCATCTCCTCTGCCTGTGACTACAGAAAGCCCTTTCCTTATGATACCAGCTCCAGATACTCTGGCAGGTGTAAAATACTGCTGCCATCTTCTCACATGTTCTCCCAGACAAATGACCATACACACCCAAAACACTTCACCTTCCCACTCATTTCAAGTTTAGGTTCAAAACTGTCCTCAGTGTTCTTAAAACCATCCCAGGACATGCTGTAAGTGACCTCAAAGACTTGTCTCTGCCTCCTCTCTTCATCTAGCCCTAGCCTCTTCTCTGTCCTGCCATGCAGTCTGACCACTGTAGGGGCACATCTAGACTACATGCTTCTGTCGACAAAGAGTGTCTAGACTACATCCAGTTCTGTTGACAAAGCAAGCCGCTTTGTCGACATGAGAGTGTAAACGCAAAGGACAGTGTAGATGCAATAACGCCTTCTGTCGACAGAACTCTGTCGACAAAAGGCGTTATTCCTCATAGAATGAGGTTTACAGCTGTCGACAAAACTGCTGAGTTCTGGCGATGTTATGTCAGCAGATAGTGTAGATGCAGGTATAGTTTTGTCGACAAAAGTCCACTTTTGTCAACAAAACCCTGTAGTCTAGACAAACCCTAGGTGTAAGAAACTCCTCTGTGGCATCATCTATGTCTTCGCCTCTCAGATGGAATCATATTGTCTCTTGCCTGTACACTTGTGTCCCTTTCGAAATTATTTAACTCTGTTAAATCTGCTGAGATAATTTGTATATTTCATACATTTACCACCAAAGTTGTTTTGTATCAAAGAAAATAATTAAAAGTGTACCAGCAGTTGGACCAAGCAAGACTATCTCTGGTGCTCACATACTCTCCCAGACAAATGGCCATACACACCCCAAAACACTTCACCAGAAGTGTAGAGTCCTGCACAGATACAAAATTGTTATCTGCATTCACATCCATAGATGCAGATACCTGCGGATATAAAGTCCATATCCATGGATATGTAGGGCTCTACCAAGGAGCACTTCACCATACTCTTGCTATACCCTAAGCATCCACTGGATTACAGTCTCCTACCCCATATCCCAACAAGCCACAGCACCACTGGACAAGTTTCCAACTCCACCAGACAATGTTCTCCTGGGAGCTGCACTCTCCCTGACCATTCAAGTGTGCCCGTAACTCACAGGCTATCTCACCATGAGTGCCACACAAAGAGTCCCTCCCTGTCCCTGCGAGTACACCAGACTGCACGCACGTACTTGTACTCGACTTCAGCGGAAATCAGCAATTAGAACTTGTACAAAACATGATCAGTCTTCCATCAGTTATTTTTAAAGCCCCTAAATGGAGCGCTTTCTGCTTCAGAGTCCGGATCCTCACAATCTGGGAACTGTTCTTCCATCGGAAGGGATGTGATTTCATCTTTAGGAAATGTCTTAAGGTTGTTGGGGAGGTACTTTCTTGCCTATGGCTGCACACTTACAAAGAAACATCTCTTCCTACTGAATCTTATGTGAGGTTCACAGTGTGTACTCTGAAGGCATGACAGTGTGGAGTGAACAGAAAGGCTGCATTCCTAGATCACTCCCCTGCACAATCTGCCCATGACAAATGTAAGCATTATTAGTACCTCCAAGCTAAGATCTCTATAAGCTGCATGGTCATGCAGCAACCTATTAGGCACCACGCAGATATTCATGGAGCCTAGTCCCAGCAGACCCGCTGCAGCAAGGGGAGAGGTGCCCATCCTCCAGCCCAAACCTAGCCTGCAGTGGCCCGGAAAGAGGTGCCCCTCCTCCCCAATCCCAATCTAGCCTGCTTCTGCCCAACTTGCCATGGCCAGGCACCATTTCCCCAGCCGCAACCAAGCCTGGCCCCCAACTTGTTGCAGCCACAGGGCAGGTACCTATCCCATGGCCCAGCCCTAGAGCTGCCAGAGCAGGGAGAGGAGGAGTCCTCCCACAGTCCAGGTACTGCTGTGGGAAGAGAGAATGGGGAGAGGGGGAGGGAGTCCTCTCTCCCTGCCATAGCCCCAGAACAGCTTGCCCCCCAAATCCTTCATCCTTGGTCCCACTCTAGAGCCTGCACCCCCAGCCAGAGCCCTCACACTCCTGCACACAAACCCTCTGCCTCAGCCCTGATCCTTCTCCCACACTCTGACCCTTTCAGCACATGAGTTTGTTATATCCACCAATATGGAGGTGATGTGTCACACTTCCATATTGGTGCACATAATAAAATTCATTTCACACGTGTGGGGAAAATTAGAGGGAACACTGTCTTCAAGTGGAGTTGATGAAGGATGAACCCCAGAATAATGGGAAAGTGAATTCCCCTCTCATCCTAGAAGCAGAATGTGTCCGTGTAAAGGAGTCTATCGGAGCGCCCACTGGCACCCCATACTCTCCGCTTGAGTCTTTGTGCTCCCCTCACCCAGAGGTTCACCGTCTGGCATCCCCAGTCAACTATCTTCTTGGCCCAGGGGGCCCCTTTAACACCAGGGGTCTCCGAGCTTCCCGCAGCAGGGAGAGGGGGGTCCGGGCCCGCCCCCTCTCACGGACCCCAGCCCAGGGCCCTAAGGACTCGGTACGCTTACGGCATCCGGTCCGGCTGGCGGGGCGTCTGCCGTAACGCGCCAGCCCTCAGGCTCCCTTCGCCTGCCCTGGGCTGCTTCCTCTCCCTGTTGCACTGTCTCACCGATGCGGGGGCTTACCTCCGCAGTTTGGGTCCACACCTCTCTCTTGGGCAGTCATGTCCGGCCTTTTAAATCCCCGCGCCGCTTGTGGGCGGGGGGTGGGGGCTCCGCCCCCTGTACGCGGCTCTACTTCCGGCGGGGCGGCGCACCCGCCATCTGGTGCCGCCCCCCGCGTGACATCAGGCGTGGTCTCGGCAGGTGCAGGCGCGTTGCCGCCTCCGTGGCCCGGAAGCACCCGGCACATCGCCGCTCGCCCCACGCTGGGGCCGCCCCGTTTGTCCCCGGCGCCTCCGGCTCCTGCCCGCACGCCGCCGCTCGTGGTGTGGCTGGTGCCGGGGCCTCTCGCTCCGACCCCTGGGTCGCCGCGAAGGCAACTTCCAGGGGGATCAGAGTGCGGGGCGCCTCTGCCCCGTCACAGTCTCCAAGACAGGGCTAGTTCCCCCTCTGGAAGTAATGTGGGAGAGAAGCTCAAGGGTGAATTAACAGGGAGTCTGAAATCCCTTGACACTCTAGGAAGGCAGGACCATGTTTGACTGATAGATTACATTCTTCTTAATGGAAGCCCAAAGCAACCTCAGGAAGAACCTCTGTGCTTCAAGTAAGAGGAGCTGGCATGCAGGCTGGTGGAGCATTTGGAGAATGGGCCCATTACTGATGTAACCAGTTATTAAAAATTTTAAAAAGCCACCTCATTCTATTTAAACTTAAAACTCCCAAAAACCAAAGAGAAGAGTTCCTGAAGTTAGGGACTTTAATCTTGGAAATTACCACAAGTTCCAACTTCACATTGATGTTAAAGAGAGGTAGCTGTGTTAGTCTGTTTCAGCAAAAACAACAAGGAGTCCCGTGGCACTTAAAAACATAAATTTCTGTGGGCTGTAGCTTACTTTGTCATGCAAGATTCAGATGGCAGGGATTTATTCACACATACAGAGATGGCAGATTAATCAGAAGTGGTATCATCTTCACTCTCCTCCCCAAGACACTTTTTGCAGAACAATGCTCACAGCACTGACTACGATATCCTACATAGTGGCTATCACTGTATCAAATTTTATTAGAAATAACAATATGGACAACCCTAAGCAGTCAAAAACCATTAGACCAGTCATGAAGTTGGCTCAAAAATCATGAGTTTTTAAGAACAGTAAATCTGGGATTCTTTTTATTTGCCTTCTGGGGTTTGAGCCTCTAGGATTCACATATATTCTTGTCATGAAGGCTAGAAATTCAGCTTTAATTTAAAAAAAAAGTCAGTTCTCACCTAATAACATGACCCCGTAAAGAAAATACTATGATTATCATTATAAATTATATATACATAATATAATTTATGTTTATATTATATATATATCATTATTATAGATTTATGAGTATTGTTTGATTAAATTATATATATTATTTAAGTTTGTATTATTAATATTTATTATTATTATTATTACTGCTTCTTCCCATGGGATGGGACCACAAAAAACACACTCTATCCAAGGTGAAATCCAACAAATGCCTCATACACTCACAGTATATCACCTTACCAACCTACTACCTTGCTTTTCTAGAGTTGTCTGCCTAGTACAGGCATGTCCAAAGTCCGGCCCGCGGGCCAATTGCGGCCCGTGTTCCGGTTTAATACGGCCCCACAGGTAATTTGGCAATATCTATCTTTTATGGCCCCCAACGAATTCATATGTATTGAGATGAATACATTGTAAAATCTCAGTTAATGTCAGTTGGTCTAAATCAGTTATAAATATATTTGAACACAACATGTATACTTGGTGTTATGTTCCTGTTCATATTTTTTGAACTTAAAAGTTGACAGACAACCTTTATTACCAATAATATGTAATGTACTTTACAATGTTCCTGACATATATTTCAGCTTCTTGGATTTTTTTTTCATCTGGCCTTCAGATATGAAAGGCAGAGTGATTTAACACCTGTTTAGATTTGTCATCCATGTGACGAAATGAAAAGTATGCCGTTTGCAATAAACTTTGCATAAAATAGTTAATTTGCATTTAATTTTAATGGTTCAAAGAATGTCAGGCAAAATGGTCGGCCCTCACGCATGTTCACTTCATCAAATCTGGCCCTCTTTGAAAAAAGTTTGGACACCCCTGGCCTAGTATTACTAGAGGTTGGACCTCCCTGGTCTGGCACCCTTTGGATGTGACCGATCCCAAAGGAGGGAGTTTGGCTCTCCTGAGGTCTGTCACTAGATCACCAGGCTCCCCTGTCCCTGGGCCACTGGTCTCCCCACTCCACAGCCAGCCTTGGGGCACCAGACTCCACTATCCCCTGGCAATGTCAGAACTCTGCTGCTCCAGGAAGCCGGGCTCTGCAGCCAGCCCTGGGGACATTGGGGCTCAGCAGCCAATCCCGGGCCACCAGGCACCAGGGCTCCGCTGTCCCAGGACTGACGGGGCTCCAAAGCCAGTCCTGGGGTCGCTGGGGTTCAGCAGCCAGCTGCTTCCTGCCGTCAGCCTTCTGGGGCTCTCTGGTCCAGCAATATCTCACAGATGTTGCCAGACCAGAGGCTCCTGAACCAGAGAGGTTCAACCTGTACTATCTTAAGGCATAAAAGTGTTCTTTAACAAGTTCATGATATTCTTAAAGGGCTTTTTGCAGTCTTTTGAGATGAACATGCAGCAATATTTGAGCTGCTAACATGTTTGCGCAATATCTGTTTTGTAGCAATTGTTTCATTTCTTCAAGAATGCTGAAACTATTTTACAACTTACCGTGGTTTTGATGAAGACCTCAGAAGGAGACCTAAATGGAGACAATTCCCTAGCTACCGTCATTTTTGCTAATTGCAATAGTGTTCTTCCTCCCCAGAGCTTCGTAATCAGCAGTGAAAGGCTGGATGGAGGATCAACCAAATTAAAGGGAAATTGGAATGATTTTTTTGTCTCCAGAGAGGCCAAATAACGGGATTTGTCCCCAAAGCTCATATTCACAGCAGAATGCAACAAAACATTTTTCAATTGTGGCTCTGAGAAAGCATTTTTGTCTAAATGAGGAAACGACTAGATTTCTGTTCCACACTCTGCCTTCTATGAGTGACACACCCAGTGAAAGGATTTATCAGAGAACCAGGAGGGACATTTTTCAAGGAGGGAGGTCCTCCCACGCACACTTGTTAAAATACTGGTAGCACATCACTGGCCATTTGTGACAAACTACAGGCAGTCCCCGACTTACACGGATCCAACTTACGTCGGATCCGCAGTTACGAACGGGGCTGCCCCAGAGTACACGGACTGCGGGACCTCGCGGTCCCGCCGCCCGTGTACTCCGGGCGAGAAAAGCTGCTCCGCGTCTCCCTGGTCTGCAGACCAGGAAGACGCGGAGCAAAGCTGCTGCCGGCTTCCCCGAGGCTTTGCAAAGCCGCGGAGGGGCTCGGGCAGCGAAGTAGCCCAGGCCGCCTGGGCTGCTCCGCTGCCGGCTTCCCCAGACTTTGCAAAGCCGTGGGGGGGGGGGGGGGCTCGGGCAGCGGGGCAACCCAGGCGCACCTGGGCTGCTCCGCTGCCAGCTTCCCCGAGGCTTTGCAAAGCCGCAGGGAAAGCCGGCAGCAGGACAGCCCAGACACCCCGCGGCTGTCCCGCTGCCGGCGTCCTGAGAGGCTTTGCTCCCCATCTCCCTGGTCTGCTGGTCTCCAGCAGACCAGGGAGACTGGGAGCAAAGCCGCGGAGGACCCAGGCGGCGGGACCACGGTGCGTCTCGGTCCGCCGCCCGCATCTTCCTGGTCTGCTGGGGTGGGGGGGACGCAGCTAGTACGCCCTCCCCCCCAGCAGACTAGGCTTTTCTCTGGACACCTGTGGCAGAGCAGCTGGGGCGCTGCCGGTTGGTCCCGCAGCGCCGCTCTGGGCGCTACTGGACCAACCCAGCAGCACCCCAGCTGCTCTGGTCCTGATTCAGCCGCTGCTGGTCAGTTTCAGCAGTGGCTGAATCAGGACGCCTGGGGCAGAGCAGATGGGGTGCTGCTGGGTTGGTCCAGTAGCGCCGAGGAGCGGCGCTACTGGAGCAACCCAGCAGCACCCCAGCTGCTCTGCCCCAGGCGTCCTGATTTAGCCGCTGCTGAAACTGACCAGCGCTGACTACAGGAAGCCTGAGGCAGAGTTGCTCTGCCTCGGGCTTCCTGGAATCAGCTGCTGATCAGTTTCAGCAGCAGCCGACTTGGGGACGCTTGGGGTTCTGAAGTTGATTCTGTATGTAAGTCAGAACTGGCGGTCAGTTTCAGCAGTGGCTGAATCTGGATGCCAGTTCCGACTTACATACAGATTCAACTTAAGAACAAACCTACAGTCCCTATCTTGTACGTAACCCGGGGACTGCCTGTACACAAAATGTGCATGCTAGTGACCACTGAGAGTGAAGAAACAGGGTAATCAGGTTTCTAAGGGTCCATTTACACTGCAGGGCTTAACTCGAAATACAGTACGCAAACTGAGCTACATAAATTGCCTACCTTATTTCGAAATAGCTTATTTGGAAATAGGGAGCATCTACACAGCACTTATTTCTAAACAGAGCACTCTTCCTCTGACACCCTTATTCCTCACACAATGAGGGTTACAGGAGTTGGAGGAAGAAGTCCTCAGGCTTGATAGTATTTTGACACTATTTTGAAATAACTCCTTCTGTGTAGATGCGAACTAAGTTATTTCGAAATAGTGTTGTAGTATAGACGGTACTAAGTCTTAGAGTGGCTTCCCAAGTCCAGGAAAGAGGCAGTTTTGTGAAATATGGAAACACTGAGAGTTCTGCTTCCACTTAAATACAAGGACTTTTGCATTTAATTTCAATGGGTCAGACTTGAATCTCAACATCTACTATAATTAAATAATTATGTATCTGATATCCCCCTCTAATATCCCACACCATTTAAAACCCATAATTTTGTGCAACTACGATCATTTAAATTGGTAACATAAAAAAAATACTCAAAACAAACAAGTATGATGTCAAAATTATTTAAAAAATATAGATCTAATTCAGCCAAACCTAACTACAGTAACTGCTTTGCTATGTCCTGAAAGCACCTTGATTATCAGGGACCTGAGTTTGGGAATCTCTCTCTAGTCTTTGTTTTAAATGACAATCACGATTTTGCTAATTCCTTGGGAGGGTCTTCTAGTCCACTCTCATCATTACAAAATTTTCCCTAAAACTTAATATAAATTGTCCTTTGCTCAATTTTCCTCTAACACTTCCTCTCCCTCCTAATTTTATATCAGATACTTGAAGATAGTTACATACCATCCCCTCACCTCTGTCTTTTAGACAAGCTAATACATACTTAGCATCTAAAACCTTTCTTCATAAATCAATCCCTCCAGCTTCTTTACTCTTTCTTTTGGAAAGTGCTCCTGAAATTCTCTCCAATTATCTACTGAGGAGGTACCTAAGATAGTTACATATTATTACAGAGACATCCCTCAGGATAGGAATAACTTCCACTGACCCCAGGTGCCATCTTATCATCAGTCTCTGAAAGAGGTGCTATTACCTAGCTTCTCTGTGGCATAATTTTTCTGCAAAATCCCAATGTTTTTTGCTGTCATATTGCATTGAAAACACATCCTGCTCACTATCACCCCTAAGTCTTCCTCAGTATTCCTGCTCCCCAGTTTTCTCTCTTGCACTAGATTGTTCTTAGAAGTATTAGCCTGCATTTTTCTAGATGAAATCTCATTTTATTCCCTGCCCATATGTCTAGACTTTTTAGATGCCTCTTTATTGTTTCTGTGCCCTCTCTGCCATTTGCAATGCATTCCAAGTTAGGATCATACATAGATTTCATTTATTCTTGTTTTCTTCTTCATCATTAATAAAATTTAATAAAACTGAACCCAGCATCAATATTTATAGGCTCCCCCTCTTTGAAGCCTCTCCCTAACTCTATATATTGCATCATTTCACACATGGATACAACTTTCCAGCTATTTTTCAGTCCATATAACTGGTCCCTTACCAGAAAAATGAATTCCAACTGATATGGGTAAGCTTCTGAAAGGTGCCACACCAAATGATCTTCTTAAGTTCAGAGGCTTTCTCAAATAGGGATTCTTTCAGCTCAGGACTAATCTAGGTCACATAACATCACAACGTATACAGTTTCACTTTTAACATTTTCCCTACTACATTAAGGAAGCCGTGGTCAAATGCCAAAGTAACAGGAGCTCAGTCTAGTGAAGAACATGTGCACGACAATGAATAAGCATGTGCAGGCCAGGGTAGCTGTTTGCAACTGTACATGTATTTCCATGAAGTGCCACAAGGACTATTGTCACAAGAACAATGAATATAAATAGTATATTAGTAGGTAGAAGGTTTAGAACAAAAAAACGAAGTATTTCTTCTCACAACACACAGTCAATCTGTGGAACTCCTTGACAGAAAACATTCTGAAGACCGGGACTTTAGCAGAGTTCAAAAAAGAAGAGGAAGTTACTCACCCTGTGCAGTAACGATGGTTCTTCAAGATGCGTGTCCCATGGGTGCTCCACTATAGGTGTCGGGCTTGTCCCGGCGCCGCAGATCGGAGAATTTTCGTAGCCGTAGTCCGCCGGACCGCGCATGCGCGAAGCGCAGCTCGTGCTCTTTCACGCCATTTGTGTTTGCGCGGTCCAGCTCCCGCCAGTTCCTCCTGATCCTCTTGGTCTGAAAGACAAATAGAAATTCCGAAGAGGGGAGGAGGGCGGGTCGTGGAGCACCCACGGGACACGCATCTCGAAGAACCATCGTTACTGCACAGGGTGAGTAACTTCCTCTTCTTCTTCGAGCAGTGTCCCGTGGGTGCTCCACTATAGGTGAATTTGCAGCAGTAGCCCCTAAAAGGAGGGGGGTTCGGAGCTATCGTGCTGCAGCTGTGGACAGCACCACTGTTGCCACTGCTCCTTCTGGAAGGTGGAGGTTGGGAATGGCATAGTGCTTGGCAAAGGTGAAATTTGACGACCAGGTAGCAGCCCTACAAATTTGACGACCATGTAGCAGTCTTTTAGAGGTACGCCCTTCAAGAATGCAGTTGATGTAGCGACTGCATGCGTGGAATGCGCTGTCGAATTCTGTAGCAGCGGTCTACTACGTAGGGTATAGCATTCCTTTATGCAGTTCACTATGATTGACGAAATGCGTTGTGCTGACAACTGTTGACCCTTAGAACGATCGGCTGTAGACACGAACAGATTGTTTGTCTTCCTGATGGACCTGGTTCTGTCTATGTAGAAAGCCAGGGCACGTCTGGCATCCAAAGTGTGTAGCCGAGCTTGTTCTGCCGAGATGTGGGGCTTTGGGTAGAAAGTGGGAAGCACTATCGGCTCATTGATGTGAAATTTTGAATTCACTTTCGGAAGGAAAGTGGGTTGAGGACGTAAAATGACTCCTTGATCAGTAAACAGAGTGTATGGGGGTAAGGCCGATAAGGCAGCCAGCTCACCAACCCGTCTTGCAGAGGTTATAGCCGTGAGAAAGATAACTTTCATTGTGAGAGTGCGCAAATCACATGTGGCCAAGGGCTCAAAGGGTTTTTAAGTTAACGAGCTCTAGGTCCCATGGTTGCGCTGGTTGTGTTCGGTGTAGAAAGAGAGTATGTAAGCCTTTCATGAAACGTCGCATCGTCGGGTGAGAGAAAACTGAGTAACCATCCACAGTGTGGTATAACGCAGTGATTGCGGCGACGTGCACTCTAATAGAGGCGCAGCTGAGAGAAGAGCTCTTGAGGTGCACGAGGTAGTCCAGAATACAGTGGATGGGCGCAGAATAAGGATCCAGGGATGCCGACGCACACCATGCAGAAAATCGTGCCCATTTGTGAAGGTAGGTGGATCTCATGGATAATTTCCTGCTATGTAAAAGAATGTGTTTGACCTCTTGCGAACAGATCATTTCTGTTTGTTGAAACCAACTAGGAACCATGCCGTCAGTGCCAGAAGATCGATCTGGGGATGGAACAGGCGCTGCCTGTTCTGGACAAGGAGGTCGCGCCTCTTGGGCAGAGGGAATGGACGCCAGGCTGACATATGATGGAGGTAAGGAAACCACGTTTGTCTTGGCAAAAAAGGAGCTATCAGGATTACAGTGGCTTTATCCATCAGTATCTTTTCTAGTACTCTGGGGATTAGAGGTGTGGGAGGGAACGCATACAGCAGTTGATGACTCCAATTGCATAGGAAGGCGTCTCCCTTGGAGTTCTGACCTATTCCTGCCCTTGAACAGTATTGGGGGCATTTGGTGTTCATGTGGGTAGCAAATAGGTCCACTGTTGGGAATCCCCAGGAGTGGAATATGGTTAAGAGGACTTCCGGGTGAAGCTCCCATTCGTGCTTCAGGGAAAAATGTCTGCTTAGTGCATCGGCTATAGAGTTCTGCTGACCGGGTAAGTATTCTGCAATCAGGGAGATTTTGTGGTGGATGCACCAATTCCATAAGGCAATTGCCTCGGCGCAGAGTGACCGGGATCGGGCCCCGCCCTGCCTGTTTATATAGTATACTATCATCATGTTGTCGGTAAAAATTCGGATAGTTTGGGCACGAATCTTTGGGAGAAAGTGACGACAGGCATTGCGCACCGCTCGTAATTCTAGGAGATTGATATGCATCATCGACTCCTCTGGGGACCAAAGCCCTTGTACCTGATTGTGTTCCAGGTGTGCGCCCCAGCCTATTAAGGATGCGTCGGTGGTCAGCTGTATTGTCGGGTGTTGGCGATGAAATGGCACACCCGACATCAGATTCTTGGGGACTGTCCACCAAGTTAGAGAATTTGTGATGTGCACGGGGATTGATACCCGTTTGTGGACATCTCGAACATTTGGAGTATAAACCGTAGCTATCCAGTGCTGAAGGCAACGGAAGTGTAGTCTTGCATGCTCGACGACGTATGTCGTGGCTGCCATGTGTCCCATAAGCTGGAGACATTGTAGGACCGAGAGTCTGGGACTGGTGGTGATGGCCTGTATAAGGTCTTGCATTGCTTGAAATCTGGTTATTGGCAATAGAGCACGAGCAGTGGTTGAATCGAGTTGTGCGCCTATAAATTGTATCAATTGTTGTGGCGTCATGGCCAATTTTGGAATGTTGATGATCAGGCCCAAGGTTTCGAAAACTGTTTTCGTGAGGCATGTCACGCGGAGAGCCTCCGCCGCTGAAGAAGCCTTGATTAGGCAGTCGTCTAGGTAGGGGAATATTATTACGCCTAGACGTCGTAGGTACGCTGTTACCACTGCCAGAGTCTTGGAGAAAACCCTGGGAGCCGACGAGAGACCGAAGGGCAGGACCCTGTATTGGAAATGGCCTGCTCCTAGTTGAAAACGTAGAAATCGTCTGAGAGCCGGGTGTATCACTACATGAAAATAGGCGTCCTGTAAATCGAGGGACGTGAACCAATCTCCGCTGTGAAGCGCTGGAATGTTAGTGGCTAGGGTAACCATTCTGAAGCGGTACCTCCGGAGGTACCGGTTTAATCCTCTGAGGTCAAGGATCGGTCTCCATCCCCCTGATTTTTTCTCTGTTAGGAAATATCGAGAATAGAACCCCTGTCCCCGGAACTGTTTTGGTACTATTTCTATTGCTCCGATGGCGAGGAGGCGATCGACCTCTTGTTGTAAGAGAGGCTCGTGAGATGGGTCCCTGAAAAGGGATGGGACGGGGGGATTGGGTGGGTAGAGTGGTGAATGGAATGGTATGCCCTAGTGTGATTGTTTGCAGTACCCATCTGTCGGTGGTGATGTGAGACCATCGGTGTTCGAAAGGTCTCAGGAGGTGGTGGAATAATGCCTGTGGAAGTTTGGGATGGGTGTTCAGCGGAATAGTGCACAGTCCCTCAGCTGGGATGTCAAACTTGTTGCTTGGCATTTAGACGGCCAGATGTTTTTGGCTGAGGTCTTCTCTTCTGCTGTCGCTGCCGGTTGCGTTGCTGGTCCTGCTGTCTGTATTGGGATGGCTGAAAGGCGAACGATCTCTGTCTCTGATATGGAGTATACCTTTTCCGATGGAAGGGAGGAGTATACATGCCCAGAGTCTTGAGTGTGGTTCTAGAGTCTTTACCCGAATGTAGCACCTGATCAGTTTTGTCAGAAAAGAGATTCTGTCTGTCAAAGGGTAGGTCTTGGACTTTGGTCAGAAGGTCTTTAGGAACTGCCGCCTGGTGTACCAACGAGGCCGTGCGCATGACCACGGATGTAGCTGTGGTACGCGCTGCGGTATCAGCCATGTCCAGAGCTATGTGAAGAGCTGTTCTGGAAGCTGTATAGCCCTCGTGGACCACCGCTTTAAGGACCTCCCTTTTGCCCTCAGGTAGGTGGTCCAGTAGGGGCGCTAGTTTGGCATAGTTATCAAAGCTATGGTTAGCTAATAGCGCCGCATAATTTGCCATCCGGAGTGAAAGGGTAGCAGACGAGTAGACTTTTCGTCTGAAGAGGTCTAGCTGTTTCATGTCCCTGTCCGGGACACTCGGTCTTTGCTGCGGGCTCCTCATTCTTTGTTGGGCCGCATCGGCGACCAGAGAATTCGGTGGAGGATGAGAGAAAAGAAACTCCATCCCTTTCGCTGGAACGTAATATTTTTTGTCTGCCTTTTTGTTGGTGGCCGGTGCAGAAGCCGGCAGCTGCCATATGTCATCAACAATCTCCAGGATGGCATCATCCAATGGGAGAGCCACCTTCACCTGTTGTGAAGGATGAAGGTTTCTAAGCAAGTGGTGGGATTTCTGCTGAACTTCTGCAAGCTGTACTTTTTGTGATACCGCCACTCTTCTGAAAAGGTCTTGAAACTGACGAAGGTCGTCCGACGGAGATGTGTCTTCCTGAAATACAGCATCATCCGGAGAGGAAGAGGATTGGTCGGTAGGAGATTGATGTTGAGACTCATCCTCAGTGGTATGTTGTAGGAGTACCTGAGGCTCAGGTGGTTGGGGCGGCGGGATACCTGATGGAGTTGGTGGTCTGGTTGTTGCTGGTAAGGATTGACAGTCCCTGCTGGGTGGTGTGTGTGAACGATGAGGAGAGTAGGACACCGAGGAATGTCGAGACTGGGAGTAGTGCCTATAATAACGGTGTTCCGGTGACCTATGATAATATGAGGAGCGGTGCGGAGATCTAGAATAGTAACGGGATCTGTGAGAGGTATAATACGCACAGCGCCCGGAGCGTGATGGAGACCGGGGAGATCGAGATCGTTCTCTGGATCTCGGGGTCGGTGGAGGTGACCGGTGATAACGGCATCTTGGCGAGACACGTGGAGAATGGTAAACCCTCTGCGAGTGTCTGATAGATTGGGGAGAGAGTCCTGATGAAGGAGAAGGCGGTTCAGGTGAAAATTGGATGTTTTCTGGTGAGGGAGAAGGTGTAATGATTCTCCTCGATGTTCGGTGCGTGGATGACGCAGTTCATCCCACAGAAGGTCATGCAGGCTGCACATTTCCTTCCATCGGTGCCGACAGTGCCATGTCAGAAGGCGGAGAACGTTGTGGGAGAACAGACTCCCGAGCCAGAGTGAGTTCCCGCACCGAAGAGTCGCTCGGCGCCGGCGAGTTACTCGGTGCCGGCGAAGCGCGCGGTGCCTAAGCATCTGACGGTGCCGGGGGGCGACGCAGTGCCGGCGACGCGTTCGGTGCCAGAGGTTCCTTCGGTGCCGAGGTGGGAATCGGTGCCGTAGGAGTGGTCTGCGTCGGGGTCGCTTGCGGTGCCGCTGTTGGCGGCTCAGCGGGTGTTCTCGGTGCCGCGTGTGACGTCGGTGCTGGGAACGGCTTCGGTGCCGACGATGACTTAGGTGCCCGAATAGTCGCGGGCTGCGGCGCCGAGGTACTGCGGCTGGGCTTTGCCTTAGAGCCATGCATGCCCGAGATACCAGGTTTATCCCCCACGCTAACACGCGTCGGGGGAAGGGAACAAGAAGGCGATGGTCTTTTCTTTGCCTTCTTTGAGGACGGCTCAGCTGAAGGAGCAGGGAGGGATCCGGGATTTGCTCCATCTTGTGGCTGTAATGCCCTATCAAAGAGGATCATTTTGAGCCTCATGTCCCTGTCCTTCCTCGCTCTCACGGTAAGCTTGGAGCAGTGAGGGCACTTCTGGGGTATGTGCCCCTCACCCAAACAGCGGATGCAGAGAGCGTGACCGTCGGAGGCAGGCATTGCTTCGCGGCACGAGCTGCACTTTTTAAAACCGGGAGAACCCGGCATGGTTACCTCTGTCTTCTTCTGACAGGGTAAGAAGAAAACTATCTACAGTAGAAACTATTAACAGGTAACTTCTGAAGAAAATAATTTTTTTTTAAACTAACGACTACAACTAAAAGTAATGTCACTATATAACTGGAAAGAACTAACTATGAACTAAACTAACTAAATCCTAAAAGTTCTTTCTCTCTCTCAGCCTGACAGAGTCTGAGGAGAAAACAGTATTCCACCCGCGGCCGAGGACGGTCAGGAGGAACTGGCGGGAGCCGGACTGCGCAAACACAAACGGCGCGAAAGAGCACGAGCCGCGCTTCGCGCATGCGCGGTCCGGCGGACTACGGCTATGAAAATTCTCCGACCTGCGGCGCCGGGACAAGCCCGACACCTATAGTGGAGCACCCACGGGACACTGCTCGAAGAAGAACTAGATAAATTCATGGAGGATAGGTCCATCAATGGCCAGGATGGGCAGGAATGGTGTCCCTAGCCTCTATTTGTCAGAAGCTGGGAATGGGCAACAGGGGAGAGACCACTTGATGATTGCCTGTTTTGTTCATTCCCTCTGGGGCACCTGTCATTGGCCACTGTCGAAGGACAGAATACTGGGCTAGATGGATCTTTGCTCAGATACAGTATGGCCGTTCTTATGTTAAACTGTCCATGAACAAATTAAAGCCAGAAATTGGAAGAAGGTTTCTAACCATCAGAGGAGTGAGCTCTGGAACAGCTTCCCCACAAGAGTGAACAATTTAATTACGTTTAAGAGAGAGGGGGGCAAATTTATGAACATGAATGCATCACAGGATTACTTATGATGGTGAGAGCAGAACTTAGCAGCCTTGGGGGAACCCTTTCAGTTTGATTCTTATGTTCCTAAAGGGCTGGTCACCAGAAGGGGTCAAGAAGGGATTTTTCTCCCCAATGTATCCTAGGGCTGTCTTGTTTTTAATCTTCCTCTCAAGCATCAGGGATAGCCATGGCTGGAGATGGGACACTGGACGGAGTAGGCTAGTGTTCTGAGGAGGCACTGAGTAGTCAGTCTGTTATCTTACATGGTTGGCTGGCTGGTTATTGCTCCCATGCTCGGGGTCTAACTGACCACCAGCTATGGAGACTGGGAAGAAATTTCTCCCCAGCTCAGATTGTGAGTTCACCTTCGTCTGCAGCATGGGGTCACTTGCCAGGATTATCTGAGCATACAGACATCACTAGAATTGCAGGGGCACCGGTGCACCTTGATCCCTCCTATTTTGCACCCATGGCCCCTAATAGTTTAGTCTCCTGTGGGCTCTAATACTTTGGGTTTAATGTGCAGGTATTGGTTGATACTGGCGGCCTGTGGCATGCAGAAGGTCAAGATGATTGGGTGGTCCCTTCTGGCTTGATACTCTGTGACCTAATCCATATATATGCATGTGCTCTTGCACTTTCTGAGATATACAAACGTTTATCAGAAAGAACAAGAACTGCCCAAATTTTGCAAAAGGCCTAAAGCACAACAGAGTTGCAGCCCCCATCTGATATTTTCTTTCCTTACTCAACGGTGGTATATCCAGAAGGAGAGACCTCACATTACTGGCCATAGAAGGAGCGGCTTGAATTTCTATTGTGGAAATACCTATCACTCTGTCCTTTTTATTTTCTGTGCTCAACAGGAACCTTTTCTGTTTTAAAGAGGAAGCAGATTCTAGAAGAAAAAGAGCACAGAATGGCCTTGTATTAGCAAACAAGTTGTTCCCACGCCTAAACACTAAAACATACAGCATTATTTTAGCTTTTCATTTGACAGACAAATGGTGCTGTTACATCTAAGCCCAAAGGGAATATTTAGGTTCTGACTGTGGACCCTAGAAAACAGGGTTTTTATAGCTGGAAGTTAAGCATGGGTCTGCAGCACTCTCCCCACACACACAAGTAGGAATCTGGGTACAGAACAGACCCTCAAGGTACAGCAGGGGACACAGATAAAGAATCCCAGAGGATCAATTCTTCTCAATCCTGCATGAAGAATGTTGTCTTTCCAAAGGAAGATGCCAACTCCTGACCCTGCTCATAAAAAGCTCACTAATTACAGTGAAAATCAGAAGAAAGCAAAAAAGGGAGGGAGGGAGACTGGCTCTCCAGCTCACACAAATGACAGCTTGAGCAAACTTTCCCTGCCTCAGCGGCTGTTGCTATAAATAACACTCCCCAGAGCTCAGCGCTGCAGTATGACAACCCAGAATCCCAGTCATCCCATACACACCCTCTAAAACCTGCACTCCCCCTATGCACAGGGCACCTCTCATGCCACACACACAAGCACTAAAAATTGCACTCCACTCCATAGTAAACACTCATCTCTGCTGTACTGTGGATACATGAATTTCTAATACACATACACCAAAATCAGCTAGAAATTGCACTCATCTATTCACAAAACACTTCTATCTACCACCAGCCCTACAAGCTTGCCTTCCCTCTCTTACCCCCAGCCTTCCATCGCTTGCATTGCTTTTCCTCATTCAGCCCACACCTCCATTATTGCAGCCAGTCTCTTTTTCCCCTTCTTCCTTTTCAATCTTCACATCTTCCAATGCTTCCCTTGTCTGAACCGGGGTCCCCACCCAGTTCTTTCCATTTGTTATATAGCAGCCCTAACATGTCCTAGTGTAGCCAAAACCCGCCCTCCTGCTGCAAATGGCTCTTTCTGAAGCCTGGGCCAACACAGCTCCTTCAGTCAGCTAAAGAAAAGTGCAGGATGCTATCTCCCCGCTGGGACTGAGCCTAGGGATATAAAATCTCGGTTAATCAGTTAACCACTTTAATGTCAGGTTTAATCGATTAAGTGGGACCCCGCTCCAGCATCCTTCCCTTCATGCTTAACTGCCGCTGCCAGCCCCTCACACGGGGGGGTACAGTCCCACGTGTGGGGGGCCTGGCTTATGCTCCTGGCCCCCCACATGGGGGCAGAGGCAGCAGGAGCGGGCAGTCCAGTGCATGGGGAGAGATGCTCTGGCTCCCATGCACATCCAGCTCCTGCTCCCAGCACCTGGGGGGGCTCAAGCAGCCTTCCATCTGCAATTGTCCATGGGCAGGAGGCTGCTCCCTGGTACAGGTGATGCTTACCAGGTACCCGGTTAACTAGTTAACCATTCACATACCTAACTGAGCTCACTGTCTCTGCAGCACATCCCATCTCCTTGATGGCCTAGGAAATAAATGACCAAATGACACCTAAACTACTGCTAATGCTGACTGCACAACTGGTACAGTTCCCCCTTGCTCTATCAGTCTTTCTTTCCTCTCCCTCCTCCCCCAGTGGATTGTGCCTGAGCTACTGATGCTACTCCTGCATGCTGCACCTCCACAGAAGCAGTCAAACCCTGCCAATTGAACTCAGTTCCACATAGCCACAGATGAAAAGGAGAAGCACGGGTACCAGCATCACCCTATGTTGATGGGGGCAGAGAAACAAAATGCCTCCTCTTCTCCCAGGAGGTCCTATTTGTAACCCTTCTCTAATAGCCTCTTACTCTGCTGCTGATGTTATCTTACTTATCAGTCTCACTCTGTTCCCACTAGGTAGCTGCAGAACGAACAGCTATTGACGGAAGCAAGGAAGACAGAACTTGCCTTGCATGCGAGTTTTGAAGATGCCTGGGGGGTAGGGAAGAAAAGCAGGAAACTGATTCTCATCTCCCACCAGTCCAAGATTTCTGTGAACTTGTGTCTCATTTAAGCCTCATCTACAGCCTCTGGCAACCTAGAACTAAGAGCCCTTCTCTTTGCAAACAGACCAATCACTACACTTCTGAACACCCAGCACACACCCCTCCTCCACAACACCCACGCACATCACACAGTACATTCTGCACACACACGCAGCACATCATCTGCATTCATATATCTCCGGCACAAGCCTAGGTAACAGGCCTCTGACCTGTTCCTCATCCTCCGATTACACGGAAAGTGCTTCTCACTACCACCATCACCACCGACATCCCCTCTCCCTGATCCCCAAAGGTAGTTCATGGCAGACAATGGGAAGCAGTTTCCAGGCCAATAATGATTTAATCAGATAACCCAATTTTAAAAGATCTATTTAAACTTTCTGACTCTCTAATTGTCTAGCTATGAGCCTTGTGATCATCTCTGCTGAGCCTGATAGGATATTCTCCCAAACCTCATTACCTTTTCTGTCACAGCCACTCCCTCCCCTACCTGATCCCCATTCCCTTGGTTTCCTCAACAACTTTCCTTTTCCCAGAAGTCTTTATACTGAACTCATACTGCCCATCTTGTTGTTCCACAGCCTTTCCAACCTCCTACCCCCATTTCTTCAATACTAGGGAAGAAGCCAAAGGACTAGGGAGTTAGAAAGAAGACACAGATATAGATATAGATATAGATATTAGTGCTTCATTCCATAATTAATCTCCATATCACTACAGATCCTTGGGACTAGAGCAGTAAAACCCACCATCTCTGGAAACTCTTGGGAATGACAGTCACATGTTTCTCTTTATCTTAGCCCAGAGCATCCCTGCAACTGGTCTCTGGATTTCCCCGTCTTAGGTACATCCTCAATTTAGCATTCTCCTTACCATTTACACATTACTTTTATCTCCTGCAACCTTCAGCTGTCATGGAACCTTATAGCTCCAACATTCCATAATCCTCTCAAAGTGGCATTATATTACAAGTTATTTTCTGCTGATGTAACTAATCAGGCTCCAGAAGAGTCACTTACTGTGAGGACCATAGTGTACTCCTTTATATGGTTCCAGGGTGTGTATGTTTCTTAGTGAATTGAATAATCACTCAAAGTCTTGATGGAATGTTCCAGCTGGTTGCCTTAATGGTTTATTAAGTCAAAAATATTTAGCTCCTTGCTGCCATCACTCCCACTCATTTACAGATTTTTCTCCAGCAGCTGTAGACATGAGAAAACAAGGAATCACTGAGCACTCAAGTGTAGGGTCAGGATGGCATGTCACTGCAGGAGAGGCATTGCTTCAACTCAGTGCCAGGAGCCAGTCAATAAAGAGAAGCAAGAGTGAGGTAAGGGGAGGTGAGGCAGAAGAGAACCTCTTGCATAACTAAGGAGAGGGAAAGGAGGACTGTAGCTGCAGTTATGGAAATAAGAAAATCTAGGTACAACACTCTGTACTTTCAAACAGCTGTGCAGAATTTTACTATGGGAGAGAATAAAGACAGAGAGGCTAAAATACTTGCCCAAAATCAAAGTGGAGGAACCAGGATCAGAACAACGTCACATTCTGACTTGCAACTCTGAGCTTAATTCCTTAGACCAATTCTTTATGGTCATTAATGTTTCTACACTAACAGCACATATTACAAAGTATCTATGATCAACAACAAAAGACCGACTTCTAGGGGAGGAAAAGCCAACTAGGAATTCCTACTCCACAAGCTAATGATACATAGGAAACAAGAGCTAGTCACACATAGACGGATTCCACTAAGCCCCATGTTGCAGACTGCAATGAGCCGATGGGAAGTATGAAAAAGCAGCATGAAACCATTCGGAATAAAATCAGAACCAAGGTTAATAACACAAAGAAGAGAATGTGAATGAGACAAAACCATTACTCTCAACAAAAGCTGCTGAGCTCACCAAAGAGAAGTAGTATGTGGAAAAAGGGAAGAAGAAGTTACTCACCCTGTGTAGTAACGATGGTTCTTCGAGATGTGTCCCCGTGGGTGCTCCACTCCAGGTGTCGGGTCCCGTCCCGGCGCCGCTGATCGGAAGTTTTTCATAGCCGTAGTTGGGCCGGACCGCGCATGCGCGAGCGGAGCGCGCGGCGTTCGCGCCTTTGCAACGGTCCGGCCCCCCCCCCTTGTCAGTTCCTCTCACCGCTCGGTCCCTGAAAGACAAAGCAGAGAGACCCGGAGCGGGGAGGAGGGTGGGGCGTGGAGCACCCACGGGGACACATCTCGAAGAACCATCGTTACTACACAGGGTGAGTAACTTCTTCTTCTTCTTCGAGTGGTCCCCGTGGGTGCTCCACTCCAGGTGAGTACAAAGCAGTAACCCAGAACGCGCTCCGGGTCAATTATTTTCTACCGTGGACAGTACCGCAGAGGCTACTGCAGCGTCTGAAGCCCACCTCTTCGTTATGGCATAATGCCGTGCGAAAGTTATACTAGAAGCCCAAGTAGCCGCACGGCAAATATCCGCCAGGGGAACTCCCCTTGCAAATGCAGTGGAAGTCGCTACAGCTCTCGTGGAGTGAGCCCGAGGTAATGAAGGAAGAGGTTTGTTTCTAATTGAATGACATTCCATAATACAGAGTGTGATTAATTTTGCAATGCGTTGAGTGGAAAGCGCCTTGCCTTTCGATCTAGGTGCCAAAGATACCAACAACCTGTCGGTTCGTCTCCACTGGCGCGTTCTGTCTATGTAGAACGACAGTGCACGTCGGACGTCAAGTGTGTGGAACAGAGCGTCTCTACTGGAGGAATGAGGTTTGGGATAAAAGGTCGGAAGAACGATAGGTTCATTGATATGGAAAGAAGAACAAACTTTGGGGATAAAGTCCGGATGTAATCGGAGCGTTACTGTGTCCTTGGAAAAAACAGTGAAGGGGGGGCTTGCCATCAGCGCCCCCAATTCCCCTACCCGTCTCGCCGATGTAATTGCAAGCAGGAAGATTGTTTTCATCGTTAAAATATGTAGCGAAACCGATGCCAAGGGTTCGAAAGGTGGGTGCATAATGGTATCCAGCACTAAATCGAGATTCCAGGAAGGAGAGGGCGCGCTTCGTGGCGGATATAAGTTTTGAAGTCCCTTCAAGAACCTTTTTGTAATTGCGTGAGAGAAGAGCGCAGAACCCCCTACTGGTTGATGAAAAGCACTGATGGCTGCCAAGTGCACTCTTAAAGACGAAAGCGTAAGACCTGACTCTCGTAAATCAAGGATGTAGTCCAAAACGTTCTGTAGAGGAGACGATAGGGGGTGTATATTGTTCTGAATGCACCAGTCAGAAAATCTCCGCCACTTTGCCAAGTAGGTATTCCGTGTAGACTGTTTTCTACTATGAAGAAGTACTGTCTTGACCTCTTCGGAGCATAGATTTTCATCTCCTTTCAACCAGTAAGAAGCCACGCCGTCAGATGCAGGGACTGCAGCCTGGGGTGTAACAGTGTCCCCCCTTCCTGAGTGAGGAGATCCTGATGGAGAGGGAGAAGGTAAGGTGGTTGAATTGACATCCTGTGTAAGAATGGAAACCAGGCTTGTCTGGGCCATGCTGGAGCTAGGAAAATGACCGTTGCTGCCTCTAACCTGATTTTCTCTAGTGTTCTGGAGATAAGCGGCGTGGGAGGAAACGCATACAGAAGTGCTTTCTTCCACCTGATCAGAAACGCATCGCCGAGAGAGCTCTTGCCGAGCCCCGCTCTCGAGCAATATAGGTGACATTTCTTGTTGTCGTATGTTGCAAATAGGTCTACCAGTGGAGTACCCCATCTCTGGAATATGGCAGATAGAATGTCTGTCCTTACTTCCCACTCGTGATCCGTGGGAAACTGTCTGCTGAGGGAGTCTGCAATTACATTGGCGGTGCCAGGTAAGTACGATGCTGTTATGCTTACGTTGTTCTGTATGCACCAATTCCAGCACCGCACTGCTTCGGCGCATAGGGAACGTGATCGTGCTCCCCCTTGTCTGTTGACATAATACATCGCCGCTACGTTGTCTGTCAGTATCCTTACTGTAAGCCCTCTGATCTGGGGAAGAAAGTGTTTGCATGCGTAGAAGATTGCTCGAAGTTCCAACAGATTTATATGCAGACGCCTCTCGTTGAGCGACCATTTGCCCTGTATTCGCTCGTTGTCCATATGGGCTCCCCAGCCTATGAGCGAGGCATCCGATGTTATCTGCACTGTTGGTTGCTGTCGATGGAATGGAACTCCCGTGAGAAGGTTTCTCGCTTCTGTCCACCACTGCAGCGATCTCTGAACATGTGGAGGTAACCACACTAGCTTCTGAATGTCGTGCCTCACGGGGACGTAAACCGTGGATAGCCAATGCTGAAGGCTCCTCAAGTGGAGGCGTGCATGAGGAACTACTGCTGTGGCCGCTGCCATGTGCCCGAGGAGACGAAGGCAATTGTGTACCGATATGGTCATGTTGCCAGTGAGTATAGTGACAAGATCCTTGATTGCCTGAAATCTTTCTTGCGGTAAGTAAGCTCTTGCCATGCGTGAGTCTAGGTTTATCCCTATAAACCTTATAAACTGAGTTGGAATAAGTGTCGATTTCTGCTTGTTTAGAAGGAGGCCGAGTGATTCGAAAGTTTGTTCGACCATCGCCACCATTTGTGACGCTTCTCGCTGCGTGGCACCTTTTATTAAACAGTCGTCCAGGTACGGATATATTATCACCTGTAACCGACGCAGATAAGCTGCTACGACGGCCAGGGTCTTTGAAAACGCTCTGGGTGCTGACGCCAGCCCGAACGGTAGAACGCGATATTGAAAGTGATCGTGGCCTATCATGAATCGTAGAAAACGTCTGTGCGCAGGATGTATTGTGATGTGAAAATACGCATCTTGTAAATCGAGGGCAGCGAACCAATCGTTTAAATCGAGGGACGGTATTATGGAATTCAGGGTCACCATTTTGAAACGCTGTCTGCGAAGATAACGATTCAAACCTCTTAAATCGAGAATGGGCCTCCAACCCCCCGTTTTCTTTTCCGTTAGAAAGTATCTGGAATAAAACCCTCTTCCCTTGAACTGATCGGGGACCCTCTCTATTGCTCCGATATCCAGGAGACGATGAACTTCCTGTTGCAAGAGATTTTCTTGAGATGGGTCCCTGAACAGGTACGGGGAGGGTGGGGTGGTGGGGGGGATGGAGGTGAAAGGAATGGTGAAGCCGTTGTTTATGACTTCCAGTACCCATTTGTCCGTTGTTATCTCGACCCATTGGTGGTAGTAAGGTCGTAAGCGGTGGTGGAACATGGGTTTGTCCAGGTTGATTGGTAGTGTGCGCTTGCCCTCGACCAGGGAGTCAAACTTGCTGCTTTGAGGCAGCCGTGCCTGTCACTCTAGGTGGTGGTGGACGCCTCCGCTGGGGGCGCTGTCTCGATCGCGCTTGGTCGAAGGGGCGATTCTGCTGTCTCCTCGACTGATAGTCATACCGTCTCTGGTATGGGAAATAACGCCGGCGACGGAATGGTGGTGCGTACATGCCGAGCGTGCGAAGCGTTGTTCTTGAGTCCTTCCCAGTATGAAGGATCTCATCTGTTTTCTCCGCAAACAATTTTATCTTATCGAACGGGAGGTCTTCTACCTTGGAGTGCAGCTCCTTAGGTACCGCGGCCGTGGCGAGCCAAGAAGATCGCCTCATTGATACCGCTGTTGCTACTCCCCGAGCCGCTGTATCAGCTATATCCATAGCTATCTGAAGATTGGCCTTTGAACACGCATAGCCCTCCTTGAGAATAGACCGTAGTAGCTCCCTGTCTGTCTCTGATGATCTCTGAGACAGCTCAGTAAGCTTTGTTATACTATCAAAGCTATGATTGGCTAGGAGAGCTGTGTAATTCGCTATGCGAAGGAGCAACGTGGCCGATGTGTAAACCTTACGGCCAAAGGCATCCAGTTTCTTCGCCTCCTTATCAATGCCCGCATTTTTCAGCTGCGGGTTCTTAGCCCTTTGGAGAGCTGCGTCGACCACCAGCGAGTTTGGTTGCGGGTGAGTGAAAAGAAATTCTGAATCTTTAGACGCTATAAAATATCGCTTTTCTGCCGGTTTTGACGTTGGTAGAGTCGAAGCCGGGGTACGCCAGATTTCCGCAGCTGATTGGAGGATAGCCTCGTCCATAGGCAAGGCGACCTTAGATTGTTGTTTAGGGTTTAGGTTCCTCCAGAGCTTGAATTGTTTCGTTGGAGTGTCCAATATCTGAACCTCCTGAGATTGGGCCACTCTCCTAAACAGATCTTGAAAGTCCTTTGTGTCGTCTGGGGGAGATGGGTCCCCCTCAAACAGTGCGTCGTCAGGGTAGGATGACGACATATCTTTTTGTGACATATTGTGCAGCTGATCGTCCACATCCGATATCTGCCCTTCCTCAGGCTCAGATAGCTGGACTGAAGGTGAGTGGGTGTGCTGTCGAGATGACGCCCCCTTCCAGTCCTTAATTGGTGATAATTGTCGCGATTCATGAGGGGTATGACAACAACAACGGCCAGGACGATAGTGATGCCTTTCATATTCGGATGCTTGATGGCCCCTATGATCAGGATGATCAGGCGAAGACCTTCGGGAGGAGTATCTACTGGCATACCTCCTATGATAGGATCTTGGGGGGGAATAACTTGGTGAACGAGATCTATATGATGATTCCCTATAATAACGATGACATCGCCCGTGACGATCAGAATAACGAGACCTTGATCTGCATCGCGGGGACCTTGTTTGGTGATGAGAAGATGTGCGATGAGTAATGCTTGGTGAATGAGAGGGAGAGATTGAAGGCTCGAGTGAGGGTGAAATTGAATGCCTCGTGACAGATTTCTTAGCAGCCTTAGTGGGGACTGCAGAGACAGAAGGAGTGTCTCCCCCTTGCACTGATAAAGAAGAATGGGCAGGGGGAGGACTAAGCAGGACTGCTTCGTCCTGCTGTGTTACTGCCCTAGCCGGCACCCCAGGCAGCTGTTCTTGCGGTGCCGTTGCAGCTGCAAGCTGATCGGCCGGTGCCGAGTCGGCACGGAGGGGGGCGCTCTGTTTATTATGCTCACTGAGCTCCGCGGTGCCGTGTGGCAGGGTTGCATCCGGTGCCGGACCCGGTGCCGGCTTACCCTGACTCAGTGCCGGCATTTGCGGTGCCGTTCTGACTCGCGGCTGGGCAGACTGCCGCGGCTCCAGCCCTTGGAGCGGTGCCGAGCGCTGCGTGTCAGTTGCGCTCTCAGCGGGACGTATAGCCGGTGCCGATGACGTGCGGCTTGATGTTGCCGCCTGCGGCTTATTTGATCTCTCCGGCTGTCTCGCGGCCCCGGAGGCTCCCTGTTTATGTCCCTGAGACACACGGGACAATGAGGGGGGCGGGAGGGAACGGGCAGGGGAAGCCCTTTTCTTTTGCGTTCCCGTTGCCGGTGGAGACTTCGCTCTGTTACCGTGCCCTCCGGGCGCTCCTGATAGATGTTGCTCAGAAGGCTGTAGCGCTTTATCACAGAGGAGGAGCTTTAAGCGCATATCTCTTTCTCTCCGCGCTCTGGGAGTCAGCTTTGCGCAATGAGCGCATTTTTGCGGGACATGCGACTCTCCCAGGCATCTGACACAGGCTTCATGCCCGTCGGAGGCAGGCATAGCCTCCTTGCAGTGTATGCACCGCTTAAAACCTGGTGAGCCAGGCATAATCTCCCTCTCTCGTCCTCTTCTTGTTTTGTTTGTTGTTTTTTTTTTTTTTTTTTAAATTAACTACTATTCTTTATCTTCGTCTGTTTTCTTTTTCTTGTCTTTCTCTTTTTTTTTTTTTTTTTTTTTAAACGGTCCTGTGAGGAGAGAAACGGCGTTCCGCCAGCGACCACGGGCGGCTGAGAGGAACTGACAAGGGGGGGGGCCGGACCGTTGCAAAGGCGCGAACGCCGCGCGCTCCGCTCGCGCATGCGCGGTCCGGCCCAACTACGGCTATGAAAAACTTCCGATCAGCGGCGCCGGGACGGGACCCGACACCTGGAGTGGAGCACCCACGGGGACCACTCGAAGAAGAACTTGGTACCTTCTCCAGCAATGACTCCTGCTTATCAGGCCTCTTGACAGTTTAGTTAGGAGCTGCATCCAGAAAATATGTCTCTTATGGGCCAGTGCACAGCAAGCGAGGAGGAAGCAAGATCTACTGCCTTACCCAGGAGCAAGTAGAGTGTGATGAAAAGAATTGTCAGACTAGAACAGGTCAATGGGGTAGCTCATATGGTATCCAATCCTCAGTGTTTCAGATAAAGGGCATCAAATCTCTAAAATGAACCTAACTGTGCAGGTGTCTTGTCCAACACTTTGTGAGTCTGAACTCCCTTAAAATAAAATAAAATTAGTGCTCCCATATTCCTTCCTTCCTTCCTTCCTTCCTTCCTTCCTTCCTTCCTTCCTTCCTTGTGTCCTTCTCTCAATCACAGTTTAGTTGATAGTGGATAGCTGAAGAGCAGTCATTAGCACATAGGATCCTGTTTTGATTAAGAAAATAGTCTTGCCAACAGTCCAGAAAGGTCATCGTGGTGAGAGAGGAAACAAAAATGCTAGCACAATAAAATGATCAATAATTCATCAACACTCCACTGATCTCTCCTGGCATTACTGAAACTTGAAAGATGTTCCAGCTGTCAAGCAGCAGTACACCTGGGAAAGGGAAAAATGCCCAAAGAGGAAACAATAAGCACAGCCTTATTTCCTTCCCATGGGTAGATATTGTGCTGGCTTCTTATTTTCTGCCAGGGTGTTAACCCCCACTCAACTCCAGGCCCTGCCCTATCCCTTTCACAAGGTCTCACCCTACACTCTCCCATCACCATTCCACCCAAGACCCTGCCCCCACTCTAGCCCTTCCTCCCAGTCCCCATCACTCTGTCTCTTTCTTCCCCCACCCCTCCTCTTCCCTGCCTATTCCCACCTAAATCCACCCTCTCCCATGAACTCACACCATTCCCTGCCCCTCCCCCCTTC
This sequence comes from Pelodiscus sinensis, assembly GCF_049634645.1. NCBI lineage: Eukaryota > Metazoa > Chordata > Testudines > Trionychidae > Pelodiscus > Pelodiscus sinensis. The sequence continues at coordinate 125,921,895 of NC_134714.1, read as the reverse complement.
CCAGTGCCTTCTATACACCATGGAACAGCTGAACTGTGGGGGGGGGGGGGGGGTGAAAGGTGCTGACAGGGAGGGAAAGGGATTGATCTGCTGGGCCACTAGCAGGCAGGAATGTTTTCCTGTGGATGCTCCTGAGCTGAAGTACCTACTGAGTCTGCCTCTATGCTTGAGCTGCAATTCCCAGCAGCCACGGCACTCGAGCAGGACAGAGAGTAGGCAAGTAAGAGGGACTAAACAAGACATGAGCAATGGAAAGCCACTTTTGAGAGTGAAAGTGTGTGCTGACAGTGGTGCTGGTGGGGGTAATCCAAGCCTCTGAAACACGCATCTTCAGAGCCAAACAAAGGAAAAAGAATTAGGATAGCCAGGCTGTGTTGAGTCAGGCAATCCCAAAATAAAATATCACATAAAGGACCATATGAAAAGAAGCTAGAGATTAAAAAGATACAGAGCTAGAACAGTCATCTTAAGTCTCCTGCCTGCTGCAAGCAAGTTCAAGTCACAGGCATAATACTTGGCATTCTATTACCCAGCCAGCAGCTGGTGGCAAAGAGGAATGAACACTGCATTAGCCACCTGTGAGGAAAGCAAAAAAAAAAGAGAGAGAGAAAGAGCGAGAGAGACACTCTAATGTATTGAAATTATAATGACTCAAGGCCCAATTTTAAAAAATGTCTACTAAATTGGGTCACCTAAGCTATTGGATATGCACTTTCAGACACCTTAAAAACCAGGTCTCAGGAGTCTCAACAAAACCTTAGGTGCACAAAATAAGTGAACATTTTGGAAAAAGTAGGTTGAAATCTCTCTCTCTCTCTCTCTGATTTTACATTGCCTAGGTAACTGCCCTCATTAGTTCACAGAGGCTGCAAAAGGAGAAGAGTACTGTGCCTGCTAAAGAGGTAAAATCCCATTTAATTGGTTAACTGGTTTAAAATATTTTTTAACCAGTTAACCATTTAAAGGGGGGGCTGCTCCAGTCTGGCTGAAGCAGCTTCCCCACCCATCGCTGGGCTAGGGTGGGCCCCTGGTTCCCTTGCGGCAGGCTCCCCCACGGGACTAGAGCAGCCCCCTTCCCACAGTAGATAGGGACCTGCTCCAACACCCACCAGTTAACCTTAATGGTGAGTTAGGCTTACAGGTTAACTGGGTAACCATTCACATCCCTAGTGCCTGCCTGCAAACAGAGGGTATGTCTACACCACACACGTTACAGCACAGTGACATGGACAGTCTTGTCACTCTCTATTGCCAGGAGAGAACTCTCCCAGCGATTAAAAAACACAAACACACACACACATGAGGGGTGGTAGCTTTATCGCCAGGACCATAGCTCCTAGCAATAAGATGCTTTTGGGCAGATTTTCTTCACAATCATGTGGCCTAGGACTGTAGTCATTTAAAGGAAAAGTGAAATTCTGCAGAAAATGTTATAATTTAGGAAACAAGAAAACATTTCTACTAACTATTAGTGAGTGGAGTTTTTTGGGCCTGAGCTAGCCATTACATATAACCCATATTAATAACTCAAATTAGCTGGGGACCTATAATTTCTGTGGACACTGAGTTAGACAGAACTTGTGGAAACAACCCTCTTTATAACAAAACAAGAAACGGGACCTCATAGCTGAGCATGTTTAAAAGTACTGTGTATCACAGTCAGGTTACGTCTACATTGGCAGATATGGGACCTGTAATTCTCAGTGGACAAGGCTGCCCTGATTATTGCTATATATTCAAAAAAGGCTCAAATATTTTCACACTGTATCATCTACACTTAAGGCGGGATTCGACAACTAAGCATCATTTCCTTATCTAGTCTACAGCTTCCATTTGTTCTGTCATCACCAATTGCGAGGTACAGGTCCAAATTCCACTGTAAATAAGGCCTCAGAGTGTTGAGCAAAGAGAAACACTGGAAACCAGAACGTGGCTAAAAAGCTTGTACATATGCTTGGAATATACAGTGTAAAACTTCCTGGGCACTGTAGTATTCTTTCTGCAAGGGGTTCACTCAAGAGATTAATTACATGAACACCAACAAAGGATCAAGATAACAAGGTTACTTCAGTCTCAGGTCAAGGTCTTGTATATGGCAACTCATGGATTTTTCTTTGATCCCTTTCTAAATGCAGCTGTGAAACTGTGCCCAGGCTAGACGCACCTCACCATATGAAGAGGATTTAAAAATCTACTACAAATACTCCCTAGATTCTCTTGCCATTTCCTTTGCCATTCCAAGAAAGAGTTCAATCCAGCTGTGGGATTCCAATCCAGGCTCAGTCATATAATTCAGTCCTTTTTCCAGGGCATACACACAAACCTCATGTCACTGAAATCCCTTATGAACAAGGAGAACCTGCTTACACCAAGTCACCTGATCGCCTCCATAAGACGTCAGGCACGTTCCAGTGGGCAAAGTCCAGAATGCTGAGGCCCTTCCAGAGGAGAGCAGCAATTACTAGGCATATTGCTGAACAATGTACTGTAAGTCAATGCAACTAGAACAGCAAACAGGAGCTCTCAACTGCATGCTCACTGCTCCAACGGGGGTGACGGAAACGGATTCAAGAAAGCCCTTTGGATTCCCTTTGAGCAATTCATTCTGGAAAGGTGAAATGAAGGTCAGAAGACAGAATCAAATGGAGGAAACAACACCAGGCCTATCCTGGATGCAGAAAATGGGATGCTAGCCCTGCCAGAAGCTCAGCTGCTCCCTGGAATAAAGAGCTGTGTGTGTTCCAGTCCTGAGGATATGCACTATCTTCCATAGCTCCCTCCACACAAAAGGAGCAATTGAACTATTGAGTCCATAAAACAGCAACAGGCTGGATTCCTACAACTCATTTTCCACTGTGTGATTAACTCTCTTTGGCACTCAGGGATAACACAGACTGCTTCACAAAAGCTTCCTCTCCCATCTCAAGCACAGAAAAATGAAGCCCCTTCATTCCCTCCCTGATCCATTTCTAGTTAGGAAAAAAAATTCAGCCCTTCATCAGAGTTCCATCCAGATAAAAATTAACCCCTCTTCCCTGCATTCCTAACAAAGACCCATCAGGGTGAACATTCAAGCCCCTGCACTTCTCATCGGTCCCTTGAAAAGAACAAAGAAGACAGAGCTGTTTCCAGACTCTGAACCCCTTTCCCAACAGCAAGGGTTAGGGGCAGGAAAAGCTACAGAAACCTCAATGGGATTTCAGATGCTGCATGGAATATCACAAATTAGCTTTGAAGGAAATGGAAAGGAATTAACATTCTCTCTACTTCTGAAAGCAGCAGTTACATTGTCCTAGAAAGGTGACTGAGTCTTGGTTACCATCAAATCTACCTTCTTGTCCTTTTCTTTGCCTGCACAGCATCCCCAATCTTTCTCTGCCACTTTGCATTTCCAAAAATCAAGAGAATTTAAACAAAAGCCTCCACCGTGAAATACAAAGTCGATGAAAATCCTTCTGCAAATAGTCAGCAGTCAGGTGCAAGGCAGCTGAGCAAACATGGCCAGGTTCATCCTACGACAAACAGGAAAAAACAAACAGACGTGGTAGCACCATTTGGGAATGGGACCTTGTGCTTCTTAAGGCTTAGCACATAAAGGGTGCCATGGCTCCATATCCCCTGGTACTGCCCTGAAGATTTATGTTTTCTGATACAGAGGAGGAGCAGTTTGGTACCCCCCACTGCCAACACGGAAGCTTCAGACCAGAAATCTCAGCCAACTGGAGGTGATCCAGAATGGGATTAGCGGAAGGTGGGTGAGGGGAACACAGCATTTACCTAATCTACTCACCAGCAGATTTATTTCCTCAAATGTCAGTGCTAAGTGAAACACATTAGTGAAGCGATGTCAGTTTAAAGGACTAAATGAAACTATTTCAGCTAAAAGGACTATGAGTTCAAATTAAACACTTGGTAGAGAATCATTCTCATGGAGTCCTTGTAGTTTAGTCCAAAACCTGAGAAGTGGTGGTTTTCCATGGTAGTCAGCTAAAGGACAGCTTTGGCACTGTTCCAGCTAACCTACAGTCCAACAATATGCAAAGCAAGCCTATCTTAAGTCAACACTAACTAACGTTTTTAGCACCTAAATCAGCTAATTCAGAGTGGAACTCCTACATTTGCTATCTTCCGAGTTTATTTCAAGAGAGTCTCCTTTCATGCCCACATGATATATGACCAATAACACAAAGTGCTCATTATTTGCATTTACAACTACTGATATGAGTGCAGGTTTTTTTCCTATTCTACTAGGATAATTTATTTTCGAAACCATACAGCACATTTCATAGTCCTATGATCCCTTACTAAAGCCCCTGTTTCTCATGCATCCATACACATGGGCAGCAGGGTTATTGTGTCTTGTCTTCTGCCTAATTAAAAGCTCAGCCATAACATTCCTTTTAAGTCATTGTTATGCTTATAATTTAAATTACAGAAGAACCTCAGAGAAGGAAGTTGGGAAGGAAGTTGTTCACAAGTCTGAAGCATTCAAAACTGAACAAAATGTTATGGTTGTTCTTTCAAAAGTTTACATCTGAACATTGCATTAATACAACTTTGACACTTCATTATGCAGAAGAAAAGTGCTGCTTTTAACCATCTTAAATGAAAGAAGCACAGAAACAGTTTCCTTGTCTTGTCAAAAAAATTTTAAAACCTCCCCTTTTTTGTTTTACTAGTTTATGTTTAACACGGTACTATGCTCGATTTGCTGCTGCTTCTTTTGTTGCTGTTGTTCTCTGCGGCTGCCTGGATGAGTACTGCCAGTTCCAAATGAAGTGTACGGTTGACCAGTCAGTTCATAACTCTGGTGTCTGTGACTCAGTGTATAAGGAAAAAGGTGTGGGGAGGAGAGAGAAGCAACTGGAACAGCAATGATTCTGAGGGGGTCAAAGTAGCAGCTGCGGTTTGCTGCACAAAAGAAACAAACTTACCCATTGAACAGGGATGTTGGGGATTAATGGAGTGGTTTATTTCTTTCTACACAGTGCTTCAAAGCTAATAGTCTAATTATTTTGACATCTAATCTAATATATATTGATATACAGGCAGTCCCTGAGTTACACGGATCCGACTTATGTCGGATCCGCAGTTACGAACGGGGATTTCTCGCCCCAGAGAACTAGAGCAGCGGGACGCCTGGTCCCGCCGCCCGCCTTCTCCGGGGCGAGAAAAGCTGCTCCCCGTCTCCCTGGTCTGCTGGTGGAGCCACCAGACCAGGGAGACGGGAGCAAAGCAGCGGAGCACCGGGGGCCGGACCCGCGGCCGCTTCCAGATCAGCTGGAAGCGGCGCGGGTCCTGCCGGGTGCTCCGCCGCTCTGTTCAGCGTCTCCCTGGTCTGCAGACCAGGGAGACGCTGAGCAAAGCCGCGGAGGACCCGGGCCGGACTGCGGCGCTGATCTGGAAGCACCACGGTTCGGCCCGGGTCCTCCGCAGCTTTGCTCCACGTCTCCCTGGTCTGCTGGGGGGGGAGGGACTCAGCTAGTGCCCCCCCAGCAGACCAGGGAGACGTGGAGCAAAGCCGGGGGCCTGTGGTAGAGCAGGTGGGGCACTGCCGGTTGGTCCCGCAGCACCGCTCCTTGGCGCTACTGGACCAACCCGGCAGCACCCCAGCTGCTCTGCCCCAGGCGTCCTGATTCAGCTGCTGATCAGTTTCAGCAGTGGCTGAATCAGGATGCCTGGGGCAGAGCAGCTGGGGTGCTGCTGGGTTGGTCCAGTAGCTCCGAGGAGCGGCCGCGCTACTGGACCAAGCCAGCAGCACCCGAGCTGCTCTGCCCCAGCAGTCCCAAAGTTAGCCGCTGCTGAAACTGACCAGCGCTGACTACAGGAAGCCCGAGGCAGAGTTGCTCTGCCCTGGGCTTCCTGGAATCAGCTGCTGATCAGTTTCAGCAGCAGCTGACTTGGGGACGCCTGGTGTTCTTACCTTGAATCTGTATGTAAGTGGAACTGGTGTCCAGATTCAGCGGCTGTTGAAATTGATCAGTTTCAGCAGCGGCTGATGCCAGTTCTGACTTACATACAGATTCAACTTAAGAACAAACCTACAGTCCCTATCTTGTATGTAACCCAGGGACTGCCTGTATATAAACACTAATATTAGAAAAATGATCTAATAGAATTTCATTCAACTCTCTCCAAGTCCACCTGCTCTAGGCTAAAGCCAAGTGCACAGATTTTTAACTCAGAAGGTATTTTTGAAGTTATAAAACAGGAGAGGGGAACCTAAATCCCAGGGGTTGGCTTGCTTGTGTCCGGCCCCTGAGGCTCAGGGTTCCCTCCTGCAGCAATAGGTAGCCCACACTGGTGCTCCAGCCCTGTTGCCGCCTCTCCACGGGGCTGGAGCACACAAAGTCTACTAGTCTGCCCACTCCCCAACCCCCCAAGATCTAGTGTACATGGGAAATGGGGGGAGTGTCTTTCCCCTTCTCAGCTGGGGGCCATGACAGTGAAAGACTTTTTTTTCCTCACTTGTGGGTGGCCCTGAACTGATTTTTCTGTGTGTCAGTGGCCCCCAACCCCAAAAAGGTTCCCCACCCCTGTTATAAGACAAAAAATAAAGGTTTAAAATGGAAGGCACACCTGAACCTTACCTATAGTCATTACAGCTAGTGTCTTGCAGCACAAAAAAATGTTTAGTCCTCACCAGCACCTCATTCTGCCCATTGCATGAAGAAGGCCCGGCCTTACAGCATGCAGGTCCTGCAAAGAGTCATTTTCTCTTTGTGATTTTATTGCCGGCAGCCTCCTCTGCCAACCCTTTTCTAACAAGGTTCTCATTGTATTCAGCCTGCTGTTCTGCTTCACTATTCTGCAGTATGCTGAGACACCTGTTAACTCTACCCTGCACTTGCAGTAACTCCTCTTAATCCATTGGTTCAGGAAGAATATATCTGCAAGTGAACAAAGTGGCAACTGATGGGAAAGCCCTGGCATGGGAACAAAGCTCAGCACGGCACGATGGGCTGCATTCTTTCTGCTGCTTACCACTCCCTGCACCTGCCCTAAGGGAATTACAGGAGTGTGTCAATACATGGCTCAGGGGGGTTGGTCAGAGTAATTCATTGCGAAGTGAATGCAGCATGTCTCAAAGGATAAAAATCAGATATATGACATGCCTCAAAGCGCCAAACCAACACAAAAACTAGGCTGCTTCTGACTAGCCCAAGAGTTCAGTGCCCAAGGAATCTATAAAACTTGTGACAGCACACACGCATACAAACACACCCATATAAATAGCTGAGAAAAGATACAGTATTAGCTTCCCCTGCCTCCTTGATGTGACAGATTAAACAACCCCATTAGTGAGGTAACCCTTCTCAGATGGACATACACACACAGTGCACATGAATACCTTCACTTGACAAAAGGATATGTGCCTACACATACATTGGAGACTTCAGCAACTTCCAGGCAAGCACACAAACACAGGCCACACATCCCCTAGCCTCACACCTGCTAATAGACCTTCAGCCTAGCATGTCAGCAAGTACACAGGCACACAGGTACCCCATCTACTGCCATGCACCTCACCACAACATGGACATCTCCAAAGGCACACACCTACTGACATACGTGAACACCTATATGCATGTCCCTGAAATTACATGAACATCTCCACAGGAAACATAAGCGCTGAAGACATACTAGTGTGCTCTTTGATAAGGATACACCTCACAGGCACACACAATTCACGGTTACTCCAATGCCAGCACACTTATTTCTGCAGCAACCCAAGTGATGTCTCCTCTAGCCCAGTAAATGCCTGCCTTGCTCTCCACAATCCCTACCCCAAGAGGGGAAGGAAAGTTGTGACAGGGCTTCAAACAGATCAGTGTGCATGCCCATGCCAGGAGCAGAGGGCTGAAGTCCAGCAACATAAGGGGGAATGATTAACTAGGAGCATCTTTCTCCAAAACCCAGTGCTGGCTCTTCCAGGTCTGCAATTTTTAGAGGCTCTGGGATGATGCCTTGCTTGTTTAGTGGCCCTGTTTTTCCAGTTCCATTAAATCAGACTTAGGCCCTGGAGGTCTTGATAAGGGTTCATCCTACAAGGGCCAGGAAAATCATGTCTCCCTTTTTCTTCATATAAGAATATAAGAATGTAAGAACAGCCAGACTGGGTCAGACCAAAAGTCCATCTAGCCCAGTAACCTGTCTAATGACAGTGGCCAATGCCAGATGCCCCAGATGGAGTAATCACAACAGGTAATCATCAAGTGATCCCTCTCCTGCCATCCATTTCCAGACAAAAAAACAAAAACAAAAAAAAAAAACTAGGGACACCATTCCTACTCATTCTGGCTAATAATCACTGATGGACCTAACCTCCATGAATTTATCTAGCTCTTTTTGAACCCTGTTAAAGTCCTAGTCTTCACAACATCCTCTGGCAAGGAGTTCCACAGGATGACTGTGAGCTGAGTGAAGAAAAGCTTCCTTTTTGTTTGTTTTAAACCTGCTGCCTATTAATTTCATTTGGTGACCCCTAGTTCTTATATTATGGGAACAAGTAAATAACTTTTCCTTATTCACTTTTTCCACACAAATCATGATTTTACAGACCTCTATCATATCCCGCCTTAGTCTCCTCTTTTCTAAGTTGAAAAGTCCAAGTCTTTTTAATCTCTCTTGACCTGTTCCAAATCCCTAATCATTTTTGTTGCCCTTTTCTGAACCTTTCTCTCAAGAAGCACAGAGACTGGGAATGGATTATAGAAAGTAAATGCTGATCCAGGAATATTACAGAGGCATGAAATACAGAAGTTGCTTAGTGGAAAGAAGAGCTTTCCCTATGATGTAATGAACTCAATAATACATTCTATTCAGTATGGACCTTCCTCTGCTGCCATTAGATGCTTCTTAAGTTGTGGTGAAATTCTACTTTATTGATTAATAAAGTCTTTCAATAACAAGAATTTGCTATGTGCATACAGTAAGACTCTTTGCTATCACAGTAAAGCAGGTGTTTCAGCTGTTTCTGAAAAGCTTTGAAAATGAAAAGTCCTGTATAGCTGTGAATTATCTGATATGCACTGAATATATAATCACCAGTTTCTTAATGTGCTGAGAAATGTTAGCCAGATACTGGCTATGGTGTTGGAGATTTGGTAGAGACAGTGGCAAGAGAGCAAAGAAGAGAGTAAGCATACATACCAAAGGTGAGGACAACAAAGGAGATGGCTGTCACAGGGTGTGCCAAGGGAGAACCCTTTGATTTGAGGAGCTATAATTATTATTAATGTATTCCCATGTGAGTTGGTGGGAAACAAGAGGAACAACTCCAGTGAAATAATATCTTGCAAGAATTTCCAAGACTAGGAGAGAAGATCCAAATTCCCTCTTCTTGATTTTTTGTATAAAGTACCTTAACCTATGTCCACAGGGAGTCAATAAGAATATGTTCACTGATTTCAGTGAGCACTGGATCAGGCCCTCTAACCATGTGTGGGTTTTTTTTCCCACATTCAACAAAAAAGATGGAGTTTTAGATTAATAGATTCCAAAGGCAGAAGTGATCATTACAATAACCTAATCTGACCTTCTATATAACACAGGCCTCCCCAAAATAACTCCTAAAGCATATCTGTAAGAAAAACATCCAATCCTGTTTTAAAAATTGTCAGTGATAAGAGACTCCACCATGACCTGTGATTAAGGTTGCCAATTTTGGTTGGATGTAATTCTGGAGGTTTCTTCATATGTGTGACGAGGTGTGCAGACCCCACCTTTGGCCGGAAGGGGTTAATACACTGTGGGCAGAAGAAGTTCTGCCCCTCTCTGCCCACCATACTAGGCATGCTCCAAGTGCTGAGCTAATATAAAAGGGAACAACTCAGTATAGTCTGGGCTGGATGCTGGAAAGGGACGACCAGTGGCAGCAGAGCTCTAGAGGTGGACCAGCTACCGATCCTGACAGTGGGAGCTGGAGATTGGAATGAATCTCCACAGCTGGTGGACCCTGAAGCTTTACATATTGCCCTGCTGCCAGAAATGGCAGACTGTGACCCAGAGAGAGTGAGTGAATGGTATCTCCCATCTGAGAGATCTTGGTGTGTTTTGGTGGGATTCCCTGCTGAGCAAGTGGTGGACTGCTGTCAGGGCCCTGGGTTAGGACCTGGTGGAGTTGGGTGGGCATGGGCCCCCCCATCAGGATTATTGCTGCATCCCGTTCTTCCAGCAACAGTCCCCTTGGTACTTGGCTCATTGGAGTGCACTGCCCTGCAAGGGAAGGCTGTTCTATACACTCTGGCTGTTAGGTTGCGCTGCCCCACAAGCGAGGGGCCCAACATAGGCCACTGGCAGCAGTAATAGCTGTGTCAACACATCCCTCTTATTCCCCCTGTCAGGACAGGATGTGCATACAACCCCCACAGCATGGGCATAATCTTTATTTAAAGCTTCATCTTAAATTTCTGGCAACACCAGGCCAATTCTGGAGGGTTGGCAACCTACCTGTGATAAACTGTTTGTGATTACTTACTCACTATTAAAAAAACTGTTTTATTTAGTGTCCATATATTTAGCTTCAATTTCCAGTGACTGGATCTTGTTATATAGCCACTCTCCGAGTTACGAACAAGTTATGGACCAACGCTTGGTCCGTAACTCAAAGTGTTCGTAACTCGGATCCCACAGAGTTACGTGGCGACCGTGCTGTTCGTAAGCGCGGATCTCCGTTTGTAACTCGGATCCGCATTTACGACCGCTTTGGTCACAAGTGCGGATGGTCGTAAGTGGAGGTGGTCGTAACTCGGGGTGTACTTCTCACTGCTAGTCTGAGAGTCCTATTATCAAATACTTGTTCCCTTTGTAAATCCTTACAGACATGTTCCTCTTGTAGGTACTCGCAGGACAAGTCTCCCCTTAGTAATCATTTTGTTAAATAAAATAGATTATACTAATTTTTATAAGGCATATTTTTTAACCCTTTAATCGTTCTTATGGCTCTTCTCTGAACTCTCTCCAACTTTCTTTTTGAATTATGAACACCAGAAATAGACCCAGAATTCCAGCAGCAGTTGCACCAGTGTCAAATAGAGTGAGTGGTAAAATAATCTCTCTGCTCCTATTTGAGATTCTCCTACTCATATATCCAAGGACTGCATTAGGCCTTCTGGCCACATCACCCTGGGCACTCATGCTCAGCTGGTTATTCACCCCCACATTATTTTCAGAGTAATTGCTTTCCAGGATGGAGTGTAAGCAGCCTATATTCTTTGTTCCTAGATGTATACATTTCAATTTAGTTATATTAAAATACATTGTTTTCTTGAGACAAGCTTACCAAGCACTCCAGATCATGCTTTACAAGTAACCTGCCTTTCATTATCTATCACTCTTCCAATTTTTGTGTCATCTGCAAACTTAATCAGTGATGATCTGCTTTCTTTAAAATACCAAAGAGCATACAACTCCACCAGAAAACACACCTGCTCAATGATGATTTTCTGTTTACAATAACACTGAGACCTATCAGTTAGCCAGTTTTTAATGCATTTAATGTACACCATGTTAGTTGTATCTTTCTAGTTTTTTAATGAAAAGGTCATATGGTACAAAGATTAAATGCCTTCTAGAAGTCTACTACATAAACACTATTCCCCTTATCAACCAAACCTGTAATCTCATCAAAAATCAAATTAATTTGACAGACTCCCATAAGCCCATATTAACTGGCATTAATTATATCCCCCCTTTAATTCTTTATTAAAAGTAGTGTATCAGCTGTTCTATTAGCTTACCAAGAAATAATGTCAGACTGACAGGTCTATAATTACCCAGGTCATCCCATTCACCCTTTTAAAATATTTACTCACTGCCTGCAGCAGACGTAACTGCTCCAACCTCCACCAGTTAACCGGTTAAACATTCACATCCCGAATCCAAAAGTCTCAGATCTTCATCAAGATGCTCCCATCTAGTGCAAAAGTTGTCAGTAATATGTCCTGGTGACAGTGGTTTAACAAAATAGAACGTGTGTGTCTATCACTATTTAAAAGTCCAAGTTTGACTGACGGGTGATGGAGTCACTCAAGTATGACGAAGTATGGGAACAGGTCATCCTAATAAAGATACTTTGGGGCATACGAGACAATAAGATAGTGAGTTAGGTGAGTGGGAACATCTCCAGTAGTTTTAGGGGGCTGGGATGACTGGAGCATGCCTGTTGTCCCTTGTTTACAGATTTTGTTTGGGGACAGGAAAAAAATAGGTAATAGGAAAGTCCATTTTTCCAAAGCTGCTTAGTTTTCCATCTCTTCATCATTTCATTTGGTTCTGTTTATCTTGGGGGTTTTCCATAATGCCCACTGCTAACAAATTCTAAGGCATAGATTTGTAAAGTGTATGTGGGAGGAGGCGGGGTAATGTAATAGTATTTATACAGTGCAAAGACCAATGAAGTACTAGCAACTTCTAGAATCGAAGATAAATCCCACTAGCTGGGACGTGATGAATGAAGGATATCTGTGGTATGGTTCAATGGAGAGTTCTGTATCCTAGAATAAGGGAAGTTTAGAGGTTTGTGAAATGGGAATGGTGTCTTCAGATACTTTATCCCCTTGTGTGGACGCTAGAGGGTGGGGCTGAAAATTTCTATTCTTAAAGTGTGGTTTGTTCCAAAGCAAAGATTTAAATTTAATATGCTGGAAATAAATGGGGGTGGATTCCAGTTGCCTTTTTTTCTCTTTTCAGTGTCCACCCTTAAGTGCCCTCTTTGGTGGAGAGGCTCTTCAGCTTTGGAGCTCTCCCTCCTAACTGACCCACACTGTCACTCTCCAATGAACTGGAAAATGCAGAGTGCGAAGAGGAGATGAAACAAGTAGCCCCCCCGAATAACAAGCACATGAGGCTGAAGCTCCTTGACTTAGCACCTTCATTATACTCCTTCTATATGAGCTATCTCTGCTCCTGGGCTGGGATACGAGTAGAGAAAAAAAAGTCTGGCAGCCCTCAAACAGACTTCCAAATGATCAGTGGCTCAAGAGCTAACCAAGGAAATGGCCTAGCTTGACAAAGCAGAACTCTAGTCTCTGGACTCTTTCAACTGCAGACAAGGCTTTAAAAATGAGTGACTGCCTTATGCATGGCTTCAAATGAAGCATTCATATGTGGAGTTAACTGATAACACTGTGTTGGATTTTGATAAGAATGCTTCACAGAGTCCCTTTTGATGGGTGTTGACGACAAGGGTCACAAGTGGATGTAGACTGAAAGACAAAAAAGGGCAATTTTAGAAGAGCTTTTCTTAAAGTTAGCAATAGCTGGTCTTGTGCGCTTTTGTCATGATACTGGATTTTAGGGGGATCAGACAGGTCACTGCTGCACCGAAGGGGGGGTGTTTGCCCCAAAGTATGTACAAAGGGGGCCATGTGAGGTGTCAAATAAAAGCTTGTGTTTTACTGATTCTGTATATGCTATTAATGTACTTGTATGATATCTGTATGTGGAGTTATAAATATGTAATTTGTGCTTATGCTGGAAGATTCTCTGTCCAAGACAGAGCAATGGGCAAAGAATGTTCAGCCAGTGACTATGCTAATTAGCAAGGCTCCAGGGACAATGGCTCACTAGGTGCCAATCCACACTTGAGGAATGCATCTGAAAATCTGGATACCTGCAAACCAGCCAGTATCTGATGACTGCTGACATGGGACACAAAGATAGGTCACTGGGCCATGTGACCTCCTCCAGCTGGAAAGAGACCAGGCATGGATATAAAATGCCATGAGGCAGACTCCAACTTGTCTTCAATTTTGTTCCTGATCTCAGATGCAGCCTTGCGAGGGACAGAGAGCCCATCCTGACATAGGATGTATACCAGAGACTTATAAGATAGCAGTTTATAACATCTTTGCTAAGAGCTTGCATCGAGAACTTGGTGATACAATGCATATAATGTATTTTCCTTAACCTTATTCTCATGCTTTTTTTTCTTTTATTAATAAACCTTTAGATTATAGATTCTAAAGGATTGGCTCAGCATGATCTTGTGGGTAAGATCCAAAGTGTAAATTGACCGGGGATTTGTGGCTGGTTCTATGGGACCAGAAAGGCCTATTTAGGGTAGGTGAGATTGGGTTCTATAATCCCTCACCTGTGTATTAGGCCCAGGGCTGATTGGACCACAGGGAGAGCTGGAGTGTCTGAGGGGTTTTGCTCGGTGTGACTCGTTTGTGACCTGTTTGGGAAGGTCTCCAGTCAGGGGCTATAAGGAGCCCTGAGTTTGAGCAATTCGCCCTGAATGGACGCCTTCAGCGGTGCTCAGAACCGGCCCGGTCTGTCACAGTTTTGCACTCCTGAAAGCCACCAGGTTTCATCTTCCATGTGATAGGAGTTAACACATTCATCTGCAATCTGGGAAGACCCAGCACTCAGTTCTGCCAGATCTTTGGAGGACTTTGTGGGGAAAAATCATTAGGCCTTTTCAAATCTGATGAATATAAAATGCTTTTATTGGAAGTTGTCTTAGACAAACACTAAACAATCTCTGTGGTGTGCAGCGCAGCAGCAAACGCACTGTACATCGGCTGGGTTGATACCTGAAGCTGCAGCATTATTTCAATTCTACTCTTCATTCCACCAGATAGAGAAAAGTGCACTCTCCCCATTCTCTGGCAAGCATGAAACAACATACCAGTTCATATCAGCCATACTGGCTTGTAAGTAATGTATTGCTATGGACCAGCATTCCTAGTTTCAGCCACAGTTATGTGGTCATTTTTCATTAGCCGTTTTATGGCTACACTAAGGATGTTGAGTATTGAGTAAATGACTAATTGTGTACTCGACACAAATTGTATCGAACACGATTAGTCGATAAAGGGTCACTGCAGCTCTGCAGTTTACATGTAGTAGGAGCTGGGTGTGCAGGCAGCCTGGCTCCTACTACATTTAAACTGCAGAGTGGCAGCAGGAGTAGGTCTGGGACCAGTGTGAGCCATGACTGCTTCAGTTCAGACCACTGCGGCTCTGCTTTTTAAATGTAGTAAGAGCTGCCTCGTACCAGGTCCCACGCTACGCCTCTGCCTTTCAAATGTAGTAAGAGCACTGGCTCCTGCCTTCTCCCCCTACTTGCTGCCTCTGATATGACGGCAGCAGAAGGGGAGGAGAGAAAATGTGAGTAGTCGACTCAATTACCCAATAAGCCCAGGCTTATCAGGTAGTTGACTATTTGACTACTCTTACATTCCTAGACTACACTATAACTTCTATGGTATTGCACATCTTTGGTACTCCCCTCCCACCTCCTGGTTCAACTGTAAGAACTGTTTTTGCCCCAACTATTTGATTCTGTGTTTCACTTGTATTTCTGCCATCCCTAGCAGAAAATAAGAGCTGACTCAGGAGGCTTGTCCAGGATTTTAACTTGGACACACTTAGATGCAGGGTGAGAATCATACCCCTAGACCAGCAACACAGTGTGGAGATGTCAACCATATGTACTGAGTAGTGTACCTCTTTATTTATAGTTATCTCACAGATCTGCAAGTTACCTAAAAGCTCACAATACCAGTAAGACTGGTTAGTCTCCTCACACCTCACCATGACCTTCCAAGAGGAAGCTATACTCTCATTCAGTGAATTTCTATTTCAGTGGGTGAGTATATCATACCATGCCACTCTCTCTCATGCAGAATGAGAGGAAGTGACAAGATATTCAAGCACAGTAAAGAATCATTATTTGGACCTTCTAAGCAGTTCTCCTTGCCCAATACCCCGTGACATGTATCAAATAAGCCACACTGCAAAACAGAGTAGGAGAGCAAACGCTCATGAAAATAATGGTCAGGGCTCATTCTTCTCTAATGGTGCTGATGCACTGACCCAATGTGTGGCCAGAGAAGGATAGCAGATACAGATGCACATTAGACTGTCTGATTGTCCTATTTCTGAAAGCAGTCTCAGTTTGTGTACACACAAAGGCACAGTGCACTCTTAATGTTGCAGAGCCACCAAGGAAATGGAGCTGCATACAGCCCTGAGATCCCACATCTAAAGGAAACAGCTGAACTAAGCACCTACATGACTCAGAAAAAACGGTTTTAGAGAATTAATATAAAAAAATTCACCCTAATTCAATACCAAACTCTGAACCGCACAAACATCAGGAAATGCTCAGTTCAGGTTCCCACAGTAACCCTAACAATAGCATCCTGCATGTATGCACTCTGAGAGCATCTTTCAGTACCCAATGACAAAACATTCCACACGGATTTGTAATACAGATTTGTACATAAGACTGTAGAAACAGGGGCAGTTTAAACACATCAACAGTAGAGAATTCTTCTTATCCATGCAGTACTAGAAAAGCACGGAAGCACATTCCATTCCATTATTCTTGTTTGCTACACAGTATTATGTTATAAGGAAATGCAATCAGCGAGGGATTTGAATTATAATAATACTGACATTTTTAATTCTACATTATATTTGGCTCCACAAACACTGTGCTCTTCCTGCTTCTGGAAGTCTGCAATTTTAAGTGAATCCATTTGCCAGAAGCCCCTAAGGAAACAACAAAAAAGCAGGCTGACTGCTGAATGAAGATCTTCAGCAGCATAGTTGCCAACTTCTGCTGCAGCCAGAGGGGAGGATGGTGTGCAATAGCTCCCCGTGCAGACCGACTGACTGCTGCCCAAGCTCCCTGTGGACAGAGGCTGGTCTGCAGGGAGCTTGGACTGCCCCCCCAGACAGGGGCTGCTGTTGCAGACCAGCCTCTGTCTGCGATGAGCCCGGGCCCCCATGGACAGAGGCTGCTTTATAGCAGCCTCCTCTTCCCCGCTGCCCCCTGCCTCCATAGGAGGCAGCAAAGTGGGTGAGGACAGCAGGTCTGTGTAGCCAGCAAGTGCAGGGAGCTGGCTTTCAAGCCAACTCCCTGTGCATATCCACTTCAGCCTGCTCCCTCACCCTCCAGCCATTCTATCAGAAACAGCAGCGTGGGGTAGCAGGGGGCTCTCCAGGAGTGGGACTGGAAATGCACTGACCCTGGAGACTATCAAATAGTCGTACCTGATAGGTAACATGCCTAATAAGACTAACCTGATTTAGAAGAAAAGCAAATCAGAAGTTAAGAACTGTGGACACTGAAAAGGGACACAAGGAGGAGTCTATGGTGAAGACAGTTAAAGACAATAAAGGGTTTTTAAGGCATGGTGAGATACTTTAGGAACTAAAAGAATCCTGACAATGGACATGGTGAAAGGAAAATGGCAGGAATACCAATAATGCTGAAAAAGCAGAAGTGTTCAATAAATATTTCTATCTGTATCTTGAGGAAAAACATTATGTAATATAATCATATGGTGATGATAAAACTTTTTCCATTCCACTTGTATCTATGGAGGCTGTAAAACAGAAGCTACTAAGTTAGACATTTTTAAACCAAGGGTTTTTAAAGAGCTGGCTGAAGAGCCTGTTGGATCACTAATATTTTTAGTAAGTCTTGGAACACTGGGGAAGTTCCAGAAGAATGGAAGAAAACAAATGTGTTATGACAATTTTTTTAAAGAGGTAAAAGAAATGACTGAGGAAATCAGAGGCCTGTTAGCCTGATATTGATCCTGGGCAAAATAATGGAGTGGCTGATCCAGGATTTAATTAATAAAGAATTAAAGGAGAGTAATGTAATTAATGCAAATCAACATTGGTTTATGCAAAATAGTTCTAGTCAAACTAATTTGATCTTTTACTGATGATTAGAGATATAAAATCCTGTTTAACTGGTTAAATATGAAGTTTAACCAATTAAACAATTAAGGAGGGAGCACTCCAGCCCAGCTGAACTGGAGCAGCCTCTCCCCTGCTGTAGGCTGGAGCTGCTCCAGCCCCGCCAAAGCAGCCCCTGACTATGGCCCCCGGGCCTGCAATGGATAGGGACAGCTCCAGACACCCAGACCAGCCCTGCCTGCCATGTGCATCGCCACCATCGGGAGCTGCCCTGTCCACAGTGGGCCCTATGGGGCTGGAGTAGCTCCAGTTTCCATCAGTTAACCAAAACCAATAAGCATCACCCATTAACAGTGATGCTTATCAAGTTATCATATCATCAGTAGGGCTGTGGAAGGTTAAGTTTGGCTGATAAAGATAATAGTTTGGATATAATATACTTAGACTTCTGTAAGGTATTTGAATAGGTACAAAATTAACATGGTACATATTAAGCACATTAAAGCTAATTTAACCAATAGGTATCAAATCATAACTGAAAATAGGTGGATAATCAGCTGAACATGAGCTTCCAGTTTGATGCTATAGCCAAAGGAGCTAATGTAATCTGGGAATGTATGAACAGGGAACTGTGGAGTAGGACTAGAAACATTAATTTATACCTGTATTTGCCACTTGTACGACCACAGCTAGAATAATTTGTCCAATGCTGGTGGCCCACAATTCAAGAAAGATGCTGATTAAGATGGAGAGGGTTTAGAGAAAAGCCATGAGAATGACAGAAGCATTAGAAAACAGTTAAAAACTCAAGGAGTTCAATTTGTTTCACTTAACTAAAAGAAAGTTAAGGGTGTCACCTCACAAAGGGGTAACCTGATTGCAATCTAGAAGTATTCACAAGGGAAACTAATATGCGACAATGGGCATTTCAAGCTAGCAGACAAAGGTATAACACAAACTAATGGTTGGAAATTGACACTAGACAACTTCACACTGGAAATAAAGCATACATTTCTAACAGCAAAAGTAAT
Organism: Pelodiscus sinensis; assembly: GCF_049634645.1. NCBI lineage: Eukaryota > Metazoa > Chordata > Testudines > Trionychidae > Pelodiscus > Pelodiscus sinensis. Next base: position 125,903,197 of record NC_134714.1, on the reverse strand, counting down.
TAACTATTGGAACAATTTACCAAAGGTCATGGTGAATTCTCTCATCACTAAGCATTTGTTTTTGGTTTTGTCTGGGGTGGGGTTGTTTTTTTAATCAAGATGGGATGGTTTTCTAACAGATAAACTCTAGGAATTATTTTTGGGAAGTTTTCTGGTATGTGTTTTTGGAGGTCAGATTAGAAGATCACAATGGTCCCTTCTGTTCTTAGAATCAAAGCGAAGGAACCTCTGTGCCTCAGTTCCCCATCAGTAAAATGGGCCTAGACTAATGGTGACCGGTAGTCTAGTTACCAATGCCATGGGGTGTATGGGGTGTTCAGGGAGGGGTAGCACCTCTGATGTACGGGCATGTCGTGTCCTTTTAGGGCAGCTCGTCCACCTTTGGTCCCCACTTGTCACTCAACTCTCACCTGTGGCTCCTAGTAGCTGTAGCATGTGCAGCGGCCACACCCCGGGCAACAGCTTCGACAGGCTGGCTAAACCAGGTTGAGAGTAGCCGTCGGGTCATCAACCTTCGGTGAGATAGGGACTTGTCTATCCCGAGCATGTGAAGACAGACTCCGGCGGATCGAGCGGATGAGACCTACTAGAATAGGACCAACGGTCATGAAGGTGGTTTCTGCAAGCGATGTGGTACGCTAAGAGCACGGCAAGACATGAAAGATGCCCTGGTCAACCACTGCGCCCAGCCCATCTCCAACCGTCTCGACTTTAGTCCTGCCATTGGAGTAAGATGGAATCTGGGAAGAGAGAGTGAGGCTGACTATGCGCACCTCTCCCTCACTTTAATCCAATTCACGCGCAAGTCTTGACATCTCGACATCTCCTAAGTCCTGTGGCGACGGGCGAGCGACGAAGCAGCAGGTGTGGATACACTGGGAGCTGTAGCCGCGGACCTGCACACAGGCGGCTCAGGTCTAATGGTCGTCTTCTTGCTGGTGGAAGCAACAGCTGGATTCGGCGTCTACCTGAGTGACTGAGCAGCCCTCTTTAGGATTGCACTGCTCACCTCCGTAGTAAGAGGAAGGGGCTAGAAAAGGTGCCCTAAACATTGTTTGCTTCACAGAACCCTGGCCAGCTTACCGCGGCTGGAGGGGATCCCATCTCATGCGGTCGAACAATAAAATTTCGAACAAAATGCAAGGTGACACCACTCACTATTGGCACATGGAACGTACGCACGCTTCAGGACAACCCTTCAGCAGACCGACCAGAAAGAAGAACAGCCCTGGTCGCCAGAGAGCTCACAAGATTTAACATCGATATTGCGGCACTGTGTGAAACTTGTCTAGCAAATGAAGGTCAGCTCATGGAAACAGGAGGTGGTTACACATTCTTCTGGCGTGGACGCAGCAGTGACGAACGTCGTGAATCTGGAGTTGGCTTTGCGGTTAAGAATCATCTTGTCCGCAAACTTGCCAGTCTTCCCAAGGGCGTGAATGACCGACTCATGACACTGCATCTTCCACTACCGAGAGGAAAGCAAGCCACACTGATCAGCGCTTACGCGCCCACAATGACGAATCCGGATGAAGTAAAGGACAAGTTTTATGACGATCTCGATGCCCTACTCTCATCCGTGAAGCGCACTGACAGGCTGATTCTACTTGGCGATTTCAACGCGAGAGTAGGATCTGATCACACTGCCTGGGATGGCGTCATTGGAAAAAATGGAATCGGTAAATGTAACAGCAATGGCCTACTATTACTGAAGACATGTGCGGCTCATGATTTGATCATCACCAATACCATCTTCCGCCTGCCCACTCGCAAAAAGACGTCCTGGATGCACCCACGCTCTAAGCACTGGCATCTCATTGATTATGTCATTGTGCGGAGGAAAGACAGACAGGATGTAAGGGTGACCAAGGCCATGCCGAGTGCTGACTGTTGGACTGACCACAGACTTATCATCTCCAAATTAAGCTTTCGCATCAAGCCAAAGAGACGTCCACAGGGAAACAAAGCTGTGATGAAAAAGATCAATGTCAGTAGACTGAGGAACCCCAACACAGCAACTTTACTAGCAGAAGATCTTGGCAACCAACTTTTAGAGCTGCAATTAGAGGAAAATGCTGAGAAGGACTGGGAACGCTTCCGGGATATTGTGCACTCTTCTGCACTAAAGGTTCTTGGACCCTCACACAGGAAACAGCAGGACTGGTTTGATGAAAACGATGAAGAGATCAAGGCCATACTTGCTGAAAAGCATCGCCTTCACCGTGCTCACCAGAATGACCCATCGTCAACAGCTAAGAAAAATGCCTTCAACAACATTCGCAGGATCGTACAGAACAAGCTTCGTAAGATGCAGGACTCCTGGTTGAGTGCCAAAGCAGATGAAATCCAGAAGTTTTCTGATAGAAACGATGCCAAACGGTTCTACGAAGCCCTTAGATCCTTGTATGGACCTCAGCCCTCAGGGAGTTCCCCTCTACTGGACTCAGATGGTGCAACTCTCATTACTGAGAAGGCTCTGATTTTACAGCGTTGGGCTGAGCACTTCCAATCCGTACTGAACCGCCCATCTTCCATCAATAACGAGGCGATTGATAGAATGCCCCAGGCGGATATCAACCACAGCCTGGATGTCTCACCATCAGAGACTGAAACCTTACAGGCCATCAGCCAGCTGTCCAGTGGCAAGGCCCCAGGATCTGATGCGATTCCAGCGGAAGTCTATAAGGGTGGTGGTGCAGTGCTTGTCAACAAACTCACTCAGCTGTTCCAGTCCTTCTGGAATCAAGGATCTATTCCTCAGGAACTGAAAGACGCGTCTATCGTACACCTCTACAAGAGGAAAGGAAATCGACAAGTTTGCGATAATCATAGAGGAATATCACTGCTTTCCATCGCAGGTAAGATCCTTGCACGAGTGTTGCTGAATCGTCTGATTAACCACCTGGAACAGGGTTTATTACCCGAGACACAGTGCGGCTTCCGCAAAGAGCGTGGCACGGAGGATATGATCTTCGCAGCCCGACAGCTTCAAGAGAAGTGTCAAGAGCAGAATCGTGAACTGTACACCACCTTCGTGGATCTCACCAAGGCTTTTGACACTGTCAGTCGCGAAGGTCTGTGGCGCATCATGTCGAAGTTTGGGTGCCCTGACAGATTCATCTTGATGGTACGTCAGTTCCACGACGGCATGACGGCTCGTGTTTTGGATGATGGAGAAGCTTCAGAGGCCTTTCCCGTCACAAACGGCGTCAAGCAAGGGTGTGTGCTGGCACCGACCCTGTTCAGCATAATGTTTTCAGCCATGCTGTCAGACGCCTTTCAGAACAGTTCCTTGGGAATCAGACTGAGATACAGGACCGATGGGAAACTGTTTAACCTGCGAAGACTCCAGGCTGTCACCAAGATAAAAGAGACTGTGTTACGAGATCTCCTTTTTGCTGATGACTGCGCCCTGAATGCTGGATCAGAGCAGGAAATGCAAGCCAGCATGGACAAATTTGCAGCAGCATGTGACAACTTCGGCCTTCTCATCAACACAAAGAAAACCGAAGTGATGCACCAGCCAGCTCCAAAAGCTCAGCATCAAGTGCCCACCATCACAGTGAAGGGACAAAATCTGCAAGCAATGGACCAATTTACATATCTTGGCAGCACCCTCTCCCGCTCAGTGACAATTGACATCGAGGTCAACTGCAGAGTCGCCAAGGCAAGCTCTGCGTTCGGCAGACTGTTGACCAAAGTGTGGGACCGCCGTGGAATAAGCCTTGCTACAAAGCTTAAAGTCTATCGAGCAGTAGTGTTAACTACCCTGATGTACGCCAGTGAGACTTGGACTGTATACAGGAGGCACGCTAGGCAACTGAACCACTTCCACACGATTTGCCTCCGCAGACTTCTGAGGATCCGGTGGCAGGATAAGGTGCCAGACACAGAAGTCCTTTCTAGAGCAGGTCTGCCGTCAGTTTACACCCTGCTGATGAAAGCTCAGACACGCTGGGCAGGCCATGTTGCAAGGATGCCAGATCATCGCATCCCTAAACAGCTCTTCTATGGTGAGCTGTTTCAAGGGAAGCGATCGCACGGGGGACAAAAGAAGCGATACAAAGATACGCTTAAAGCCTCTCTCAAGTCCCTGGATATTGACACCACCTCCTGGGAGACCCTGGCACAAGACCGATCAACATGGCACACGCTGATCTACCAAGGCTGTCAAACATCTGAAGCCAGAAGGACAACCATAGCACAAGAGAAGCGAGCACTCCGTAAAGCCAGAGTTGCAAAAGCTGCAACAGTGGTGCCCACACATGTCTGCCCGACCTGTGGTAGAACATTCCGTGCCCGTATCGGCCTTATCAGCCATTTGCGGACATACCATGAACAGTCCATAACCTGTTAGATGTCAAGGTCCTCTTCGAATACGATGGACGAACAACAACCAATGCCATAAAACTAATAGAATTCAGTTTTATCCAGTCTTAGTGTTGGAAACAGGAAATTATGTTGATTTTTCACTTTCTATTTGCTCATAAACCAAGAACTGATTTGGCTCAAACTTTCCTAAACAGAACACAGAAAAGAAAAATCACCTTTGTACAAAGATCCACCTTGCAAAATTTTAGCTCCAACAGTGAGTTTCAGAAAGATAAGGACAACTGCAAAGATTACATTTGAAACTAAAGTCAGACTCAACAACAGTAAGCTGTGATCATTCCCATCATAATGAAGTCAGATGCCATTTCCCTGCATTCTGCCTGGAATAAATAACAATTCCAAAACCTGATATTGAGAGTGGTACAGAAAAGAGAAAAGTACCTAAATAGGTCAACTTCCAGTAAAAGATGAGCTTTGCTGGTAAGGAATCCCATTACAGCAGGAACCTGCATCCAAAGCTAGCCATACATAGAAATGAAAGGAAATCTGCTCTGCTCTTTCTGTTTCTGATAGTCCCAGTAGCTCACAATCTGGGGCACAGAATGCACTTTCACAGACTCTTCTTCCCTCTCTGAGGTCTCCCATCCAAGTATAGATAAGCTCCATAGCTTTCAAAAGCACATGAGAACAATCCCACTCTTTCAAGGATCCCAGCTGCTGTCTCTTTAAACGCAACTTCCCACGGCTCCCATATTTTATCCATATCAGGATGCACTTATTCATCTGCTAGAACTAGATCATTATCTGATTCAGTCAGACTATTAGCTTTAACAATTTATGAACTGCTGCTCAGGTAGCATGTTGAAAAGTTGCATAGGGCGATTTATTAGAGGAAAAGCAAGGTGCAGCCAGACTCAAAGGCAAACTTTCTCACTCTACAGTGATATAAAATTTTGCTATACAAGAAATAACTCTAGAAACCTTACTCCCATGGAAAGAAGAGACTCATTTGTTGCTATAATGCAAGACAGGTTGTAAAATCATGGCTGGACCTGTAAATGTTTGGAGCTTCACAGTCTGTCAATTCTCTCTGCAGTTAAAGCAACTAATGTACCATGCATATTGAAGTCAACAGCTTCAAGGAGGAAAAGTGGTCCAGGATATAAACCTAGGATTTGGGAGAGCTGACTTCCTGTTTAACCTTGAGAAAGCCACATAGAGCATCTTTGTCTCAGTTCCCATCTTTAAAAATCGAGATTATACTTTGTTACCTAAAAGGAGTGTTATGAGGACAAAATATATTTAAAAAGACTGTGAAATGCACTAAAAATCTACTGATAAAAAGCACTATGAGTTAGGTACATTATATCACCATTAGGGATGTTAACAGGTAACCAGTTAAACAGTAAGCATCACTCTTAATGAGTGATGCTTACCGGGCAATGGTTAACTGGTACCCAGGAGCAACCCCCTGCCAGTGGCCCAGCCATAGGCAGAGGGCTGCTCCAGCCTATCCGAGCTTCCCAACCCACCCACAAAAGGACCAGGAGTCCCTGCAGCAGTGGCAAATCCTGCCTGCAGTGGGGGGCCACACTAGCCTGACCCCAACAGGCAGGGGAAGGGAGGGTATTCCAGCCCCACTGGAGCAACCCCCCACCCATTCCCCTTTAATCGGTGAAGTGTAATGTTAGCACTACATTTAACCATTTAGCCAATTAAACAGGATTTTAAATGCCTAATAATCATTATTTCAAAATGAGCACTTCTGAATTTCTTCAGGCATCCCACTTAATAATTCTTGCTCAAAAGGCACTAGCATAGCTCAAGATTTGTGGTTTTAAAGCAAATCCTTTTTTGTTTGTTTTTATTGAACTCCTTATAATTTACAAAAACCAGCATTTGAAAACTCTCTTTACAGGCTAAATATAAAACATTTTTTTGTAAATGTGGACTGCAAGGGTGTGAATGCACCCCCCATGGTTTCCCAAGTAAGAGGGAAAATCAGCCCCAGCCTTCCCCCAGCTGGTCAGAGCACGGGGGAAGGTAGCTTGGGCAACACTCAGCTCCTGCCTTCCCCTGGCCGGACAGAGCGTACTTACGTGGGGGACCATACGGGGTGCACTCTGTGTACAGACCTGAAAACCCCACATATTTCTCACCCCCTCTACTCTAAAACAGCAGAACTTTATAAAGAGTTGCTTCCCAGAAAAAGTCACTTTTAGACTAAGACTAAACATGAAAAATTGCAGCTCAAATGACTGTTTTAAACAATGCAAGAAGCCACAAAATACAGTAGAACATCAGTTACAAACTGACCAATCAACCATACACCTGATGTGGAACCAGAATACACAATCAGGCTGCAGCAGACACTTGTAAAAAAAAAAGTAAATACAGTAGGCGTGTTAAGCACCGGGTATTTAACTACTTGACTAGTCAATAGGTAGCCCACTCAGTCCTGGCTCACCCCGGGTATGGGATCAAACCTCATTGAGGCTCTGCAATTTAAAAGGAAGTAGGAGCCAGGCAGCCTGGCCCCCAGCTCCTACTGCCCTTTAAATTGCAGAGCCACAGCGGGGTTTGGTCCCATATCCGGTGCAAACCAGCACTGAGCCAGACTGCCTGTCCAGCCAGCAGCAGCTTGTCCGCAGGGGGTCCTACCAGGAAGTTGGGACCTCCCGTGGACAGGGGCTACTGCCACAAAGCCAGAGGTGTAGCGAAGGAGGTACAGAGGGGGGCAACTGCCCCCAGGCACCACTCTAGGGGGGCACCGGGCTGGGGTGAGAGTAAGCACATGCTGCGCAGGCTCACCTGGCATGGGCGGCAAGTTATATGGCCGTCCCCCGCCCCCCTCGGCCCCGGCCCGGCCCGGCCCTGCCTTCGCAGTGTTCAGTCACCTCCCCCATGCCTGCGCACGCTGCACAGCATTTCCAGGTGACCGGGGAGACTCCCGGGCGTGACGTGACGTCACGACCCAGGACTTTAAAAGTGTTCGGTGCAGCGTGGTGCCGGCCTAGCTTCCGGTTCGGAGTCCGGGGACTTCTGGGGCCCGAGTGCAGACTCCAGCCCCACAAAGTGCAAGGCAGAAGGTACAGCAGGGCAGGGCAGGAGGAAAACTAGGGGGAAGGGTTGGGAGAGGAACAGACTTGTGTGGAGGGGGGAGGGAAGATACAAATGCCAGGGGGCCAAGTTCAGACAATGAGGGAAAGGGCAGAAGAGGAGGTGTCAGTGAGAGGGGGGACAGGGTGATGCTGGGAGAGGAGAGGGTAAGAGCATTAGGGTGTGGAGGGGGGAGGTGATGGGAGAAGGCTTGAAAGGAGGGGTGGGCATGAGAAAGGTGGAGATGGAGCAAGTCATGTGAATATAAGAACATAAGAACGGCCGTACTGGGTCAGACCAAAGGTCCTTCTAGCCCAGTATCCTGTCTACCGACAGTGGCCAGCACCAGGTGCCCCAGAGAGGGTGGACCGAAGACAACGATCAAGCGATTTGTCTCCTGCCATCCCTCTCCAGCCTCTGACAAACAGAGGCCAAGGACACCCCAACCATTTTATCCCCTGGCTAATAACCTTTTATGGACCTAACCTCCATGAATTTATCCAGCTTCTCTTTAAACTCTATTATAGTCCTAGCCTTCACAGCCTCCTCTGGCAAGGAGTTCCACAGGTTGACAACACGCTGTGTGAAGAAGAACTTTCTTTTATTAGTTTTAAACCTGCTACCCATTAATTTCATTTGGTGTCCTCTAGTTCTTCTATTATGGGAACTAATAAATAACTTTTCTTTATCAGCCCTCTCCACACCACTCATGATTTTATTCATATCCCCCCTCAGTCTCCTCTTTTCTAAACTGAAAAGTCCCAGTCGCTTTAACCTCTCCTCATATGGGACCCGTTCCAAACCCCTAATCATTTTAGTTGCCCTTTTCTGAACCCTTTCCAAGGCCAAAATATCTTTTTTGAGGTGAGGAGACCACATCTGTACACAGTATTCAAGATGTGGGCGTACCATAGTTTTATACAGGGGCAGTAAGATATTCTGGGTCTTATTTTCTATCCCTTTCCTAATAATTCCTAGCATCCTATTTGCCTTTTTGACCACTGCTGCACTCTGTGTGAGGGCACAGGGGGGCATAAGGGGAATGGGGGCAGAGAGTGGTGAGGGGGTGGGCATCAGGGAAAAAGAGGGCAAAGGGGGCAGGGGCAGTGAGGGAAGGGGGAGGCACCAGGAGGGTGCAGGGTTAAGGGAAGGTGCAGGTGCCAGGGGATTCTGGGGGTGAAGCAGAAGGGCAGACACCTTCAGGGGAGGGATCAGCACCAGAGGAGAGAGGCAGGGCAGGTGTGTAGAGGGAGGTGTTAGAAGAGGGGATGAGATGGGGTAGCTCACTTGATCAGAGTGGGGCTACTGGAGGAGTGGGCACAGGAGGGAGAGAAGGGATGGTGGAGGGGGTCAGGTCGCAGGAGGGTTGAGAGCAGTGAGAAGGGCAGGAGTCAGGACAGCAGAGGAGGGTGAGGAGTTGGGGGCAGCAGGCACCAAGAGAGATGATGGAGCAAGGGGAGGAGACATGGCAGCAGAGAGAAAAGGTAAAGGTTTAAAAATATGTATTAATAACTTGGTATGCTGCCCACAGCCAGTTTGTTTGTGCCCCGTGGTGCAGTTTGGGTTTATGTGGGGATCAACACGTGGCCGGCGAGTGGGAGCCAAAACAAAAAAGTAGTCAGTGTAATGATCTTCTGTTGATATGTGTTTTAGTAGTTAAATTCTTGGGTCGAAATCGGGTAATTATTGCATTTTATTAATATCAGCAGAGCTGACTTAAATGGGGTCCGTGTGTTCTGTAGTCTTGCCTTAATCTTTGTATTCATGCCTGTCAGTGTGAGAGAAGCTATTTGTATATATTTGCTTGCATATGCAACCACACTTAAGTTGAGGCCCTCAGCATGTTCTGTAAGTATCAGTGTGGCCCCTGGGGCTTCCAAAGTTGAGTTGCCCTAACTCATCCCTGAACACCACCCAGAAGCCGGCGCCACAGACACTAACTGCAGATTCATGGGACGGCTCTCACAGATCTTTCACATGCATAAGATGATAGATCTGCAGGAGGGGAGGCAGTGGCTTAGCGAGGGGGCCGGAGGGATCAGTTGCCCCTGGGCACCATGCTAGGGAGGCTCCAATTTAATCCCATTCTGCTCCCCCCGTTATCCCTTCAGCTCACATGCTCCTACTCCGCCTGCTACTGGCAGCTGGAGCCTCCTCCCTGCCTCTCTGCTCCAAGCCTGACACTGCTCCAAACCCGACCCTCCTTCATCTTCACTGGATGGTTAGTGCATGCGGGAGCCCAGCCCCAAACTGTAGGGGGTGGGGGAAGATGCAGTACAAGTTCCCCTCAGCTGTGCACTAGGTTTGGGCCATGCCACATGGCGCATAACACCCTCATTACACTTCTGCACAAAGCAGCCCCTGTCTGCGGCAGCCTGGCCACCAACACGAGCTGCTTCGCAGCAGCAGCCCCTATCCACCGAGGTCCCAGTGGGGATTTGGGGAACCCTGTGGACCTTTGCTGCTTCACAGTAACAGCCCCTGTGCCTCTGCCCCCGCTGCGTCTGATAAAGGCAGCAACGAGGATGTGGACAGATGGCACCACAGAGACAGTGCTGGGGGGGAACCTGCTTTTTAAACTGGCTCCCTCCAGCACAAGCTCCTGTTTGCCCCCCTTGCTGCCTCTGATACAGAGATAGCAAGGGCGGGGTGGAGGGGGGGAATGCAAGTAGTTGACATGACTACTCCCTTACATCTCTAAAATACAGTACAGTGTTGAGCATAAACTACTAAACAAAAAAAAGGGGGAAAGCAGCATTTTTCTTCTGCATAATTAAGTTTTAAAGCTATATTAAGTTAGTTTTCAAATGTAAACTTCTGTAAGAACCACCATAATGTTTTGTTCACATTTACAAACATTTCAAAGTTACAAACCTCCTCCAACCCTGAGGTGTTCTTAACTCTGAGGTTCTACTATACTGGCATTCAAGCCCTCTTAAGATTAACTCTATCATCACCAATACAAACACTCAATCTAAATCTTACCAGACCAGGATTATCCGTGGCTGTCTCGTCAGGTCACCAAAGAAAACCTAGACAGCTGTACAGACAGGAGCACTTACAGCAGAAAAAGTTATGGGCCAAGAAATGTGAAGTAAATTAGACTCATGAGAAAGGGTGGTTGGAGATTCCGAGTTGATATCGTTAGCATTCAGTAAGGGATGCATATACGTCAGTGGATGATACAGAAACTACTGTAGCAGAAAACTCCCTGTGGTGGCTGGCATAACAATGAATGTAGTATTATCTCTCCCATCTAACCCCACAAGCAGACGCACATAAATACAAATAAAATCCAAAAATCTTTATTTGCAAGAGAATTTATACAAATATTTACAATTCTGAGTACTATTGGACATCTATTAGACACAGTACAATACACTGAAGATCAGCATAGGACAAGCCTTCTGAAGCAGGGTTGGTGGTTTTTTGGGGGAGGAAAGTGCGTTATTACCCATGTCCACTTTCATCCATTTTTGATGCAGTGGCAGATTGTTATATATCTTGCTCTGTCATGCTTCTCTTGTCTCCTAGTTATGCACATTTCTTTCTCGCTTTTTTTTTAAAAAGAGTCTTATTTCTGATCTTTTCAGGAAATCTCTCTTCACAGTCATTCCTATTCTAGACCCTGGAGTGGAAAATATCCGTTCAATCTCTCCTCTGTCTTACTGGTTGCACAATTTTTCATTTCTGGGATTCCACTGTGCTTTGTCTCTCCCAGTTCCTCCTCCTAGCTTACAAGCAGTGAGCCTATATTTTGTAAGAGGTTTGTGCATTTCAATATGGTATGGTCTGCTGCTTGGGTGAAACTTTTGCAAAGACATACAGCAGTCTAGTTTTTGTGACTTGTGATCTCTTCTTTACCATTAGATAGCAAATAGTCTTCTCCATGTTAGGTTCAGTGTCTTGCATGTAGCTCAATTTTTGGTAAAGCTGTTTTCTCCTTCGGCTTTTAGAGGCCAGTATTGGTGAGTCCTATTAGTGATGGCATCTAGAAATGGGACACATTTTGTCTAGTTTTGGGTTTCTTCAAACCTGGTTGAAGAGAGAGTATATGGTGCATTGATTGTGATGGCATCAGAAGATGGGTGGTTGTTGTTTTTTCTACATGCAGTTCTGTTCTGCAGAGTCCTAGTTTGGGGCACATGAAGTATTTGCTCACAGAATAGCAAATGTAGTATAGGTTTCTGTTGGAGTTCGGTTCCAGGCTTTGCTCCTTAATGATAAATGTGTTGAATTGCACTTAATAGTTTTAGGAATAGTCTAATCAGGGGGCTGTAGTTGTCCAATGCAATTTTTATGGGGTAGAAGACTGACACACACACATCCATTGACAACCTATGCCAGAAAGATGTTTTCAAGATTGAAAATCAGACACTAATCCCCAAGAGATGACCACATCAAACACACATACTAAGAGCCATGTAAACATAGACACCTCTTCACCACAAACACACATTGCCCAGCAGAAACCAGTATCAGAAAACAAAGAGATAAAATATTTGTTCTTTCAGAAACCACAGGCAGGAGTTAGTAACCACATCCTGCAATTTCGCTATCTCCCAGCCACTGCTATTTCAGAACTCGTACCACTTATCCTGACCACTCAAACACTGATGTTTCCCCCAATACCAAGCAACAGCTACAATACCCTTCCTGACATACCAGAAAGCAACCATTGGTGACCCTCCCATTGCCTCACACCTTTAACTGGCAACATATGGCTTTGTCCTGACAAGCATTTAACCATCCTGAGAGGACGCTTATATTTTCATTTGAAGCACTTCTGTTTAATACAGTGACTTAAAGCTCTCTAGGGTAAGGATTCTACATCCTTTTCATTAGTCCTGCTCAGAGGCACTCCAGAATCTAACTTCAGCCTCAGCTGGAAAGGTCTGGTGTGCCTGTTGGAACACAGCACAGTGTTCCACTTTGATCTGACTCTAGGTACAAGGCTGCATGCTGAGAGCTATAGTCTCTACAGCAGTAGTCACCAACCAATAGATCAGGATCTACTGGAGCATGTGACAGGTGATCTTGACTGCTTTGGCTAGTGCTTCAGCCTCCCCTTCCCCCACTGCCATGCTGCGCCTGCCCTCTGCCTTGGAGCTGACTCCTGGGAGCCTCCAGCTTGCTGTGTACGGTGGAGGAGACAGAGGATGGGGCACTGATTAGGGACGTTAAACATCAGTTAATTGAATAGTCGATTAACCTTATTGGTTAGTCCAGCGGTGCATAACCCATAGGCTGTGCTCCTGGGGGTCGCAGCACTGGGCCAGTCGCCATTTTGTTTTCCTGGCTCGGCACCCAATACATGCGCGGTGGGGGGGAATGGCAGGGCGCTTTAAAGGGACCTCAACAAACTGTTCTCGGAGCTTTTTTTTTTTTGCTCAACAAAAATTTTCCTGGCCCTGGATGTCGTGAATTTAAAAAGGTTGAGCACCGTTGGATTAGTCGACTATTCTATAGTTTCCAGACAGCCCTTGTCCGAGGGGGAGGGGTCTGAGCTCCTGGACCCGGAATGAGCCAGAACTGAGCTAGGCTGCCTGCCTGCCTGGCTCCTAACACACTTTAAATGCAGAACCACCGCAGGGGTAGGTTCCAGACCCAGTGCAAGCCAGGATTGAGCTGGGCTGCTGGCCAGCCTGCTAAAAAAAATTTACTGGCAAGAGATGGAGGGAAAATGCATGTAGTCTATAGCATTAACCTCTAAGCTTTTATCGGTTAATTGGTTAATCGACTATACTATTACATCCCTAGCGCTGATGCCAGGGTATCTCCCTCCCCTCACTCCTGTACCCCATCTCTCCAATGAGAGGGGACACAACAAGGCTCAGGATGGCGGGAGGTTTCTGGCAGCTATTCCTATGTCTGAACATGCTCAGCATACTTAAAGGAGCAGTGCAATTCTGTCACTCACACACTGTGTGTGTGTGTGTCTGTCACTCACACTAACACATTGTCTTTCACACTCACCTCCTGACTCAACACATTCTTGTGGTGGTAATGCTGTCGTTACTACTTGTACTTTTTCCAAAATGTGTGTTATTTTTGTTTTTTGACTGGTCTGTGTATTTCATAATTTTTATTTCTCTTTTATGCTTAAATTTAATTCCTTGAGTAATGAGTTCTAAAATGCCTAATCTGTCATGGTTGGAGCAATTATCCCTATGGTAATTTTTAAAAAATAGATATTATATAAAGAGGGTTTTGTTTTCTACTGGCGGTGCACATCTGCACATTACCTCTATATTTGTGTACATAACAAAATTAATTCCCTCTACTTTTTCCATCCATGTGCGGAACACTGGCTGGAATTAGAATTGATCTTCTAGAGGCTCCTGCAGCCAAATCAGGAGATCAGCTGTTAACAGTCTGACAGTACAGTAGGGCTAAGGCAAACCCCCCCCCCCCCCCCCCCTGCCCTAGCCCTGTGCCACTCATGGAAATGGCTGGTATGTCCCTACAGTCCCTAGGGAAGGTGGGGCCACATGCTTCCCTCGCCTACAAGGAACTACTGCCAATGGGAGGAGTGGGGGACGGATGCGGCACAGTGCATGGAGCCACCTTCTCCTCCTTCCAGCAGCCACTGTTGGACATGCTGGCCACTTTTGGGAGTGGTACCAGGCCATGGTGGGAGTAAGTCTACCTTAGCCCCACTGTACCACCACTCGGGAGCCACTCAAAAGCCACTGAGTTAAACAGTATCCAGTTGGAGCCCACATCCTGAACCTCTTCCCCTGCCCTGAACCTCCTCCTACACCCCAACTCCCTGCCCCAGGTCTGAGCCCCTTCTGCGCCCAGGCTCACTCCCAGAGCCTGCACCCTGAACTTCCTCCCACACCCCAACTCCCTGTCCCAGGTTCAGCCCAGAGCCCCTCCCACATTCCGAATCCGAACCCTCGGCCCAAGACCAGAGCTTTCACCTCTCCCTCTCTCTCCCCCTCCCCCCATTAGAAAGTGTCTATTGTTTCCTAATGCCTCTAAGGTAGAGCTAGTACTGCTTGCACTGATAATAAAACATTCCCTTCCACCACAACATGGGCAAGGGTTACTTGCTAGGATAGTCTGGGTATATCTTAGGGATGTAAGAGGCAGCAGCACAGGGAGGTAGGTAGGAGCCAGTACCTGCAGGGAGCACTGGCTCCCAGGGAGCTGGCTGCTGCCCCGCGTGTAACCATGTAATTGCTGAAATTTTCAGCAGTTACACAGTTAATCAGTTACACGCATATTAACATCCCTAGTATATCTCACTAAATCAATCTGCTGCCATTGCAGAGGTCTTGTGTAATGGGGCACCTTAGTTCCTCTTGTTCTCTGCCTGTGGCATACAATAGTTTAGTCTCCAGGGCTGTAATACTTTGGTCTAATTCTGATTTTTGGACTTGGTGATGTTGTGACATTCCCCAGGGTATAAAGTGGACTGCTGAACCACTGTGTTCCCTCAACTTGCCAAGCTTTTACACTTCATCAGAAAGAGCAACCACTCCTGGCCTACTTGCACACAGCCTCTAGCACAGACGTGGGCAAACTACAGCCTGTGGGCCATATATGTCCCATCAGCCATTTCAAACCAGCCCTTGAGCTCCCGCTAGTGAGAGGGATCTGGGGTTTTCCCACTCTGGCTCTCCAGCTGGAATACATGGTTGGGCGCTTGCCCTGCTCCACATGTGCCATGGCTCTGCACAGCTCCTGGAAGCAGCTGCTTGTCCACCCCACACACAGCTCCTACACATAGGGGCAGCCAGTGTGCTGCCCCCACCCTAAGCATCACCTTGCAGTTTCTACTGGCTGGGAACCACGGCCAATGGGAACTACAGGGGCAGCGTGTGGAGCTGCACGGCAGCACCTCCATGTAAGAGTCAGAGAAGGGACATGCTGCTGCTTCTGGGAGCTACCTGATAAAAGCACTGCCTAGAGCCTGCACTCCTGAGGTCCCCACACACCCCAGCCCCTTACGCTGCCCTTGGTTCCAGCCTGGAGCACCCTCCTGTACCACAAATCCTCACCCAGAGCCCACACTCCCAGCTAGTGCTCACACACACACACACACCAGACCTCCTCCTGCAACCCAAACTCTTCATTCCCAGCCCTACCTCAGAGCCCACGCCACCAGCTGGAACCCTCACCCCATCCCACAAGCCAACCCCGCTTTTGTGAGCATTCATATCCCATCATTCAATTTCCGTACTCTGATGTGGCCCTCATGCCAAAAAGTTTGCCCACCCCTGTTCTAGCATGTAAATAATTCCCAGCCATACTGTATGAGTGCTCAGCCAGCCACTCATGAATTACATTGCAGAGTGACAGCAACAAATCCTAATCCCAGATTTGTCCCTAGAAATGTGTCTCTTGTACTGACCAATTCTTTCCTTCTGGACAATACAAGCTCATAGTAAGTCCATCATTTTATTAACAGAAAATAATATGCACAAATCCTTTTATCACAAATGAAGTTTCCCAAACACTTGGATCCAAAGACACTAGTTTAAATAAAACAAGTTTATTAACTACAGCAAGATAGATTTTAAGTGATTACAAATAATGAGACAAAAGTCAGAACTGATTGTAAAGAAATAAAAGGGAAAACACAAACTAATACTTATCTTATCAAGCTAAGTGAATTCAAAACAAAGATTTCTCTTGCCATATGCTTTAGCTGTCTTACTGGCTGAACTCCTTACAGGCAGGATTCCTTCCCGCCCTCCGTTTAAAGCTATTCCTTTGTTCCTCAGAAGTGCTGGCTGCTGGAAAAAGGAGGCATGTTTTTGGACTTCTGTCCTTCTTTCTTATAGCTCCCCTTTTCTTTGAAAATCATCTTCAGCTGAGGTTCAGGCAACAGCCAGTGTGTTTACCTAGAACCCCTAGTTGTTCTATTGCAAAGATATAAATTTCTCATGTACAACCTTCTTCCTGCCAAAGAATGGAAGCTTACACATATAATAGCTCATTTGATTGTGCTGACATCTGATTGAGGTGCTAGCTAGCCTTATGTCTCTGGAGAACTTGTTCAAATTTGTTATCCAGACTTGGAACATGTCTTATGCAGCAGAATATACCAGGACAATAATGCTCAGCAGATTATGAGTTTTCAAATGCTACTTAACAAAGCATAATTTGTACAAAATGTATCACGGTAATGTAAAAAGAATAAACATAAGGGTACAGACTGTCACAGATATTTATTGACCGGTGATAAGCAGAAGGTCAAATTGAACAATCTAGTGACCTTTCTGATCTTTCACACTCTGGGCACATCTGCACTACAATAAAAAAAAACCCACATAGCACTAAACCTCAGAGCCGAGGTCTGCTGACTTAAGCTCTAACGGGGCTTGAGCTGTGGGGCTAAGAATAGCAGTGTAGACATTTGTGCTGCGACTGCAGCCTGGCCTCTGAGACCCTCTCTCCTCTCAGGGCCCAGGCTCCACCAGGCCAAGCCTGAACATCTACAGTGCAATTTTATAGCTCTCCAGCCCTAGATCCACAAACCCAAGTCAGATGGTCCAGGTCAGCTGAGGTCATGCTGTGGGTCTTTTGCCACACAGTAGACACACTCTAACTATAACCCTTCTTCCTCCTATGCAATATTCCAAACTGCACAAAGGAAGTAAAGACCAGTGGTTAGAGCACTGAACTGCAAAACCAGTGAGTTGGGTTATAATCCTGACTCTGCCACTGATCTGCTGTCACCTTACCCAAATCATTTCACCTCTGTGTGTGTCTCATATTTTTTGTCTTTTGTCTATTTACATCATCTGCTCTCTCGGGTGGGGAATGTTTTGTACTATGAGTCTGTACCAGGCCAATCACAATGCCATCTGTAACAAGGATAACAATATTAAAGGACTATGCAGCACTTTAAAGACTAACAAGATGGTCTATTAGATGATGAGCTTTCGTGGGCCAGACCCACTTCCTCAGATCAAATAGTGGAAGAAAATAGTCTTCCACTATTTGATCTGAGGAAGTAGGTCTGGCCCAGGAAAGCTCATCATCTAATAAACCATCTTGTTAGTCTTTAAAGTGCTACATAGTCCTGTATTTTGTTGCAGCTACACCAGACTAACACGGCTACATTTCTATCACTATTAAAGGGGCACATTGAATTTGGACTCAACAAATGCTGCCTTACGTAAAAGAAATTATTTCCTGTAAATGAAAGGAGGAATTGCAATGCTAAAAGACGCCCTCCCAATCTGCTGAAACGAAGGGGTTGCCATGTATCAAATAAAAGGGGAACACGCTTCCTAAACACGGAACACACAATTCACACACATACAAACTGCAGCCCCTGAACGCAAAACAGAAAAGAGTGAAAAACAAATAAACCAGAGTATATAACACAAGAGTAAGCCAGGAGGGGCTATCCACCCCTCAGCCCCAGCAAGAAGTAGATTCCACACCTCAGCTCCAGAGACTCAGAAAACTCCACTGTCAACAGGGCAAATCTTCAGAAAGGAGGCTCCGTCCTTAAAAGCCCCAAGCCCAGGAGGCAAGGAAGCCCAAAGGAGCTCAAGACCAGGCACCACGCCCCTCTGGCAAGTGCCCCCCGTCGTAACTCCCCTGACACACCCAGGAGCCGACCCAGGCTCACTGCGCTGCCTCCCCCCAATCTCCTGAGGCGCCCCTTCCTCAGCTGCGCGTCCACCGCCTCACCCATCACCCACTGAAAGCGGGGAGGACGTGGCACCTCCCCAGGGCGGGGGCACCTCCACCCCCGCTCCCATAGCAAGGGGGACGGTTCCCCCGGGGGGGCACTACCCCCCCCCGCTCCCATGCTAAGGGGGGGCTGGCTCACTCCCCGCCAGGGCGCTTCTCTCCCCCCGCTCCCACGCCAAGGGGGGGGGTTCGTCCCGAGCGGGGGGCGCCCCAGCCTCCCCTCCCCGCGGGTCCCCGCCCCTCACCGCTCTGCCGCCGCCTCCGCCGCCGCCACAGGGCCAGGGCCGCCGCCGCCACCGCCGCCTCCATCCCGGGGCTCCCCGGCCCCCCGATCCTCCCCCCAGCGCCGCCGCCCGCCGGGCCGCCCACTGCGTCAGCTCCGTAAGCCCCGAGTACGCACCCAGCGGTCGCCATGGAGACGGCTGGGGCCTGCAGCGCCCCCTGGCGCCAGAGAGCGCGGCCTGGGGGTGGGAAGCGGGCGCCGGGGAGCAGGGGGAGAAGCAGCTTTGGGGCAGGGAGAGAAGCATCTGGGGGGCAGGGAGAGAAGCAGCTTGGGGGGCAGGAGGAGAAGCAGCTTTGGGGGGCAGGGAGAGAAGCATCTGGGGGGCAGGGGGAGAAGCAGCTTTGGGGGGCAAGAAGAGAAGCAGCTTTGGGGGCAGGGAGAGAAGCATCTGGGGGGCAAGAAGAGAAGCAGCTTTGGGGGCAGGGAGAGAAGCATCTGGGGGGCAAGAAGAGAAGCAGCTTGGGGGGCAGGGAGAGAAGCATCTGGGGGGCAGGGAGAGAAGCAGCTTGGGGGGCAGGGGGAGAAGCATCTGGGGGCAGGGGGAGAAGCAGCTTGGGGGGCAGGGGGAGAAGCATCTGGGGGGCAGGGGGAGAAGCAGCTTGGGGGGTAGGGGGAGAAGCATCTGGGGGGCAGGGAGAGAAGCATCTGGGGGGCAAGAAGAGAAGCAGCTTTGGGGGCAGGGAGAGAAGCATCTGGGGGGCAAGAAGAGAAGCAGCTTTGGGGGGCAGGGAGAGAAGCATGTGGGGGGCAGGTGGAGAAGCATCTGGGGGACAGGGAGAGAAGCATCTGGGGGGACATGGAGAGAAGCAGCTTTGGGGGGGCAGGGAGAGAAGCAGCTGGGGGGGACATGCTCCCTGTTCCCCAGGGCTGGGGTGTGACTGCTCAGTCCGGAGACCTTCCTTTACCCTGATACTATGTGCAGGTCTGTGCTTAAATCGCTGCTGCCTGGCACTTCAGTGAAGTCAGGGAGCTTCTCCCTTTGCTAGAGGCGGTAGCTAGGTTGACTGCAGAAGCCCTCCCATCAACAAAACGCTGGCTACACCGGGGGCTGGGTCTGTATAAGTGAGGGTGGGCAATAAATGATCTACATGCGGGACATGACTAGACCTGCAAGCACACAGCTATATAAAGCATTGGGCAGCCTGCCAGGGGCTAACCCTAATGAACCACATCTGGCCTGCAAGCCACTCACTGCTCACCCCTGGTCTACGTGCATGGCTGGACAGAGTGGATTTTTCACATCCTTGAGTGACATAGTTGTGCTGATGTAAGTTTATAGTATGGACCTGGCCTAAGACCAGCGTGTAGCCAAGACGTGTCAATTCCAGTCACATTACCATCAGCGTTTCGCCATGAAATAACAGAGCAGGGGCAGATGGGTGAACCCCATCCAGAAAAGTACGCTCCCTACTGACCAGTCCCCTTGAATCTTTGGGACTTTCTTTATTCAAGAATGACCATTCTGTAACCATAATAGAATTGCTATAATGCTTTATGTTCTGTAGAGTACTGCATAAAATTAATTAAATAATCCTCCCATGGCAGTAAGTGGATACATATTATTCTCTATTTAGGGGGACTGGAAAGACAGCAAAGTGAATTTACTTGGCTAAGACCATGCAGTTAGCCAGTGCCCTGAGCTCAACCTCATTTTAGTTCCTGAAATGTTAGGACACATTTTCCCTTGAGCTTCATTTTCCAGGCAGAAGCAAAAGTGCTGGACACCTCCAACAAAAGCCTGTTTGCGCCAGATCTCCAGCCTGAATGGAAAAACATCACGTCAAACATGGGTGTGGGATTCTTGCTCCAAAAGTATGTTTGACCTGAAGAATCTCCAGGAACGGCTACACTGTGGAGAGGTTTTCGGAAGAGTTATGCAAATAGCACTCGCATTTTCATACCTTCTTCTGTTTTTTTTCCAGAAGTGGCTTTTCCACCATTTGACCCCGTCTACATGGGGCCAAATATCGGGGGAAAAAACCTCTTTCGAAAGCCTCCTTATTCCTCGTAAAACAATATTTACAGGAACTTTCGAAAGAGGGTTTTTTCCCTGACATTTGGCCCTGTGTAGATGGGGCCAAATGGCGGAAAAGCCGCTTTTGGGGGGGGAAAAGGAAGAAGGTATGCAAATGTAAGCATTATTTGCATACCTCTTTCGAAAAAAAACCCCACAGTGTAGCTGTACCCTCCGTAAATTAATATAAATTATTCTATTCCCATTCTACTACTTGAGCTGGAAGACTATTATTAATTAAATAATGTATTTTTTGAATATTGATTTTCATTTTTACCCGTTCTATAGCTGATGGAATAATATAATCAATTAATTCTACATTATTAATTGAGGTCCTAGTCTTGTTTATGCTAATACTATTTTAGATTGCTCTAGCAGTGCACAAGGGCCTTTTAAAGGACATAAATTACATCCACACTCATTTTAAGGCCTCTTTACCCTGCCCAAGGAATATGAAATGGCTTTGGTATAAATGAAAATCAGTCCCTGAATACATAATCATTTTACCTGGTGTGAAGTATTACAAGGTCTTCCAGAAGCACTGGCAAAGATCTGGCAAGCATAAACCCCCAGAAGTTCAAGAATGTAGGAATGGATGGAGGCAAATTTCTCATAAATTTTTAAAAGTGCCTTTTTATAAATAAAATTTACAAGTAGCTATTCTCTTTAGAATTTTTTTTTTAAAGTCGACCACTTTCATTTCATCATTGGCCCACAAATGTTCAACAGGTGCAGATCCTACAAATTTGTTGATGTGACTTTACACATGTGAGTCATCATCACACATGAACAGACCCATCCAACTCACAAGCTTTACACACGGGAATAGTCTCCTTTGTTCCTGATTGTCCAAAGCTGCAATTGAACTCACTGGAATTGCTATGGAATGTATGTGTTTTTAGGGGCTAGGCCACACACAGTACAGCAAAAGGCATTGAATGTGTCACAGGTAGTGAAACAAACCAAGTTTTATTTCAGACCATGAGAAACTGACACTATTGATAGATAATGAAAAATGGCTCTCTCTGTGCATTCCTCTTTCCCCAACACACCTTTGAACCATTCTTAATCTTTTCTTTTACATACAGGTCATCAATTATTTTGGTTAATCCATATGAGAGCAGTTGGTGGTATGACTGGGGTAATAATTATAGGCCAAAAGGGGAAGCCAAAAAAGTGAACTACTTTAATAAGGGAGATAAATTCAGCTGTGCAAGCAGGAGAGATGGAATATTTTCTGAGTCCCACAGAACCACTTCAAGCCAGTTTAACTGAATCTCCTCCCACATTATCTACAGCAGGAATATTGATTTACAGGTTTCACCACCTGACAACAAGTGGATAAGGGTTCAGGTCTGGACAATTATCAGGACAATGGAATGGTGGCACATACCCAACAGTAAGTGAAAAAAACAACAAATGGTCTGGTAGCACTTTATAGACTAACAAAACATGTAGGTGGTGTAAGTTACAACTCCATCCCCATCATGGCATGTAACAAGGAAGGAAAATAACTAAGGCTGTGTCCAGACTCAGGGTTTTTTTCGAAAAAAAGTAGCCTTTTTTCGAAAAAACCTCACCTGCATCCAGACTCAAGCCGCGTTCTTTCGAAATTAAATCGAAAGAACGCGGCTTTTCTTTCGATGGCGGTAAACCTCATTTCACGAGGAAGAACGCCTTCTTTCGAAAGTTCCTCTTTCGAAAGAAGGCGTTCTTCAATGTAAATAGGGCTTCTTCGAAAGAGAGCATCCAGACTCACTGGATGCTTTCTTTCGAAAAAGCAAGCTGCTTTTTCGAAAGTTCAACGTGCAGTCTAGACGCTCTCTTTCGAAAGAGGCTCTTTCGAAAGTATCTTTCGAAAGAGCCTCTTTCGAAAGAGGCTTGCAGTCTAGACATAGCCTAGGAGTTGTATGTTAATTTGGGGTGTACTTGGAGGTGCTTTATCTACATCTTCCTATTATCTTTGTCCTATTACTTCACCCTTTTGCCCTCTCATCAGATACATGACATTAATTGCTGATGTGTATTTATACCGTTATTTAAGTCTATTGTAAATATGGTCCCACTTGTCCAAAACCAGGTTCAGACAGGCCATTTGGGGTGTCCCAGCAGTGCACAGCAGAGGCTAGTCCATGCAGAAACAAAACAAGGTTGTACATTGTCTGGGCCAAATCCTATTGGCCTTACTCACACAACCATTCTAACTGAAGTTAATTGGGGCTAGAAAAAGGACCACATCACCCAGGGAACACTAAAAAAAGAAAAACCATCAACAGGAAAGGGTGGAGAAAAGGAACCGAAAAATTTAAACTCCTGAGTCACAATAGACTGTGCACTCATGGGGCTTTGATGGATTTCTCAGATGGCTTTGCCCAATCTACGCCCTGTTATGACTAATCTGCTATTTTTGGTTGATCAGTGAGGGGAGAACATTCCCCACCTAGCAATACCTCTTTTCTCCTAAAACTCAAACTGCAGGTATCACTAAACATCCCAATGAACAATAAAATAAAAATCAGCGTTTTCTCAATAGATTTATTCTATCTGGAAATTTTCTAGAGCATAGAGGGCTGCTTGTCACAGGACCTCTAATGCCCACAATATCTGGGCCTTATACAGTCTGATGACTTTGCTTTATAGCCACCCTTACGTTATGGCACATGCCATAGAGCAGAGGTGGGGAACCCAAGGACCAGGGTTTCTTTTTTCAGTCTCACTTATGTGTGGCCCCTTTTTTCTGTGAGTCAGCGGTCTCCAACCATAAAAAGGTTCCCCACCCCTGCAATAGAGCTTCCCAACCATATATCATCATTTCAGACTGTAAATACTCATGGCCAGATTCACCCATGTACCAGCCTAATGCCAAAGGACTACAGATCTTACAACCCTGAACTACAGGGACAGCCAGATATATCTCCCACCCTGGAATGCACTGCAGGTTCTTAGGGAGCCCCTGCACCTACCACTGGAGCCCCTTAGGCCAAAGTCATTCCCCCATAAGGGGCCTTACAGTTGCTTTGAGACCACTTTATGCTGTCACAGGTGGAGAAAAGTGTCTTGAGTTACCATCACCACCTGACTAGCAATCTAATTCATGTGAACCTTTATATGCCTCCCAGTTTAATTCCACTAAGTTGTCACTAAATGATCTTTTTGCTCTTTACTAGCCTCTGAGTAACAAGAGAAAACTGGAGGGTTTGAGAGAACACAATGGATACCTATCAACTGGAAAAGAAGAATCTGCTTCTATTAGCAGTAATATATCCCTCTTAAAAGCATTGCCAATTTTAAAGAAGCAGAAGGCATGTTGGGAGAAAAAAAGCCATACTAGTCCCTAACAATTCTCCCCATTCTAAGTCTTTAGGGGGCAGGGATATTATATATTCCCCTTTCAATCAGTTTTTTTCTTTGAGGAAAGAAAGCCCTAAATATTTCAAGCCCATCTTCTGTATTTCTATGTAATTGTGTTTGATTGGTCTCTGACTATTCAATTTGGAAATGTCAGACAAGATCAGAATCTCTGAAGCAGTGGAAGATACCAGTGCTAGGTTTGTGGCTTCAGTTTCTCTTTAGCTGGAGGAATTCCTTTAACAGCATTTGCATCTTAAGCAAATTACACTACCCTGAGACTAAAAAGTATCATTACGCACATACTTTTAGTCTGTGAAATGGTTCTTTCATGTTATGCTAGTGCATATCTGTGGCTCATTTTGGTGCTAGGATATCTAAATCACATTATTATGCCATTACCAATCCTATAAACCTCTCCCTCCCCCTTTAGCTCTGTTTCCTGCTCTTTAACATGCCAAAGACAGATGCACATTAAGGTGCTGTACCAGACTAATCCTCTTATTTTATAAACAGCTTGTTTGTATTTTATAGGGAACAGGTAAAAATATAGCATACACAGATAGTGATACAAATGTAATACATAGGTGAGAATAAAGGGATTCAGAACCATGTTATTGTTTGCAAGAATACACACAGGTATTTAGGGCAGTACTGGTTTCTGTGAGAAGCAATACAGATATTTGGTGCAGCATTGTCACAAAGCCGCGTGATATCGGGAGTGGGACTGAGAGACACAGGTAGTGTCACAAGCATTTGAATTTTTCTTCGTAGGGAGAGATATGGTTATTTGGTGCAGCATTGTTAGGCGAGGTTGGAGGCAGGTGTTCCTCATTCAGCACATGAAAATGATTGACAGTTTCCTAGGTATAGAAAAGGGCAATTTTAACTGGAGTGTTTGTCTTTGTTTCTTGAGGGTTACAAGTAGCTCTGTGCGTAAATGGAATAATCCTTTTAATGCATTAATGCCAAGGTAATGTTCAGATTTATTGTCCAGCACCACCTGCTGGAAAGCCAGCATCAAATCTGATTTGGGGAATTTTATTTCCTTCTGTGAACATTGAAAAACAGTTATAACTGAATTATTGACCTACTTCTAAAGCAAGGAGTGCAATCTCCATGTACCTACCATTTGTATCAGACACAGACAACTCATGGTGGTCCATCACTAAGAACAACAGAGGAGACTGTCCATTTTGTCAGACCCCTGAGTTGCTGGCTGATGCATCATAGTTCTTAGGGGAGAGGGATACTTAGCACCTGTTGAAAATCAATAAAAGTTGAGTGTCTATTTCCCCATCTGTGCTTTTGAAGGTCTTCCTTTTACTGCATTAAGATGCTAGTATAGCTTTATGAAATTTTTGAATGGCTGGTTCTGCCTCTAGTCCTTTCTGTCCTTCAGACTATCCCATTCCTGATATAAACAGAGGCACATTTGGAGCACAGTTCTCCCTGGTCAGCCCTCTGATTAAATCTTGATCAGTCTAAATTTAGTGGTAGAAATTCTGTTCTGTGCCAGTTGGCAGGTGCAGCCCATGGGAAATAGATTCATGCTGTCAGGATCTATCTAGGCTGCTCCAGAGGCCCTAACTCTCATGACATAAATTAAAATAGCTGCAGGAGAGCAGCCTGTCGTCTGATCTGCAGTGCCAGAATCTCAGGCGTGGCATGCATTAAACAAGGCAATCTCACAAGAAATGTTTCTGGTGGCCTCAGAGTGCTGCCACTAATTCTTGCTGGGGGCTCCTCTAACGATTTTTCCTAAAATGCTTAATGTAGGTTTTATGTGACGTCATCTCTATTCTTTACTGGACTTAAATAGAATAGAAAGTGTTCGTATGCTTTGTGTGTTCTTGTCTTTTTTGTTCTTGTTTCTTTTGTGGTTTTGATTGCTTTTTTACACTTACTAGCTAGTATGTCTGTTTCTATGAAAAGTGGTATTTGTATTTTTGTTAAAACTGTATTCTCCTCCCACCAAATCACTGCCCAGGAGGTTGTGGCTGCACAAAAAGCCCATGGTGGCTGCATTTGAGAAAGGCTGCACCAGCAGACATTCTTCCTTCAGCATGCCTCTTGCACAGGGACTGTCAAAGGGGGTAGTATACAGCTGCTTACATCAGCTCTACCTTGGGTTTGCACCACCAGAATTTTCCTCTGACCTCTTTGCATCAGGGCTAGGGTCAAGGACAGAGCCTATTCCAGAGGCTCATGTAGTTTTTACCTTAAAGACTAACAAGATGGTTTATTAGGTGATGAGCTTTCTGGCCCACGAAAGCTCACCTAATAAACCATTTTGTTAGTCTTTAAAGTGCTACATAGTCCTGTTTTTTGTTTCAGCTACACCAGACTAACACGGCTACATTTCTATCACTATAGTTTTTACCTTTATCCTTGGATGCAAAATAGTATATTTATCACTTGTAGTTGACACCATTCCATAGCATTTCCCTGGGATTCCTACATGTTGGCTGTGTCTAGACTGGCCAGTTTTTCCGGAAAATCAGCCGCTTTTCCGGAAAAATTTGCCAGCTGTCTACACTGGCCGCTTGAATTTCCGCAAAAGCACTGACTTCCTACTGTAAGAAATCAGTGCTTTTTGCGGAAATACTATGCTGCTGCCGTTTGGGCAAAAGCCCCTTTTATGTAAAACTTTTGCGCAAAAGGGCCAGTGTAGACAGCTGAGATTTGTTTTGTGAAAAAAAGCCCCGATCGCAAAAATGGCAATCGGGGCTTTTTTGCAGAAAAGCGTGTCTAGATTGGCCACGGACGCTTTTCTGCAAAAAATGCTTTTGCGGAAAAGCGTCCGTGCCAATCAAGATGCTGTTTTCCGAAAATGCTTTTAACGGAAAACTTTTCTGTTAAAAGCATTTCCAGAAAATCATGCCAGTCTAGACGTAGCCGTTGTGCTGTGCTGTGGGTGTGTTTTCAGAGACACAGCTGTGTTGCAAATTAATTTTAAAAAATTTACTCTTGAACAAATGTTCAGAAGAATTATTACCTGAGGTTTTCGGCTCTGAATATCCGATCGGAGCGAAGCGCTACACACTCGCTCAGCGCATTCGTTACATAAAGTCCATAGCTGGGAATTGTTGTCTCTACAGGTCCTTTCTCATATGGCAAGTATAAAGTGCTAGGGTTGCTAGGTACATTATCTCATTAATGTCTCTCAGGCAGGTTGCTTGAGAACAAAGTCTGGATGATGACTCCGGAGTCATCGCCTTCTAGAGTATCATATTTACACTCATTTTTATATGTCCACACCAATGTCCCCTCTAATTTTTGCCATCGATGTGTGGAATAAATTTTGTTATGTACACTGAGGCACATAGGGATGTGCACCACCAGTAGAAACATGTTCTCGGTTGTGGATGTTCTGCTAATCAGCTGGGTGGCATTTTAATTTCTACTGAGTGGCATCCAAGCACATAGCTTATAGGGAACACCGGTCCAAATGCTCGCATGCTCAGTGCTGCAATTTCATAGTGGCATCTTTGCAGTGAATACCTGATTCTAGGCACAAAATTGTTTCCCCAACAATATTGCTGGCTGATTATTTGTGTTGCTTTACATGAAGTGCCCTGCACTTTACGAAAGAAATCTTCAAAGCTCTCAACCTGCGGAGTGTACAGTGATACAGGCCAGTTGGATCTTTGCATGCTGTGTCCTCACTTTCAAAGTTGTTCATCATTTCCAGACTTTTTTGCCCAAGACCAATTCCCCCCATAAGCTGCACTTGGTAATTCAGGGCCATGCTTACTGCTAAGAATTCCGTACACACAAACAGATCTCTCAGCTGTTTTTCTATCTTTGTGCCAAACAAATGCAGAAGCCAAGCCTTACAGACTTACTATAAATTCAGGCAGCGTTTTCCCCCAAGTGCTGGCCAGCGTCAGAGATGCTGTAACTTCTCATCTGTTTCTTGCAGGGGAATAGCAATTTCACTTTAATGAGAATGTTAAACACAGTTTTTCTGGGCTCTTTCAATCCCACTAATTCCTTTTAGCAGAGCAAAGCATATTTTGTCTAACCCAGTTGAAAGTGATCTTCTTTCTTAGAGGCAGTTTGATCTTGTGGCTAAGGGTCTGCAATGGGCTTCAGATGATTTGCATTCAAGCCCTAGTTCTGCAAAAGACTCCCTCAGTGACCTTGGGCAAGTCCCTTAATCTCACTGTACCTCACCTCCCACCTGCAATACAAGGATACTGCTGCCTTCTTTCTGGCTGGTCTATTCAAAGTATAAAGTGCTCCAGGATAGGGACTGGGTGTTACAATGGGCATGTACAGCACCTAACACTGTGAACTCTCAAACACATATTGAACTCTTGAATGATAATGCAATGAATGATAATTGATGGGAACAAGCTCTCTTCCTGTATTCTTACTCCAATACTTTGGGATTGGATCCTTATTAGGGATGTAAGCGACTAGTCGAGTAGCTACTTGATTAGTCACTTCCCCCCGCTTGCTGCCTCTCTATCAGAGGCAGCAAGTGGGAGAGCTGGGGGTAGCCGGCTTAAAAGCCGTTCCCTTTAGCACCATCTCTGCAGAAGCAGAGGGTATGGCGGCACGTCGGGATCCCCCCAATCCTGCAGCCCGTAGCAGCAAGAACAGACTCCGCCAGCCAGTGGAATAGAGAGGGCTTATTGCTTCTCCAGGATACAGCACAGCATAGACGTGATGTGGTTACAGGAGTCAAGGCCAGGATGCCTCAGACCCCTGAGGTTAGGGGGTCCGTTGCCCCCCCCTTAAACCCTCAGTCCTCTGGTTAGGTTGTTCCCTTCATGTTTTCCAACTGCTCCTTGCCCTAAACACTCACTTCCTTAGTTCCCTCACCAGGGCCGCCCAGAGGATTCAGGGGGCCTGGGGCAAAGTAATTTCGGGGGCCCCTTCGTGGCACTCCCTTTCTCAGACCTCAGACTTCAAACATTCTTGTGGAGGCCCCTGCGGGGCCCGGGGCAAATTGCCCCACTTGCACCCCCGGGCGGCCCTGTCCCTCACTGCCCTCAACTGGTCTGCCCAGTTGGGTATTTGTTTACGTGACTTAGGCAGCCCACCTGCTGGGCAGTGTTCACAGGCAGAGGCCAGTAGGGGTCATCCACAACCCAAGCACAGCAACCAGCAAGGTACTGACACTACATCACAACATGTGGATGAGTCAGTGGGAATCACACATCGCAGCGCAGGGGGGCACCGGGTTCCAGAGCAGACAGCACCCCCACTACGTCACAGACGGTAAGGGAGGCAGAGGCACAGCGGGAAACAGCGTGAGCAGGGATTGAAGCAGTCCCCGCTCGCGCCGATCTGACTGCTGTGCCTCTACCTTTTAGATGTAAGGCAGAGGCAGCTCAGCAGGAACCCGGGGCGAGCGGGGACTCAAGCAGTCCCACCTCGCCCCAGGCTCCCAGCTGCGCCTCTGCCTTTTCAGTGTAGTAAGAGCCGCCTGTGGCTCTCTTGCATTTAAAAGGCAGAGGTGCAGATGGGATAGTAAGCCCCCTGCCCCACCCCTTATCGGCTAACCGAGTACATAAGAACATAAGAATGGCCGTACTGGGTCAGACCAAAGGTCCATCTAGCCCAGTATCCTGTCTGCCGACAGTGGCCAGCACCAGGTGCCCCAGAAGGGGTGGACCAAAGACAATGATCAAGCGATTTGTCTCCTGCCATCCCTCTCCAGCCTCTGACAAACAGAGGCCAGGGACACCATTTTATCCCCTGGCTAATAGCCTTTTATGGACCTAACCTCCATGAAATTATCTAGCTTCTCTTTAAACTCTATTATAGTCCTAGTCTTCACAGCCTCCTCTGGCAAGGAGTTCCACAGGTTGACTACAATTAGTTGTAGTTGATGTACAAAGTAGTTGATGGAAATTCCATTGACTACTCAATTAGCTGATTAATCGAAATTTAACATCCCTAGTCCCTAAAGGGACCCAGATGAGTAATAAGTTCTCTGCTTCTAAAATCTTCTTTAATTGTTCCTTGTCTCTCTGCGTCCCATTGCCCACCTTCGCCCTCAGCCGTGCGGCCTCCTCCTTCACCCCTCCCCATGCTCTGGGGAGGTGGAAATCACGCAGCCTCCCCTCTCCCTGGTGCTCCCAAGAGCCGTGAACCGTGTGGCCTCCTCCTTTCCCCCTCGGTGGTGCTCCGAGGAAGCCGGATGCAGGAGCCGCGCCCCCTTCCCCCTCCCTGGTGCTTCCCATGCAGTCTGGCCTGACACGTAGTGTCTGGTCTGCAGCCCCACTGGCATGCGAGGGAGCCAGGAACGGCACGCCCAGCTCAGTCACACTTCGGGAGCTGCCCGGCTGGGAGCCCTGGGCGAAGAGAAGGAGCTGGCAGTGGGGAGGAGGTACCTGGCTGTGAGGGACAGGGAAGGGGGACCTGGCTGGGGATACCCGATTTGAGGGATAATGAGGGACTCTTAGGTGGGTTTAGGGGCACTGGGAGCAGAGGGACACTGGGTTGGGAGAACTTGAGAGTGGAGGCTTTGGAGGACCCTGGCTCGCTTGAGAACAGGAGCCACTTAACTCTGGGTAGCTGACTGGTGAGGGCACCTGCTGGGAATATATAGGGCTGAGTGGATGCTATAATGAGACTCTCCACTCCCCGCCCCTGAGCCCCCTCATACACACCCTCCAAGCTGAGACCCCGCATTGCCAGCCTCATCACTCTGCCGAGACTTCACACCCCCAGCCCTTTCACACACACCCTCCACCAAGACCCTGCACCCCCCCCCCAGCCACTCACCCACCCCTTCCACTGAGATCCTGCTCCTGTCCTCCCCCCCCCCCCCCCCCCGGCCAGACACCTACCCCCAGAGCGAGCGTAGAGAGCAGGGGGCATAGCCCCCTAGTATGTTGTAACAAAACCATCACCAGCTCTATTTGGTGTCTTCTTGGGGCATGTCTACACATGAATAAAATACACCTGGCATGGCCACAGCTAGTCTGGGTTCACGGGGCTCAGGCTGTTGGTCTAACACGTGCTGTGCAGATGTTTGGGCCTGGTCTCTGGGATCCTTCCTCTTGGTTTAATTGCTGTGTAGCTGTACCCTTAAGGCCCTGTCCCCCCAAAATCATGTGATTACAAGAGACTCCGCTTCATTTTTAAGACAGTCGGTTTCTAGCCCTCAGGTTTGCAATGAAAAGCTTAAAAATTTGACCCCTAAAGCCAACAGGCACCCACAATTTATTGTTTTATTAAAAGGTCATGGTTTTAGAGACCTGACTTTTGGTTTCATTAAAGATCGCTGCTAGTGATACTGTAAAACCCTGTGGCTTCATTAAAGCACCTGCCAAACTTACAACTTTCCCATTGGGAAAGTACATTGAAACACTCAATTTTCTTCCTCTGCTTTATTCTTGTCAATTATTTACTATGTCTTCTTGTCCCTCCCATCTTCCCCTTTATACTCTCAGTTCCATCTTCAGCACTAAACTGTGGTTACAAATAACAGCTATTGCCAGAGATGAAGCAGGAAATTTAACAACGGCATTATGAAAGTGGGATGATTTCAACTGGCCCAACCTCAAAGCTCCAGAAAACCCTTTCAGGCTTTTTCAGCAGCATATCACTCAGACAAACTCCAGCAAAGATAAGCAATCAGAAGAATTGACATGGTCAGAAAGGTCATTGGCTGATCAGGGACCCTGAGGGCAGGGCTCTGTCACCTGCCAGTTTCTGGCTGCTCCTTAACTCTTTTTCATGTGTCACCAGACACAGGAAAAGTTTACACGTCACCCATGTTTTGCCCACCTCGGTTCTCACTTTGGGAAATGTGGATGGTATCTGAGACACTTCCTAAAGCCAGGTGTTCTGTTTTGACATATACAAAGTCTCAATTACTGTTGTGTTAGATGAAGGGAAACAACAAAACAGAAGTAATAAGAAATAATATCTCCTTGGGAGAACTCAGTGTGTCATTCCTCTATATACCATGCAACAACAGCTGTGCCATGCACATTTCCCAGAAATTTAAAGAGGCAACACACAAACAACATCACAAGTTACATGCACCCCACAAAGGATGGCTTGCTGAGCGTGTTTTATCAGCCTCTTGCTATCAGTTGAGTATGGTTAGAAGCATCAACAAGCGCCAATCCCATTGGGAAAGTACATCCAACTAAATACAGTGGCACCCAGTCTTCCTTGGAATCTGCGAGGGGACTATTTGGGGGAAGAGTTGCATTAATTTCTGGAGATTTGTTTATAGTGCGGAAAATGAAATAGTTGCTGTAAACCAAAATATTCTCAAATCAAGAATTACTCGACTCTAACTCTTGTAAAAGGCACCTTTCCCATGGTCACTAATAGTGCCAGCAGGGCCATTGATCAAATCCCCCAGAATCTTAGTATATACATAGCCCTTCAAAGCCCCACTCCCCAGAATGTTAACATATAGGCAGCACGTCCAACAGATAGAAAAAGGGCATGTCATGTTTCTATGTAAAGAATCCATACGACAATGACAAATGAGAGGGATTCTGAGACAGCCAAACGCAGGAGGAGGAGGAGGAGGGGAAAGAAAAGTGACAGAGGGTTTGACAGTCAGACTCTGCTTTTTAGATGCCTAACCAAGGAAAAGAAAAGGACAAATCGTTGCTAAGGGAAATGGGGCAGATGGTTGAAACAAACAACTTACTGACTCTTGAGGACTTAAAACTCTCCAGATTCTGTTGGGGAAAAAACAGGCAACAAAGCAAAAATCCTTAACGCTTGTTTCACTCTAATGACAGATCATTTTCTAGCATGGAAGGACAAAAACCAACACGTAGGCAGACAGCTGGACTTAATACTCCAGCACACCTATAGCTGTCTTTCTGTGCATCCGCTTCTCTTCCTCCTGCCCTCCTTCTGTTGACTTCTCTCCCTATTCCTCCCACTCTGCTTCTCTGATTCTTTCACTATCATACCCTTCTCCTATTTCCCAAACACACCATGGCAAACTCCACTGCCAGAGCCAGCTAGCTGCCTCTTGAGCTTCTGTGCAGCATTTTCCATTGCATGCTGTCACGTATGCGAGTTACATTGGAGCTGTGTAATATCACGGCTCTGGGACATGGCACGGCTGGGTAATGTCAGCTCTGGATTTCAGAGCGGCTGGGTACTATCATGGCTTTGGGATACAGTAAGGCTGTTGGATATGATGACTGGAATTCAGAGCGTCTGTGTAATACCATAGCTCTGGGACATATTGTCCCTTGAGGGGTGCATTTGCACCTCTTACTGACATTTAAAGCCATCTGATGCATTTGGCTTCTGTCTTCATTACAGTGCCAGGTCTTGTCTGGCTCAGAAGTCTCTGACTTGGAGAATTGCGACTGTAGAAGAACCAACAGGTCCCTGCAATCTCTGCAGCAGAGCAAAGGGAATGAGCGAGAGTGTGGGAGATACTGGGGGAAGTTGTCATATCCACTGACAGCAATAAACACTCTCTCAAGGGGGGGGGGGACTGAAAAACTTTGCCAGCAGGAAGGCAGAGTTCATAAAGCAAGTTACACATCAGTGTCATATTTAAGATCATCTTTGGACGGGGATTTTTTTGAAGCATGGTCTAGTGCACAGCGCATGTGCCTGGGTCAGGACGTCTGCATTCTGTTCCCAGTTCCTCCACTGACGTGCTGCTGATCTAGAGCATAGTTTCTGCATGGGGGGAAGTTGGCAAAAAGAGGGGCTTTCTGCAGAAGAAACAGGCTGCAGCCGATCTTCTTCAAGGCTCTCAGGACAGCCGTGGGGCCAGATCTTCAACGGGTGTAAATCAGAGAGCCAATGACTGCAATGGAGCTAGTCTTAGGAACTGTCCCATTGCTGTCTAGCCACCCACCAGTCAGATGGGCACAGTTCATCCTGCTTCTCTATGGGATAAATTCTCCCTCTGGTAAATGGATTCAGTCTGGCGGTGGGCGGGGGGTAATTTATTCCTTCCTGCACCAGCCACAATGAATCTGGCCTGACGTCCCCAAGCACCGGCTACTCCTGCTCTTGTTGCAGGGCTCGGGTTTTCAGCGTGGCTCACGCCCACCTGCTTGTGTGATCCCCCCAGCTGAGATGGAGATGCACGTCTTTGACGTCCACTTTCCGCAGGAAGAATGTGGCTTGGCCCATTCAGACACCCCAAGCACCGTCCTGGCAATGGGCACCTGGCACAGGGCCACTCGGTTGCCAAGGAATCCCAGATGTTTCCCAAACACAGAGGCTGTGACAAGGTGCTCGGCAGAGAAGGGCCTTTCTTGGAGACTGCAGTTTTGACAGGGATCCGGGAGGAGACACCGAGTGACATGCTTCTCCCAGGGCTCCGCGCAGCAGACAAGCCAGGCTACTGTGGCTATCGGCTGCCTTGGGAACCACAATGCTAGTGACTGATCGTGCTCCTCCTCTCCCGTTGGGCTTTACAGCTATCCTGCAGGGAGCCCTCTGTGCATCGGAAAGGTCAGGCTTGCTTGTTTTACACACTCACACTGTCCTTCTTAAACACTATACACACACTCACACACACAGCCCTTCCTAAACTCTCTCAACACACTCACACTGTCCTTCTTAAACACTATACACACACTCACACACACAGCCCTTCCTAAACTCTCTCAGTACACTCACAGGCTGTGTCTACACTGGCCACTTATTCCGGAAAATCAGCCGCTTTTCCGGAATAACTTGCCAGCTGTCTACACTGGCCCCTTGAATTTCTGGAAAAGCACTGATGATCTACTGTAAAATCATCAGTGCTTTTCTGGAAAAACTATGCTGCTCCCGTTTGGGCAAAAGCCCTTTTCCGGAAAACTGTTCCGGAAAAGAGCCAGTGTAGACAGCACAGATTTCTTTTCCGTAAAAAAGCCCCGATCGCGAAAATGATGATCAGGGCTTTTTTGCGGAAAAACGCGTCTACACTGGCACGGACGCTTTTCCGGAAAAAGTGCTTTTCCGGAAAAGCATCCTGCCAATGTAGATGCGCTTTTTCCGGAAATACTTATAACGGAAAACTGTTCCGTTTTAAGCATTTCCGGAAAATCAAGCCAGTGTAGACGTAGCCACACTGTCCTTCTTAAACGCTATACACACACTCACACGCACGCACTGCCCTTCCTAAACTCTCTCAACACACACTGTCCTTCTTAAACACTACACGCACATGCACACGCACACACACACGCAACCCTTCTTAAATTCTTTGTCCCTGCTATGGCTTTCTTAGGGCATTTTCATAGCAAGTGATGGTTTTGTCTGATCAGATAAAATGGTGTACCAAGAAGAGGGCAAGTGTATGCTTTGTGTTTCACACACATTCCCCACCTACAGCAGGGATGGGGAACATAAGGCCCAGGGGCCGGATGCGGCCACCATCCTGCCTGGATCTGACCCTCAAAGCTCAGAGCTCTGCTCCTCCAGCACAGGAGAGCCTGTGCTGACACTCCAGCCCCCCACCGCCTCCCTGTGGGACTGCAGCACTCAAAATCTACGAGCCTGGACCTCCCAGGCTCTGGTGTGCGAGGGGAATGTGGGGAATGCCTTTCTGCTTCTCAGTCAGGGGCCACATCAGTGAAGGGTTGTTGTTTTTTTTAATGGTGTTTTGCTTCTCACTTGTGTGCAGCCCCTGACTGTTTTTTTTTCTGTGGGTCTCCAAGGAGGTTCAGCCGGCACCTTTCGCAGTCGTTTATTTTAAACGGACTTTTAAAAAAAATCAGCAGCTCAGTTTT
Source organism: Pelodiscus sinensis (assembly GCF_049634645.1). Classification (NCBI taxonomy): domain Eukaryota; kingdom Metazoa; phylum Chordata; order Testudines; family Trionychidae; genus Pelodiscus; species Pelodiscus sinensis. Next base: position 125,867,769 of record NC_134714.1, on the reverse strand, counting down.
TTCAAAGCCCACAGCAGCACAGTCTCTGCCCAGGCAGCCGGCTGTGCAGACACCACAGTGGCAGCTCACGTGAGCCCAGAGTGGCTTGAACCCTCCCTGCCGCTCCCTCTGCTATGCCCCAGATTAATTAGAGATCAGTAAGAATGGGAACCTCCTGTGGAAGGGCCAGCCAGCAGCCAAACGAATGCAAGAGAAGAGGGTACCCCTCAGCTCCCCGCCCACCCTTAGGCCTCAGCAGATGTTTCACTTCCAACTGCATCCATCCCCTCAGTGTGATGAAAATCACCCTGCGGGGTCTGGGCCCAGCTCTTTTTGCTCAGAAAGCTCCACCTTTCCTGGGTGAACACTGCTTAGCCCACCTCTCCAAGCCAGCGCTCTCCCACTCTACCAACTGCCTAGGAGCACCCAGGAACACTGGCCATACTTATCCCATTCCCAGCCTGCCCAGGAAACAGCAGCTGGAAGAGCTGTCCCTTCTTTGGAGCGACAAGCATTCAATTGCATACTGTCCCACCTCTGACAAGCGTCGCCCCCCGTCCCCGGTGGCTTGCCTGGAGCCAGCTGTCTGGAGTGTAGCCCAGCTGTTCTGATTTCGACGAGGCCATCCTGCAAATTAGGACGGCCAGACATTGCAGGGCTGATGTTTCAAGATTAGGTGCCGCTCATTACTCATCCTCTCCTGCCTGCCTAGCCTGTGTGCAGAAGTACTGCAGTCACCCAGGCCACTCTGGATGCGCTCGGACGGTCATGCAGCTGCCTGGCCACTTGCAAAACTGGAGTGACTGTGTGCACCTCTCTTTGAGCACCAGGCTCCAGAATGTCTCATGTTCCCTTTCCGTTCTGGCTCACCAGAGGATAGGATGCCATGGGGTTCCAACATGGCGACGTTGCTGGGTGCCTTCTGACACCCAGTCCCGCTGCAGCATTGTGATGCTCTGACCCTGCCCCGGGACAGTGTGATGCCGACAGGCGGAACCGAACGTGGGACCTCTGGAGCTTCATGCATGAGCCTCCGCAGCATGAGCTAAAAGCCAGCTGGTTCAAGCTGGAGAGCAAACCCATTCTTTCTCTCTGAGAGTGGTCTAAGTGCCCCTACACAAACTACACCAGCAGGCATGTGGGTTACAACAGCACAACACAATATTGCAATGGCAAGTGGCCGCAGCACAGACATTGCGTTCGCTCCCGTTGTTCCCCAGGAAGAGTCCCCCTTGGCTGAAGGAGGAGGCTTGTGATCGCCGCAGGTGTGGCTACAATTGTCAGCGAGAGCGAGTGAGTGCACGCACCTTCCTGGGCCCACTCCACAGGGCTGCCAGCTGTTGCGTCTTGCATTATTGAGTGGAAACTGGAGCTATACCAGAGTCTCCTTGAAACTGCTCTGTCCTGGCACCGGGCTCCTTATCAGTGACACGGAGTTACTCTACAGAACGCACCCTCTGCCAGTTCCTCTCCAGCTCCTCCCTGCCAGCAATCCGATTCCATCTCCTGCCTCCTTTCCTTCTGTCCCTGCTCTCCCGCCCCTCCCGGCCTTTCACATAGCCTGAGCAAGCAATGTCACGACCATCTGGGATGCCCTTTCCCGAGGGGTTAATCACCCCATGAGCAACAGGGACACAGCCCAGGGGCAGTAAGCATCGCATGCCCCCATGCCTGGCAAACGACACAATGTGATGACCCTTCCCATCGGAGGGATGCCTCCGCGCCGCTGCATACCACTTCTGCTGGGAGTCCCTGTCAGCTGGGGTTGATTAAGCCTCCTCAACAGCAATGATCTGCTTTGGTCCTACTGGCAGAACCAGATAATGCAAAGAAAACTCCTGCAGCCCTGGTAGTTTCCAGGGAGCCGCATGGATCCCCAAATACTGGGGTTACAACTGGACCCTGTCCACAAGGGCAAGACCAACTGTACTATGCCAACTGGGAGACAGCTGGCATCACAATAGCAGTAGTGTAGGGGGGAAAGGGGTCCCTTCCTTGGTGTGGGAGGCTGTAGGGGAGAAGGTGGCCCAAAAGGGTGCTGCAGAGGAGGCAGCAAAGGGAATTCCCAATGCAATGATCCTGAAGGGGTGTAGGCCACAGAAGAGGAGAAAAAGGACAGTCCAGGGGTTGGAGCATTTGCTTGGGAGCAATCGTCAGCCTCAATTCCCCACTTTGCCACAGACTAGCTGTGTAACCTTGGGCAAATCACTTAGTCACCGTGACAGCTAGGCACCTTGGAGGGTCTGAGCCCTAGTCTCCGTACCTCAGTTCCACATCTGGATCATGGGCATACTAGAACTACCGTACTTCCCTTGGGTGCGGGAAAGCAGTTCCGCTAGCTATAGGTGAAGTGTCAGTCAGCACAGCACTGGGTTCTTTCTCTGGTGTAAGCCAGTGCAGTTCCACTGGGGATCTATGCTGATTTACACCCGCTGGAGATCTGGCCCTTAGTATCAAGACTAGCTGGAGGTTATAAGACAAAGATATCCTCTCCCATCATTAATATCAGCAGACCAATGTAACCCACCACTCTGCCAGTGCCTAGCTCTATGGGAAAGCTTTGCTGTCAGACCAAACAGGGAAAATACATTCTACTTGTGATTAACTTATCATTGTCTCACAATTCCTAAGTCCATGTCCAGCGTTGGAACCACAGGTCACACCATCATTGCCAGATGCTATACTAATGTCTTTAAACGTATATTGGTCCACTGAAAAGCCTTCGTAAAGTGAGCACTGAGGTTGGATAGTTAAGCATTCAAATGCCATGGAATGCCAGAGCTACACAATTCTAACACTGGCCAGTTGGGCACATACTGCCTTGTGATACAGCGTGTAATTAACACAATCCCGGTGTTATTTCCCAAACAATACCATGCAACTGTTCCTGCAACCCCCGAGGTGAACATGGCATCTTGTTTTACTCTTCTGTGCGTGCTCTAATTTCATTGCCACAATGGGCCCGTTTTTCTTTTTTTGTAAGGACTGTATTTCAGAGATGGATGGTGACAAAATTAACACATATCCAGTAGCACCCAATTGGGATGAGAGCCTCATCCACATGATCGCTGACCTTCCTGCAAATGGCAGTGCCTCTTTTGTGGGCAAGGGATGAGCTAGTTTATAAGGAGCATCTACATGTGCACTCCCCGGCCTCCTTGCTTAGGTGCGATGACAGGGACGAGGCAGTTAACTCTGTAGCTAATTTAGCGGCTAAGTTGGGTGACCCAGATCTGCCAGTGCCTTTTTGCTCTCGCTCCATTGTCTGTGTAATCCATAGGACATTGGATAAGTGCGCAGGCTTTCCATGGAAACGACTCGGATGCAGCATGGCAAACACCCCCCACCGGGATCTGAGGTTGTAGACGACACGGAATTCTGCTCATCCCCCTCTCTCCCCATTGCAAGGGGACCTTCCCCCCTCACAGCTGCCCTCCAGCCAAGGCCTTCTAATTGGCATGGTGAAGGGGCCGGATCCCCTCTTTTGTCCCCTTTCCTTTTGACACCTGCAAGCTCCTCCAAGAGCTCCTCTGCGAGGCTCCCCCTTGTGGCTGCAGGGGGAGTTTGCAGTTCAGCATGGCAGCCAGCCCCGGGGGGGAGAGTTCATGCCAGGCCTTGCTCCAGCCCAGCCTCCTCCCGAAAGCCACCGGCGTGGGACCTCACTAATCCCTCCGCCTTCCCGGGGAACAGTTCTGTTGGATGTTTGCCGCATCGGGCCTCCCTCCCCCAGCCCTGGAGAAAGCACTGTGACTCCAGCTGCACAGATCAATCCTTCCCGGCCCCGGGCTCACTGCAGTCCCTTCTCCACTGAGCTTGCCCCATTCTACCCCCAGTGCCCCGACAGGATGGTGCCCAGGACACAGATGTGGTGAGCAGCACCCGACTTTGGGATGGGGCATGTGGGTGGAGCTGAATTGACTTCAGCATTCACCTGACAGCAGACGCCCTGGTTGCCCTGTCTACGGGGGACTAGAACCACTAGACATGGAGTTTGCCGGATGATTTTCTGTGACAGGATACCAAGCTGCCATTCTCCGGCAAAAACCAAACCCAAAAAAAGCCTTCAACAGACTGGGAGGAGAAACTGCTGAGCTGGAATTCGTGTGGGAATTGGATACCCTCAAAAGAGGTTTAAATAGCACCATGGACGGGCTCTCACATGACAGGAGGTAATTTCCCCTTCAGGTACTCTGCCCTTCTCATCCCTGTTGTAGCTGAGCCACATCCCTTCTGACTGAATCAGCACCCATGTCGCACTCCCATCTCTCTATCCCTTGCTTTTTGCTTTTCTCTTCAAGCATCCGAAGAAGTGAGTTGAAGCTCGTGAAAACTTGTGCCCTGATAAATGTGTCAGGCTTTTAAGTGCCACCGGACTCCTTGTGGTTTTTGCTGAAACAGACTGACGTGGCTGCCCTCACACAGGAATCCAAACTTGCATCCTCACAGCAGCCACGCCTCCCAGGGCATGTCTGCCGGACTTCACAGTGTGCCCAGCACACAGGAGCAAGAAAGGCAGCTGGGAAACCCCCCCCCCCCCCGTCCCCCGCAGAGGATAGGGCAAGGGAAGAGCCTCAGGGTGGAATATTCTAGTGTTTCGAGCCCTCCTCCAGCCGCCTCTCCCGCCAGTCTCTCGCTGCTGCTTTTTTAAGCTGGCTTCCCGCGGGAAGGCACCACTTATTTAACCAGGGGTCAGTCTCTCTGGGTCAGGGTGGAGGAAGGATGCAAGTGGGGCAGCGTTCTATAAAAAGATCCTCGCTGCTGCTTTTTTGCAATTCCACATCGATTTTTCCTTGCGTGTCGCTACCGGTTCTGTGCAGTAGGAGGGGGGGGGGGGATGGGTGAGCTCGCCAGCGCTGCCCTTGCTCCTGAGACACACAGCAAGCCGGCCTCTGCGTCACCTGCATCACGCTAGCTCCTGAAGCCTCGGATTGTACGGAGCAGCCCCTCCATACCCAACACCAGGTGTCGCCCCTGCCTCAGTTTCCTCTCCATCTCACTCATTTGCTTGCTCCAGGTCCCAGCGCTGTCAGGGCACTGCTGTGACCCAGCCCGCCTGAAATCCACTCCTTTGGGGATATCAGCCGGGGAATCCAGACAAACACAAAGCTTCTAACCCTGCCGTTCTCCTTGGTGCTAGTCAATTACCTTGGCTTCACCATTTTCCCACACGTGACAGCACCCTCCCACTAAGGGGCAGGACAGGGGGAACCCACTCTCACCAGTAGGGGCAGCCACCCCCAGCAAGCAGGCTGTCTGTCCACATCATTCAAAATCACTGTGGCTTCTCCTCCGGGTCCCTGCCCTGACGCTCCCAACCCACTCGCTCTTCTTAGAGTCTCTTGCCAGCTCCCTCTAGGCTGTGGGCTGCAGCCTGTCCCCCTCTCTCCTCTACCTGGCACATGGGGTAAGCCTGGCGGGGGGCAGCCACCCCCTTAAAGGGCCAGTTCACCTCATAACACCACCCTTGCCCCAAAGGACAGTGTCTTCAAGGAGGCATGCTGGAGCCAGGCTTTGCTCTGTATTTTGGGAGAGCACTTAGTATTTTTGCATCCCTCGTCGTACAGTGATGCTGCTCCTCGGGGGTCAGTTCCAGGGCTCATTTACAGCTTGTAAGCACTGGGGCAAGGGATCAGAAGGTGGAGGGGCAGGGCAAAGAAAATGGGGGTGGGTGATGGGCAGACTGAAGCTCTGAAGGGTGCAGCAGAGAGTTAGCTGCTGACAGGATGATAGGAACGGTGTCTAAGGCTGATAATCAGAAACAATCCCTAGCACCAAAGGGTCGTACAAAGGAGGGGAAACTGAGGCACAGAGCGACATGACTTGCCCAGGGTCACTCAGCAATAGGACATAGGTCTTCTGAGTCCTGGCCCACTGCACTAGCCACTAGACCACATTGCCACGCAAGGAAATAACTGAAATAACAGCTAAGGGAGTTTGGTGTCTCTCCCCAGCCACACCCACTGGCTACTCCTTTGTCAGTGTGCCAACCCATTTAGAGTATAAGCTTTCCAGTGTGTGTGTAGGGGGGAAATGAACCGCTCTTGTTCTGTGCTTGTATGACCCACAGGTGTGTTACAGGTGTGTCTCCCTCTCCCACCCCTAACCCTGGTGGCTGGACGTGGCTTCTCTTCAGAAGCCTGTTCCTGGCTGTGTGATTACAGAGCTGAGTTTTTGGCTCCATGGCTGTAAAGCGGGGTGGAAAACTTGGGATGGATGCAGCCTCCATCTTGCCTGGCTCTGGCCCCTGAGGCTCAGGCTCAGGGATCCCCCCAGCATTGGGGAGCCCACGCTGGTGAAGGTTTTTTGTTTGTTTGTTTCTCACTTGTGTGTGGCCCCCAACTGATTTTTCTGTGGGTCAGCGGCCCTGACCCAAAAAAGCCCGCCCCCCCCACCCTGCTGTAAAGCCAGAGAGGCACAGACCCATCCCCAGGCATCGCGTTAGGGTGCGTAAAGGCCTAGCACGTTCTGGGACGTGAGACTGTCTAGGACTAGAGACTGTCTTGACCGCGCAGGACCATAAGGAGGAGTAACTGCCCCCTCCTCAGCCCCACCTTGCCCCCTGGACATGCATGCCAAGTAAAGCAGAGGGGTGGCCCGGTTACTGCCCTTTTAATACATCAGCTGACCAGCACCGAGACAGGAGCCTCCGTCAGCCTTGTGGGAGTGAGAAGTCCAGCAATGGCCTGGGGGCAGAGTGAGCAGGGCTGGAGTCTGGGTCAGTTGCCATGGTACTTTCAAAAACCGTTCTGAAAGAAGTGGGGGGCTCCACAAAAGACCCTTCCGCTCTGTAACGCAGTCCCCGTGGAAAGGCTAAGAGAAAACAGCAGGAGCTCTGAGGCCAGCTCCTCCAAGAGGCCTCCTCCTGTGGAAATCAGCAAACACCTGAACACCTTGGAGGCTCTGGCCCATGAGCCCTGGCCTCAGCTGCTCTGGATAAATTCATTGTTCTTCTCTCTCTCTCTCTGCTAAGGTTCCTGGAACATCCCTGGACTATTTGACCCCCACTTGCCCCCCAAAAGACAATCCCCCCCTTTCAGCAGCAGCGTGGGACCCAACAGCCCCTTTCCTTCTGAGCAGCTCCCCAGCCAGCTTTCGCACTCCACACAGCTGAGGAGGCCCCAGACCAGGGCTGAAAGGTCCCCTCGGGGAGAGGCCAGATGAAGGTGCCATCTGTCCTTCCACCCAAGCATGGTGGGTTCTGATAAGCAACAGAGCTCGGCCGTTGCGGTGCTAATTGTCCAATTTCAGATGTTTTTCCCCCTTCGTAATAAGCTCTTGCCAGTGAGAAGTGCTGTCACCAGCAGAAGCGATTTTCCACTCACCCCTCCTTTCTCATGCATACCCTCCCCGCCTCCAACCAGCGGCTGCGGCCTGAAATCATATTTCATGCATTAAGTTAATGTCTTACTGGAAGCAACCAGAAATCTTACCCTGATGACGCACCTCACGCTGGGTTATTTTGGGGCAGATCTCGGTTTGCTTATCAAATGGGCCGCCCGGGCAAGGTAGGCGCAGGAAATGAAGCGGTAGCTAGACACAGGCTCAGTCTGCTCCCCCGGCCGCAGGACAGTTGGAACTGGGAGAGGTCGGGCTCCAGGGCTAGGCCGTTATCTTCATTATTATCCGGGCTCGCCGGCTGGCTCTCCACCCAGTGCTGGAGGAGGGTGCTGCGTTATGCAATAAACAGCACGTTCACAGGAAGCACCCCTGCCCCACAGTCTGAGTTTCACAAGCAGGAACGACAGCTGCAAAGCCTCCCCGTTGGGGTCTTACCCACGTGGTGGCACCGCAGTCTGGGGCAAGACAAGGTCTCTTTTCGCTGTGTAAGATCCTGCTTGCCGATCACATTCTGTCTGGGCCACTGCTGCCTGACACCTGAGACAGCAGGCGGTGGGGGGGGAGGGCTCTAATGGAGCATTTTGTTTGACTTGAAGTTCATTTAGTGCCAGTAGGCAGCATCGGACAGCCATGCAGACCAACAGCCCCTAACCCTAGAGCAGGGACGGCTTCCCCACATGGCCCTACAAGCTCTACAATAGGCTGATCCTTGATGAATTCCTCTATGGACTGTTGGCAGCCAGGTCCAGCTGGGGCAGCCCCTAGACTGCTGCCATGGGGGGTGAGGACCATACAGGTGCCTGACAGCTTCAGAATAGAAGAGATGCTTGGGGAGCAAACACCCAGTGCTCCTCCCTCTGTACCCCATGGAGCTCAGCTCAGGCTATGAATCCAGCCCAGTGCAGGGGCCATCTCCAGGTCTGGCTGGGGAATTCGTGCTCTAGGGCCTGTTCCATCCTAGGTCTCTCTGCTGAGCCTGCCCGGTAAAGGGCCCAGCTGGTGTCCATGTGGTACGATTGCTCTGTTGCCTCCCTGCTCTCAATGCATCAGCTCCTTGGATCACCCTCTCCCTTCAGCTGTCTCAAGTCACAGCTGCTCCCCAGGACCTCACTGCACTGGCTTCGAGGCTCCTGCTGACCGAGGTCAGTTCCTCAGAGCCCCTGAGGGTGTAGTTGCTCCAGGGAGGTCACAAAGTCAGCTCTTGGAAGGGCACTGGGCCTGGGCAAGAGATGGGTCTCAGCTGCTCACTCTGTCCCTAAGGGTACGTCTACGCATCAGCGTTATTTTGGAATAACTGATGTTATTCCGAAATAACAAAGAGCGCAGCTACGCTACAAGCCTTTCTTTTGAAATAATGTTGAGCTGGAGGACTTCTTACAGCGACTCCCGTAAGCCTCATTTTACGAGGAGTAAGGGAAGTCGAAGGACGAGTGCTGTGTTGACAGCACCAAAAGCCAAATTAAGCCATTTCGACTTAAGCTACACAATTGACGTCGCTCAGGTTGCGTAGCTTAATTCGACCTTAGCCCTGCTGTGTAGACGTGCCCCTGGAGCAGGGGTCTCCAACCTTTTTAAGCACAAGATCACTTTTTGAATTTAAGTGTAATCCAAGATCCACCTCAAATCCAAATACCCTTTCTCTGCCTCCTTCCTGCCCCTTCTCTGAAGCCCCGCCCCTGCTCACTCCATCCTTCCCGCCTTGCCCATCCTTACTCAGTTTCACCAGGCAGGTTGGGGTGCAGGCTCTGGGCTTGGGTTAAGGGATCTGGAGTGCGAGAGGGGCTCTGAACTGAGCTTGGGGCAGGCATTTGGGATGTAGGAGGGGTTCTAGTTGCAGGCTGTGGGACGGCGTTTGGATACAGGGGTGCTCGGGGCTAGGGCAGGGACTTGGGGTGCAGGAGGGGGTTCATGACTGGGGCAGGAGTTCGGGATGTGGGCTCCAGCTGGGCATTGCTTACCTCAGGTAGCTCCTGGGTGGTGGTGCAGTGAGGCTAAGGCAGGCTCACCCCTGCTCTGGCCCTGGACCACTCCCTAAAGCAGCCAGCAAACTCCATCCCTGGTCCTGTTGTGCCCCCTCTCTGTTCTGTGGAGAAGGATACAGAGTGGGAGAGGGGTCACCTTGACATCAGCACCCTCCTGTCCCTCCTCTGCCCTGCCCAGGAAGTAGGAGGCTCCACAGAGGGAGGGGCAGCTCCAAGGCAAAGGGCAGGAGATGAGCAGCAGTGGGGGTAGAGAGCAGCTGAAGTGCCGGCACTTGATAGCCTCTTGGCCAAACCAGTCAGGATCACCTGTCAGAGGCTCCAAGATCCACCAGTAGATCCTGATTTACTGGTTGGTGACCACTGCCCTAGAGTCCTGCCTGCTGGTTCTGTGCCAAAGGCGCAAGGTTACCCAGTGTGGGGGGTGTCTCATAAGCAACCACCCAAGGGGCTGGATTAATGGCTGCACAAGCAACCCGGCTTTGGGCACTTCCTAACTGCTGAGTTCTTGGCTTTGCAACCAGGAATATTCTTTGACCAGGGGTTGGTTTGGGTATTTGCCTTCCCCACAGGCCAGACTCCACCAGGTGACACTGACTCCTGGGCGCTGCGGAGCTGGGTTTACCAGCACGCCCCACAGGGAGTAACAGGCGGAGCCTGTCGGGATCCAGTCACTTTTCCCTCTCAGTGATGGCAGCTTGAAGGAGAGCTCCGGGGCGCTCGGGAAGATTTGCCTGAAAGACGCATCCCAGGGCTGTTCTCGGTGGGCTGTGAGATATTCGTTGTTCTTGTGGTTTCCTGTTGGCTCTTCCCCTCCCCATTTGGGGCTGGTTGCCCACTCGTTCCTTCACGGCCAGTCTAGTGGGGGGGAGGCTGCCAGGGGATCGCTGGCTGCAGCCCAGCAATGCCTGGCACAAGCAACAACTAGGTCCTGGGCAAAGCTCCTCCCCCAGAGAGAGATGTCTGGGCACTTTCCTCCTTTGCTAACCCAGCACCAGCTGGAGCCCCAAGGAATTAGGGACGAGGTCCAGGTGGCAACAGGGTGGACTAGAGGTGGTGTAAATCGGCACAGCCCCACAGGAGTCAATAGTGAGAAGGTGACAGGCATCTGCAGGGATCCGGCCCTGTACTGAAATGGTGGGTCCTGTACAGTTTAGTCGGTAGGTTGTCACCTGTCATGTCCCCCGCCAGCCCTCACTCGCTGGGTGCTAATTCACACCCCCTTGTCCTCTGCCAGCCCCCTTCGCTGCCTCAAACCCCCACTGGTATCATCCCCGCCCCAATCCCCACCTCCTGACAGTGCCGATGCCCCCCACACCCCGCGCAGGCAGGCATGCTGCATCCGGAGCTAGGCCGGGCATTGGCACAGGCAGCTGTGGGTGAGGGCTGCTTTAACCGGGCGCTTTGGGCCCCGCCGGGCCCTGACCTCACACAGTCACGCTCCATGCGTGTCACGTCACAGGCAGCCATGCCATGCGGGGGGGACTGCCCCTCAAAAGGGAAGGACAGACAGAGAGGGCCAGATAGGCTGTGACAAGGGATGACCGCGTCAAAGCCCAGCTCTCGGAGACACACTCTAGCTGGGCTGGGACCGCCGGAGAGTGGCTCATCCCATCAGGCCAGCAGAGGGACTGCTGCAGGGCAGAGCTGGCCCTGAACAGAGGTCGCCTGTTGACTCCGAGGAAGGTGGCAGGAAGACACAAGTGGCTGGGCCGGAATGGGACGGACAGGCCTGGCAGAGCAGGGAGCCCCTGGCTCGTTCTTCTAAAGGCTGTTTCTTTGCTCAAGGCCTCCGCTGCTGCAGGAGCTGGGTTATCGGAGCAGGATCTCAAGCCTCCTGCTGCACCTCCCTGGACAGCCCCCTCACTCTCCTGCCACTCCCCCCAGTCTTCCTTCCACTCCCCAGCAAAGCCAGTCTGGAGCCTGCCCTGCTGGCCTCTCTGGCTGCGAGGCCCAGATCCTGCCCCAATCCCTCTGGTTCCCCTTGGTAGCAGCCAGAAGTTCCCCCATGTGCCCAGCAGAGGGAGCGTTCAGACTGTTCCTGCGGCTGGGTTTAGCATTCACCCTTCCGTGCATCCAGGTGCGGCTGCTAGTGCCCTCTCACCCACTCCACGTCCAGGGGGTGCCGGGCCATATCTGGCACCTGGACTCCCTAATGAACACAGAGCCTCTCTGGTTCCCTTCAGAGGCAGGGAAGGAGCAAGCAGGGTTCCCAGGATGGGTAGCCGAGGGGTTTACTCCCAGCAACGGGCATGTGACCTAGCGCTCTGGGCAAGGGGCACTTTAAGGCTCATCCTGTTTCCAGTTGCTCAGTCTACACACCTCTCCGTCGGCCGGAAAATGTCCATGTCTGATCATCATGCACCGGCCTCCCGGAGATTTCCCTGCCAGAACTATTGCTTACACGGCCGTAGCGCCTACCGGCATTAAGAGAGGCTGGGCTGCCTGGCACTGGGCAAACCCAGAGTGAGAGCCCCTCCCTGCCCCTCGGCGCCCACAAGCCAATAGATAAGTGGGAAAACAGGATTCTTATCCCCATTTTACAGATGAGGCACCAAGGCCCAGAGAGATTAGGGGCTCGGTTTTCAACCCAGTCATAAAATAGCTCAGCGGCACCTGTTTCAATGTCTAACGGAAAGCAGTTTTCACAGAGGGACCTGGCGCAGAACTGAGCACCCCGGTGCTTCTAAAAAAAGAGCCCCTGATCAGCGAGTGAGACTCTGGCAGAGCTGGGGATTCAGCTCCCAGCTCCTAAATCCCAGCCTGGTTCTTCAGCCCCTAGATCAGCCTCTTTCCCTGGGACGGGCTTTACAGACCCTCCACTGAATGAGGGCAAGGAACAGAGCCCCATGTGCTGCTGCTGGAGGAACAGTATCATAAAAATAGAAGACTAGAAGGGGCCTTTGCTAGTCATTTAGTCCAGTCCCTTGTACGGAGGCAGTGCTAAGTACTATAGGCTGAGTAACTTAAAAGGGCACTGGCAGCCCAGGAAAAGGAGCAAGGCAGATTCTGGGAGGTGTGATAGGGGAGGCTACAGGATTGTTCAGGCTGCTGTATCAGGGGAGAAACCCTAAAGAAACTGCTTTGACTGGGACATTAGCAGACCAAGTGGAACCAGCAACCGCACTTCAAACAGAGAAGCTCCTGTCTGGCAGGGAGTGACTTTGGGGTAGATCAACAAAGTCTGGGCCCTGTGACACACCCCGAGGGCTGGGGCTGGACCCTTGTGGAGCGAGTGTGCTTGGACCCCTCTACTGTGCAGCTGAATCGCTAAGGCGCTGGAAGAGGGAAAGTCTAGTGTCTTGAACACGGGGCTCGGAGTCAGAGCGCCCAGCCTCTCTGTGGCCAACTCACAGGGGCTCTGTGGTTTGGTTTCCTTTGGCTGTGCAATGTCCCAGCCTGACCGGGGCTGAGAAGGGGAGTTGGCCAATGCTGCTGAAGTGCTTTGAAGGGCTACATGCTCCGCTCCCCAGAGAAACGCCCCTCCCTCCTCTGTCACTGCACAAGTGGAGGAGCAGAGATTCGGGGCTGGGAAGGAGCATCCTTGCTCGGTCTCTCCTGTGGGCTCCTTCCCTTCCTCTCGGCCCCCATCCACCCCACTCGCTGTTTCATGGCGCACCCTAATTCCCACCAGGCATCATGGCTGCTACCCAGCTGGTGAACAGGAGGCACAATAGGAAGGAAGCCGTGCTGGTAGATCAGTTTCCTGCTGCCTCTCCTCTCCGAGGTGCTGTCAGGCACTGCCCAGGAGGCGGGGAGCACATGACGAACTGAAGGAGAAGGCAGTAGGAGAGAGACATCTACCGCTGCCTCAGGAGGGACCTCCCCCTTTCCTCATCCCACCCCAATAGACCCTAGGTCCCAGACTACCATGGCCCCTCCAGTCTCCAGGTTGTTGCTCTTCATCCCAATGGGATCTTGCAAGGCCAGAGGCAGCTCCCTGCCCACCCGGATGGGCCCCTGTGAGGTTGAGCAGCCCCCCAACTTCACTCCTTGTACTGAGGGGCCCCAAAAGACAGGGGAAGGCTGACACAACCCTGCCCCTTCCTCAGGAGGCCCAGGTCCTGTGCTCTGATGGACACACAGGCTTGGAGAGAAACTTGATCCCTGTCACACTCCAGGCATGTGTGAAGGAAGGAAGGAAGGAAGGAAGGAAGGAAGGAATCACATGGGGGCCAGCTCACTGTCTCTACTGAGCAGAGAGGACACACAAGGCCTAGTTACGTGTATATCCTGCGGCTCTGGGGGCTTCTGGAACAAAGAGGACAGCGAGGCCCACTAGACACCTCACAGACCAGTTACAGAGATCCCCCCCAGACTATTCAATTAACCGATATTTAACATCCCTAGGCTATAGAGCACCATCAGGGCTGGGGGCTGTAAGAGGAAAGGTTCAGGCTTGAAGCTGGGCATGGGCTCTTCTTGCAGGAGGCCACAAGAGCAGAGAGTCCAAGGAGCCCTGGGGAAAACGAGCCAGGTATTAGGAATAAACAGAAGCTGGGTGTCCCCTGCAAGGTCCCAAGCCAGTGGGGTCTCTTGGCAGGGTTTGTGGGCTGGCTGAGGTGTGTGTGCAGCGGGGAGATGTATGTAGGGACTAACTGTCTGTGTGGTGGGTGGGCAGGCACTAGAACCTGCCATTAATTCTGTATATCCCTAGTGCATTTTCACTCCTGCCAGGTTTGGCCTCAGCATAGGCGGGTGGAGGCCCAGCTGGGGAAAGCAGCCAAATCTCCGCCCCTTCTGCCCAAAGCCACACCCCTTTGACCCAAAGCCACACCCCTTCTGCCCAAAGCCACACCCCTTCCCTGAGACCTTGCCCCATCACAACCTTCCCCCCCAGCCAAGTGCCGCCCAACCCCAGTTGGCCCCAGCCCCTCCCAGGCGGCTGAGCAGTGTAGGCAATTTAGGGAAGGCAATGCCTTCCCTTGCCTACATTACCCACTGCCCATGGGCCCCGTGAGCTGGGTTCATGTCTGTAGTGTTCTGATGTCTCCCCTCAGCTCCTTCATGAGAGCCCTACATTCTCCACTTTGCCACCCCACTAATAGGCCCACTTCTGCCCTGCGACCTCGAGTGAACTAAGTTGAGCTGACGAGAAAATCTCTCTGGTTGTTCCCCTCCCCAGCCCTCTGTCTGTCCATCCCTCGACTGAGCGCACCTCCTGCCCGGACCGTGCCCTCTCACATGTCCTGAGTGCGCCATGTACATGCATCACAGTAAATCCCAAAGGACATGGCGAGGAAACCGCGTGCAAAAGTCCATGTGCCCTGCAAACAGAGAGTTCCCCAGCTACATGTATCCCCAGCCTGCTCCCACAGAACATGCACAGGGGGGCCATGGAGAAGATGGCAGAGTGGGATTGTGAAAAAGATAAAGGTCCAATAACTCTCACCTCAATCCCAATCCAGCCCTGCTCCGGGATTCAGGCTAGTTACTAAGTTTCAGCAGGGCTGGGGCAGGAAGAATCGCCCCTGAATTTCCCTCGGGGTGCAGGGCGACTCTTCGGGGTGGGCCCTCTGGCTGCCAATCCAGGGAGCCAGCTTGACTCCGCCACCTGCTTCTGTCCCCGCAGGCAAGCCGGGAGCGAGAGCTCAGCGTGGGACGGCCTGGGGCCGCCCGTCTGTTGTCTGCTCTCTGCTGCGTGGGAACCTCCTTGCGGCGCGGTGCTTTCCAGCTCTACCGCGCCGCTTGGCAGGCGGAGGGAACGGGGCTAATTACCTTTGTCACCAGCTTCTCCTGCTACCTACAGTGAGCACGCAGCCTATAATCCGCCCTGTCAGACAGGAGCCCGTGTGGGGCGAGCAGCCCGCCTCCCCGCACCCCCACAGGCGTCTCTTCACCGGGCTGTCAGTGCCAAACCCCGACAACAAACAGCGTGCCAGGCGAGGAAGGGAAGAGCGGATTAGAGGAGGATGGGCCATTGTGATTCACAGGGGTAACCGGCAGCCTCCGGGCAGGCCTGGTGATGAGCAGCTGGCACCCTGCAGCAGCAGCCCGTGCACAGTGTGTCCATACAGACCCCCACAGGGGCCCTGCGCTCAGCACCTCGGGCTCCAGGTCTGCATATGCGGGCACCTGGCAGGGCTGCCTGACACCACTGAGAGAAGATTCTGAGGAGCAGGAGAGCTCAAAAGAGATGTCTAGCCTGTGTCGCCCGTCCTGCAGGGGGAAGGGCTAGCTCAGTGATTTGAGCATTGGCCTGCTAAACCCAGGGTTGTGTGTGAGCTCAATTCTTGAGGGAGGCCATTTAGGGATCTGGGGCAAATCTACCAGGGATGATACTTGGTCCTGCTGTGAAGGCAGGGGACTAAACTCAATGACCTTTCAAGGTCCCTTCCAGTTCTAGGAGATAGGTGTGTCTCCATTTAAAAAAAAAAAAAGCACTCTGCCTATTGACAGTCCCACACTTCTGAAGACCTGGGCTACCTCTGCCCGCCCTTATTGACCAGGGAGACAGACTTAGGCAGCAGCCAGGTGTCATTACTTGCCCGCGCCAAGAGAAGGCAGCCCGTGTATCCCTGTGTTGCATACAGGACACCGGATCACATTACTCATACTCAGGCAAGCTCAATGGCCATCAGTCAGAACTACGCAGGACAAACATCCCCATTCACAGCAACCTAAGCCCCTGTTAAACAGAAGTACTGTGCAATTGGAGTCTTTATTTACCTTCTTATTTTTAATGCTTTAGGGTCACCTGGGGAGGGGGTGACACCCTCTATGTACACACACAGAAGTGACACACACACACACCCCTCTAACACATGGAGGGTGACCGACTGGCTTGACTTAGTGCTCTCCACCCAGAGGTGTGGGAACAATTTTTATAGTGGGGGTGCTGCGAGCCATAGAACCAAACTGTAAATCTTCCTATATATTTCAGAAACGTGAATCTGTCCGTCCATGAGTCCATTTGTTCGAGAACAACGGCAAGAGGGAGGACCACCAAATTTATTGTGCAGCTTCCTCTGATCATAAGTTAAAGTGAGGTCGTGTGGGTTTGGTTGTGCCAGGACAATGGGATGTGCCTGGAATGTGATTGTTTCTCATAAAATGGAAAGGAGGGGCCTGGCAGGAGGGAGATATATTGTAGAATGACCACAGGAGGGCAGCAAGGAGCCAGATATGGGGACTGTGACAGCTCCCTCCCCCCCTTTCATGGACATGAATTTACATAACTCAAAGGGGCTTTGAGCAAACTATTTCCTGTACCCCATCAATCTTCATGTCATGCTCCGTTGGTTCTATTGATCTTACTTTGATGTATGTATCATTTGTGTGTGTAAAATTAGACATATGGAGTGGGGAATACTTTGTGGGTTTCAAATGTGTGAATGAGAGACATGGAGGGTGTTACCTTGAAAGTCTTAATGATCAACTGTTAAACAATCTCTTTTGTCCCTAAGTCCTAGCAGTGGTTGGTAGGGAGGGGCCTCAATTCCTTAACAAAATGGGAAAGCAGAGGCCTGGGTCTTTTGGTTGGGCTGCACCTGAAGGAAGGAGTGGAAGACCCCAGGGTGGGGAGACACCCCTGGTTTGGAGGAGCAGTTGGAAAAGAGGTTTTAGGGTGAGTTTGAAAAGTTTGTACTGAGGTTCCAGTGTAGAATTAGCCACACGGTTTTGTTTCTTTTACTTTGCTCTGCCTGTTCTCACTTGTTGCTACTTAAATCCTACTGCTTAAATAAATCATTTTTATTTTCTACCATACCCAGTGTAAATAATTGTTACCTGCGGGGGGTGGGGGTTGGGCAACCAGTGTGCATATTCCCCCTTTCATTGCTAAAGGGGGCTTACCTAATTCTTTGGGGTCTGATCCCAGTTGGGGAGTGCTGTCCCAGGAAGCTGGGCCCTAAATTGCACTCTCCTTGGACCTGAAGAGGTTCAGTGTCTGTACTGCTTCTTGGTGGAGGCAGGGATCTCAGCTTCTCATGGCCACCTTCCTGGGCCCGAGGGTCTTGGCCCTTCACAGGGCCCAGCCCAGCCAGAGGCAGTGGGGGAAAGAAAGAGGCTGCTGGCCAGGCTATTGGTGAGCTGGGCGCTCGGACCAGGAGCTGGTTCTCCGCACAGCACTGAGAGCAGGATGTGTCCCATCAGGAGGCTGTGAAGGAGCAGTGGGCTAGGAGGCAGTGAAGGGGCAAAGCAGGAAGAGGACAGTGAGAGGGGAAGAACATAAAGGGCTGGTGGGTGGGCAGCAGAAGCAACACGTGTCTGGCAGCCACCAGCGACTTACCTATGCTTGAGTGCCTGCCGGAAACGGGCAGGGGGACTGAGCCCTGCTGGCAAGAGCTAGCACAGAATAGGGGCTGCGCTGATGGACCAACCAGGGGAGCAGCAAGATCTTCACACCCATTGTCGGCCACTGGACTCCCACAGTCACCACTGATGGGAGGGTGGCTGGAAAACAGGGATCTAGCCAGCCGCAGGGCCCACCAGCACTGACCGGGGACAATTGGCCGGTTTTTAAGAAAAAATAGAGACTCCTGCAGGAGAGATTAAATATGGGACTGTCCCTTCAAAAACAGGACACATGGCCACTCTATCCAAGAGTCTTCTAGCTAAGGAGTGTGCATAGCTGCCGCCTTCCTCCTCCCAAAGGAAGCTCAGACAAAAAGCTAGAGCGGCTAGATAAAAAGATGGCAGGGGATAAACACCTGAAGAAGAACTGTGTTGACTCCTGTTCCCTATAGGGATGTGAAAGACTAGTCGACTATACAATAAGCAAAGACTAGTTGACTAGTCGATTCCTCCACCCCTTCTTGCCTCCATGCGTTTCAAAGGGGCGGCAGTAGATCCTGGGGTCAGCTGGGGACTCCCCAACTGATCCCGGGCACTGCGCGGCATTTCCCCAGAACCCAAGGCGGGTTCCGGGAAAGTGCTGCGTGGAACCAAATTCAGCTAGGGAGACCTCAGCTGACCCTGGGCTCCTAGCAGCATGCAGCTGAGTCCCCTGCTGACCCCAGGCTCCATGGCTTTGAAATGCACAAGAGCCCCCACTGCAGGCTCTTGTGCATTTCAAAGCAGGCACCCATGTGCAGCCCGGAGTCAGCTGGACTTCCTGCTGGCCCTGGGCTGTACATGGAGTTCCGCATTCCTCTTTTGAAATGTACAAGAGCCCCAGCGGGGACTCTTGTACATTTCAAAAGAGGAATGCGGAAGTGCCTATCAACTAGTCAGTTAACTGCATTTTAACATCCTTAGACCCCTATGGAGCATTACGCAACACCGCATAATTATCGTACACTGCCTCTCCTCACCACCTGTCCTGCCACACTGCCATGGAGTGCCCAGGAGGTCTGGGTTACAATAAGAGCCCTGCAAATCCACAGACATCCACTTTATATCCACAGGCATCTGCGTCCGCAGACATGGCTGTGGCTATCCATGGCTCATTTATGCAGCTACGGCTGCGGATATACCAATTTTGTAACTAGAACCCTGCAAGTTTGCAGCTGCCCCATGTACAGCCGCGGCCCATTTTGGCAGAGACGGTGGATGCCGATTTTGTTTCCACGCAGGGCTCTGGTTAGAGTGCCTCAGTACCACCCTCTAGGGAGCCTGACAGAGCAGTCTCACCCCCCAAGAAGCAGCCCCCTGGCATTACCCAGCACAGGTTGAGCTCTGGTCTCCCTGGCAGATTGCTTGGGGAATTCTCCCCTCTTCAGCACTAGGTCCGGAAGGGCTGTGTCTCTGGGAGGGGGCGTTAATTAGGGAGTGCGGACGGAGCTGCCAGGGTGAGACAGCAGCCCATCTCCCTGCATCTGGGGGCGTCTAATTTCTGCCATTCTAAATCCGGCTCCTGGCTCTGGGGCGGTGGGAGGACTTGCGTCAGTGGGTGACTGTTATAGCTGGGAGAGTGACAAGGGGGGACTCCTAGGATGGGAACCAGCTGCTGCTTGAGTTCCGGCTGGCCAGGGGCGTTTGCCTGCGGCATGATGGGAAGGGTAGGGGGACCTGTCACTTCATTAGGAATGTGGAGGGAGGCTCCATTCCCTCTCACCCTGCCAAATTTCCACCATCACCTACGAGGCCTGAGTCAGCACCTCATTCTGGAAGGGAAGCTTCCAGGCAGGAAGGGGAGATGCTGCTGACTCTGCTTGGAGCTTCCATTCCTGTGTCCCTCTCCTCCTGCACAGCTGGATCGCAGGGCAACATGGAGGGTTCAGCTCCCAGACACCCAGAGCTGCCCTAGAGCTTTTCAGGTTTCTGTACCCCTTTCTGGAGTCTGATTTGTCTTGTGTCCCCCCTTCTCCTGCCGAGTTACACCTCACTTACAAACTGTTTGCTTACACAATGCACCATAAAAATACCAAGGTGTGTCAGCACGCCAGCACTGAAACACTGCTCATGTTCTCATCTGTGCCCTATAATTAAACAATAAATCAATTGGAATATAAATATTGTACTTGCATTTCAGCGGATAGTATACAGAGCAGGATAAACAAATCAATGTCTATGAGATTTGCGTTTGAACTCCTGGCTTTGCTAGTGCTTTCTGTGTAGCCTGTAAACCTATGCAAATACCTAGATGAGTGGAGGTGCCCCCGGAAGACCTTTCCATAGCCCCTGGGACACATATACCCCCGGTGGAAAATCACTGCCCTAGAGAAGCATCGTCCAGCATGAAGTTTTCACAGACGTCCATCAGAACGGCTCTGAGAGACTGTACTATGCTTCGGGAGGAAGGGAATCCACTAGAAGCAACACTGAGAGCTCCCCAAATGGCCCCTCACAAAGGCTCCTGAGCGTAGATCTGCCACAGGGGACTGTCCATGAATTCATCTTACTGCACTGGGCGTCACCTACAGTTCCAGGTGGACACTTCAGACCCTCATCGCCCCATAACCGGGGGTCCCCTTAGAACTGCATTCACGGCAACTGCAGCTAGGTGCCCACCAGCCCAGCTCAGACTGGCCTTGTGCTCGCAAAGAGCTCCCCATGCACAGAGATGCACCAAAAGTGCAAGGCCCAGCAGGGACTTGACCTTGGGAGTCCTTGTGCTGGGTGTTTATTCCCCCAGATCCGCCCATTCCTCATGGTGAGGCACCATCTCATGGAGCTGGTTCAAAGCATGGTTTTAAAGGTGAGATTGGCTTGAGAAGACCAGCACTGGGGAGGTTTGGGGCTTGGCTCTGTGTCTGTTCTAACAGGGTCAGGCTAACTCTGCTTAAACGCCATTTGACTGGTCACTGAGGCCATGTCTACACTAGGAAACTATTTTGAAATGACTAAATTCAACTTATTAACTCCTGATTTAACACGTTCGAAATAGCAGGTCTTTACTACGGGGAAGCCTCAAAAGTTGTCCAAGGCAGGCTCCCTTAATGTGGACGTGCTATCTTGGACTTAGAGCCCCAGGAAGCACTGGGGAGTAACTACTTTGAATTCCTCGGGGGATTAGTTATTTCAAAATAGCAGCACCAGAACGTCCACACTGCCGCTATTTCAAAATAACTATTTTGGAATTAGCATTATTCCCGATGAAAAGCTGGAGTACAGATTTCAAATTAAGCAGCCCGTTATTTCAAAATAACGGACTTGGTAGTGTGGACGCTCTGCTTATAAATTTGACTTAACGGGGGGTTATTTCGAAATAAAGCCCTAATGTAGACCAAGGCTGAGTGTGGGGGTCTGTTTAAAATCCACATTCTGGCCGAGGTTGAGACGTGCCAGGATTCAGGCTGGCTCGGCCCTCTCTAGGGCAAGTTAGCCTGGATCAGTTGCACACATACAGCTTAACCCCCACTGAGAACCTCATTGCCCAGAAATCCAGATCACTTTAGTGTGGAATATACTCTGTGGGGTATCCCTGCCTCTGACACCATCCTGGTGCTCCCAAAGGCAATCTATCTGGAGAGACAGACTAGGCTGGGAGCTGTCAGGCCTGGATTCTACCTGCCCTTACCATTGACCACTGGGAGCTTGGCCAACTCAATCTCTCTGTGTCCTTCCATTCTCCACCTGTATAATAGGGTCAGTGATTCCTAACCACCTTTGCAAAGTGCTAGCAAGAGCTAATCAGTAGTATCAGAGCCCCAGATAACCCATGATGGAATAAGCAGAGTCTGTTCTAACCTCTGTCTCCAGCCACTCTGAACTTTCTACAACAGCATCCCTGTGGGCCTGACATTTTCCAGCCTGGGCTCTGTCCAAAGGTTACTTATTTTGAGGGGAGAAAGGCGGAGGAGAGGAGGATTGTTAAGCAAAAATCTTTCAGCTGTTTAGTCTTAGGGAAAAGTTAGAGAAAAAGAATGTGCTTTGGTTGGTTGTAAATTCCGTCAAACCTCCCCCGCCCCCAGTTTTTCAATAAAATGTTATTCACGGATAAAAGACTCTGCTTTCCACAGAAAATTTTGCTTTGTTTTGGGGGGGGGGGGGACCTAAGGAGCCCAAACCCAAAATACTTTTAATTGGATATGTTTCCGCAATGCCTTATGGGAGTTGTAGTTGAGTTGCTTCATGGCCCCAATCTCCTCTAGGGGCTGTGCTCCCTATTTGGACTACATCTCTCACAATGCACCATGGCCAACGTCTCCCATGATGCAACCACATTTCCTCCACATAAAGGGAGATGGAAGTGCAATCTGAGGGTATGTCTAGACTACAGGCTTTTGTCGACAGAAGTTTTGTCGACAGATACTGTTGACAAAGCTTCTGTTGACAAAGAGCGTCTAGACTACATCCAGTGCTGTCAACAAAGCAAGCCGCTTTGTCGACATGAGAGTGTAGACGCAAAGAACAGTGTAGATGCAATAACGCCGTCTGTCGACAGAACTCTGTCGACAAAAGGCATTATTCCTCGTAGAACGAGGTTTACATACGTTGACAAAACTGCTGAATTATGTCAACGTTATGTCGACAGAACTCAGTGGCAGTGTAGACGCCGGTATAGTTTTGTCGACAAAAGTGGACTTTTGTCGACAAAACCCTGTAGTCTAGACACACCCTTAGATACACAGTCTTGAGACCAGGATGCTGGACTATAGAGGAGAATCAGGTGGCATGAGCTATATGCACTACAACTCCCATGGAGCAGGGCCTGACAGTTTCCAAATTGGACGAAGTACTTTAATATTTGAACTGTCATTGAAAAAAAACCTAATCTAACATCTTTTGCCCTGAAAGTTAAGTTACTGATGTATCATGCACTATTATCATTAGTTGTATTGGGCTGGGGCCAAGAGGCTTCAGTCAGAAAGGGGCTCCTTGTGCAAGGTGCTGCACCCACATCATAAGTGACAATCCCTGCCCCAAAGATTTTGCAATCTAAAAGAGGCACAAACATTCTACTATGAGTCATGCCTCATAGAGGTGGTATATGAAAAACATACCCCAAAAAAAGGGTTAAAAAAAGAGCTAGATAAATTCCTGGAGGATAGGTCCATCAATGGCTAGGGTTGCCAGATGGTCTCCCAAAAAATACCGAACACGTGGGCTAAACATTTGTCAAGCAAAAAACAAAAAAAAAACCACTGCCGCGAACACACATGCTATGTTTAATACTTAACTTTATTATAAACAGTCTTCATCCTACACCATCTCTATGAAAAGAGACTTAGAAGTAATTGTGCAAATGTGCATGCTATTTTCATTGTTTTCTATCCCTCTAAAGCTAAGGCTATAGAAGAATTTAGAAGAACTCCTTTTTATCCTGCAGCTGAAATGATTGTAGAGAACTCCCAGCGCCGATCGCGCCCCGCCTCCCAGCCACTCCTCCGCCCCTGCTAGGCTTCTGGGCTTCTGACCCGCCCAGAGCGGTGATCACGGCCCTGCCTGCCAGCTGGGACTCCCAGCCACTCCCCCCAGGCTTCTGTGCAATCACAGGCTCCTAGTGCCAATCGTGGCCCCGCCTTCCAGCCGCTCCTCCCACCCACACCAGGCTTCCGTCCGGTGCACAGCTGGAAAAATCAGAAAATACCGGACATTGCACGTGTCTGGTATTTTCTGATATTTTACTGGACAGAGAGTGCAAATACTGGACTGTCCAGTGGAATACCATGGCTATTAGTAGGGATGGGGTCCCTAGCCTCTGCTTGCCAAAAGCTGGGAATGGGCAACAGGGGATGGATCACTTGATGATTGTCTCTTCTGTTCACTCCCTCTGGGGCACCTGGTATTGGCCACTGTTGGCAGACAGGATCCTGGGCTAGATGGACCTTTGGTCTGACCCAGTATGACCATTCCTATGTTCTTAAGAAAAAACACCATCAATCTACCAGTGGCATATACCCCATCACCTCACAATCCTCAACATATTTATCTCACTTATGGGGTACAGGTTGAACCTTTCTAATCCAGCACGCTCTGGTCCAGCAACACACATAGTCCAACATGATTTTAGTGAGCTGGATGTCCACTTATCATGGGTGTGGCCAAGTTTCCCACAGTCCCATAAAGTTTGATTACAGCCACCAGTCATGGTTCTCAGGGCTCTATGCTCTTATTTAGCTCTAATTTACCCTCAATGTCTTCTAAGAAGCAGTGGAAGTGTTGGTAATACTGCCAGACAATATTGACCTTCCATGGTTCAGCAAATTCTCTGGTTCGGCACAGAGTGTGCCAGATGAGAGAGGTTCAATTGTAGTGACACACTATTATCTCCTTACCACAGACAGAGCGATCAGGGATCCCATAGCAGAGTCGGAGAGAACCCAGGTCTCCTAAGTCATAGGCTAGCGTCCTAACTACTGGTGCATGTTCTCTCTAAAGTGCAAGCCCTTCAGAATCAACTTCGTTTTACATTAAGGGAAACAACCAAACACAAGTCAAGCTGCTGCGGCTGGTGTGTGGGTGTGCGTGTAACATGTCGCATCAGCTGTCTCGCAGAACGGCAGCTACCTCTGCATCCTTGTCAGAAGTGTAACGATGCAGAACAGAAAGCCAACCTGTCGCAGTTATGAAGCTATCCACAAACCGCAACCTATTTTAGGGGCAAATATGTGCAATGGCACGTTCTTGCATGCAGGAGACGTTGACACCATATTGTTTTCCCAATGCACTAGGTACCGTTTATTGCTTTTTCAATAAAGAAGTTATTGATATTACTAAGGCAAGTGAAGGGCTCAGACAAGATCAGGGCACAAACACACAGCAAGAGACAGCCCCTGACACCCCAAATTTACATTCTCATCCAGACAGACACCCCCCTTTTTCAAAGATTAAGTCCCTACCCCAAAGAGTTTATACTCTCATTAGACAAAGTCGACAAAGAGAGTATTACTGTCCCCAGAGGGGGAACTGAGGCCCAGAGGAAATCAATCACTTCCTCAAGGTCAGGCAAGAAGATGGCGAGAGAACTAGGCAGTGACACTCCACCTGAGTCCCATTCAGCTGTTTTAACCGCCAGGCCGTCTTTCACTTCCACAGAAGGGGTGAACAATCTAAGGGGCTGGGGTCTTTGGCATGTTTCTTCCTGCAGGCCTATGTCAGCTCTTTGAGCCACCGAGTGGTTTCTTGGGAGCTGTCACATGTTTATCCTCCTCATTAATTTTATGGACATGGTCTTAACTTTGTTTTCCAGCAGGATGGGAGCATTTGGCCGGAACGGAGTCCTTGCAGGAACAGGAGGGAGCGTATCTTAACCTGGCTGCCAGCCTCCTTTCCCCTGTCTACCAGGGCTCAGCTGGAGCTTCCGCACCTAACAGGGAAGGTGATAATGAGCACCCAGCAGACAGGAGGGTGCGCTTTAAATGAGTCCAATTTAGCAATGTGCTACTGTATTTTCCTCCTGCTATTTTGCCTCGGCCTGTTCCACTAGAGAAAGGAGGGAGAAGCAGATTGGCTCCCTACAGCTCCTCTAAATAGTGAATTGTTTAAACTCTAACATAGCACTTAGGAGACCTAGGTTCAAATCTAGCTCGTATCACGCGCACTCTGTGAGACTTTGGCAAAGTCACTTAGCCTCCCTGGGCCTTGGTTCCCCCTCTGGGGATAATAAATCTGTCTTGTCCATTTAAATTGTCAAGTCTCTGGAGCAAGGGCTGACTCTGCTGATCAAGGCACTGATCGAGGTTTGGCAATACCGTAGGATCACTAACTACATACACAAACATGTACCAGACATTATTTAGGATGCAAAGTTGAGCCCTGAAAAATCCAGAAATGCCAGAAGATAGTATTGCCCATGCAGCCCTCCCTGGGCACTATGATTCTGAATTTAATAGAGTGGTCACTTACTAGTTTTCATTTGGGATCCCAGCCTCCATGGAAAGCGTGGCTGTTTGGAAAGAGGAAAGTCAGGCGCTGAGCAGATTCCACAATTCCTGAGCGGACTCCGATCCAAGGCCCATGTGAACAGCTTCATCCCATCTCAAGAGGAAGCTTTTAGGAGGGCGTGACCCGCTCCTCCTAGCAGCTAGTTCCATCAGCGTCTTCTGTCTGGGAAGGGCAAAGGCGAATCTGTGCAGAGGAGAAAGCAGACGCGGAGTGAGAGAGCAGGGATCAGAAGTATTTACAAGGGCCAACATTTTAGATTGAGGAAATCATCTTTAGGAATGTAAACACAGGGCCGGTGCTCAGTCAGGCCGTGCACTCAGCGCCTGTGGAAGCCAGCAGAAGCTCAAGCCTCCATCTTTCCATGCCTGGTGGGGGATGCAGGCAGCTAATTTCAGGAAGCCAATTATGGAAACCTGGGCTGATTCCGGCCTAAGTAAGACATCATGTGTTGTGGCGATTAATTGGTTGACAGTGTTTAAGGCCAGAAGGGACCACGAGGGTCGTCTGGCCCAACTTCCTGTGTGACACAGCCCCATGGAATGTCACCCAGCCATTCCTGCAGGGGAAGGAAATATTTTCCTCTGCTTTCAAAGAGCCTCCGTCGAGCCTGAGAGCCGACGGCCATATGGCGCTCCACATGTGCTAAGCAGTGAGACACAATAGAGATTGCTTTGAGAAGGGTAGGAGGAATTAAAACCAAGAGGGGGAAATTATCAGGCATCTGCTACAGGCCCTGGGGACAGGAGAAGAGAAAGAATGACAGGGCCCCAACGCAGCTCTCCAGATACTCCAAACCAGTGTACCAAGAACACAAGCAGGGTTTTAACTAGGCAGGTAACATGGGCAGCCAAGCGAGGACAACATTGTGATCTGGCAAGAGGCTCCCACAGAAGAGCACCCCTCCTGGACCAGCTGGTGGAAGATGGGAGAACCTCCCTGCTCTCACAATTGTAGCCAAGGCCCCCTCTGCCACACGCCAAGCTCATCCCAGACAGCAGAGCAAGAGGATGAGTTTCCATGAGAGGCACCATAATGCAGGGTTGTAAGCGAGCAGGGCGTCATGGGAAGAGGTGTCGGAGACAGCAGGGAGGGCAGAGCCAGGAGGGGGCTGGAGGGAGGGCGAATAAAGGCCCTGTTGGTGAGATCAGTTAGACTCTGAAATGGTCCCTCAGGGTATGTCTACACTACCCTCCTAGTTCGAACTAGGAGGGTAATGTATGCATACCGCACTTGCTAATGAAGCCCGGGATTTGAATTTCCCGGGCTTCATTAGCATAAGCGGGGAGCCGCCATTTTTAAATCCCCGCTGCTTCGAACCCCGTGTAGCGCGGCTACACGGGGCTCGAACTAGGTAGTTCGGACTAGGGTGCCTATTCCGAACTACCGGTACACCTCGTTTCACGAGGAGTACCGGTAGTTCGGAATAGGAACCCTAGTCCGAACTACCTAGTTCGAGCCCCGTGTAGCCGCGCTACACGGGGTTCGAAGCAGCGGGGATTTAAAAATGGCGGCTCCCCGCTTATGCTAATGAAGCCCGGGAAATTCAAATCCCGGGCTTCATTAGCAAGTGCGGTATGCATACATTACCCCGCTAGTTCGAACTAGCGGGGTAGTGTAGACATACCCTCAGGTCTCCTGGGATGGGGTGAAGCCACAGAGCAGGGGCGTGTCTCAGGGTCATTCACTCCTGCTGGGACATCTCTCGGGAGGGCGATGCTGCGGCTGCACCGGAGCCACCAGACCTTCTCACCGCACGGAGCTCGGCACAGACTGGCGGGCTCGCACGGGCCACGCTAAACAACCTCCTGCCTTGCTGGTGTCCTCTCCCTGCAGCCTGGACCAAACCTTCTGCCGGCAGGAACACTCGCGCCCAGTCAGAGGCTAGGCAGTTTGAGTCCCCCGGGGGCAGGGGCGGCCCTACACCCCTGCTTCATGGAGCCCTTGTGGAGCTTTGCAGAATTGCCAGGGCATAGGAACAGCCTGACCGTGCCCCTGACTTGCCAGCAGGCCAGCTGTGCGCTTGTGCCCAGAGATCCCCGACTGTGGCTTATGGCCACAGAGCAACATAGAACAGAACAGAAGCGGGGGGGGGCAGCAAGGAGGGAAGATCACGGGGGACACGGTGTGTACTGCACAACAGGAAGCGGAAGTGGCACTGTCCCACCAGAACCCTTCCCTGCAAACACCCCCGCAGTGGGAGGTGGGTGATAAGGTGGCTGTTTTGCAGCCCCCCTGACTCAGAAAAATCCTTTTGCAGCTCACTCACCGACCAGCTCATTGTAAGAGAGCAGTTCTGAGCCTGGCACCCTCTCCACCCAGGTGGGCAGCCCAGGCTCCCTTGCTCCCTTGTCTAGAGCAAACCGTGGAATATGGCAGACAAAACTCCCAGCGCTCCTTGGGATTTTAAAGGGGCGTTGCCCCGTTCTCCCCCAATCCACGTTGGCAACCAGCTGTGCCTCCCTCGCAGGGTCCCCCGTCTCTGGCACACAGCGAAGAAGCCCGGGTGAAAGGCAAGTTAGCTTGTAATGTCCCAGCCTGTTCCGCTTCATCCACCTCGTCCTCCACACTACAGTGGCTGGAGCGACGCACCAGTGCACACTCCCCTCGCTGTCTCACAGGCCCAGCCGCGGGGGGGAACCTCGAGTGGCCTGCTGCCAGCTTGATCAACGCTCCTGACATGCAGAGAGGCCACGCGGGAGCAGCAGGGACCAGCACGAACCGGAGGGCCCAAGGACAGGGCGACAGACGGGCCTCTCCAGATGGCTCTCCTAGCTCCTGAATGCTCACCGCCCCACAACACACACCAGTCAGGGAGTCCTTCTCCCTCAGAAAACCCAGACGAGAGAGCTGGACAGTGTCATGGGTAAATATTATCACCCCCCCCCTCCGCTCTCCACTTGTGTTGCAGGCAGAGCTAGAGGAAAGGCTCTACGGCTCTAACCTTCCCGGGGGGATGTTTTCAGGGCTCCACAGAGGAAAGCAGAGCTCCAGAGCTCTTATGCTTCGGGGTCTGAAATTCCCTTGGGAGCCTCTGCCTGTGCCACCCATCCCATGGCCCCACATGCAAAGAGAACCCCATCATGGTCACAACATGAGCACTGCCAGGTCTTGTTGGAGGCCAGGGGCTTAGGAAGGAGCAGGCTGGCCAGCCAAGGGGCTGGCTGATAGCAGTTCAGCATGGGACCCTTGCCTGGCCAGGAGCTCCCAGAATGGGGACCCAGCGAGAGCTCCCAGATCTCTGGCGAACTGAGTGCCAAGGGAGAGGCACTGAACCTGGGGGGGGAACAGCAGGGGGGCAGAGCCAGGAGTGGGCTGGGGGGAGGGTGAATAAAGGCCCTGTTGGGGAGATCAGTTAGACTCTAAAATGGGGGCAGCCCGTCCCTCAGGTCTCCTGCCACAAAGCAGGGGTGGGAACCCTTTTTATGTCAGGGGCTGCTGACCCACAGAAAAATCAGTCGGGGGCTGCCCACAAGTGAGAAGCAAAAAAACCCCAAACCCTCACTGACGTGAGAAGGGAAAGACACTCCCCATGTTCCCTTCTCACACCCAAACCTTGGAGGGCCCAGGCTAGTAGATTTTGTGTGCTACAGCCCCATGGAGGGACAGCAGGGGGGCTGGAGTGCCAGTGCGGGCTCCCCAATGCTGGGGGGAGCCCTAAGCCTTGGGGCCCAGATCCAGACAAGCTGAGGGCTGCATCCGCCTTTCCCCTCCCCCAGGTCTTAGTTCCCCACCCCGCCATAGAAGAACATATTCTACTTTGGCTCTGGTGGATGGGGGAGATGGGTGGGATAGGCTGAGAAGCCTTCTCTGTGCCTAGGTGTCTGTGACTCCCAGACGCCTGTCATGGCAAGGGAGGGGCTCCAGGGCACTCCCTTCAGATCCCCCCCCCCCCAAACTGGTGCCTGTCCCTCGGCCCTGGCTGCTGCACTGGGCTGTCGTTTCCAGCTGGCAGCCTGCCCCTATCTCTTACTGTTCCAGGGCATTGAGCCCCCCCCCGCCCCCCCCCGTCTGCAGGGCCTTGGAACTCTTGCAGCAGGGAGACTGGGCGACTGCCATTTCCCGGCCTGAGAAATTAGCCTCTGCCCCAGCGTGGGTGGACAGCAGACTCATCCCCTTCCCTTGCTCCAGCCCTGGATCAGCCCCAGAAAGGGGAGGCAGAGGAAAGAGTCAGACACTGGAGGAAGTGGGGATGAGTCAGTGGCGAGAAGAGCCAGAGGAAGGAGGGCAGGGGAGAGTGATGGAGAAGGGAAGCTGTTGGCTTGAATGCCAGTCCCCTACGGAGCCCAGGGGAACTTGGGAGCACACTGCATTAGGCGTGCTGCCTTGCTACCCTGAGTGACAGATCCCCCTGCCCTTCCCATCATGCCGCAGGCAAACGCCCCTGGCCAGCCGGAACTCAAGCAGCAGCTGGTTCCCATCCTAGGAGTCCCCCCTTGTCACTCTCCCAGCTATAACAGTCACCCACTGACGCAAGTCCTCCCACCGCCCCAGAGCCAGGAGCCGGATTTAGAATGGCAGAAATCAGACGCCCCCAGGTGCAGAAAGACGAGCTGCTGTCTCACTCTGGCAGCTCCGTCCGCACTCCCTAATTAACGCTCCCTCCCAGAGACACAGCCCTCCTGGACCCAGCACTGGAGAGGGGAGAATTCCCCAGGCAGGCTGCCGGGGAGACCAGAGCACAACGGGTTAGTGCTCTGTGCTGGGTGATGCGAGGCGGATGGGGGGGTCCGTCTTGCGGCATGGGACTGCTCCGTTAGGGATGGGACTGAGGTGGTGTAACTCTGATTTGGGTGCCAGCTATGCAGCTGGGGAGCCGTAGGCATCAGAAGGATGCAGTGCCGGGGCACCGTGCTGGCGGACGCCCTGCACATGGCACGGGCTGCGTTTTCCTTTCACTCCTTTCCCCTTTAATGCATGGAGAGGCTCACGCTGCAGAAGGCAGGACGGTGTGAGTGAGCTGCAGTGACCGCAGGCCTGAGCCCTCCTTTAAGAAAGCCTCCAGCAGCCCCTTCCTTCCAGAGGGCGTTCCAGAGGCTACGTGCTGCCGGTCTGCACAGCCCAGCTGACAAAGCATCCGAGCGATAGCAGGTTATTAAAGCTCTCTGAAGTGTCCCATTTCCCATTATGGCTCGGAGTGCAGAGTCATTACCATTTAATAATCACTAATCCCCTCATTACCAGTTATCTCCGCTCACTAGCTACTCAGCGCCAGTGCCGAGTGTTGTGTCTCCCTCCTGCTGCCAGCAACAGCTGTCCTGAGCCCCACGGAACAACTTCCTGCCTGAGCCAGCCCGGCTCACTTCCCAGGCACGAGCTGCACAGAGCTACAGGTCAGGGGGAAGAACTAAGGATGTTAAGTAACAGTTAATTGATGAATAGTCGATGGAATTTCCATCAACTACTCGTCTAGTCGATAGGCACTTCCGCATTCCTCCTTTGAAATGTACAAGAGCTCCCGCGGGGGCTCTTGTACATTTCAAAGGAGGAATGCGGAACTCCGTGTGCAGCCCGGGGCCAGCAGGAAGTCCCGCTGACTCTGGGCTGCAGGCAGCGTGCCAGGTTTGAAATGCACAAGAGTCCCCAGCGGAGGCTCTTGTACATTTCAAAACGGCAGCGCAGCATGGAGCCCGGGGTCAGCAGGGGACTCAGAGTTCCCCGCTGACCCCAAACTCCATGCTGCACTGCCAATTTGAAATGGCATGCGAAGCCGGGGTCAGCTAGGGACTCACCAGCTGATCCTGGGTTCCACGGAAATGCCGTGCTGGAGCCTGGCATCAGCTGAAGAGTCCCTAGCTGACCCCAGGCTCCACACGTGGCAGCGCCACACAGCTGATCCTGGGTTCAGCTGTGTGGCGCTGCCGCTTTGAAGTACCCCTTCCTCCCGCTCCTTTTCTGCCTCTATCTGATAAAGGCAGCAAGGGGGGGGGGGGGAATTGACTAGTTGACGAGGAAAAGTTATTTACTTGTTCTCATAACATAAGAACTAGGGGTCACCAAATGAAATGAATAGGTAGCAGGTTTAAAACAAACACAAAGAAGTTTTTCTTCACACAAAGCATAGTCAACCTGTGGAACTCCTTGCCAGAGGATGTTGTGAAGGCCAAGACTTCAACAGAGTTCAAAAAAGATCTATATAAATTCATGGAGGTTAGGTCCATCAATGGCTATTAGCAGGATAGATAGGAATAGCGTCCCTAGCTTCTGTTTGTCAGGGTCTGAAAATGGATGACAGGAGAAGGATCACTTTGGGTGTGTCTACACAGCAAAGTTATTTCAGAATAACGGCCGTTATTCCGAAATAACTATGCGAGTGTCTACACACCAATTCTGTTATTTTTAAATAATTTCGAAATAATGGATGGCTTATTCCGACTTCTGTAAACCTCATTCTACGAAGAATAACCCCTATTCTGAAATAGCTATTTCGAAATAAGGCCTGTGTAGATGCTCCACTTCTGCTATTTCAAAATAGCCCCTCACCAGGCCCATTCTAAGTTATTCCTCCGGGGGCTTTAAACTGAGACAGCACGTCTACATTAGGGAAGCCTGCCTCGGACTCATTTTGAGGCAGGGTAGATGTGCTATTTCGGAATAACTATTCCAGAATAGCTTGTTCCAAAATAACGGTGCAGTGTAGACGTAGCCTTGATGATTCCCTGTTGTGCTCCTTCCCTCTGGGACATCTGGCATTGGCCATTGTGGGAAGACAGGATACTGGGCTAGATGGACCTTTGGTCTGACCCAGTCTGGCCGTCCTTATGTTTTATGGTCTTTATAGGAAACGTAGAGACCTGCTCCAGTCTCTACCAGTTAACCAGAATCAGAAAGCCTCACCCATTAAGGTCAACTGATTCACTTCCTATATCCCTAGGCTGTAGCATCCTACCCTGAGGCTACCCATCCAACAGTGCTTCTCCTCAAATGGTTCTGGTCACTCTCTGTTCTTCAGACGGTTGCCAGATGGCATTTTTATCTGCTTGGTATCAGTCCCATTCCCTAATGTGGCAGTAGGGCAACTGCCTGACTGAAATGCACACAGACTCTCTGCCCTGCATTCCTTTTATCTGCTCCATCAGTGATTCCATTGAAGGAAGCTATCAGCCAGTTTGGCATGACCTCTTTCTAATAAGCCCATGTTGCTCAGTGGCTATTAGAAACCGTCCTCCCAAATGTTTACATGATTGACTATGCTTTTTTGGCTGGGGCTAGATGCTGGGCTCATTGGCCCAGCTAATGTCCTAATACGGCTGCCTTCTGGCCTGAGAATCACTTTCCCTCTTCCACTCCCACCCCTTTCAATATCTCCTGCCCACGTGCTCCCATTACTTAGTGCAGATTACTTCCATTTCCGTGCCAGGGACTGGAGAGTTCTTTCCCCACATGCTTTAAAACCTCTAAGTTACCCGCTGCCTCCAGATTCACATGTACCCTGCTCCATCCAGGGCTCTGTTGTTTGGGAACGTACGCTCAGACGCCGCAGGGGTGAGGTCCATATGAGCGGGTACCTTGGTGGATGACTATCGTGCCTATGAACTGTTGGCCTACAGAGAATAAAGGACATATCACTGATGGTCGGGTTCTCTTTAGATCAAGTAGCAGGGGCCGGTGTTACGGGAACAGAATTCCAGCCCCATCGTCCCTTAAGGGCGTCAGCCACACAGTAACTTGTCAGTAACTTTTGCTCTGCTTGGGGGACTCTCCACCTTCCCCAGGCATTGCCCTGCCTCCTCCCGACGGTTACAGAGCTCAGCCTTTGGAGCTGACAAGGGAATGAATCCGGTCTACAAGCCCCCCTGCACATGGCAGCCTCCTCCTTTCCCATCTGCCACCTCCTCCCTCCCTCTCCTGCAGGATGTGTATCCAGCTGCCTTTGTTCTCTTTGTCTCACAGCCCTGGCATTGTCTCATTTGCCTCCCCCTGATTTTGTCTGCTCCTTTCCATCCCCCCCCCCACACACACACACTTCCCCCACTGCTTGTTTCCTACACTGTGCTTTCCTGAGCTCATCCGTTGTGCTTCCTTGTGGGCGCTGGGTGTTTTAATCTCTCTTGCATATAACTTGTATTAACCTTTCGGCTCCCTGGATTGGCTTCTCAGACACACTCCCCTCCCGGCACCTGGGCTTTTTGCATGCTGCCTCTGCTTTTCTCCCTGATAACAGTCCCTAGCCTAACCAAAATCAGGCCCCTGTGATAAGGGCTGGACATACACCCTGCAGAGCTTCTCATCCAGATAGACAAGACAGGCAGCCCCTCCCTCAGTGGCTCCCTCTCCCTCACTGTCCCTCACTTTCACAGGGCAGGGGTTGGGGTTTGGGGATGGGGGGGGGAGTGCCGGCTAGGGTGGCCAGGTGTCCGGTTTTGGAACATCCGATTGAAAAGGGACCTTGGTGGTTCTGGTCAGCACTGCTGAACAGGCCATTAAAAATCCCATTAGCTGAGCTGCAGGGCCAAGGCAGGCTAGTCGCTACCTGTCCTGGCACCAGGCCAGTGGAAGTGCAGAGCCAGTGTTCAGGCTGGGGGCAGGGCATGGACGCCCCTGACCTCCCCTCACCTTGGAGTTGGACCAGCTGGCCACTTCTGGGGCTCAGCGCAGACCCCGGACAGGTAGGGTTTAGACTGCCTTAGCCACGCGGTGCTGCTGACCAGACTTTTACCAGCCTGGTTGGCGGGTTGGGATGCAGGGAGGGTGAAGGCTCTGGGCTGAAACCGGGGATGAGGGGTTTGGGATGCAGGCGAGGGCTCCAGGTTTGTGGGGGCTCAGGACTGGGGCAGGAGGTTAGGGTTTAGGGCCTGGACTGGGCACCTTCTGGTGGGGGGTACAGTGGGGCTATGGTAGGTTCCTTGCCTGTCCTGGCACCACGCCGTGCTGTGGAAGCAGCCAGTGGGACCAATGCCTAGGTGGGGGGGTACAAGGCTCCATGCTCCATTGCGCCCATAGAGACACCCCCCCAGACAATGTGAGTGTGGTGTTGATGCTCGGGGGGGCAGCACGCAGAGCACCCTGACTCCCTCGCTTAGGAGCCGGACCTCCCGGCCGCTTCCAGAGACTGGTAGGGTCTAGCCTGCCTTAGCCCCTCCATGCCGCTGACCAGACTTTTAATGGCCCGGTGGTACAGACTGGAGCCGCCTAGGTCCCTTTTTGACCAGGTAGCCTGGTTGAAAACCAGGCACCTGGCAACCCTAGTTGATGTCCCAGACGGGGGACAGATTCTTCCTAAAGTGAGGGGCCCCAGCGCCCTCCATGGCCTCGCCCCTGCCTGCCCTCTTCCCCCCAGGGCCCTGCCCCCTGGCCAGGGTGGAAGCCAGAGTCTGGCTGGAGTAACAGCTACCCAAGCTACTGTGAGGAGTCCCACCCCTCCACCTGCCCTAGGTGGCAAACTGAGAGCAGCCCATGTCCCCACCTCCCTAGGACTCCCTGACCCGTTAGCTACCCAGGGTCCCTGGACAGTTCTTACCTCAGCCTGGCTCGGGCTTCTGGCCTGGTCAGGGGGTGGGGTCTGAGCAGTGCTTTTTTGTGACAGTACTGCCCGGTATGCAGTACCGGCACCTCCAGATGCAATAAGCACTGGGTCTGAGGCAGAAGAAGAGGGGCAGGGGACTGGGGCCCGTCCTGAGAAGTGCATGGGCCAGGCAAACCATGGCCCCACTGCCCTCCTACCCCTGTTCTGGCACCCCTGGCTTCTTGTCACATACACCTTGTTGTACACACAATAGGCTGCAGGGCTGTTACTAGCAGATCAGGCTTCTGTACCAGATAGAGGCTAGCCCACAAGCTACCTCCTCAGAGACAGGCACACCAGAGGTGTCTTCCCTGAGACCCTTTTAATCGTCTAAATGCAGGAGGGTTAGATTTCTCCTCACAGGTTTGGAAAGGCAGTGCAGTCCCCTTTAATCATGAGTCTGCTTAATTGTTCACATACAGCAAAGTAGCCTCTTGCCACCTCATTAGTGTCCTTTGATTCTGCTGGAGAAGAAAACTCCATAGTCAGCCCAAGTAGTCTGGCCTGCAACCTACACAGTGCAAGGTGTATGTGACAGTTGTAGGAATCAGGAGTAGGACAAAGACTTAGTCCAAGTGAGGCAGCTTGGAGGAAGAGCCCCAGGAGGGGACAATGTGGGAGGAAAAATGTTATTTCTCACGTACTCCAGGCTCCATTCAGATGTAATCCGCTCCCAGGGGAGAGTGAAATTCAGATTAGAGTTTTTAGCACCACGGCAGAGAAAATCCTGTTACTGACCGAGTAAAACTCACCAGCTTTCAGGGTTTTGAGCAAAACATCAGACCCTGGCCAGGCTTGTTGAGAATTTGTGACTCTTGGGAAGGAACCTGGTTGGCTTCTGAGCAAAGGGCTCCCCACAGATTCAGAGGGGAGGAAGTTTAGAGAAGAGATTGAGCTAAAGTCTGGTTCAGGATCCACGTGAGGTGGGATGAGGGGGGCCAAGGTCGGGCCACTTGCTTTGCTAATAAGCTGCTGTGAAATTAGGGAGTTGGACTCTAAGGCTGTGTCTCTGCTTGCACGAGATCAACCAAAATGTTGTTGTTCATGAGTGTTTAATCCCGCCTTCTCCCCTATGAACAACAACATTTTGCCACAGCAAGTGTGACTGCTGCTTTGTCTTCTGGAGTGGAAGTATTTTGGCCACAAAAGTGCAGACCAGGAGCATTCACACAGTTTGCAAAACTTTGCATGAACAAGCTGTGTGTGCCACACCATGTGTAAAATTAAGTCTACATCGCATTGTAAACCCTAGCTCATTGTAAACCCTCCCTCTCCTTTGCAGACTCAGGTCTGCAAGCACTCAGGGAGACGGGCGTGTAACCAAGTCTTGATGAGACAGGATCCAAGCCTTGTCATTTTGCAGTATGGACACAGCACAAGCTCTGGACCCAAATCAGCAAGTCTGCGTAGTGCAATACTGTATGGACATATTAGCACAGCTGTGAGACCTGGATCTAGCTGCGGAGGCTCAAGCACAGGCTTGGGAACACAGTACACAAGAACTGGTCCCACAGGCCTGGGTTTGCAGTGCCATGGAAACATAAGGGCTTTTTCAGTGTAAAGTTGCCATTTGTGCTGCCCAGCAGAACTCTGGCTACAAAGATTGAAGTCACCTAATACTGTAACTTTTCATCTTGTGACATTCTTGATATTTGCTTCGTAACTGCACAAGTTTCCTCTATTCCCTGCGTAGGGATTAGGAATGATAATGTCATATCCCACACATGATCTAAGCCCTGTTGCAGATAAGAAATCAAGTGCTCAAAAGTCAGGAAATGCAAAGTTAAGGTTGAAAGCTCAAGATTAACTCAGGCCTTTGCTGCTAATGCCATAAAAATAGATCTCTCTCTCTCTCTGTCTCTGAAAATGATCTGTCGAGGAGCAAAATGCATCATGCAAACTGCAATTCCTTCCGCAGACTTAGAGACAATAAAATACAGAAGAGACAGGCTTCCGCAGAGAGCAACTTCTATCATCTCTATGCTGCACTTACCCCAGGACAAATTCTCTCTCCCTCCCCCTCCCCTTCTTTGTGGTGCATTAACGCTCCCTATCTGCTGCGGCTCTGGGGCAGAGCAGGAGCGAGACTGCGCTGAAATGGGCAGGTTTGCTGGATGTTTGCATAGGCTGGCTGGGCAAAGGAAAGACGGCATGAATTTTCAACAGGCTGTCCAATCAGACGCTGAAGTGCACAGGGTCTCCAGTTAAGCCCCCCATGAATGTCTGTGTGCTTGGATGTTAACAGGGGCCATGGCTCCTTTGGGACTCCCAGACGTGGGAAGTTTTCTCTGCAAGGGCAGGCTGTCCTGTGGATGGCTGCAGGTCTCTGCTGCAGACAGCAGGTAGAAGAGGCAGGGGAAGGCCGTGCCTTTGCAAACTGCCAGACCTAGCCCTGCCCACACTCTGCCCCCAGTGCCCTCTGTTCGGCATAGCTCCCCCAGTCTCCTGGGTCTACCTGGGGCTGGAGGGTGTGTGTGTGGGGGGGGTGCTTGCCCACCTTCCTCGTGCTAAGGGGGATGCCAGGGAAGGCCGGGGCTACCCATGCTCCAGTGTGGCCGGGCCATGAGCCACAAGAACTCTGGGAGGCTGGGCCATGCGCTGCCTGTGCTAGAGGTAGGCACCTGATTTCCAGGGAGGGCTGCAGGCCATGGGTTGCTTGGTTGCTCGTGAAAGCTGCCGGTGCAGCAGGGGGAGGGGACTTGACACCCATGGTGGCAGTAGATGGCAGCTGTGGGGTCACAGGAGGAAGGGGCGGGGTTTTGGGGTTTGCCTCCCCCAGCCCAAGGCTCACCCACTGCCCATGCTACAGAGCAGTGTTTCTCCGCCTTTTTTTTTATAAAGTACCCCTTTAAAAAAAATAAAATTATAAGTACCCCTAGCACCTACAGTTTTCAGACACACAATTTTTTCTACCATTGCAAGACATTTGTTTAAATAACTTAATCGTGGCTGGGCAGGCCAGGAAATGTCTTGGTGCAAAAAGTACAAAAATAATAAAGAGCTGTAAAACTTACAACAAAAATTCAGTTTTCTCCAAATTTCAGTTGTGTTGAAGTACCCCCCAGAGTCCTCTCGAGTACCCCTAAGGGTACACGAACCGCTGGTTGAGAAACGCTGCTACAGAGCAATGACAGCAGCATGCAAACCCTTCTGCTCCCACACTATCCCTGTGCGCAAGGTTAGGCACAGCACTGGCAGCAGACCCAGCCAAGGGAATCAGGCTCTGTCCACAAAGGGCACCCGAAGCAGCACAAAAGGGCAACACCGCTTCCTAGGTTTGTGCTGTGGAGGGGTTTCTGG
Source organism: Pelodiscus sinensis (assembly GCF_049634645.1). Classification (NCBI taxonomy): domain Eukaryota; kingdom Metazoa; phylum Chordata; order Testudines; family Trionychidae; genus Pelodiscus; species Pelodiscus sinensis. The sequence goes on along the minus strand of NC_134714.1, from coordinate 125,829,459 downwards.
CGTCCGGCATTGCTGCAAATAGCAGGCAGGCTAATCTGACTCAGGCTGGCCTCTGCCAGCACTTTGCTAGCTCTGTGGGAGGGGAGGCCAATGGTAATTGACAGTCTACTGTGTTTTGATTGCTTCATCTGTTGTCAGGGCCCATAATAATGATTAAGGACCTTAACATTTAAACTGAGAGCTTGTGTTCCATCCCTGTGTGTGAGAGAGATGGAAAAGCTCTTTACTAGTTCAAGTATAATAGAGATTTTTATCTCCGGTCCTGTTTTACTCTCTATTAGATTTCCTGCCTCTCTTAAGCACCCAATAAAATGTTTGCTAAGTTCTTTGCTCTGTCAATAAACACAGCACCCTGCCATGCTCCTACGAAGCAAAACTGGCTCCGGAGGGACTAGCAGGGTCTGAGAACACTCAGTATTCCTGGCAGCAGCACCGTCCTGTCCGTAGGATGGGTCAAGACGGCCACAGCAGGCCCCGCACTTTGGGGGGCCCTGTGACGGCCGCCTCAACGGTCCTATATGGAGGGGGGCCAAAGCAGCCCAGGAAATTAGCAAGGGGCCTGGCAGGGGGTGGCAGAAGGGATCGCCCCCTCTCATCGCAGTGGCAGGAGCCAGAGCGACTCAGCCGCCTGCTCCACTCCACTGCCGCGATGAAGAGGAACACAGCAGGCTGGGAGGGAGCTGCAAGGTGGAGCAGAACAGGCTGCCGGGTGGCTCTGGCTCCCACCACAGTGGTGAGTGCGGGAGGGGGCACCGACCTCATGCTAGACCCCCCGGTAATCCCCTGGCTCATCTTGGTCATGGGAGGGAGCTTTGGGCAAGGGGATGGAACAGGGGCAGGAAGGGGTAGAGCCAAGATGGGCTGGGGCCTGTGGCAGGTGGATTGCCCTGAGCCCTGTGCCTGGGGCACTCAAGGGGAGGGAGGTTGCCCCAGACTCTGCGCCCCCCCTAGGGGCAGCCCTGCCTGGCAGTGGGACACCACCAGCGATGTTGCCACAGGAGAAGGATATGGGAGCTCTAAAGGAAGGAAGAAGACTGTGAGGAGGACGCAGGATGTGATGAGAGGAGGCTGTGGGAATCTTCCCATTGACTCTGGGCTTTGGAGCTGGGCCTGTGAGAAGCTGGTGGGAGTCAATGCCAGGCAGTAGAAGCTGGTAGCGCCCTGGAGGGCAGTTCCAAGCCAGGATTGCCTCTCACCACGGCCCCAGGAGCACCATGTACTTTGCCATCCCCACTTGCCTTGCAGGCTTCTTGTGCTACATATAATACCATCGGGGCGGGGGGAGTTTTCCTTCCCTATCTGTAGCCTCCTCCTCCTCCTGACAACCCTCCTCATCCCACTGCATGTGCGTTGCTTCTCCAGTTCCCACCCATCCCTGGAAACGCCAGAGCCCTTCCTCATCTCCCGCTGCCACTGCAGGGAGAACCCATTCTTTAGCGTCCTCCTCTTCTTTTCCAGGTGGCCCTGTGGCTGTTCTCTGCTACCCTCCGGAGGCAGGCATCTTGGGTACGGTCTTCCCAGGACTTGAGCAGGCTTCTCCTCATTATGCAGCTCGGGTATGGTTGTCAGGCCTGGGAAAGACAGAAAACATCAGAAGGGAAAGTGTGTAAGGGGGCCCCTTGTGTTTCCAGCTTCACACGCCTACCCCTGCTCCCATCGACCGCTCCGGCCGTAAGTAGGGGCCTGCCACAGAACTAACACATCCACAATGGGTGTCTTCTCCCAGGGGAACAGAACACTCTTGCAAATGCAATTAGGGGTGAGAGGGAGGGAGGAGAAAATAATGCTACACAGAAAGATGGGGAATTGTGTCCAGGATTTGTGTGAACAATATCGCATGTCCCTGTGTGCGCAGGTAAACTGAGGCAGCAGGCAGCCTCAAAAGAGTCTGACAGAGACTTCCGCTGCTCCCAGGGCCTGTTGTAAATCTACAGCTATCCTGTACTCCCAGGGCTTCTCCCTACCCACAGCTCAGCATGCTGGCAGCCCTCCAGTCTCCGCAGGCAACTTCCAAGCTCCCCAGAGAGCCCACATTCAGCCTACGGTTTCAGCGGGTGCTTAAGCAGAGCACTTCAGAAAGCACAAAGCTGAGAAGAGGCGGCAGGAATTAAAATGTGGATTAAGGGAGAATGTGGAACTGACTCACTGGGTGGTGGAGCTAGGGACCATATGGGACTCCCAAACCCCTGGAGTTACCTGTTCCTGGGCTCACCTGGCCCCTATATCTTGCAGAACTTAGGGGCATCTCATGCCACCTCTTCCTTGCCTATCTTGCAACTTAGGTACATTGAAGGTTCCATACTATTAAAAAAAACCAAAGAAAATCCCATCCAAAAACCTTTGCTGTGCAGGGAGGTAAAGCGGGGCAGCATGTATCAGTAACTGAAGGGTACAAAAAAAATACTTACAGTGAGGGCATCCAAACCCAGAACAAAATCCAACATCCCCCCCAACAAACCCTGGCAAGGAATGCAAGGCGTTCGTCGTGAAAATTAAACTGAAAAGAAAGCTTCCCATTGAAAGGATGAAAAGCCACACTTCAGGCATGCAAACAACCTTAATTCTGCCCTTGCGGTATTACCCTGATTAAAGATGAGAACAGAAAGATATTCTGAGTCACCCTTATCCATCCATAATAAACAGTTTAAAGTAATCAGTGACTCCAGTCACTGGGATGATTTACTTTTAATTGTACAGTGGCTCTGCAAAACCAGACTGCCTTTATGTCCACAAAGATAAAAGAAGAAGAAAAGATGTAGTATACAAATTCCCACTGAAACTAATAGCGTACTAGTGGAGGTCATCATTCATTAAGACTCCATGTATCACACATTATACAAGCCTCAAGAAATGAAGAGCTATTTTTGCAATGGATACTAAGCTCCTAAGCCCAGATCACAATAGCTCTAGCATTTACAAGAGGAGAGCAAAGGTTAGCATCATTACAAAGCACCACAATTACAGCTGTTTGGCAGGTCTGCCCAAGGGCAGCGTTCTCTTCAAACTGAGTATTTCTGCAGCCCTCAACCGCAAGCTTCTTAACACCCTTAGGGGGAAAAAAGAGATGATTTGGGACAGATCCGAAATAAACTGAAATCAATGGAAAAGCAGCCAGTGATTTAAACAAACTTTGGATGAGCTCCAAAGGGAAAAAGGGATGTTGCCGGGAGTACAGTGTATACCTGCTTTTCCAAACTCTGCGCGCCTTTATAGAACATCACAGCTCCACTGACTTCAGCTGAAGCTCTTAGGAAATGTCCTTGATCCCAGAAATAGCAGTCTAACACCGCGGAGACTTGAGGCTACCCAGCTGTATTTGGGTGACTAATGGTTTTTAGAACCAGAGTACATCTACACAACAAAGAAAAGCCCATTGGTGATCCATGTCCGCAAACTCAGGCTGTGTCGCTTGCTGATGTGTAGAATTCCAGGCTAGGGTTTACACAGTATGAAACAGCCCGAGTCAGCTAGCAGAGGCCAGCTGCAGGAGTTAAGTTGCTGTGTAGACCAGTGGTTCCCAACCTGTGATCCACGGACCCCTGGTGGTCTGTGACAGTACTGCAGGGGTGTCCATAGAAAGTTTTAAAAACTTTCCCCTTTTCTTTTCTTTTCTTTTCTTTTCTTTTCTTTTCTTTTCTTTTCTTTTCTTTTCTTTTCTTTTCTTTTCTTTTCTTTTCTCCCCCGGGGAGGGGGGGAGAGGGGTCCATGAATTTTTAATAGATTGAAAGGGGGTCGTTATGCTAAAAAAGGTTGGAAACCACTAGTGTAGACAGACCCTTGTGCTGTTTGTGTGAATGGAACAAAGACCAACAGATTGGAAATTGACCAGAGTTAAGGTAAGGTTATCAGGGAGTGCCGAAGTGCAGCTTTGTGCTTCCAAATGTTAAGTGCTTCTCCAGTGTAACCTCAGCTTTGAATGTCTAACGTGCAGGGTAATTTTAATAGAAACCACAACATTGTTTTACCACCCATAACCTTTTAGTCGCTGATGTGTGCTCTCAATCTGAACAAAAAATAGTGCTTAGAGATTACTTAGCAGCTATTTAGTGCTTTTTCATCCCTAAGGCTATGTCTATACTGCAAGGCTTTTCCACAAGAGGAAATGCAAATAGAGCACTCATTTGCATATGTCACGCTCGCATTTGCATTTCCTCTTCAGATCCCTTTTGCACAAGAGGTTTTTGCACAAAAAGAGCCATGTAGACAGCTCCTTTTTGTGCAAAAACCCCCTTTTGCACAAGAGCCATTCCTGAAAAAATGAGGAAGTGCGGCTCTTGCACAAGAGGGATTTTTTTGCACAAAAAGGGCTCCTAATTAATTTGCAAATGACGCGTGGCAATATGCTAATCCGCACTTCATTTGCATAGGCTTTTGCACAAGAAGGAAGCAATGTAGATGTAGTTTAGGTGTGTGGGTTACATATTCTTCCGAGGAGGGTATGGAAAGTCCTGCCGTTCACTGAGCTGCATCCATTGTCACAAATATACACGTCTTAGTACCCTTGCAAAGTCTGCAAAGGGTTATTACTATGTTTTGTTGACAATAAAACTGGCTGGGTACCTTCATCCCTTAATTGGCCTCCAACCTTTTTACACCCAAGATCACTTTTTAAATGACAGAACAAGCCAAAATCTACCACCCCACCCCTTCCTTGAAGCCCTGCCCTCTCTATCCTCCTCTTCTCCATCATTTGCTATCCCCAACCCTTATACTGCTGCTTTTTTTTTTTTTCCAATTCTTCCGTAGGAAGAGGTTTTTCCAACATTTGGCCTGTCTAGACTAGACGAAATGTCAGAAAAAACCCTTATTCCTTGTGGAAAGAGGAATATAGGGGTGACCGAAAGAGCATGTTTGCTCTTCCACTAAAAAAAAGCAGAAGAACAAACGCATCCCTGGATGCAGAAGAGTTTTTCTGGGATATCTCCGGAATCCTGAAAAACTTCTGCAGTCTAGCCATACCCTCGCTGGGTTGAGACAGGATGTGTAAGCTCTGGGGTGGGAATGAGGGATTTGAGTGTGGGAAGGGGTGAGAAGTGCAAGCTTTGGGAGGAAATCTGGATGCAGGAGAAGGTGGAGACGGGGACGCTGGCTCGGGGAGGGGGCACCAGGCTGGGCAGTGGTGGGGTCAGATGGAGGGTTGGGGTACTAAGCAAGCCACAGGCTTGTGGATGTGAGGGTTCAGGAATTTGGGTTGGGGTATGTGAGGGGCTCAGGGCAGGGGGTTCCAGTGTATGATAGACTCAGATGTAGGGTCTGGGGGAAGGGGGAGTACAGGCGTGTTATGATGCTGTGGCCAGATGGGAGCTTGGCCACAATTGGGGGTTTGTTGGCCAGGCTTCATTTTTAAATAAACTACTACGTCAAACACAAAAAGTTTCTGCATTGTCTTTATTTATGAGAAGGGCGGGTAACCTGTTTTGAGTCAGGGGTCACTGACCCACAGAAAAGTCAGTTGGAGCCACACAAGTGAGATGCAAAAAAAAAAAAAAAAACCTCCTCCAAAACCCCCCCAAGCATCACTAATGTGGCCCCAACTGTGCTGGTGGGAGCAGGGGACGTAGTACTGGGGAAGGGTGCTAGTGGGTACTGGGGCAGGGTGCCGGGAGAACAGGGGACAGGGATCTGCAGCAGGGGACAGAGTGCCAGTGAGGACAGGTTTCTGCAGCAGGGAGCCAGTGGGGGCAGAGTTCTGTGGCAGGAGGCCAGTGGCCAGAGAGTCCTCTGCACCCGCCTCCTCCCAGGATTCACGCCCCCCCAGAGGAGGGAAGCCCTGTCCCACTCCTCCTCCAGGCCCAACTTCCCCCTCCCGCGGAGCAGAGAAGCCTGTGTACATGCCCCCTTGGGGCCGACTCCCCCCTCCCACGGAGCAGGGAAGCCCCCATCACATGCCCCCTCCGCGCCTGACTCCCCCCTCCCACGGAGCAGGGAAGCCGACTCCCCCCTCCCGCAGAGAAGGGAAGTCCCAGCGTGCGCCTCTGGAGACTCACTTGGTAAGTTCCTGGCACGCCACAGACTTGGGGCAAGGAAGCAGCCAGTGCATTTCCGGAATCCCCGGAAGTGACGCGCAGCTGCAGGATTTCCGTCCACCCCGTGGGAAGCTGCCACTACCTCCATTGTCACTCGAGGTAGGTATTAGGGCTTCTTGGGGGTGGGGAGAAATGGGGGGCCCAGAACGCCTTGCGATCAACTGGTCGATCGCGATCGACTGGTTGGTGACCACGGCCTTAACGGGTCATGTGGTCATTGAGCGATTTGTTTGAGGTCTGCCACATTGGTTGTTTGCGCAGAGCAAGGTGGCACACAGGGAGAACACACATGTGGAGCCAAACATTCAGGCTTAATTAAGGTGCATTAAGTGCCCGTTGTTTAGTGATAGTTAAAGCCACAGAAGCCACCGCCCAAGGCATGGATCAGTAAGGCCTGACTAAGAAGAGAAGCCATGTGGCCTGCATGGTTTCCTTGGAGACTGACTACAAATTCAGGCCTTGGGCTATTGGTTTAGTTGCAGCTGTCTGTCTGTCTGTCTACAGAAGGAACCAAAAAGCAGGGAGAAAGCAAGCAGACAGGCAGTGTGAACGTAGCTTTGGTAGGAAGCCAAGAGGGACTTTCTTTTCGGCAGAGAACTCACTGAGAAGGCAGGCTTGGATTTCTGAGCAAGGAAACGGCCTCTTGTTTGTGTCTACTGTGGTCAGGGGAATAGGATTTTGTGTACGTTCATTGCAAATAAGCAGCCTTGCACCAAACAAACGCCCGATTCGTCTCATCCCTTTCTCCTCCTAGTGGAAAGAACTCAGCAAGGCCTTGAACACTGGCTAGCCATGTGGGTTAACGATGGTTTTGATACCTCCATTGACTTACAACCTCTCCCATCTTCTCTAATCATGACCTGAGTAAATGGTACATTGGATCTTTCTCTATCAGCATTCTGGTCATGTGTGTTACCCCACCGGGTCCCTGCAATACCAACTAAGTAGTAATTGTCTTCTTGCATGAGAAACTCGACTTCCTCCTGCTTATTTCCCTTGATCCTAGAATCAGCGTCATCACATCTCAGACAGCTTTCACCCCTTTCTTCCTTAATCCTGGCTCAGCATTTCCTTTATTAGTCATAGGGCTGCTCTTCCCCTTCCCTTAGAGACCTAGTTCTATGCATGATATGTCTCCATAATTGCATTCCCTTCTCACAGCTGAGCTTAAACCAGCCTTGCTAACCCCTTCCATCACCCCCCAGCAGGACTGAACGTGGAGAATCCATCAGTACAGTACAAAAACCAAGAAAGCTTGAATTCAAATCCTTCTACCTCCATGCCAGATCCTAAAACACCATGGCTACGTCTACACTGGCCCCTTTTCCGAAAGGAGCATGCTAATTTTACAGGTCATAATAGGGAAATCCGCGGGGGATTTAAATATCCCCCGCGGCATTTAAATAAAAATGTCCGCCGCTTTTTTCCGGCTTTTAGAAAAGCCAGAAAAGAGCGTCTACACTGGCCCCGATCCTCCGGAAAAAAGCCCTTTTCCGGAGGATCTCTTATTCCTACTTTGAATAGGAATGCTTTTCCATTAAAAGCATTTGCGGAAAATCATGCCAGTCTAGACGTAGCCCATGGGTGCGTCTACCCTGCAGGGCTTAAGTAGAAATAAGCTACACAAATTGAGCTACATCAATTGCGTATCTTATTTCAAAATAGGGAGCATCTATACAGCACTTATTTCGAAACAGAGCATTCTGCCTCTGAATTCCATTACTCCTCTTACAATGAGGGTTACAGGAGTCGGAGTAAGAAGTCCTCCAGCTTGACAGTATTTTGATGCTATTTTGATATAAACGCCTGCTGCGTAGATGTGTGCTAAGTTATTTTGGAATAGCACTAGTTATTTTGGAATAGTGTTGCAGTGTAGGCATACCCCATTTTACCACTAGGACCATCCCTCTTCCTTCTCCACTAGCCACTTGCTCCAGGTAGTCTCATTGAACATCTGAGAAGTTCTTTCCTTCCGTAGCTGCCTACACATTGTCCATGACTGGGCATTGGTCTCTACCTACTGGACTATGCTGCCATGCCATGGGGGCTTTACTGCAGAGCCTTCGGCTTTCCTCCATGGCCTTGCTTGGGGAGATCTGAACAGCTGTTGAATGCGCAGTGACATTAGCACATTAGCATCCATTTCAAAGAGAACCCAAGCTGCAGAGGAGGGGGATGATGGATCCCTTAAATGCAGTGTTTATCTCTTCACAGCCACAGCTGCAGACACAAGGCAAAATTAAGCCAGCTCCGCCGCTAACGTCAATCAGCATAACTCCACCGAAGGCAAGGAAACTGTGCTGATGCACACCAGCCAAGGGGCTCAGATGTGGCAGTGAGCGGGTCTAAAGCATAATGGTCCTTCGGACGCTGTCCACATGCCAGAATTGCAACTAAGATTAGAGCCAATTTCACTGGTGTTACCCGTTCCCTGCTGTCTGGGCAATGAGACATCCCAGACAGCACTGCTGCTCTGGTGAGGCCACATCTGGAGTATTGTGTCCAGTTCTGGGCCCCCCACTACAAAAAGGATGTGGGTGCATTGGAGAGGGTCCAGCGGAGAGCAACCAAAATGATTAGGGGGCTGGAGCATATGACTTATGAGGAGAGGCTGAGGGAGTTGGGTCTGTTTAGTCTGCAGAAGCGAAGAGTGAGGGGGGATTTGATAGCAGCCTTCAACTTCCTGAAAGGAGGTTCCAAAGAGGATGGAGAGAGGCTGGTCTCAGTAGTGACAGATGGCAGAACAAGGAACAATGGTCTCAAGTTGTGGTGGGAGAGGTCCAGGTTGGATATTAGGAAAAACTATTTCACTGGGAGGGTGGTGAAGCACTGGAATGGGTTACCTAGGGAAGCAGTGGAGTCTCCATCCCTAGAGGTGTTTAAGTCTCAGCTTGACAAAGCCCTGGCCGGGTTGATTTAGTTGGGATTGGTCCTGTCTAGAGCAGGGGGCTGGACTTGACCTTCTGAGGTCTCTTCCAGTTCTATGATGGGTTGTGGCTGATGCCACTCATTGGGCTAAATCAGGGCTGGGCAAGATGTGGCCCAGGGGTTAACACTTTGATCCTGCCCACTGACTGCTTTCTATTTATATCCTGCTGCCTGTGCCACCGAATTTCCAGGCAATGGCTCAGGTAGCAGGATCCTATAAATGCCTCCCAGCCTCAGTACTACCCCGACTGGGGCCAGAGCTGTGAGCCCTTTAAACGGCTGTAGCAACCCGGCTGGCTGCCAGGTAACATGATAGCTGTAGGGCTGGGAGCAGCAGAACTTTTGCTGTGTTTTTACTTCAAAGCCTCTGGCCCCAGACAACGCCGGGGGGGAGGCTAATTTAATTTGGTGACCCCTACTTCTTATGTTATCGTGTGATGGGGCAGCAGAGCTCTGCACTTGCAGCCTCTCCCCCTCTAGGGGGAATAGGCGGTGGAACAGCACAGGGCAGACACCGCCACCCCAAAGCCGGCACAGCTGCGGGTGCCCGGGGCGCTCCAGACAGCAGGTTCTGGCACATGCGCCGCCGGCGGTGCATGAGGGGCCAGCCTGACCGGGGGTGCCAGGGAACCGGATGCTGCCCCAGCTGGAAATGCCGGCATGCACAGGGCCAGCCAGGAAGACATTGCCAGGCAGCGTGACGTGTCCCCCACAGGTGGTGGGCGGGGAGACGCAAGTGGGGGCATAGGGGATTGGACCAAAGCAGAAGCCCCGGATATAAATGGCGGCCTGCTGAGGTCAGGGGGGGACACAGAAGAGGTCAGAGGAGATGCAGGGAAGAAACGGAGGCACAGAAGGGGAGGAGAGGAGTAGACAAGTAAGGGAAGGAGGAGCCGAAGAGGGGAACAGGAAGGAAAGGTCCGCGGTGTGGGAGGCAAGGGTGTTACATGGCAAGGACACCAGGGGAGAATGGCAAGAGGATGTGGTGCCGGTTAAGACAGGAGGGGGCGGAAGCGACCCAGGGCAGGGCTAGGGAGGTAAACCCGCAGACTGGCAAGTTAAGGGCGACTCCCCGTCAGTCAGGTTGGAGGGGGAGGAAAGGCTGCCCCTTGACCTTAGGGCTCTGGGTCAGGACTCGGAGAGAGGGTGGGCCCGAGTCCCCCTTCCCCTTCTTTACCGCCTACCACCTCAGACAATGGAGTAGTGTTTTTGGCAGCGGCTGAGAGGGCGTCCCTGCAAGGCCTTGCGAGGCCAGTAACTCGAGGACCAGACTAGTGAGTCCTTTCACATATGGGAACAAATAAATAACTTTTCCTTATTCACTTTTTCCACAAGGGTCATGATTTTCCAGACCTCTATTGTATCCCCCCTTAGTCCCTTTTCTAAGGTGAAAAGTCCCAATCTTTTCAATCTCTCTTCATATGGCACCCGTTCCAAGCCCCCTAATGATTGTTGTTGCCTTTTTCTAATGCCCAGATATCTTTTTTGAGATGAGGCGACTATCTCTGTACAGTATTCAAGATGTGGGTGTACCATGGATTTATACAGAGGCAATAAGATAGTCTCGGTCTTATTCTCTATCCCTTTTTTAATGATTCCCACCATTCTGTTTGCTTTTTTGACTGCCGCTGCACGCTGAGTGGATGTTTGCAGAGAACTATCCACAGTGACTCCAAGATCTGTCTCGTGAGTCGTTGTAGCTAAATTAGTCCCCATCGTTTCATATGCATAGTGGGGATGATGTTTTCCAATGTGCATCACTTTGCATTCATCAGCATTAACATTCACTTGCCATGTTGTTGCCCAATCACCGTGTTTTGTGCAATCCTCTGGAAGCTCTTCACAGCCTGCTTTGGTCTCCGCTATCTCGAGCAGTTCATCAGTCTCATCTGCAAATTTTGCCACCTCGCTGTTCACCCCTTTCTCCAGCTCATTTATGAATATGTGGGATGAGTTGCTTCCACTGGCGCAAGTGGGACCAACTCATCCATGGGTACCTGAAGCAGATAGGCCAGGCCTCGGCTCCGTGCCTGTGTGTGCTGAGACAACACACAGAGGTAGCAATTTATTGTAATATTGGTTCCCCCAAGCAAAGGGGAAATAGAGGAAGAATTAGTGCCTCCTCTGTGGCTGCTCTGGAAGCCAGGCAGTGTACTCTTTGAGGGCAAGGCTATACCTGAAGGCAGAGCCTAGTTCAGTGGATTTTTAAAGCACAGCAAGAAGACCAGGACTTTAACAGGTCTTACGTATTGATGGACGTAACCTCCATGAATTAATTAGCCAGGATGGGTAGCGATGGTGTCCTTAGCCTCTGTTTGTCAGAGGCTGGGAATGGGCGACAGGAGAGGGATCATTTGATGATCACCTGTTTCTGTTCACTCCCTCTGGGGCATCTGGCATTGGCCACTATCAGAAGATGGGTCACCAGGCTAGATGGAGCTTTGGTCTGACCCAATGTGGCTGTTCTTATGTTCTTAAGACCTAATTCCATATGGGAGTGAGAGGTGACGAGAGGACCCTCTAAGAGCAGCATTTTCAAATGTAGGTGCCTAGAATAAGGCACCAAAATCTGTATCTGGGAGTTCAGGGGCATGCCCACCCTCCCCTCCCCCCAGGCAGCAGTGGCACAGAACTTCTTCAGCCACTGGGGGAGAGAACCTTTCACCCGTCCTATGCTGTGGTGGAGGGGGAGGAGGAACCAATTACTCCTGACATGTGGAGGGAGGCACAGAAAGTGCACCCCCAAAAGCAGCCAAATGTTTATTCTTGGGCATGCCCTTATGGGCAACTGAATCCAAGCAGAGCTGTCATTCAATTCTAGGTGCCCAAATATGCATGATGGTGTCTTATTTTAGGCACCTATGTTTGCAAATGCTGGCCCATACCTCAGTTTCCCCATCTGAGTAATGCGATCTGCCTCTGAGACTGATAGCAAAGCCTACGAGTTGGGCAGGAGTGTGAATGGAGGGAAGGGGTCCTAAAAGATGTACCAAGTGACGAGACAGATACCAGTGGAAGGGAGGCAGAAATTGTTTCATATTTCAGTCTCCCTTAGACCAGCTTTTAACATCTGGGGAAGGCTGCCGTCTCCAGGAAATCAGAGATCTCAGCACTAAATATTTTTAGCAAAAAATGACTCCCAGAGGGACTAGAATGTTTGTTAGCCTGGGAGCAAAGGTGTGTAAACACTAAGAACAGGCATCGAGCGAAGAGGAGAAGACACAGGAGGAGGCGACAGGGATAAATAAGGCAGAGGGAAATAGAGACAGAGAGGAGAATGGAAGTCTAGGCATGAAATAGACCAAAATCTCCTTCCTGGGAGCTGCTGAGCACCTGAGTGGCATCAATGGGTGTTAAGGGCACTGAGCTCACAGAATCAAGCTCAGGGGAGAACCAGTCTCTGTCACATTCAGGAGCAGAAATTATTTCAGATGCCCCACACTCACTTCAGTGGCAGCAGCTCAGTAGGGCTCAGAGTTGTCAGCTGGCTCGGCCCCTCTGCTGACAAATATCTGCCCTTGGGCTCCTGGATTTAAACTTGGTTTGGATGGGATCTTAGGAGGCTGTGGCTGCAGACAGATTAGTGAGTGGGCAGGGGAAGGGGCGCCGATGGTGCAGACAGCCTGAGAGCGGAGCAGCTTTGTGGCACGGTGCTTCCCGCACAGTTGTCATTCAAACAACTGACTGTTTCCGTGGGGAAGAACCATCAGGCTGCATGGGGTGCACAGGAAGGCGTGTTGCTGATAGAGAGGAACCTTTGCTGAATCAAAAGGCTCTAGTTTGGAGGCCCATGGGGAGACAACCTGGATTCTGCCCATGGGGGTAGTTGAGAGACACAGCTCTGACCCCGAGCCCATCTCCCTCTTGGCTGGCTTGGTGTTAGGCGGGTGCCTGTCAGGTGGTGGGAAAATGGATCTTTGATTGACCGTAATTCATCTTTCTGCTTCCACTCCCCATCTCCTGTTTTCATGTTAATTATAATTTTATGTTCCTTGGTTCGGTTTCTTTTGTTCATTTAATAACATTGGCTGCCTGGGAGAGAAGAAATAATGAATTTTTATGAAACACAGCACAGAGGCTGAGTAGGAATGCAGTTGAAAGGCCCTGGAGCTCTTACACTAGTTTCACATCCCACTCAGCCTTGCCAAGCAGAGAGCATCCAAGGAGCAGCAGAGAGGGTGGGCTTTGCAGAATACATGGGCGGGGCACCCATGGGAGGTGTATCAGCCACACGGGAGGAATATCAAGACCTTCCCTCTCCAGCGCAGGCTTGTTTGGCTTTGCAGATGGCTAGCAAGGAATCCGGGATGGATCCACCCACCTGCAGTGGGACCCTGATCTGAGGTGCTTTGCTTTTCCACGGCCAAAGTATCTAAAGCAAGGAGTTTCTGCAAGACCAAAAAGCTTCCTGGAACTAGGTGGCTTCTTGAATTGGAGGAGTTGGGGAGGTCTCCAAATACAGTTTCCTAAGTGATATCTGCTGCTGCCTCTGATTGGTGGCTTTTTCGGCTGGTCATTTCTGAGCACCACAAGTCTACAGTACCCTTGGTGGTCCACACAGACCATCAGTGGTCCACAGCCTCTCTCCAGAAGCCTGGGCACTTGTCAAGTGGCAAAGGAGGGCATTACTGGATTGGAAATAGCTCATCTGTCACTGAGGGGTGGATCCAGTGAGGACAATCCCCTGTGTGGATCAGGGGCGGCCCTAGACTAGCTGCCAGCAACTGGAGCCCTAGGCAAACCATGCAATTGGCGCCCCCCCACCCCCACCCCAAGGGCAGATATAGGCTGAAGTTTTTGATTCTGTGGCTGGGGAGAGGGGGGCTGGGGATGGAGTTCTGTGGCTGGAGACGGGGAGTGGGGAGAGGGAACAGGGTGCCAGTGGGGGGAGAGTCCCCTGCACCCGCCTCCTCCCAGGATTCCTGCCCCCCCAGAGGGAAGCCAGCGTGCGCCTCTCCAGGGGAGACTCCCACCCTCCCATGGTGCAGGGGAAGCCAGCACGTGCCTCCCCCGGGGCCGACCCCTCTCCTCCCGAGGGGTGGGGAAACCTCCGTGTGCCTCCTCCCACAGGATCGACCCCCCCCCTCCCATGGCCAGAGAACCCCTGCACATGCCTCTCCCGGGGCCAACCCCCCCTCCCACGGTGCAGGGAACGCCCACGCACCACCTCCCCTGGGGCCAACTCCCCACACTCCTCCTCTGGGTCTGAAGCCAGGCGTTACAGGAAGGGGAAGTGGCAAGGAATTTGGAGCCCCATTTAACTCAGTGCCCTAGGCAGCTGCTAGGGTTGCCAGGTGTCCAGTTTTTAACCGAACAGTCCAGTATTTGAGTTTTCTGTTCAGGAAAAAATTGAGAAACTATAATTGAGTAAATAGAACTGTCCAGTATTTTCTCAATCAGATGTAATGTAGAGTGATGTAATGTCAAGTGTGTCCAGTATTTTTGTTGAAACCATCTGGCAACCCTAGCGGCTGCCGAGTTTGCCTATAGACATGGGCCACCCCTGGTCTGGATGATGAGTAGCCGCACGAAGGACATCACTTTTATTGGTGTTCAAAAGTCGACTTAAGATATGCAACTCCAGCTATGAGAATAGCGTAGTTGCAGTCGACCTACCTTAAGTCGAATTTCCCATCAACTTCCCTTAATCCTCTCAACCCTGTGGAGTACCAGAGTTAACAGAGGCACCATCAGCATTCAATTTAGTGGGCCCTTACTAGACCTACTAAATCAAACCCTGGAAAATCTCTCTCTGGAGCATCGATCTCCAGGTAAGTATAGACAAGACCCTAAGATTCACGAGAAACCTCCAACATTCCCTACTCACAGTCCTCTGTGCTACTCCTTCTCCAGAGGATAAATTGCCCTCATTGGGTCTGTTCTTGTTTGCCCACTCAAAGGGCTCTTTTTCTGTTTCTCATCTTCCCTCTGCTCCTCTCTCTGCCTCTGCCTCCCTGAAGACCAGTTCTTAGAATGGACAGGTAGCTTAATGCTTAGCCCTGAGTTCAACCCAGAGGCTGGAAGATGCGGAGAATAGTAGGGAGGGGGCAGGGCCGGCTTTAGGAAGTGCAGGGCCCAATTCGAACCCTTTCGACAGGACCCCAGCAGCCAGGATTTTTTGTTGACCAAAAAAAAAAAAAACCACACACAAATATTGGTTGAGAAAAAAAAAAAAACCCACAGCACACAAAAACCACAGCTCCTTTAAGTCCCCAGCTGCAGGGCAAAGTCTCGCCATCCGACCAAACCCAGGGGCCCACTTACCCCTCCTGTGCCGCACGGAAGCCGCCGCGCTCCTCCGGGGCCAATGCCCCCTCCCACAGTGCTCCTGGCACACCAGCACACTTCTGGATTTAGGGCGCGGAGCCCTCTTGCTTTAGGGCGCGGGGCCCGATTCCAGGGAATCGGGCGAATCGGCCTAAAGCCGGCCCTGAGAGGGGGTGAGGCCCATGAAACGCTGTCCTGTTGGCAATGGGGTAATTTGCATAGAAGGCCTTGTAAGCAAACGAGGTGACCAAAAAGGGCAGAAATGCAGGAGACGTGGTGACCAAAAAGGGCAGACAAGGGGTTCAGGAAAATGATGATGAAGCTATTTCTATGGCTCTGTTACTGAAGGTAACAGAAGATGAGGGTGCTCCTGCTGATAGACACGACTAGCAGGCTGTGACGAGCGCGAGTCAGACTCTCCGGATGAAAGTGGTTATCCTGATGAGGAAGTTAAGATACCTGTGAATGTTACAGACGACAATATTGTGCTGCCACGAGGACAAACCTCATCCTGGTTCCTGAGCAGAACCACAGAAAAGTACCACCGCAGAGGCTCCATCCCAGATTTTACACAGAGCGTTGGCCAGACGGGACTCTGGGAGTTTCATCAGTGCTGTGGGGCTGTGCATGCAGTGTGGACCCAGGGCTGGCCTTACCATGAGGCAAACTGAGGCGGCTGCCTCAGGTGCCAGGCTGTGGGGGAGGGTGGCTCCACTAGTACCCAGAATGTAGAAAATTGTGTCTGTTGCTGGTGCAGCAAGGGGGCATGGGAGCGTTATTTGAGCTCCCCACCTCAGGTGCCAAAATGTTGTGGGCTGGCCTTGTGTGGACCGGATCAAAGCGCTTCTACTTTCACACCTCATGAATGAATCCTGGTGTCTGGATTTAAGGAATGGCCTGGTAACCTGGGTGTGACCACTCCGCACCAACTGGCAGGGGCATTACAAGAATATCCTGGTCCTGGTATGCAGGGGCAGCAGGTTTGCAGAAATGTTGGTGGTGCCCCAAACACCCAGAGCCTGCACCCCTCCTCCCTAAGTCCCCTTCCCCACCTGCCTAAGGCTCAGGGAGGGGGTTGAGTGGAGGGAGGGGTGCAAGGTCTGAGAGGGAGTTTGTGTGCTGGCTGCAGGCTCTGGACTGGAGCAGAGGATTGGGATGCAGGAGAGGGTCTTAGGTACAGGTTCTGGGATGGAGTCTGAGTGCTGCTGGGTGCAGGCTCTGAGTTGGGGCAGGAGGTGGGGGTGCGGGAGAGAGTGAGGGTGCAGATTCTGGGAAGGAGTTTGTGGGCTGCCAGGTGTGTGGGGAGATGGAGATGCAGGAAGGAGTTCGGAAATGGAAGGGGGTATGGTGCAGGAGGGAGAGGGTTGGGGGTGTGGCATTTACCTGGGGCACCCCTCTCTGACAGTAGCTCCTAAGTGGGAGGGAGGGGTCTGTGCCCACTGCTGCCGGGAAGCACTGCCCCCACAGCTTCCCATTGGCTGCTGGGCACTGAGACGGGGGGCAGTATAAGGAGGAGACACATACACCCCTGGGACATAGGGACATCCCGGCAGCTGTGCTGGACAAGTGGCTGGAAACTGCACTAGCCCTACTGTGCTGCTGGTGGTGGCAGTGGTAGGCCCCAGACCATTTTAATTTGCCAGGAGCCACCAGGCAGGGACAGGAGAGAAATTGGGGAAGGAGGTGGCAGACAGAGCTGGGGAAAAGGCCCAGTCCTGGACTTCGGTGGAGCCGGGCTCCAGGCCAGGAATATTCCTAGTGCCCAGGCATCTAGAACTCGCCACCCATGCTGGTGTGTTCATTCTACTTGACGGAAGAATGTTGTGTGCAGTCTTAAGCGAAAGGCAGGCTCATGTTGGTCAGTCCCAGCACTGTGAAGTGTAGGTACCGATCAGTCAGGAGCTACGGACACATACTGAAAATAGGTTCCTCAAGTCTGTCTACACTACAGGGAGAGTCGACAAAAAGAGGTGTGTTCTCCTGCCTCTTGGATGACATGCATGGTAAGCCAACAACATGGTAGTCCTCCAAACATAAGAAGGGCCGTGCTGGCTTAGATCAAAGGTCCATCTAGCCCAGTATGCCGCCCTTGGATATGGCCAATGCCAGGTGCGGGGCCGTCCCTATCAATACACAAAGTGCACATCTGCACAGGGCATCAGGAAATTTGAGGCACCCAATTCTGTGGTGGCCTAGGCAGTTGCATGCTGCATTTGGGGCAGCGTTGGCTCCGGCAGCCACCCCCATCATTTGGCTGCCCCCTGGGCTGCACCCAGCAGGGCCATCCCTAGAACCTGGGACAACTCCCTTCCCCCTGCCTCCAGACCTGCCCCACTTCTTCTGTCCCTGCTCCGCCCACACTCTACCCCCATTCCCCCCCGAGTGATGTGGCCTGTGGAGTTAGCAGGGGGCCTTATGATGGCAGAGGGGGTTGGGCCCACCCCCACATTCACTGGCAGCAGGAGGAAGCAGAGTGGCCTGGCCCCAGCCCACTCAGATCCCTGCCCCTGGTGAGTGCACAGTCAGCCAGGAGAGCGGAGTAGGCTGGGTCAGGGTCTCTCCGCTTCCCCCCAACATAAAGGAGTCACCCCCAAGGCTAGGAACTCCATCCTGGCCAATAGTCATTGATGGACCTATCCTCCATGAACTTCTCTAGTTCCTTTTTCAGCCCTGTTATAGTCTTGGCCTTCACATCAAAGTCAGCTGGAGGGTGGGAGGAGGAGTGAAATCAATAGAAAGGCAGCACATCCGCAAATACACCACAGAGGGTTATCCTATCGCTGAGTAAAAAAAAATTAACTTTGGGGACTAGAAGGGCCTTTTTTTTCCCTGCACCTAGGAAATGATGGAGCAGTGCAGGGTCAGACTCTGTCCTGGCTGAAAACTTCTTTAGACAAAAAGTTAGCCTGTTCAGTTCGGTGTCCAGAAAATGTGCTATGGTTTTGTTTTATATATAAGTCTCTAGCTCCCATTATGTGTCCTGACCCTCTCTGTTAATAATCTGATTGTTATTTCCACTAGAAATATAGCTTCATGCTGTGGTATTAGGAGCTGAATCACTCCAGCTGGTGTTTGTGCTGTTCCCGGGGGCACAGCAGAGCAGGTATTACTGTGGGCGTTCAGGGAAGGGGCTGAAAGGAAGAGAAAGCTTCAAAAGGGCTCAGGGACTGAGGAGCACTGACTTAATATACAAAGCAAAGTGAGGGCTGGCCGGGCCTAGCGGGGATGGTTTGGGTGTCTAACGGGCTGGCTGTGTCCGGGAGCTGACACTCAGTTAAGCACAAGCAAGGCTCCCTTGGACTGGCAGCAGGGGTGACACACAAGGTGAGATGGAAGTGAGAGTGGAAGTACAAGATCAAAGCACTTGGATTAAGGTTGTGACAGGCTGTGATAACATCTCTCATATGCTATCAAGATACCAGCTCTGGCCTCTGCTCTGCCTCTGGAGCCAGGCTTCACTGCCTGCTTGTTACATGTTCAACTAAGCACCTTTATGCTTTCTCCCAGTAGGTTTCACCTCATGCTTGGCAGGGTTGCCAGGTGTCCGGTATTTTACCGGACAGTGCGGTATTTGCGCTCTTTGTCCAGTAAAAAAAATCAGAGAATACTGGACATGTGCAATGTCCAGTATTCTCTGATTTTTCCGGCTGTGCACCAGACAGAAGCCTGGTGTGGGTGGGGGAAGCAGCTGGAAGGTGGAGCCACAATCGGCGCTGGGAGCCTATGATTGTTATAAGGAACACTGGTCCTGGCCCATAACTGGGGCTCCCTGTTGTTGCTCTGATACAGACAATTAATAATTAGGGCCCACTGATGAGGATGATTGTGGTGATGAAGATGAGGCCCAGACGTGGAAACGATGGGAAGTAGAAGACTTATGATGAGGATGCCTCTGAGATCAGACTCAACTGCGCCACAATGCTGATAAATTGGAGCAAGAGGCCAAAATCAATTACAGGAGGTGCAGTGAGAACAAACATAACAGGATTTACCTGGGGAGGAGTAATCAAATGCACACATAGAAAGGGGGACTTAGTGGCGAGGCAGCTGGCAGAAAACGGAGAGGATGACAAATGGAAAAGTCAACAATACAACACTCTTGCATCAGAGGCTGGGGTGTTGGGGAGTCATACGGAAGAGATGCTCATTCCACTCGGTGCTGGGCTGGCTGCCGGCAGGAGCCTGCGCTCAGTGTTTAGCTCCACGTTTGAGGATCAGAGATCAGAGGAGAGTTTGAGAAGTGCATAGGAAATACTCCCCTGGGGCAAGGCTAGGAGAAAGTGGCACAGTGAGCCGGCAAGAAATGAGGCAGAGCTACAAACACATGAAAGGAACAGTTGTTGCCTGCTGAAGGTGGAACAAGAAGTAAGCCACTCAAAAGGCCAGCTGGGAACATTTAGGTTAAACTGCAAAAAAAAAAAAACCTCTGAGATGAGTTCAGCCTAGAAATAATTCATGAGGGGAGTTCCCTGAGGAGGCCGCCCGAGCCTAGCAGTGGCTCATGGGCAGAGGGAAGGCAGTTGGCTTAGCCGGACCTAGCATGGGGAGGTGCATTCTGCCCACCCTGTGGACCTGTACTGGATGCCAGAAACAGTGGTGGGAGCATGTTCAGGACAGTGCACGGGCAGGACTGGGGTACAGGTGAAAGCCCCAAAACCACTGAAATTTGGGGAACACGTAAGTGGGATATGGCCATCACTGCCACCAGGAGGAACCTCCAAGTCACAGTCAGCTCCAGCACCGCCCCCAGAAGTCTCCAGGTCACAGTCAGCCCCAGCACCGCCCTCAGGAACCTCCAGGTCACAGTCAGCCTCAGCACCGCTCCCAGGAACCTCCAGGTCACAGTCAGCCTCAGCACCGCTCCCAGGAACCTCCAGGTCACAGTCAGCCCCAGCACCGCTCCCAGGAACCTCCAGGTCACAGTCAGCCCCAGCACCGCTCCCAGGAACCTCCAGGTCACATTCAGCCTCAGCACCGCTCCCAGGAACCTCCAGGTCACAGTCAGCCCCAGCACCGCTCCCAGGAACCTCCAGGTCACAGTCAGCCCCAGCACCGCTCCCAGGAACCTCCAGGTCACAGTCAGCCTAGCTAGCTGACAAATCCAGGCTCTCTGTCCCAGGAGAAGGGGCAGAAGTTGGTTTTGGCAGGATTCCCGGCTGTGGGAATAAGAAGGTTCAGGGGCCTGGAAGTGAAAAAGCAGAGTGTGCCCACCCCTCCCAGTCCCCTCCGCAGCCAAGCAACAGCTCCTCCCTCTGCTTTCAGAATAAAACCAGGGCCTGAAACCTCATCTGAGCTCCAGGGCTCTGCTTGTCCCTCATAAGTGGGGGAAACAGGAACTAGACCCTTTCACGTCTCTGCTCTGCCTCACTTCCCCGCCCCTGCGCCCAATCACACAAGCTAGAGGAGCCCCAGAGCCACCCTAAGTCTGGGCCATAATGCTGGCTGCATTCTAGCCAGAGCCCCTCCTATTTTAACAACATCACTGACATTATGGGGCTGGAAGGGTATGGCCAGCTCACTGGGGGAATCTTCAGTCTCCTCCAGCAGTACAAAGGGGATGTGATGTCTGGGATTTATTACGATAAAGCATGAAGTAGAAGCAAACAGCACTTACCCATTCAATGTCTCCATTGTACCAGTCAACAAATACCACAAGCCCAGCTCCAGGGGCCAGGAGCTATCTTATTTCTTGTTATCTATCGTCTGCCCTGCCCTCCTCCACCTGCTCTTGCACCATCTCTGGTTTTTCTCCATCTGGTCAGCTCTGCCCCCTCACCTCTCTCCATGAAAGGGAAAGGTAGCTCAAAGATTCCTAAAAAAAACAGCAAGCAAATGGTCTGGTAGCATTTTATAGACTAACAAAACATGTAGATGGGATCATGAGCTTTTGTGGGCACAGCCCACTTCTTCAGATGACTAGAGGATAAGGAAACTCGAAATAATTAGAAGTGGGAGAGGGGGAAGAAAGATGTTCTGTCATCCACCCCCCTACCTCTATGCATAAAGTATCAGGAGAAAGGGTGTTAAACCTGAGTAGATAAAGATCAAAGTCAGTGGCTGGATAAGGCAGGAGGGATACCATTCAGAAACACACCATTCAGAACACACCATACGAGCCATCATCTATAGCCAAGCCCTTCGATACAACTGCATCTGCTCTAATCCCACTGACGGAGACCAGAAACTTCAGGATCTCTATCAAGCATTTATAAACCTCAACTACCCACCCAGAGAAATAAAAAAGCAAATTGAAAGAGCCAGACGAATACCTAGAAACCAACTACTTCAAGACAGACCCAAGAAAACCAACAATAGAACACCACTTATCATCTACAGCCCCCAACTTAAACCTGTCCAACACATTATCAATAAACTACAGCCTATACTGGAACAGGATACTAAACTCTGAGAGGCTCTGGGAGACAGACCCAGAGTCTCCTATAGACAACCACCTAACCTCAAGATGATTCTTACCAACAACCACAGGACATACCACACTAATACCAACCCTAGTACCTTCCCTTGCAACAAACACCATTGCCAGCTTTGTCCACATATTCACTCTGCTGATACCATTATTGGACCCAACCAAGTGAGTTATAAGATCAAGAACACATATTCCTGCACATCCAGAAATATAATTTATGCAATCATGTGCCGAAAGTGTCCATCCTCTATGTACATTGGACAAAGGTCTCAGACACTTCGCCAAAGGATCAATGCCCACAAAACAGATATCAGACAGGATCACAAAGAAAAAAAAGTTTCTTGCCATTTCAACCAGAAAGGACATTGTCTCAACGACTTGATTACCTGCATCCTGCTTCAAAGACCTTTTAAGACTTCACTTCAAAGAGAATCCTCTGAACTGTCATTCATGCTTAAATTTGACACTTTACACTCACATTTGAATAAAGACGCTAATTATCTTACCCATTACAAAGATAGTTTCCCCAATTATCACCTCTAATATCATTAGCTCACAGACATTTACCTCCCCCCTTTCCCCCCCTCCATCTGTTCTGAAATTTGATTTGTCCTTTTCATATGTGTTTATTTTTTTTTAAATTGTATCCTTTGGTATATATGGTTGTGACAATTTTCTTCCACTATTTGATCTGAGGAAGTGGGTCTGGCCCACAAAAGCTCATCACCTATTAAACCATCTTGTTAGTCTTTAAAGTGCTACACAGTCCTGTTTTTTGATTCAGAAAGTAGTTAGCACCTTCATTGATAAAGGTTCCACCACCCCATATCTTGATTAAGTCCATAATTAATTGAATTGAATTTGCATATGTATTGTAATTCCAAGGTTTTCCTGTGGATTTGACTTAAGGAACTGGCCTGTGACAAGATTCCTGCCCAGGGGTGTGTCTAGACTACATGCCTCCTTCGACGGAGGCATGTAGATTAGCCAGATCGGAAAAGGGAAATGAAGCCGCGATTAAAATAATCGCGGCTTCATTTAAATTTAAATGGCTGCCCCGATCTGCCGATCAGCTGTTTGTCGGCAGATCGGGGGAGTCTGGACGCGATGCCCCGACAAAGAAGCCTTTCTTCATCGACACAGGTAAGCCTCGTGAAACCAGGCTTACCTGTGTCGATGAAGAAAGGCTTCTTTGTCGGGGCATCGTGTCCAGACTCCCCCGATCTGCCGACAAACAGCTGATCGGCAGATCGGGGCAGCCATTTAAATTTAAATGAAGCCGCGATTATTTTAATCGCGGCTTCATTTCCCTCTTCCGATCTGGCTAATCTACATGCCTCCGTCGAAGGAGGCATGTAGTCTAGACACACCCCAGGATGCCTGCTGCCTAGGGGGAATAGGATAAGTCTGGGATGGTGTAGGCCTGGTAGCTTACTCAGCCAATAAGGTTGACAATCCTCCAGGAATAAAGATTAAGCTTTAATTAAAGCTTATGTCATGTGATGAAACCTCCCGCAATTTGCCCAACCAGAATTCGTGACTCTATCGGCCAGTCTACCATCAATTCCCTCAGGTCGGCCAGCCATACAACTTAAAAAACTGAGGCCAATTAGTGTATTTTGTAAAACAGCAGGGGCTCTACGATTGGCCTCCACATCAAAGACATTTCTAGCTTTCCAGCCACTCAGTCTCCCTGCTCACATGGCACTCAGAGCCTTCAACAATTACATAGTGCCCTGCTACAATCAACCTCAAGTGTTCAAATATCATAAAGGTGCTTTAAAAATAATACATCTGTGAGGAAAGGGGTGTTTGCATTCTGAACCTTTAGGATATACTTGGCTTATGTTTGTAGGCTTTTCTCTTCAACCACAAAGGCTGGAAACTTACTGTTTTTCCATAATGAAAGCTCAAATTTCCACTAAACAGCCTGAGGAGAGCAAGTAACCCACAGCCGTGAGGCTTAAGGTTTTGTTTTAATATGGCTAGAAAGGTGAAAAGTCACAATCTGATTGGCTGGTTGGACTCTTTGGACAATTTATCAGTTGCAGGCTGTATTCCAATAACATACAGCTGGGATCTCTTCAGTGGCTGGCTGCATCCACCTGTGAAGTGCAAGGTGGTGGCAGTGAGAGCTAAAGTGGGCACAGGATAGATAAAGATAATACAGGCCTCCAGGGGCTTATTCCAAATTTCTTTTTTCACTAGGAACATTTTTTTTTTACAGTGGAAAGTTATGTGTGTCTTTCTCCCATCCATACACGTTCCTTGGAAGGACCAGGTGCAATTGGGTTCCATCCTGGTGGTGGCTTGTGTTCTCCAAGCCTGTCCTAGGCCTGGTTTCCATGGGAACCCTGGCTGAGAGCTGGGGAGGATGTACTGAGTTCCTTCCTTCTGGGTTTTCATAGACAGACCTACCATAGATGCTGGAACTACAGGTTTTGGGGATGCTGTAGCACCCCCTGGATTGAAGTTGATTTGTTACATACAGGATTTACAGTGTGGTTCAATGTCTCTCACCACTCCCACTATAAAAAGTGTTCCAGCCCCCCTGAGACTAAGAATGGAGTAGACAGGAATCTGCTTCCCTTCACAGGGAGGAGGGTGTGAGAGCCCAGCCCTACAGGAGCTGTTGTTTTGCTGCTAAAAGTGGAGGACTAAGGTCACAATCTATAAGGGGGTCAAGCAGGTACAGATCCTTGTTCCCAGTGGGACTTTGTGTGGCAGTAGGGCCCCCATAGGACTGGGCCAAAGTGAGAAACAGGGAGTGATCATCCCTGTCTCAGGCTGTGTCTACAGTGGCACGATCTTGCGCCAAAGCGGCCGCTTTTGCGCAAAAACATGCTGCCTGTCTACACTGGCGGGGAGTTCTTGCGCAAGAACACTGACGTTCTAATGTATGAAATCAGTGCTTCTTGCGCAAGAACTATGATGCTCTCACTCAGGAATAAACCCTCTTGCACGACTGTTCTTGCGCAAGAGGCCAGTGTAGACAGGCAACATGAATTTCTAGTGCAAGAAAGCCCGACAGCTAAAATGGCCATCGGAGCTTTCTTGCGCAAGAGAGCGTCTACACTGGCACGGATGCTCTTGCGCAAAAGCGCATTTCTTGCGCAAAGGCACATGCCAGTGTAGACACTCTCTTGCGCAAATACTTAAACGCAAGAACGCTTACATTAAAGAGTATTTGCGCAAGATCATGCCTATGTAGATACAGCCTTAGTGTTTGAGCCAGGCTGGGCACTTTCCACACTTTACATAGTCTTTCCTGCTGGCCAGAGGTGCCTGGACATTTGTGGTATTTTTATTGTTACAAATCCAAGGGCTTTCCTGGTTGTTGCTCTGCTGCTCCTTGTGTCTGCTCAGAACTTCAGAATGACAGCGGGGGCAGGATTAAAATTCTTTATTAAAAAAAGCTGAGAAACACTAGTCTAAGAGATCATTTGCAAAGCTGCAATATGCTGAATGTGTGTATTCCATTTGTGTATGTGTATCATTCCTGTATCTGAAGTTAGAAATGTGAAGTATAACCCTGTTTTACTAATATAGACATGCTAAGGGGGCCATTAAAGGTATTTTGGAAACTTCATGGCTCAAGCATAAGGACAAAAATCTGTAAATGGGGTTGTTTTTCCTATGAGCCTATCTGCAGGAGAGGCTGAGAGTCTACACAAAGACATATGTTTAGGTCCTCTGATGCTGGGACCCATCTTGGTCTTTGTACTTCTCCATTGAAAATGAAAAAAAGTTTAAACTGAACACAAAGGATTCCCACCTTAGGCAAAATCTGTACAAAGGTGGGAAACCAAACAATAGAGGCAGCTATTGACAGATGTCAGGACACCCCTGCTTACTACCCGAGATGACTGCTGGAAACATCTAAAACTGAACAGGGGAAAGGATCAAGCCTAGACTGTTCCAGATTGTGAAAAAACTACTGTTAGGGTAAAGTAACAAGTTTCTTAGTGTATTAGGCTTAGTTGGTGCATTTTGTTTTATTTTACTTAGTGACTTACTTTGCTCTGTGTGCTGTTACTTATAACCACTTACATCCTACCTTTAACACTTCATAAAATCCCTTTTGTTTATTAATAGACGCGGCATGAACAATTGTTCCCATGGGGGAAGCAGCTGTGCATCTCTCTCTACATAAGAAAGAGGCAGGCAAAATGAGCTTGCTCTGTATGTTACTTTATACGGAGTAAGATGGATTTATCTGGGGTTCTGGTTCCACTGGGGCTGTGCACCTGGGTGCTGAGGCAAGTCCCTTTAGCTGAGTCTTCCCAGAGCTGAGCTGATCTCAGTGTTGGTATTACTCTGCTGAGGGCTGTGATCAGTGCTGGAGGAGGCCAGAGGGCCTGGCTTCGCAAACTAGGGTAAAGAGGGCACCCAGTAAGGCAGGAAAGTTGGCTCAGTGGTATTTCAGCACAACAAGTGACTGTCACAAGGGGATCTCTGTGACTGAATCCAACACACAGGCCACTGAGTGAGGCGAGAGAAGGGGTTTGGAAATGGACAGCAAGACCCAGTCATCCCCTCTGACATGGCCTCTGCTCCTTACCATTGCAGTTGGCCTGGTTCATAATGGCCTGATTCTGTTGTGCTGTGTTGGCATAAGGGAGGAGGAAATGGCTGCTGGGGAATATCCTGACATAAGGGAGGGGTCCCTCATTAGGTAGGTGGGGTGGGAGGCGTAGCTGGTGGCTCAAAGGGGGCCACAGCTCATAGCCATGGGTTAAGTGACTTGCCCAAGTTCACCAAGCAAGCATGTGACAGAGCGAGGACTTGAACTGAGATTCCTAAATTGCGAGCCAATGCCCTGCCCATTGAGTCAGCCTTCCTCTCCGAGCAGCCTGCTCTGCACTAGCTCTGTCCAGGCTCTGGATTTACAGCCTCCTGCGATACACCAGCATCATCCAACCGCTACATTTCTACAGGCCTGTTCTCTGTTCCAGGCATGTTCACAAGAGCGAAGAGACCTGAGAGCAGAATGTTTTGTACAAACTCCGGCCTGGAAGACGTGATCGAAGCCAACAGCCAAGAGGCTCTGAACAGACATTATTCCCATTTCCCTAGGAATCTGGAGGAGAGAGCCGCCTTATTGAGCAGTCCAGCTACTGGGGCCTTCCAGTCACTCTGTGGCTACGTCTACACTGGCCCCATAAAACGGAATAGTCATGCAAAGCAGGTAAGTCAGAATAGGGAAATCCGTGGGGGATTTAAATATCCCCCGCAGATTTAAATAAACATGTCCGCCGCTTTTTTTCCGGCTTGGGGAAAAGCCGGAAAAAAGCGTCTAGACTGGCGCGATCCTCCGGAATAAAGCCCTTTTCCGGAGGATCTCTTATTCCTTCTTATTGCAAGTAGGAATAAGAGATCCTCCGGAAAAGGGCTTTATTCCGGAGGATCGCGCCAGTCTAGATGCTTTTTTCCGGCTTTTCCCCAAGCCGGAAAAAAAGCGGCGGACATGTTTATTTAAATCTGCGGGGGATATTTAAATCCCCCGCGGATTTCCCTATTCTGACTTACCTGCTTTGCATGACTATTCCGTTTTATGGGGCCAGTGTAGACGTAGCCTGTCAGTGTGAAGCTGTGTGTGTGGGGGGGGAGAGGGGGACTGATATGTTCAGAGGCTCTACTACTGGTGACAAGCACAGGGGAGACGCTGCTCTGAGTTCTGTCCCCAAGCTGCTTCTGTGTGACACGGCTGGGGATCTTGGTGCCTATAGGAGGCCAGGGACTCATTTCCTACCATTAGTGTAAAGCAGGGTCAAAGTACTGCAGTGGTGAGCCGGGGCAGTAAAACAAACACAGGCAAGGTGGCAGATGGCAGGTATTTCCTGGCAGCCAGGAGGCTCTATAGGAGGGGTAATGCAAAAACCTCGGTGCCTGATCCAAAGGCCAGTGAAATCACAGGGGGAGTTTACACAGACTGCAGCTCAGAGAGGAAAGTAGCCCAGTCAAATAGGTCACGAGCAACACAACATGGGCCTGTCAAGAGTGGATCTTTGCCCTGCGTCCACACAGTGCTAAGTTGAATCCATGACCGGGGCACCCAGGAGCTACAATAATATAAACAATAACAGCCGACTGAAGCTTCCTACCCCAGAGCATGCCTTCGAATGTCCAACGTAGGGCCTTCCTCACACTTTGCTTTGCCCATAAGAGACCCGTTTTCTAATGGAGACACCACGCCTTCCAAAAGGCCACTCCTCGATCCTCAACATTGCCCTGCCAGCGCCATGTGGCATTTGCGGAAGGCCCTGGCAAACGGCCCCATAATCCAGGGCCTGGTCTCTTTGCTCAAGGCGAGCTCACAGAAAGGCGTGGCAGGCGTAACGGGACCCTGCTCTGCGGCAACGCTGATGCAGGAGGGAGCAAGTCACTCTTCTGTTAAGGGCTGTGGGGTTATAGCATGAGCCATACAAAGCAAACAGCCCATGCAAACACTGTGAGCTGGAAGAAATATTTGATCCAAAGCCAAACTCAAACTTTATAAAGACAGAGACAGACCCAGCTTGCACCACAAGCATCGTGCCATGGGAAGTGCGATGGATGCTCCCTCTGTAATGAAAATACATATAAGTCCATAGGGCGTTCAGCCACCCTCAGTCCGATTATTCATATGGGGGATGCTGTAGCAAAGGCAAACCCCCTTATTAATGGGTGGGGACTGCAGCTCCCTCCACGTTCCTGTCCAGCACTTTGGCCCAAGGGAGAGTGTACTGTTCCACGGGGCTTTATGCAAAGCCTGGATCCTGCTGGGGCAGCAAGGAGGGTGGCTATCGGTTAGCAGGTTGCATGGCATCATCTCCCAGTGCTGAAGGTTTATTTGCCGCCACAGAAGGCTAGAAGGTGTATGTGTTCTGCAGAGGCAAGCTTCAGATTGCTGGTAGCATTGAGTCCACGTGAAAATTGCTAGGTCAGCGTATTGGATCCAGTCTGACCCCATTCCCTAATGGCTGGCCCC
Source organism: Pelodiscus sinensis (assembly GCF_049634645.1). Taxonomy (NCBI): domain Eukaryota; kingdom Metazoa; phylum Chordata; order Testudines; family Trionychidae; genus Pelodiscus; species Pelodiscus sinensis. The sequence goes on along the minus strand of NC_134714.1, from coordinate 125,800,841 downwards.
CTGCGTGACCAGGCCAGATCCCTGCTCTATTGAAGGACAGGCGGTATTGTGTCCCAGGCCCTGTCAAATGCTCAGGGAGGTCTGTGCACAGGGCCTGATCCAAAGCTTATGGGAGATTTTTTTTAGGAATCTGTCCATTGACTTCAATAGGCTTTGACTGGGGGTCTTGGTGTTTCCGTGCGTTCCTGTCTCTGCGTAAAAAAGAGGCTCCGAAGGTAATTCTGCCAGTGTCCTGTCTGGAAACTGGGGCTCTCAGCACTGTAACCTACTGCCTTCCATATCCTGCCTCTTTGCCCCATCCACACAGGGTAGGAGTCTGTTACATCTCCTCACTAGAGGTCCTTCAACATAAGGGCTGCATCTAGACTGGCAAGTTTTTCCGCAAAAACATGCGCTTTTGCCCAAAAGCTTGCCAGCTGTCTACACTGGCCACTTGATTTTGCGCAAAAGCACTGACATTCTACTGTCCGAAATCAGTGCTTCTTGCGCAAATGCTTTGACGTTCCCGTTTGGGCAAAAGCCCTTTTCCGGAAATGTTTTTGCGCAAGAGGGCCAGTGTAGACAACTGAAAACTGTTTTGCACAAAAAAGCCCCGATGGCGAAAATGGCGATCGGGGCTTTCTTGCACAAAACCGCGTCTAGATTAGCACGGATGCTTTTCCGCAAAATGTGCTTTTGCGGAAAAGTGTCCGTGCCAATCTAGACGCTCTTTTCCGGAAAAACTTTTCCATTAAAAGCATTTGTGGAAAATCAAGCCAGTCTAGACGTAGCCAAGATGTACAGAAGAGGTGGAGAACCTACGTCCTGGATCCAGCCCCTGACCAGCATTGGGGAGCCCATGCTGGTGCTCCAGACCCCCTGCTGTCCCACCACGGGGCTGGAGCACACAAAATTACTGCCTTGGGCTCTCCTGTGCTCTAGTGTGCAAGGGGAATGTGGGGTGTCTTTCTCCTTCTCAGTCAGGGGTCACGTCAGGGAGGGTTTGTGGTTTTTTTGCTTCTCACTCGTGTGCAGCCTCCAAGTGATTTTTCTGTGGGTCAGCGGCCCGCAACTCTAAAAAGGTTCCCCACCCCTGATGTACAGGCTTGCAACCTTAGTGCTTGTGTAATGTTGACAGGCGGAACTGAACCTGGGACCTCCGGGGCTTAGTGCCAAGCCTCTGCCACTTGTGCTAAAAGCCAGCTGGTGCTCAGCTAAGGCTGTAGAGCAAATTCATTCTCTCGCCTGTTCTGTAAGTGGTCTAAGTGCCACTATCTAGGACAGTGAACCACACGCAGTAGGTGTGTGGGTTACACGCGTGGGTGCTGGTTCACAATCTTTGGTGACCACCAAGCTGGTGGTCTGTCACATGCAGCGTGTGACAATAACTTGGTTCCTGGCTGCTTCTGAACCTTGTGTGGTCGCATGGCATTTGAGATCTGCCAATAACCTCTAGTTAACAGTCCTGCCAGGACCAGATAACCATGGGTTGGTGGCAGGGAGTTTTCCATGCCAGGACCAGGACTCTGTAACCTGCTCTGTCTGCCTTGGCCTGACAAAGCCAGGATCTAACTATCTGCAGGGTTCTCCTGGGGTATAGGTAGAAGCTCTTGCATGTGGGGATGTGTGGGTGAGTTTCCAGTTGCGCTTCTTTGTTAGCGAGGTTGTTTACTGGGCCTTAGGCTGTATGTATATGCTGTAAGTGATGTGGTCTTAATTACACATAGGCGGAGAGACTTGCTGATTGCAGAGTGTTATACCCTTAAATAACTAATTGGATGGATGAGTGTGTTCCCAGGGGTGGTAACACACCTGCCTGTTCATTTCCCCGCACAAGCACGCTCTACCCTGAGATACACAATCCACGTAATCTCCAACACAGAATCCCAGCACCAGGGCTCCACCCGCCCAGCACACACAAACACACACACACACACACACACACACACACACTCACAGACGTTAAATAACTCATCATTCCATTTAGTTGCGTGACCAGTTCTGTCCCCAGCAATAATGTTTACACAGAAGGACAAACAAGATGCTGCGTAGCCAGGCTGCACTTCCACTCCTGTCAGCAGAGGAAAGCGCTGCTGCAGGGCCAGGCTGTCACCGAGCTAATCTCACACAGAGATTACCCTCAACAGGGCGTGCCCTGAGACAAGGTGGGAACGAGGCCAGGGAGCTTGGAAGGGCCTGATCTGCATTGCTCCTGGAGTCATCAGGCCTGTAACCGTGGCTCTAACACAGCCTGGGGGAGAGATGACCTTGTGGTTAAAGCCCTGGTGCAGGCCTTTGGAAAGCTGGGTTCAGCCCTGCCACAGACGCCCTGTGTTGATATTGGGCAGGTCACTTAATCTCTGTCTCGCTCAGTACCTGTTCTGTGCATTTGCCTCCTACCAGCCTCACTCTTCAGAGCAGGGAGTACAGGCAGTCCCCGGGTTACGTACAAGATAGGGACTGTAGGTTTGTTCTTAAGTTGAATTTGTATGTAAGTCGGAACTGGTACATATTGTAGGGGAAACTCTAGCCAAACATTTCTCCAGAGCTCAGTTTTATTCTCCCACACCTCACTTCCCTCAGTCCTTTATTCTCAAGCTGAGGTGTCTGCTGAGAAAAGCCGCTCTGTGTCTCCCTGGTCTGCTGGGGGGGGGGAGAGGGAGCGCTAGCTTCGCGTCTCCCTGGTCTGCTGGGGGGAAGCAGCTAGTGCGGGGTTACCTCACCCCGTTTGTAAGTAGGGATCCGATGTAAGTCGGATCCATGTAACCCGTGGACTGCCTGTACTGTGTTGTGTTCAGCACCCAATGGGTTTGGTATCTCGGCCATGGAAGTGGGAATTTCCTGCAATATTTGTATGAATGGAAGTGATTTAGGATTGCTACCCAGTCAGTAGAGAAGGGTTCAAATGCTGCTCTGGGGCCCACCAGGAGACACGAGGGGCTTGTGTCATGGAACTGTCTGGGGTAGTATGAATGGGGTGTTAAAGATTGGCTGAAAATGAGTGGAGGATCCAAAAAGACAACGAGAACCCCAAGGACTGAACAACTAACAATGGGAAATTCAGGCCGGCACAACACAGGAACTCCATGTGGGCCTGCAGAAAAGAGACAGTACAGTCGGAGGTGACGGGGATTAGGATAAGTGCTGGCCTTGATGGAGACACAGCTGCTCCCATCTGGCCTGACACAGCGTGTAGGGTTGCCAGGTGTCTGGTATTGATCGGTCCGTCCGGTATTTGGACTCTGTGTCTGGTAAACAAATTGAGAAAATACCGTATATATAAATGCCTAATTAGGGAAGTTTGTCTGCTTTTCCCGGGCCCAGCTCGGCACCTGAAGGAAGTCCTCCTGGAACATGCAGCAATAAAAGGGGTTGCGACCGCATTTCGGCCCGACCTCCTGAATCCCCCCCCCTCCCATGGCGCTTTTTTCTTTTTTTTTGCTTGACAAATTTTTGTCCGGTATTTTTTTTGAAACCATCTGGTAACCCTAACAGAGTGACAGAACATCAGCGTAGCTCTGTCTTACCCTTTGCTCCTGTGTGCTCACTCAAGGATTTCCTGATGCCGGATCCCAGTTAACTAATACACCCTACTCTGGGGGTAGACAATGGGCAGACTATGGGCCAGATCTGGCCACCAGATGCTTTCAAATGGGCCCCCAAAACCTTTTTATTTACTTATCATCAATACTGTTATTTTTAAAAAAAATTATTTTCCCTGGAGTCTGGACCTTGACTACACCTTGACCAAGTCATTTGGATCTTGACAAAAAATAATTGCCTTACCCCTGCCCTACTCTCCTGCGGAAAGGCTGCCTGGTGGGCTGAAGCCCAAAAGCTCAGTCTTGGAGGTGTTGAGGCCATGTGGCCTACCCTGAAGGAGGAACCGGACCCCTGAAGGGATATTGCCTTGTTTAAAAGCAGGGGCCTAGCATAGCTGCCTAGGTACTGGTATAACCCAAGTCAATAGTAATAACACCACGCTCAATAATTCTGTGCACCCCTGCAGCGCCTACTCTTGGAGGATGTCAAAATACTTCACAGACAGCAAAGAATTATCGCTGGTTTACAGGCGGGGAGGTGAAGAGAACTTCACAGTCAGGCTGCGACTCCTCCAGTCCCCTGCACTAGCCAGCAGCAATGCTCCTTGTATTTGCAGTTTTGGTTCTCTTTTCCCTATGGCACTTTACCTCCCCCTAAAAGTGTACGTAATAACTATAATGAATAGGACTTATCACTCATGTAGCACTTTGCATCTCAAAATCACTGTACAAACGTTTAGGAATACAGCGTAAGAGTTAGAATCTACTTTTCAGAAGTCAGGGGGTGTTTATTGTGGTAGTTCATATATTTACCCTTTAGTGACTGTCTTAGGTGAGTCTGAATGACTTGGAAACTGTGAAGGTCTTGTCCTTTAGCCAGTCAGGCATTGTGTAATAAAGACCCAATATTTTGCCTCAGCTTCCTCCTAACTTTGGGGGGGCGGGGGAGTCTTGTGATAAACCAGTAGAGACTAGAAAGCAATCATGGCAGCTTTGTAGTTACGCTGTTCAAGGGTAGTTGAACCACAAGTTATTGATTTTGATACAGACTGGACCTCCTAAAACTGGGGCTCTCTGGTCTGACAAGATCCGTGGTCCTGCCAGACCATGGATATTGCTGGACCAGAGAGTCCTGGCTGGGAGCGCCAGTGGCAAGAGGGCTGGTGGCTCGGAGTCCGGCAGGGATGGGATGTGGAACTGGAGCCCCAGTAGCACAGGTAGAGCCGCAGCAACCCTGGTAGCGGGGCTGAGGATGCGGCAACCCCAGTAGCGGAGCTGGAGCTGGAGCTGGGGACACAGCCCCAGTAGCAGGGCCAGGGACGCAGCAGCACCGATAGCAGGGCCAGGGCTGGCAGCAGGGAGGGGAGGTGGGCTGGGGCGCTGGTAGCAAGAGACCTCCCGTGGTCCGGAAAATTCCCTCATTTGGGACCTGTCAGATCCTGAGGGACCAGAGAGGTCCAACCTGTACCACATGAAATGCTATGACCTGTGTAATGCATTCCGTCCATTCTAGCTTTGAAATCCTTGATGTTATCATGGATGTTTGAAAGGGAAGGAAATCAGATTCTCAAGCAGTCTTAACTGAAATGAAGCAGCCTAGGAGTCACAGTGTTATCCTGAGTTTGTTACTATTTTAATTAGTCCATCCTAGCAAATGCCTGGTTACAACTTGCTTTGATTAAAGTTGCAGAACAGTTTTCATTCTAACCCCCTATTTTAGTCACTTATGCGCTGAATTATTCATTTTTTGGATGGAGTTTCTTTGACCCCAAAGAGTAATTTTTATCCTAGGCTTGAACAAAACAAAACAGATTCCACCCCTTTTGAGCGTAAGGTGAATGAAAGAAATTCACTTTTCCCCCACTTGTGCAAAAGTTCAATGACTATTTTTTGAAGAGTACTAGAGCCAAAATGGCTGGGGATGGTAAATAGCAGTTTGGCAGGGAAGAAGACTTTTATTGAAGGGCAGCAGATAGCTGCCTCCTGGAAGAAATTCATTTTGATGTGGTCCATTTCTGGGTGTCTGGAAATCACATATTGAGTTTTCACAGCAGACTTTTTTGACTAGATTCATTAAAGGCACAACAAAGAAAAGCTGAGCTGCTGCGATGAGAGATGATTAGACTATTGCTGTGCAACCAGTCACAGGAAGTTGGGGGTGAGGATGTTCTGTTTGGACAGATAGAGGGAAGATAGGGCAGGCCCTTTGGGGGGAGATTAGAAAAGCAGATGTGTGTTTTGGTCTGATTAGTGCAGGCAAGATACGGCCCATGGGCTGCAGCCAGCCCACCAAGCCATCTGATCCAGTCTGCAGCTTCCCTGCCACCTCCCCGCCCGCAGGTCAATTGAGATTTGGGGGGGGGAGGAGTGCGCAAAGTCATTCACTCTTTAGAGTGGCTGGCGGCTCCCTCCTCTAGAGGGATTGACCTGGGGATGGAAGTCTCCTCCCCTGCCAGGGGACACAGCTGTTCAAAATGGCTGGCGGTTCCCTCTAGGTGTTGTGTGCCCCTGGCAGGGCAGGAGTGAGAGACTTTGCAAGCTCTCCCACCCTCGGGCCCCAATTGGCCTGGAGCAGGAAACTGTGCAAAGTCTCCTCCCCCCGCCAGGGAGTGGGGCACCTACAGGGAACCACCCCTTCCGGAGGTAGAGCCAGCCCACAACCACAACCAACATTTGTGAAGTGGTCCATCTGCCAAAATGATTGCCCACCTCTGGATTAGTGTAACTCTTCTGCCAGGTAGAGCCAGCAGCAGCCAGAGCTAGGTTCAATATCTAGGGGTTCTTCTCCATCCATCCAATACAGAACTGGCTCCAGTGCCCACCTAGTAACCTGAGAAATTTACACAACACCTCTGGGCACCTTTGAGAGGCAATGCTTCCCCACCTGCAAGCACAGAGTCCCAGCATAGAAAATAAACTTTTAATAAAAAGGGAGGGAAGTAACTTGGCATTAGTTTGGGTGAACACCACAAACAGGGATCGTAAATAATATACCATGAGTAAAAGTCCCACTCCAAGTAGGTTGGGACATGTCCTTTTCCTCTCGGGTCCTTAAGACCAGCAATGTCAATGTCCCCTTTGCATGCCCAACCCTTCTCTGCACCCCACTCACAGTTGCTCACAGGGGAGACCCAGAGTTCAGAGGTGCATCCGCAGAGTTCACCTCCCATCCTGAGTGCAGGGGAGGTAAAGAGACATCTTACTCACACTGCTGGTCACTCACCATTGGTTACTCGCCATCCGCCTGCTCACTGCTGCCGCCCTGCTGTCCATTCACCTCTCCGCCAATGACCTGTTGGCTCTAAGTCGCTATCTGCTGCCATTCACTCCTGGGCTGTGACTTTCGCTCATCAGTCTCAAATGATTTCAGCTCCCAGTGATTTCAACTCTTAACAAGCAGGGTAGAAAAACCACACAACTCCAACACAATTAACATAAGAAGAGAGGCATCTAATGATGCCTATTTAGCTCTGTGCTTTGAACAGTGCCGGTGTAGGGGGGAGAAAAAGGTCAAACTAGTCCAGGCAGGGGAAGTCATAGCATATTGCCTACAGACCAGAATAACCTTCCCTTCCCAGAGCTCTGAAAGTCGAGTCCCTGGATTTGCAAGATTCTTTCTATTCACTGTGAGCCTTTTAGGGTGGCACAATTTAGCACAGTCCTACTTTTCTGTATTCCCACAGAATCACAAACATTGGTAACCATATTTCAGCTATCCTTGCATTTACTACAAACATAGCTGGTGTTGGGTCACAAATTAAGTTGATTACATTGAGCAAAATACCACTCCATCTGCTGACTATCTAACACATCTAGCAAAGCGGGAGCAAACTGTATTTACATAGAGACACTCAGGGTTTCTCTCCCATTCCAGTGAGCTGTAATGGAAGCTTTCCTTCCGATCCTGCTTACATTAGATATTGGACAACAGAACCAAGCAGCCCCATTGTGGTAGATCAGTGGTTCTCAAACTGTGGTCCGTGACCATCTTACTGGTGGTTCCCCCGCCTTGCACAGCGGAGAGCCTGCACTGACGTTCCAGCCCCACAGCCCTCCCCCGCCATAGGTTGAAGCGCCAGTGCTGGCTTCCCACTGCGAGGGAGAAGGAGGAGGGCCCATGGGTGGTGGATGAACGTAGAGCTGGGAATGGCAAGTCCCCAGCCCTTCTGTCCGACACCCCCCCTCATGGGAGCTAAGCCTACCCCCCCATTGCAGGGGCAAGCCTCCAGCCCCTCATAGGAGCCTCCCGGCCCTGGAGCATGGGGAGTGTGGGCAGAACACAGCTGAAGCTAGGAGTGGAGTATGGGTGGGGCCATGCCTCCCAGTTTGGGAAGGCAATGCCGTCCCCTGCCTCTTTTACCCGCCGCCCAGGGGCGAGCCTCGTGGGCGGACTCCAGCTCGAAGGGGAAGGAAGCAGCATTGCTTACTGTCCCTTCCCTCCCCCAGCTGGGGGAACAGCAGCACCGGAAACTGCTCACTTGGAGGTTTTCCCTGCTGCTCCCATTGGCCGGAATCATGACCAATGGGAGCAGTGCCTGGGAGTGGTGGGCGACATGGAGCCTGGTTAGCACCCCTCCCTCATGCCCAGACCCCCATTCCCAGCCCACTCCTGCACCTTACCTCCTGGCTAGACCCTGCACCTCCACAAATAATGAATATTCAAATATGCAAATAAAATGTTACCCGTCTGCCAAAAGTCTGTGAATGGGTTTTCCGGTCTGTGCTATAAAAATCCCTGGCCCCCAGCTTCAGCCCTAACCCCTAGAGGCCCGACTCCTCCACTACACCCCAGTGCCAGCCACTGACCCAACAGTCCCCTGCACCCAATCCCCCCAGTCCTGAACATTAGCCGTCCCCAGAGTCCCCAGGGCCAGCTCCCCACCCTGGATGCCCCAGTGCCTTCTGCCTCTTAGAGCCCTTCCCAGCACTGTGCTGCCTCCCAGCTGCCAGCTGAGCGCTGCTGCCCAGGTTGTGGCAGCTCCAAGGCTGCTGTGCTGTGCTCCATGCGACCCTCCCACCGCCCAGCAAACTGCTTTTCTGAGGCTGGGAGGAGACCCTGCCCCTGCCTGGCTGGGAGGTGGGGCAGGATACACCTCTCCCAACAGCTGCGGTGGGAGGGGAGGTGCTGGGTGGTGTATCCCAGCCCTGGCCCCCAGAGCCACCACGGCCCGGCAGCCAGCGGTTCACGGCCTGGGGGTTGGGAACCGCTGGTCTAGGTGCCATTCCATGGGACAGTGGAACCACATCCTGTAGGTGTGTGCGTTATACTCGCATAAGTAGGAAGGGGTTTGAGGCCAGTTGATGGGCACGAGGGTAGCTACAGTACTTCAGTCATCTGTGCATGTCTTCTGCCATTAAAAACTGCTGCCCCCTCTGCCTCTGATCACTAGTAAGTTGTTTGGATTTAGGACCTTAAACGTGGCCTGCGCATAGCCCCAGGTAAGAAGGTGGCTTTGCTACCTTCAGAAGCAGTTGACTGAGAAATAAAGTTTTGGGTGAGTGACGCCTGCATGGGGTTTGAGTGTGATGTGTCTGCCAGGTTTCAGAGCTGGCCCAGGGAACGTGGTGGAGAGAGCAAGGTAGATGACTAGGGATTGTGGAGGGAAGAGGGAGTAAGGGGGGGAGGAACCAGAGAGCTATAAAGTGGAGGCACAAGGGAGTGGTATATCGGTAGCTGGAGCACAGGAGCGGCTCTGGGTTGAGAGGGATTGCACAAGTGAGGGGGGGAAGAATGATGGTTAAGGTGCTTGATGGGACTCTGGTGATCAGCGTTCCAACCCTACCTCTGACACAGACTCTTTGTGTAACCCTGGGCAACTCACCTGAGGCTGGTGTTCCATCAGAACCCAATTCTTTAGGCCCCACACCATGGGCCAAATTATCCTAAGGGTGCATCTACACACCACTCTAAAATCAAAATAAGAGATGCAATTTGCACTGTGCAAATTGAGTATCTTATTTTGAATCTATTTCAAAATCGCTTATTTTGAAATTTGGCATGTGAACCTGGCGCCAAATTTCGAAATAATGCACTATTTGGAGCCATCCCTTATCCCTCATGCAACGAGGCTTACCGGGATGGTGAAATTTCAAAAAATATTCAAAATAACAGGTGGCTTGTGTAGATGTGGGGTAGCTATTTCAGGATACCTCCAGTATCCGGAAATAGCCGTGCAATGTAGACATACCTTAAGTGTTCAGCATGCAGCAGCTCCTGCATGGGCAGAGATTCATCAGCGCCCAGCACCCAAGCTGCTGAGCTCTCTAGAAAATCTGGCCACTTTCATTTGGTGCTTAAAAGCAGGGCAGAGAACTCTTTTTGCCTGTTTCTCTTTTTCCCCTGCAAGGTTTTCAGGATGAGGGCTGTCTCTTTCCCATGCATGTGCAGCGCTGACCGCACCTGTGGACCCGAATCTCCACCTTGCAGCAATGTTGTGACCTGGGCATAGTGAGGGCATGAAACTGTTCTGAGTCAACAGCGTTTTACACCCACTTTGCATCCGTGAAAATGCCTGTGCAGGGTGCAAAGCAGTGGAGAGCCTATTATGTGGGAGTGCAGGGTTATGGAGCTGCCGGGAGCTTCTGTGCATGGGGGGAGTGGCATTTTCTAGCCTGCTGAAGAGCATGTGGGAAGCGGGTTTAGAAAGCGGAGTGCAGCAGTGATTTGCTGCCAAGAATTTAATTAGAGGCTCTCACAGAAAGGTTCCCCCACTCTGTTTTCAATCCACCCCACATGCCGGGGCGTGGGAGCTCTCAGAGGAAGGGCAAGAGACACATTTGCTTCCCCCATTTAAACCAAACTGGTCTTTCATAGCCCCAGGACAGTGGGTACGATCAATGGGAAAACAAACTTCACTGAGTGCACTTGCTGGAAATGTTTATTGTTGGAAAGTGGGCTATCTGCTAAGTGGCCAGCCCAGTGTTTAACTTGTTTTCGGAGTTGGTATGCGCATGGAGATGTGGAGGTGTACAGAGGTATACAGAACAGCCTATGACCCTTTTGCCACAAAGGAGAAAGAGGGCTTGGTCTTAACACAGTTTTTGTTGCACAAAATAACCTACATTGATATCAGGCTCTGTCCACCTGAGGGGGTATATAGCTGCAGTTGTCCACCCAAGGGGATCTGTACTGATACCCCTATACTGGGGTGGACAGAACAGTACACCCTGAATTAAAAGCCAGCATGAAATCAAATCTCTTCAGAAAGATAAATCTCTTGGGCTACATCTTCACTATACGGAAGATCGACACAGCTGCGGTCGATCTTCCGGGGTTCGGTTTAGCAGGTCTAATGAAGACCTGCTAAATCGAACTCAGAGGTTGCTCCCGTCAGCACCAGTACTCCTGCTCCTCACAAAGAGTAAGGGAAGCTGATGGGAGCCTTTGTTCCTGTCAACCTCCTGCTGTGTGGACGGCGCGGAAACGCGATTTAAGATATGTTGATTCCACCTACGTCATTAGTGTAGCTGGAGTTGTGCATCTTAATTCAACCTTCTGCTGTAGTGTAGACCAGGCCTTGGCGCTTTATTCCAAGCCTGGTGAACAGCGCAAATAAGGAAACGAGGCAATAAGGAAATGGAATAGTTTCCTCTACACAGCAGGAGCCATGTCCATAGGAGACCGCCCTTTCTGTGCCTGCTACTCAAAATGTTTCACCTCCTTCTCTGGAGGTCAGAGAGCACTCCTCCAAATATCAGCTAGTAACCTCCCAGAGGGCGTCATCTTCTCTTGCTTGAGAAGCAAAGGAACTGAGACCATTTTGGGTCCTGCAAGGAATATACACCATGCATTTGACATGTGTGTGTGCCCTCTGCTTGGACATGTTTGAGTCTCCAGGTGTGTTTGAGTGGGGGAGGGGGGAGCCTGCACCTAGCACTTCTGGTTTTAAAAGCATGAACCTCCACCGATGTTCCCTCTAACTTTTCCCACCCATGAGCGGGATACATTTTGTTATGCGCACCCAGCCATGTCCAGAGGTGCAGCACCAATAGAAACACAACTGGGTGGCATTTGAATCTCTCCTGGGTGGCTGCTCAAGCGCACGGCTTACAGGGGCCACTACTTGGGCTAAGAGACCCAGCTCAAGTGAAGGCTGGAATACTGTAGTCTCATCAACCTGGGTCCTGGTCAACACTAGAGGGATGGAACACCACACGGAGCAGCCGGGACAGGAGGGTGCACAGCTGGGGTTGTGAAAGTTGGTATGTGCATGTGGGCCCTGTTAAGGCACCTTCAGCTGAGAAGGTGCCTTTTTATGGCACTTGGTGCCATCTCTGATACCTTCCAAAAAGGCAAAGGTGAGTCGTACAAACGCCAGGGCTGGCACAGAGCTGCAGCGAGCTCCCCAACCCTCCTCTTGATTTGGCAGTGAAATGTCAGTCAAAGGCTACTGAGACCTTTGGCAGCCATCGGCAGTCTGGAGAGCTGGGCAGGAGAGCTGGCTATAGCGTATGTAAAAGTCAAGAGAGGTCAGTAGAGCGCAGGCTTCTACAATAGGCTGGAGGGTGTATTTATATGAGGGAGGGAGTTAATATTGACTGACCAAAGTGGGCAACTTCTCTACCTTTGTTCACTGTTCCTGCCCTGACTCTCTTGACTCCCCTGGGAGGGACATGGGTAAGGGGTGTGCCAGGATCATTTCCCCAGTGGGGAAGAAAGATCAGATCACTTCCTAGGGACGAGGGATCCCTTGCAGCGCTCACACACACACACACACACACAGGGATGTGGCGGGGGGGTTCTTGGGTCTCAGGAGATGTATCCGGTTGGCATCTGTTTAGGGAGAGGTCCTCCTCTCCCTGACACCTTCCTCTGGGCCTATTTATCAACACAGGGCGTAGCCCATTTGCCAAAAGCAGTCCCTTTCATTTGACCTGTTTGCTTCCCCATGGGATGCATTTAACAAAGGCGAAATAGACAAGAAAAGCAGGGGAGGGGGATTGTGTTTACCTGCTCCAGGGAAGTGGAAATGATCCAGAGATCCTCTGCCCCCGCTTCCCGATGGCTCCCAAACACCTACCCGCAGGGCACAGAATTCCAGGCCTGGCTTTACCTGTGACGATATGGAAAGTCCTTACTAGTGTCCAGAGTATAAGCGGTTGCCCTTCGTGAATTTACCAGCAGGGGAAAAAATTAGAACTGGATTTGTGTGTCCCTGGAGTGGACTCTGGGTGCCCTTCCACAGGGCAAGACCCAGAACTGGATTTCGATGCCCACGGGGGTGCGCTTTGGGAACAGGTGACACGAGGTCGCGCTCAGGGGGTGCCCTGCCCCCTTAGAAACCTGCCACTATTTTAATTGCTAACTGGGCTGCCCCCACCCCTCTGGGTGGCCCCGCTCCCCCCACGGCACCAGGCTCCGGGGGCCGCCGGAGAAGGCGCAGGGCCGGATTGCTGTGCGCTCTGCCAGCTCGGGGAGAAGGGCGGGTGCCCGGGCCACGCCTGGGGCCCGCGGTCCGGCGGGGCTGGCTCCGGCTGCGATCCCCTGGGCCGCCAGCAGGGAGCAGGCGCGGGCCGGGCCGCGTTCACACACACACACCCAGGCGCGCGCGGCGGGAGGGGAGCGCGCCGGAGCCTGGCATGCCCCAGTGTGGACGTGAGTCACTCCGCGGAGCCCCTCGCCAGCCAGGCTCCCGCCACATGCCGGCTCCCGGCCGCTCCGGGGCTCGGCTCCCCGCCGCCTGCGGCTGAGGCGCGCTGCCTCCCCGCTGCTCCCCGCGTGGACCGTACAAAGCCCGCAGCCCGGGGACCGCCTTGCCCGGGAGGAGCCCGCGGCTGCAGGGAAGGGACCATGTACGTAGACCCGGAGGCTGCCGGCAAAGGTAGGAGCCAGCCCCTCCCCCGGCCCCGAGGGCTGCCGCCTCCCTGGGGCCTTTGCCCGAGCCCCTGGGCGCTGTGCAGCGCCGAGCACCGCGGGGCGATCCCGTCCGGCCCCTGCTGCTGCCCGCGGCTCGGCTCCCCGGCTGGGGCCGTGCGGGCGGCGGGGCCAGGCTGGGCTTGGCCGGGGGACGCTCCCGCCGCCTCATCCCGCGGGCAGCGCTGCCTCCCCCGGCCGCCTTGGCCGCGCACCTGCTGCGCTGCCCGCTGGGCGCTGCTGGCGCGGCCCTTGCGGGGCTGGCTGGGTGGGGGACCGGGGGGGTTGGAGCGCGGGGCTGAGCCACTTGGTGGAACTTCTCTGAGCCCCACAGTGGGGAGCGGAGACAGGGCACGGCCGCAGCGTGAGGCTCCAGCGCCCCGCTCTCCAGCCTGCGCTGCTTCCCTTGCCGCTTTCATCTCCTGGCTGCCCCTGTTCCGCCTCCTTCCCGGTCCCTCTTTGCCCCTCTCGCCTTCCTCCTCTGCCCCCTTCCTCTTCCGCCCCCTTCCTCCTCTAATTCCCTTCCTCCTCCGCCTCATCTCCCCTTTCTCCTCCTCTGCCCCATCTCTCCTTCCTCCTCCGCCCCCTTCCTCCTGCTCCCCTCTCTGCCCCATCTCGCTTTCCACCTCCGCCCCCTTCCTCCTCCTCCCCTCCTCTCTGCCCCATTTCGCCTTCCTCCTCCTCCCCTCCTCTCTGCCCCATCTCGCCTTCCTCCTCTGCCCCTTCTGTTTTGCTCTGTGCCCCATCACTGCTTCCATCTCCATTCCCCTTCCTCCTCCTTCCCATTTTCTCTCTGCCCCATTCTGCCTTCTTCCCATTCCCTCTGCCCCATCTTTCCTTCCTCTTCTGCTCCTATTCCTCCTCCTTCCTGTTCCCTCTCTGCCCCTGTTTTCCTCCCTCTTGTTCCCTTTCTCCTTCCCTTCTCCTCTTTGCTCCATCTCTCCTTCCCTCCGTCCAATCTCCATCCCCTCTGCCCCATCTCCTTCCCCTTTCCTCTCCTTCACCTCTGCTCCATCCCTCCCTCTCAGCCCTTTCTCTTTCTTCCCAGTGCTCCCCTCTTTGACGTTCTGCTCCCGTTACCTCCTTCCTGTTATCTACTCCCAATTGACTCTGTCAGATCTCTGCTCGTGTTCCTGTCTTTCCCCATCTCCCCTTTCTTTTCCTCTCCTTGTTCCGCTTTTCCCTCTCTTCCACCCCTGGAGCTGCCTCCTCCCTTCTCTGTTCCTTCCCTCTCCTTCTCCGGATTGTGGGCTTTCTGGAGTTTCCCAGGCAGGAGTTACGGTAGTTTTTTTTCTTTTGGGGGGGGGGGGAGTCACCACCGCTCATTTCAAATGAGTCACCACCCTGCAGAGCTGCCTGAGCAGTGGCACCTGCTATTCCTGGAAGAAATAAACATAACACAAGCAAAACATTCCCGAGTCACTGAGCCGGTTTTGAGAGTAGCAGTTAGCCCAGAGTGTGGGGGAGGAGAACCTCTCCATCTGGCTGGCTTTGGGGAGGGGGGGGTCCTACTGAGGCACAGCTTCCTGTCCCTCCCCCCACCAGCCTCAGTCTTACCCTCTGAAGACAAGGATTTTCAGAGTTCCTCTGGTGCGCTTGTGCTCCCAGGAGGCCCCCGACTCTCTACCTAGGAATCTGGCACAGGCGAGTGTTGGGGGCTAGGACATGCAAAGAAGGGGCATTGTTTTACGCTGTGTGGTTGGCTGTGGCCTGGTGTTACCTGCAGGCTCTGATTGCCAAGGTGGCTAATAAGGATGAAATGACTGGCTGGTTGCCTGGGACAGGGCGGGCTGTTTTCCTGAGATGTGGGGAGCTGCAGGAGAGGAGTGGAGTTAGAGAGTGGATTGGTCTCCAGAGGATTCTTCAGAATGGTGGGTCAGGTTTTCTAAGTAATCACGACTCTGTTTGAAGTAGATGCTCGTGCTTCGGCTAATTGGGCTTGTAGGATTTGGCAGACCCAGAACGTGAGCCCATCTAGCCCAGTGGTCTGTGTGTCCGTAGGTCTCAACCAGGGATCCGGTATGCAACAGTCTCAGCCAGGGGCTCCTTGGGGGCCGTAAGTAGGTTTCAGGACGTCTGTCGAGCATTAGACTCTGCGGGGCTCAGGGCAGAAAACGGAAGCCCTAACACACAAAACTGCAGCCTGGGACCCTCAGTTTTAGCACCCGGGGCTGATGCTGAAGCCTGAGCCATTTATCTTCTTGGTGCCGCCTGTAGTATGGGGTCCTGGGAAGTGGCCCTGTTTCCTCCTACCCCTTAACTCTGGGCCTGGCTTTATATGGAGAAAAAGAGTTGTGTGGCACAGGTGGGTCATGGAGTTTTTATAGCGTGTTGCGGGTAGCAGGCTCAGAAAGCAAAAAGTTGGGAACCCCTGCAGTGTGTGTAGTACCGCATGATCCCCAAAGAGAGCAGCTATGAAATAACCTGCCCTCTAGCTGCCCCTAAATACCTTACTTGTCTTTCCCCCCCACTATCACACTATCTGAGCACTTTCTAGTCTTTAATATATTGGTGTACCCAGCATCCCTGGTGTTGCGGCCCTGAGAACAAGTGATTTGCCCAGGGTCACACACACAGTCTGTGTCAGAGCAGGCAGTTGAACCTAGATCTCCCAATCCTGGGGCTAGCGCCCTAGCCTCTGGACCATCCTTCTTAACTCACTCAGTTAGTCTGACTGTGTTCTGAAGAAGAGCGTTTATATCCCTTCCGAATCTATTTTTTATAATCCTGCCTAATATTCTCATTAGCGGTGCAAATGTGCCATCCCTTTGTGAATCATTGCTAACCCCTGGCCAGAGTGGTACCTTGCGATCGCTGGTTAATCAGGTGTTGTGTGAAACAACATGTCGGTTTATCATTTTAAAATTCGCAGCCCTTCTGTTTGGCTGGCTGGCCCCTGCAAGGGGAAGTGAGGTTTGCTGATCTCCCTCCCCTGTGCCAGTTGTAATTATCTAGCACTTGATCTTTCATCATTCCCCTTCTTGTCCCACTCCTCTCTAAACAGTTTCAGTCTTTGCAGTCCCTCTTCATATGGAAGTTTCCTAGGTCTCTAATCAGTCTTGTCTCTGAATCTCTCTCTTTCTGTCCTATCCCTTTGGAGCCAGTGGCCCCAGCCTGACACACCGTATTCAATACCAGTATCCCATTGTTTTACACGCTGGCATAATAATAGTCTGTGTTACTCTCCATCACCTTCCTTGGGGACCCGAGTGTGCTGTTTGCTTTTTCCACTCCTGCATACTGAGCAGATATCTCCATTGCGCTCTCTACTACGCTGCCTGTGTCTTTCTCCTGAGCGGATAATTGAAGCCGAGCCCGGCAATGGGTGAGTAGTTCTTGCTGTGGGCCGTTGTCCAGGCCACTTAGCAGGAACTTGAGTCTCTGAGTCTGTTGCATCCAGCGCTCTGCTTGCCTCTGCCCCGCTGAGAAATCCACTGCCACTGCTTGCCCCTGGATTAGGTAGCTTCAGCGTGAACTAGTCTCAGCTCAGCATCTGCCTGGCCCTGGCAGCTCTTTCCAGCCATGAGCCACCCTCACCGCTTTATGTGGGTAACTCTCTCTGGGCTCCTCCCCACACCATGAAATGTGTGTCACCCTATTCCAATGCACTAATGAGGCTCCTGCCCCTACCCTTTGCCTCCCCACATCGCACCCCCCCCAATGTTCTGAGCCCCTCCTACCAGTGTTCTGAACAAAGACCCCTGGGCCTGACATAGCCCCACCCTGAGACATCATGACCCTGCCCCACTGCCTCCCTTCTACAAATGACCCTGCCCTGACCCCGATTTTCCCCGAGATTTATGCATGACTGTCCCATGCTTTGCTGCTGGACTAATGACTCTCCCTGAGCTCCGTGTCATCCCATCCGTGTCGCCCGTCCCTGCCTCTCCATGTCATATAGACAGCCCCACCTCCATCCTTTTCCCCTCCTGCCCTGGGCTGTCTTGTGGAAGGGCCAATTACTGGGATGTGAAGATGCCATGCGGAATGGGTGCCTTAGGTCGGGGACCCGCGGTGTGGTGGAGGGAGCCAGGCAGGGGAAGGAATAAGGCAGAATAGATTTTCTCTCTCAGGCCCTGGACAAATAAGGGTTATTCTGAGTGGGCTTGATCCTGCAAGGAGCAACTCTTGGGAGTCCTGAGCATCCTCAGGTTCCACTGAAGTCCGCGGGAGTCGAGGGCATCCAGCCCCTTGCAGGATCCAGCTCCATGTGATGCGTCTCTCCATTGTGTGGCCTGGAAGCAGGCCAGCCAGCTACCGAAGCTATGACGGCAGGTGTGGCTTCCTCAGACGCAAGTTCAGCCAGAGCGCCAAGAAACCTAGCTCCGTTCGGGTAGGCAGGACCGGACTGAGTCACCAGCAGTATTTCCTGCAGCACTTCTCTGCTTCCTGGACATCTCCCCTACAAATATTCACACCCAGTGTCCAGGGACGTGCCCAGCCACATACCAGTCCAGTCCCACCTTGCATAATGCATGAGCGCTAACGAGATCTGAGGCCACGGAGGCAGGCATTGGTATTCCTTTCTCTACTGCTCCTCCTGCTCTTGCTGCTGTAGATACTATCTCTGCCTCAGGACACACTCCTCCAAAGGCTTCTACGCAGAGTGTCTCCTTGGGATTGTTTTCAGATCGGAGATTTCAGCCACGTCCTCCACCAACCCACTGCCTCTCATGATGGTCTCCCCATGGAGTAAGATGCTGCTTTTCTCTCTGTACTTGTTCCAGTGCTCCAGCATGGGGCATTTTGCTACAGGCAGCAGCATCTTCTGGCTCAGGTGTGATAAAACTGCGGTGCTGATCACTTGTGGTCATTAAAGATCTCCTGGCAGAGCCCCTATATCCTGGTCAGACTCCTCTGCAGGTGCTTATATTTGCAAAAATGAATTCCTGTTCCACTTTCAATTAGCAAGAGTTCTACCCTTTGTTTCCTGATGCAAATGTGGGTAGTGTTGCTGTATGCTGTTGAACAGCAGTAGCGCGCCTCTCTAGAAGTAGCTGCATTTCAGTAACAAAGGATACAGTCTGCCTTGTGAGGGATTTGTGAAATGTCATTCTTTAGGACTTGTTAAATGCTTTGGGGCCTTTGGAGGAAAGGTGCTTTAAAGCCCAGCATGTAAGTATTAATTATTACCTGATTGTAAACAATCCACGGTCTGGCAAACAATGGGAGGAGCTGTGGGCTGTTAAGGGAAATTGTCTAAGGTGAAAAGAAACATTACAGGTATAACAGGAGCTGAGAACAACTAGATGTGGTTTTCAAAGAGCTTTTCCAGAGACCAGGAGTAGCAGAGAAGGTTCTTGCTCTGGTTGATTATGGCAAGGGGGGGTAGTCATGGTTCTGGGAGATTTGGGGAATGGGTGACGGGTCCTTTGCCACACAACACCCAGCTGCCCATGGGAGTTATGCTTCCTGTAGCACATCGGAGGGCTTGATCTCTTGGAAAAAGCAAGTCGGCCTTTTGCGATCCAGGGTGCTCTTCCTACTATAGAGTGAGATTTCTCCCTGTCCCCCTCTGGCCCTGTGAGTGAGATTTCTGGGCGCTCCAGAAATGAGGCTTCGACTCTCCATCTCAGCACAGCCTGTGGCGTTAGACTGTCCATGCCAGTTATCCCCTCCTGGGGCCTGGCAGCATGAGGCTCTCTGATGCCCTCAGCACGTCTGGGAAGGGCAGTTTGATAATGGCTGTCCCCCTTCACTACGTGAGTAAGTCCGGGGGGGGGCAGCACCCCACTCTGTCCCCACATGGCAGAGCTCTCTGTGCCCCCGGGGCAGCCCTTTCCATTGCTGCTTTTGTGCCTTGGTGCCTCTGATCACCAGCTGCACTGACAGAGCCCCGCAGCCTGAGTGATGGCCCCTCAGGAGGTGGTGAATAAATAACCAAGCGCCTGCTGTTTTCTCAGGGGAAGGGAGGCAGCTCCTGGGTCTGGGATAAAAAGGTCTGCGTGCCGGAGCGGCAGGTGTGGGGATGGCAGAGCAGGGGAGTGGAAGGGAAGGTGACTCCCCAGGGCGGGTGGTGCGGAGACAAAAGCGGGGCAGGTTAAAAATAAGATGAAACACCATCAAAAAGATTGTCGCCTGGGGCTCTGGGACAGACAGCACAATGGGCTCGGAACTTGCAGGAGGAGAACGGCCTGGAGGGAGGGGGGGGGCTACATGCTGGGGAAAGTCACCAGCCGAGAAGCAGACAAAGAGCGAGGAGCTCAACCAGGCCACTGCCGTTCTGCACGGGGCTCTCCATCTCCTCCTCGGGCTGGGCGGCCGGGGGACCCTTCCCACCTTCGCTTTCCTGGGCCTCCCCCCTGTGTAGCGTCTGCCCTCCCTCTTCTCCCCCCGCCTCGCTGGCTGGGCTGGAGCACCTCAGTCCTGCCCTACAGCAATGCCCTGCTCTTCCTGCCACCATCTTCACCGCAGGCCTCTTGGTGCAGCGCATCTTGTCATGTCAGGCCTGGCACTGTGCATCTGCCCCCATGGGCCTCTGCCGAAGCCCCACACTCCCGCATCGTCTTCTGCTCCTGAGATTCCTGCTTTGTCTGCCCATCCCCTCAGTGCTGCCCTTTGTTATCCCCTGCTGGTCCAGGCCTGGGCTCCCATAGAGCTTTGCTAGTGCCCCTCCATCCTGCCCTGCAGCTCTACCCTGCTAGTCCAGTTCTGCCCCTCCATCCTGCCCTGCAGTTTCCTCCTCCTGCCCCCCCCCCCAAGCCCCTCCAATGCAGAGACCATGCTGACTGTTGCCAGCTCCTGCTGCAGTGGCTTGTAGGCAAATGAAAGCAAGACCCAGGGTCTCCTTTTTCTTGGGCTCAAGCTCACATTTGAACCCGGATCTGCTGGGTTGCAAGGCGGCTGTGTGAGACCCTTGCATCACAAGCTCCCTCCCTCCTCCTCCCACTGGCCTCCTGCTGGCTTTTCTTTCTCTTCCTCCCGTCCCTTCCCGCCTACTAGCTGTAAAATTTCTCCTCTCCTGCTCTCAGGTGCTGGTGCCTCCCAGAATAGCTCCCCTGCCAAGAGAGGGGTGGGGAGGGAGACAGGCGCACACACCTAGCAGTGACAGGTGAACTCAGGTTACTAAAATTAAACCTGCCTTGGCTGCAGCTGCAAGGATTCAGGGTGGAGGCCAGGGGACCCTCAGACAGGAATATGCTCTGGGCAGGCCAGCCTCAGTTTTGATTCCAAGGAGATATGGCGCAGGGAGCGGAGGAGGATGTCTCTTCCCCAGCCAGGAATGGATGGAGCTTGGGGCTGATTTCCGTGGTCTAGTCTGTCAGTCCTCAGCCTGCCAGGGGGAGAGGAGGAAATGAAGACAGATGTAGATAATATCGCTGCCACCCCAAGCCCCTGGGGGCTCAGCTACAGTATGTATTATGGATGAATTCAGCAGGGAGGGGCTTTCGAAGAGCAGACGGCAGGGCTGGCAATAAGAGACTGTGTGCTCAAAAGGCATAGAGCGGGGTCGCTGTGCAGGGCATGGCCTGTTCCCTAAAAGGTGGAGGGGGTTTAAAGGCAGGTGCTGGGATAGCGAGGGGGCAGATGCAAGCCCCTTCTGCCCTAGGAAGTGGAGTCTATGGACCCCTCACTTCCAAACAGCGGGACACTCTAACACCACCTCTCCCTCTGCACAGAGCGGGTTCTTGCTCCACCCAGGCATCCCAGCCCTCTCTTGGCTTCAGAGATTTTTAGGATGATGACGACCACCTCTTCAGACCTCCTGATCTCTCTGACGTGCGATGACCCACAGGTCTGGTGCTCACTTCCATGGGAAGGTGCGGAGAGAAACCAGGAAACCTGGTTTCTGCTCCCCACCTTGACTAGCGGAGACCTCTCTCTGTGGGATCCTGCTTCTCAGTCAGCCCGCCAGCCTGCCCTGCATCTGTGGGGCTCGACAGTGGGAGGCAGAGCCCTCTCTCTCTGTGGCCTTACCCAGCGGGTGGGATGCGTTAGACAGTAGGATCCCCAGGCACTGCTGTTGGGTTGTGTGGCAGAGCTTGGGAATGCCTTGCTGGGGGGGGGGGGGGGAGGGGTGTGGCAGAGAGGGAAGGAGCGAGATGATGAACTTGCTTCACCCTGCCCCTACTTTGTCCAAGGGAGTTCTGGGTAGGGGCTGAAGACATTAGGGGTTAGAAGAGGTGATGTGCAGTGGAGAGGGTCAGTGGGGTAAAGGGGGCTCCTTGCTCCAAGTCTCCTGTAATACAAACTCATTCCTCCATCCATTCTTCCTCTTTTTTTACCCTCATGGCCCTGTCCTCTGGATCCATCATAGAGCTGGAAGAGACCTTAGAAGGCCATCAAGTCCAGCCCCTGCCCAAGGCAGGACCAATCCCAACTAAATCAACCCAGCCAAAGCTTTGTCAAGCGGAGACTTAAACACTTCTAGGGATGGAGATTCCACTGCTTCCCTAGGTAACCCATTCCAGTGCTTCACCACCCTCCTAGTGAAATAGTTTTTCCTAATATCCAACCTGGACCCCTCCCACCACAACTTGAGACCATTGCTCCTCGTTCTGCCATCTGTCACTACTGAGAACAGCCTCTCTCCATCCTCTTTGGAAGTTGAAGGCTGCTATCAAATCCCCCCTCACTCTTGTCTTCTGCAGACTAAATAAGCCCAACTCCCTCAGCCTCTCCTCATAGGTCATATGCTCCAACCCCCTAATCATTTTGGTTGCCCTCCTCCACCAGCCTCCTGTGTCTTTCCCTTCCACTTTTGCCCACCTGCTTCTGGGCCTTATGTGTCTCATTCCCCTCCCTCCCTTTCTCCTCCCCTGCTCATCGCCATGGCACCCAAGCACCTCTCGTCCCATCTCTGATGTCTCGTCCCCCTCCTTCGCCCCCCCAGTCCCATCTGTCTCATTTTCCCCGGACATCTGTGCGATTGGCTCGTTAGGGACGTCAGGAAGCCAGCCAGACGGGCACCCAGGTGAGCTGGCCACGGATGCTGCAGGAGAAGAGGGAGCGAGGCAGGAAGGAGCGGGAGGGAGAGGTCACCTTGTGGGGAGTGTAATGAGGTTTAAAAGGGAAGTGGCCTGTCTCACAAGAGGAGGGAAGGCCGAGGTGGCTGGCTGAGGCAGGAGGGGACTGACTAAAACCACCCTGCCTCTTCACCAGTTCAGGGATGGACGAATCTTCACCTGAGGCACAGACCACAGGGTCTTATATTTCATTCCATTGTGTGCGACCCCCTTCTGACAGTGAAAATCATGACTGGGGCGGGGTGGGGGGGACGGACCGAAGCCTGAGCCTCACCGCTCCGGGTGGGGGAGCCAAAGCCCCAAGGCTTCAGCCCAAGTGGCAGGGGGAGAGGAGCTGTAACCTCAGCCCTGTCGCCCAGGGCTAAAGCCCTTGGCTTATGGCCCTGAGTGGTGGGAACCAGGCTTCAGCTTCGGCCCTGAGCAGTGGGGCTCCGGCCTTGGCCCCGGGAATCGGGTTTGGGCTTCAGGCCTGGGCCCCACCAAGTCTAACACCAGCCCTGGTGACCCCATGAAAACCGGGTCACAGGCCACGTTGGGGTCTGACCCCCAGTTTGAGACTGGCTGGTCTAGACAAGTGCAGCAGTTGTGAGGAGACGTAACAGAGTGGCTTGCCCTTGAAAGGCTGGAGGCCTGGGCCCCGCCAGTCCTAGTCCCTCTCAGCAGGGATCAGCTGTAAGAATAGCAGGAAGCTACACAGAGAAATGCTCAGGGAGGTGGGAGACAAGTGACCTGTGTGTCTGGGAGCAGAGAGTTTCCAGCAGAGGCACCTGGGACTTGGGGAGTGAAACCATGGAGAAGAGAGGCCTATGAGGAGTGACCTATGAGGTAGTACATGGAGGAACTTGGGAACTGTAGTTTAAACATTTGTTAATGCTTGAAATCAAACCTGAGAAGGGCTGTGAATGGATGCAAGGGGGCTGTGAGTTATTAAAGAAGGCCCTTGAAGGGGGAAACTGAGGCAAGGGTCAGTTTCCGAGTTGCCATGAGGCAATCCACAAGAGGCAGCCTGCCCAATAAGAGGAGGCCTGTATGGACTGTAATAAAGGAGAGAGGCTGGTAATAGATCAGTCTTTATTTTACGTGATATGGGGTGTGGCTGAGGCCCCTTGTTCTGGGACACCTTCTGGTCCATGAATCAGCCAGAGAAGCTTCCGGTGCAGTCACCTGTGCTTTTATTGTTCCTTCGTTCCCACCACCGTCTATGTACAAAGCTTACAGTACATTGTCAGCTGCTCCATCTGCCTGGGAGCACACTCAGCCACACCCTGGCTCCTTGCTCCTCCTTGCCCCCTCCTGGCTTCCTTCCTTGCCCATGAGGCCCACATCTGCTTGTAATAGCCCTTCAGGCCTGGGCTTGCTCAGCTGTTTCCTCTCAGCCTCTTTAGCCAGGCTACAGTGGCAGAGCTCTGGCTTTGCCAGCACTGTCACAATGGGTCAGTAGCAGTTGTTTCCTCTAATCTTAATCTCTAGGTGCGGATTTTTCCATCCACGTGCAGAATAAATTTTATGTGCACCAAGGTGTGTTTGTGCACCACCAGGAAAAACACAAATCTAACTGTGGGCACTCTGCTAATCAGCTAGGCGGCATTAGAATCTCTCTTGAGCGGCCTCACAAGCTCCTAGATTACAGGGAGCACTGGCCAGTAGCTACAGCTCCATGGACCAGGACTTCATTGGGAGTGGGCCAAATGTTAATGTCTGTGCCTTAAGCTGGGATTGGACCCTGGGGTGTTTACTTAGCTGTCCCATTAACTTCCTGTTAAGAGGCTGTGGCTAGAAGTTGCTGCCTGACTTCTGACAATTGGCAGCAGGTGATCATGAGAAGCTGGTGACTGGGTTTGGCAGATGCTTTGTTCCCTGTGTCCTTGTCCATCTTTTCCTTTCCTGCTAGAAATGGGTTCATCTCTAGACCCTCGGCACGTTCCTTGCATGTATGTTTTATTCATAGCCCAGGCCCAGTTGCCCATTTGCTGCTCTGTGGGCATTTCCCTTCCCATCTCTGTCCTTGTGTCTGTGGGATTTTGGTGATGTGTGTGAATGAGTGATGGCCATTTGGATTGAGTGCCCCCCACCTGGAGTGTGCTTGTGCACATCCTGTTTGCTCTCGTGTCGTCTTTCATCCGTATGGATGGAAGATTTCTCCAGACAGGCTGCTCCAGAGAGGAGTGAATTAAGTTCGTGGGGCTGTTTTGGAGATCTCCATTCAACTGACTCTTCGCAGGGAAAGAAGCGTTGAGGATGTCACCAGGTCCTCCCTTTGGACTCCTTTAATAGCTCTTCTAGGTCCAGTGAGATACTCCTGGCTAAGGAGATGCTAGGGGCCCAGATGCCCCTTGTGGGATATTTCAGTTGGCCTCTGACAAACCTGTTTTGGTGAACACCAGCGGTCTTCGTGGTTCAGTGAATAAGCATCACTTGGCCCCGCAGCCTGGAGAGGAGCCCCCTCAGTGGACTGGGGGCAGCAGAGCCTGGCAGGCAGGCTGGGGGCAGTGCACTGGCTGGGGCTGTGACCAGGAGGGGGGCAAACACCCTGGTTCGGGACTGCTCAGTTCCTGAGGATGCCAGACTAGGGAGAGGTCCAATCTGTATGGAGATATATTCATCGGGGAGGGGACGGGGGGGGATGAGCAACTGAGCAGCAAAGTTTATTAAAGCTTGTGGTCTGGGCCAAGAACAAGCTGCATGGTTCTCTCATGGTTGATCCAGCTCCCTGAGAGGCGGTAGCTAGGTCTATGACAGGTTAGATCACAGAAATCCTTTTGGGATTGCCCCGTGGCGTGCTGATCAAGC
This sequence comes from Pelodiscus sinensis, assembly GCF_049634645.1. Classification (NCBI taxonomy): domain Eukaryota; kingdom Metazoa; phylum Chordata; order Testudines; family Trionychidae; genus Pelodiscus; species Pelodiscus sinensis. The sequence goes on along the minus strand of NC_134714.1, from coordinate 125,775,711 downwards.
CACTGACACCTGCCTTCTTGCTCTCTGGGGCTCCCCGCCATCCTGTCCTACTGGTCCAGAAGCTCTGGTCTTCCCCAGCAAAGGTACAGAATGGAGGTAACTGACCCCTTGCAAGAGCAATACAAGCACTGAACCAGTTCAACTCTGGGAGAGCTCAGCTATAAGGGTTCAGCACCCAGGAACCCAAAAGGACCAAACCCCAAATAAATCTATCTTAATCTGTGTAAAAGTTTTGCACAGAGAAAGCTCATAAGGTCAGGTCAGCCCTCTTTATCAATGGAAGAGAGATATGCACAGTGGTTGCTTCCTCCTCCCCTGGATCACAGTTATTTACATGGGACTTGATAATAAACAAAAGTATTATACTTAATAAAAATTAAGTATAAAAAGTAGGATTTAAGTGGTTGCAAGTGAAAACAGTCAGATCAAAGTAAATTACTAAATTAAAATAAACAAGACCTATGGCTAATCCTAATCCATTAAGAAATTTATGTGCAAATTCTTACCCTAAATAGTTGATCTAAACATCATTCCCAAGCTAAGCAGCCCCCTACCTTGGGCACAGTTCTTCTTCCCTGTTCAATCTTAGATGTTTCCAGCAGGCATCTTAGGTAATAAGAGTGGGGTCTCCTGGCATCTGGCGATTCCCTATTGTTTGGTTTCCCACCTTTTATATCCCTTTTTCCCAAGGTGGGAATTCTCTGTGCTCAGTTCAAACTTTTCTCACCTCAAGTGAAAAAGTACAGGCGCCAAAATGGGTTTCAGCGTCACGAGGCCTGGCCACCTGTCTTTGTGTGGGCAACTCTAGTTTGGGCTTACAGGACAAACAAGACTATTCATAGGTTGTTGGTTTGAGTACTGAGTCATTAAGTTTCCGGAGCATCAGCAATGGCTCCCGTTAGCACATTTAGAATTATAAACAGATTCACACTTCGTATTTCTTCACATACAAGAATAACACATGCACAGAAATAGGAAATACAGATTCAGGGGAATACAACCTTTAAAATGACATGTCACATGACCTGTTTTGCATAAAGCATCTATGAGTTATGCATGCCCATGCTCATAAGCCAATTTTCATAAAGCATGGGGAGGGGGATTACAAGGTCAATGAAAACTTCTCCCATCAAGCTAGTGTTGTCTGCAACCGGGGGTGAGGTTGGCATAGTTACAGCTCTCAGGGGTGTGGATTTTTCATGTCCCTAAGAGCCGTAGCTATGCCAATGTAAGCTGCTAGTGCAGACTAGCCCTGAGGTTATAACACTTCTAGATGCGGGTGGGGAGGCTTGCATATGCTGATTCCAGTTGGATTCTCCAGAAAGCAATGGAAAGGACTTTTGGATCAATAGCATAAGCTTTAACTCACTCGAGCCTTCGTTCTGATTCCTGATGTACAGACGGATACGAGGAAAACCCGCTCCTACCTCCTACCTGATGTGCAGACGGATCGGGGAAAACCCAGCTGTGGAGTTTGAAGGACTGACACATACCAGAGCCCTGTGTTGGAGATAGAGGTGTCCTCTGGCAAGCTTTTTAGCATGAGCGTGTGGGTTCTTTAGTGGGTTTTAGACGCTGTCTCTAAATGTAAAAGCATTCCAGGATAAATGTGCTTGCTTAGAAAGAGCAGTGTGGGGACTTGGAACAGCTGGCAACTCACTGGCCATAGTCTGCGGAGAGAAAGCAAAGTACTGGAATGTTTGGGCAGTCTGGTTTGCTGGGCATGTCTCATCTAAGCTGGGAAATGTGCAGCCTTGGCCAAAAGGGAGTGCAGAGGTGATGGCTGGAAGCCTGAACATGTTAAGTCCATTTCCTGGAGGGGTGGCGTAGGGGGAAAATACAGGTGCAGTGACCCTTAAAACTGTGGCACGCAGCAACTCAGTTCTCCTTGCAGACAATTGTCATTGGGAGTTTCACTGAGCATCTGCATCGCTGCTCAGATGGGTTGGCGCATGCCGCCCTGGAGGCAATGGATTCTCTGGGCTTTGTTCCAGTCTAGTAGGACCCCATTAGCTCCAGCCATGAGTTTGTTCCCATCTATGGAGGTGCTCTGGATAGTTCAGGTTCCCCAGTCACCTGAGTTGGGTGGTTCATAGGTCACCTCATCTATCCAGTGTAGGGTCTGGGCCAGCCCCACTTCTAATCTGTTTTCCCTTGACCTTGGAGATTCTTGGGTCCTACAAGGGATGTGAAATCCCATTTAAAATGTTAACCAGCACATGGGGTTGCACCAGGGCAGGGGCTGCACAGGGTGAGCACCGGTTAACTGGTTACCCCAGTAAGAATGCCAGTCAGGCGAATGCTTACCGGGTAACCAGTTAACCTTTTATACCTCTAAGTCCTGCATGTTTCTGTGGTCCCATTGGTGGTGCTGAAGTAGATCTGAGCCTTGTCCTTTTCCTGGTGGGCCTGATGATTTCCTCCAGGCTGGTGTTCGCCTCTTCATTTCCTCCCTGTATCCTTGTTATTTCTTGGGCCTGGAAGCCACTTTGGTTAACTCATCCCTCCTGAAGGTTACCCATATAAAGTGTGTGTAGGTTGAATAAAACACTTTTGAGATGAGAAACTCACTGGCAACTCAGTTGCCAAGTCTAAGGCGGTTTCCACTGTATTCGGCATCTTGCATTTCCTGCTCCCTTGTACATGCTGACCAGACCCTCTCCTGCCTGCGTTTTCTGATTGTGTCTTTCTCTAGTCCACGTGTGGCCTACCTGAGCCTGGGAAGGAGCCACAGTTTACCAATGTACCTAGCCAAAGTGCTACAGGAATTTGTCCCCATCAGGTGCCTTCTCTCCCGTCTCCGGTATCTTTTGCCCACCAGCAGCCCCACCGATCAGCGCCTCCTTTTCCTTCCCCGTACCTCCTGCCCGCTGCAATCAGCTGTTTCATGGCACTCAGGAGGCTCTGTGGGGGGGGAGGGAGGGAGGGTGTGATACGTTTGGAGGAGGAGGTGGAACCGAGTTGAGCACTGAAGGTTGGCACCTGGAGCTGCAGCCCTGGAGTCGATGCCTGAGCAAGGAGTCACATATTAACTTCAGAAGAGCCACAGGTGGCTACAGAGCCACAGGTTGGCCACCCCTGCTCTAGTCCCACTCTTCTGTGTTAACACTGATGGATCCTCTTCATTGTCCCTCTGTGTACTGTTTCCTAGTAGTCTGCCATTCATCTACTACCCTTGGCGCCTCTGCTCTCGCCCCACAGGCCACTCTGTGATCTGCCCCTGTGGCCCTGTTGCCCCACAGGCCGCTCTGTGATCTGCCCCTGGGGCCCTGTCTCCTGCGGGTTGCCCTGCTATCTGCCCCGTGGCCCTGTCGGCTGCTCTGTGATCCGCCCCAGTCACCCTGTGGGCCGCTGTCTCTTGGCTCTCTTACTCTCTCCCTCTGCCTTGCCCACATCCCTGTGTCTCTCTCCTTCAGACTAAACCCTCTTTCTCCATCATCCCTGTGCACTCCCCCATCCTGCCCTTCACTCAAGTCTGCACCCTCGGGAGTGTCCTGGACCTCTCCCTTTCCTCACAGCCCGGCTTTCCCCAAACCTGCCTCTAACCATTGCCCCTTCCTCTGTCCCCATGGCTCGCTCCTCAGCTGTGCACCCACTTCTGGAAGGGGGTGGCTTGGCGGTGGGGGGGCCAGGTAGCAAGTGCCTTTATTTCCCGGGTGACTGACTCACAGCTTGGGCATGTGCCCCGCCCTCTGGTGACTGCAGATCCATCATCAGGGCTCTCAGAGGCTGCCCCAGCACCTGCTGCAGCCTCTTGGTTTTGAGTTATGATGAGTCTATTACTCCCCCCTCCAAATCCTTGACATGGCCTGGCTCAGAGAGGTGCATGGGTTCCCAAACTGGGAGGGAGGGGTGCCCTCTGAGGGGGTGTGAATAAATTCCAGGGCAACCCAGCCCCCCCCAGTCAGTCCCCCCAAGTTTTGCTGCTATTTTTGTTTTTTGGCCCCGATCAGTTCCTTTTTTTTTTTTTTTTTTTTTTTGCTCAAGTTTTGCTGCTATTTTGGGGGGGGGGGGGAGGCGGGGCATGAGAGTCTCTCAAAAATCAAAAAGAGGGCATGATGCCAAAAAGTTTGGGAACCACTGGATTAGAAGCTGGCACTGTTGCTTTTTTTGAAGACCTGGATGTCTTCCTAATCTGCTCCTCTGTGGAGTCTGTCACCACCCCCTTCTCTGGGGTCTGTGGTGGACCAGGCCTCTTGGAGGCTGGGGATGTGTGGGATGTCTACACTGTGTCTGTGGCACCAGGGCTTGTGAGCTGGATGTTGCTGAGCCAGGGGTTGGGCGCGCATCGTGCTGTCAGCCTGGTGGGAGTGAGAGGCACTGGTGGGTGTGAGGTGGGGCACAGGCTGAGGTGCTGGGTGTGTGTATAAGTCTGGGGGGCGCTGAGTCTATGGGAGACTTGTCGAGCTCGGTTGGAGTTTTGCTGCGGCGAAATTCGTCACAGGCTGGGACTCTCCCTGCCGGTTTGGTGATCAGGGCGCGTAGCAGGCAGTGTAGAGAGAGATGAGGTGATCACGGGGCCAGGTGAGTGCCACAGAACTAGCTCCCCTTCTGCATGTCCTATTGCGCCTCCTGCTGGGAAAGACTGGGACTCGGGTACCTCTGGGCTCCCCCTATGCGCGGTGTTGGTGTCGGAACCCCGTTCCCTATAGCACCCCCTGCTGGCAGAAGCTGGTACTGGCGTAGCCCTGGGGTTGGTTTCTCCTCTCCTGTGTGTCACTTTCCATCCCTCACTCCCTGTCACTCACTCACTCCATCCATGTAGGGATAATGGAAGCCAGAGCGGAGAAGTGATTTCGGGAGGTGGACGTGGCTCCTTCTCCTGCCTCACAGCCCTAACAGGGAAGCAGGAAGCAGCTCCGGGAGGCGCCCTGCTGCTGGAGGGCACCGGCTGCAATGCCAGTGTGGAGCCGTCACGCCGCCCGGTGGCATAAACCTGCTGCCAGCCGGGGCAGATGGAGGCTGCGCCAAATGTTTAGCGGCAGCCTGGGCGAGCCAGCTGGGGGGCTAGGAACATGGCTCGCCACATGGGTCACTGATTCCACATGCCTCCCTCCCCATGTCCGCACTGGATCCAGCTCCCCTGCCGGGGCCCTACACACCGCGCCTGCAGGGGACAGAGATAGTACAAGCCAAACAAGCTTCCCTGCTGGCTTGCAGCTTCCATGCTCGCCTGCATGCAGAGATGGTAATAGCACAGAGCCCCCGCTGCCGCCAGGGAGAGTCCATCCTTCTCCCTTTGTCACTGGGACATGCCAGCCTGGGGAGAGCTCCGCTGGCTACTTAGAGAGAGAGAGAGAGAGCCTTGCTGTCTGGCCTGGGGGGCTCCTCCCCATCTCAGGTGAGGGTGCCCCATGCTTGCTGTAGGGTCAGATCTCTTGGGGCACTTTCAGTAGCGGGCCCTGAGCCGTCCAGTGTCACATTGACTAGCTGAGGCCTTGAAACCCAGCTGGACGTTCCCCCCACTCCCTTGCACATCCTGGCTTGAGCTGCATTCACACCTGCAACGCCAGCTCTGACTGACCCTGTCAAAGGGATCCTCGGATCTGGGTCCTGAGAGCGGGCAGGGCAGCGGGTGAGTAGACAGCATTGTGTTCCCTCTGATTTTTACCACCTCTGAGCGGAATGAATTTTGTTACGTGCACCATTCTGGAGGTGGTGTGGGACACCTCACCTTCATATTGGTGCACACAACAGAATTCATGTGGCAGGGGTGGGGCCATATGTTTCTAAGTGGGGGAGGGGGCTCAGGCTGGGGAAGAGGATTGTGGTGTAGGAGCATGAGGTCTCCAGGTTGGGGCTGGGGTTGAGGGGCTCAGGACGGGGACAGAAGGTTGGGGTGCAAAGGGCTCAGCTGGGGGTGTAGGCTCTTGGCTGGGCATGTAGGCTTCATATGGGACTAGGGATGAGGGCTTTGGGGTGCAGGAGGGTGCTCAGAGATGGGGGGGGTCTCAAGGTAGGGCAGTGGGTTGGGACTCAGTCTTACCCCTGCTGGGGACTACGGGGAGGGCCCCTTTCCTCTGGCCACAGCAGGTTAGTGCTGGGGTCTGCAGGGAGGGATACCCCCCAGCTGTAGCCTTGAGCCCCTGTATGGAGCTTAATGGGAAGCAGGGATGGGCAGCCATGAATAGTTGGTGGGTTGCATGAGTGGCCCTCCTTCACTTCAGTGGGCCGCAGCAGCTCATGGCCCTGCGGCCCCCTCCCGCACGTATCTCTGGGGCACCGGAGTCCCTCACTTACCTGCTCCTCCCCCTCCCTCCCAGCACTTTGGGAGTTCTGCGAATCAGCCGTTCGCAGCCTTCCAGCTCCGGGAGGGAGGGGGAGGAGCAGGACAGAGCGTGAATCAGGTGATTCACGGCTCCCTCCGAAAGTACTGGGAGGGAGGGGGGAAGCATAGGAAGTGCTGGGCTCTGGTGCCCCCAGTGTGTGAGAGGCAGCCAGAGGGGCCGCAGGTTGCCCACCACTGGCTTAGGGAGAGCTAAGATGGACAGGCGCGTGTGAGCAAGCTGGCAGAATCCGTTTGCACTGGTGACTGTTTTCCGCCACGTCCGATCCTCTTTCTGCTGTAGACCAAAGACACTCACACCTGGGGCAAGAGGAGAAGTCGATAAAGATGATGCAGCTCCTGGCTTTCTCATTTACAGCTTAGCTGAGGGAAAAATCTCCGCAACGCACCCAATGTGCACCATCTTATTAGCCATGCTGAGACCTGGCAGACTCTGGCTAGGACTGGACTCAAGCATTTTGTTTATCCAAGAAGTGCTTAAGTAGGAGGTGTTGGCAGCCATGGAGCTCTGTGAGAGCCAGCAGAATAGCCCTTCACATGCCTACGTGACAGACCCTAGCACAGGGAGTGTGGCGGGGAAAGAGGAGCCCTTGTGGGCTGTTGTAGCCAGGTGTAACTCAGAGCAACACGGGTGCTGCTCTAGTTTTTGTCAAGGACTAACCAGGCGAGACTCCCCTCTGATCCTTTGGGGAGCATAACTCTGATGGGAAGGGAAATCTGATGCCAAATCGGCATTTGGGGCATGAGAGGAGGCAAGGGCCACAGCTCACACACTGGAGGGAAGGTGCCCCTAAAATACTGACACAACCATCAGTCCGAGTCTGGATTCGGAGCCGCCTTATGCTTGGCCCCACAGATGCCGTTACAGGCCCCATTACGGCAAATAGAACCCCCCCCCCCCCTTGTTGCAATCAGGCGGATTGGACAGCATTGGAAATCAATGCCTGGGCTTGCTTAGACCTTGTTGGCGTGGAAGGTTAGATGAGCTGGCCAGCCTCCGCCGAGCATCAAGTGGAGAGGCTCTTGCGCTGAAGCATGCGGCTTGCGATCCAGCGTTCCGAACGCCCAGAGCTCCAGCGGGACTGGGGTTTTTTTGGTTTGTTGGCTTTGGGCCTGGTGCACATGTGGATGCAGTCATGAACTAGGGGAGGTCCGAGAGGCCTGCTCAGCTTGGGGGTGTGCTCTGCTGGCCCCTGCTTTTGCTCATTATGTGACTCAGCAAGAGCTGTGAAATCCTAACCTGGCCGCAGCTTTTTTACAATAGCCTCGACAGTGTGTGTAACCCGTAAGCTGGGCCCTGTTGTTACAGCCGGTAGTGACAGTGTAACCCATCCGACACCACGCGGAGCTGCACAAATTATGTAGCGTATGTAGCCGTATCACCTAGCGCTTGTCTAGCACATTTCATCAGTACATCGATAAGGACTTAACAAAGGAAGGGCAGGGTCATTATCCTCATTTTACTGGTGGGGAAACTGAGGCACGGGGCAGCGACTGTGGCATGGCCAAGGTCAGCCAGCAGGCCAGTGGCAGAGCTGGGGATCGAGCCGAGACATCTTGAGTCCCAGTCCAGTGCTGCATGCCGTGGGCCATGCCGCATGTACTTTATGCCCCAGATGTAGTATACGGCCAACAGCAGGCCTGATGCAGTGAACTAGAACTAGGTGCCTCCTTCTGGCTCTTATTTAGGTGCCTCCGTGGGAGCGGAGCTGCTGTGAACCCCTGGCTCTGCTCGCGGGCACTGAGCCCTTGAAATCTGGCCTTGAGCTCTTTGTGAATCTGGCGCCGTTGTCTGCGGAGCCTGTCTGCTTCCAAGCCCCGCCTGTCGCTGGCCTTGCGGGCTGGCACGTTGAGTGGGGCGAGCATCCCCAGAGGGCTGCAGCCTGCTACCTGCCTGCCCACGCTGGCATGCGGCACGACCCCAGGGGTAGCAAGGGAGGGGGGAGAGGAAAGGGCAGCCGCTGGCTGCCTGGCGAGGCATAACAGGGAGACCAGCTGGCCTTGGCTCTGAGAGTGAGGAGCCCAGGAGTCAGCCTGTGATCCAGGGAGAGCAGAGCAGGTGGGGATGGGCTGGTTGGGAGTGCCGTGGGGCAGGAGGACCGCACAGAAAGAGCTCGCAGATTGCGGAGTGGGTGGGAACCAGGCTGGGCTCACGTCCATGTGGATGGAAAGGGCATGTCTGGGCTTCAATGAGCACAGCGGTGTGGCCTTCCTGCCTCTCTCCTGCAATCAGCGCGGCTCCAGCCCAGCTGGCGGCTCGGCTGCCTGCTGTGAGGAACCAGCTCCCCGTCCCTGCCCTTTCCTGCCCCTGCCCAGGTGCTCTCAGCAGGGGTGGCGCGAGAGGGCATCACTTCTCGACAGGTGGAAGCTGCTGAAGGCCTGGCTGGTTGGCTGAGCCCCGCTCCCGAGGAGAGTAGCTATGGAATTGTGAATCTGTGCCAAGCCCCCTGCCCGCAGCGCTCGGAGTCTTGGGATTCCTTTGGCCCAGCAGAAACTGGCCGATCAGGAGCAGGGTGTAGGGCTAGTTCCTTCGCCTCTCCCCAGGCACTTCTGGCTGACACCTACAGGGGTTTAGAGAGTCTCTGGCTGCCACACAGGAATGGTGTCTGCTCTTGCTTTGTCACTACGTCAGCATGTGACAAGGACCACCCCGTGCCTCAGTTTCCCCAACCAGTTAAGAGGGATGCTACCGCCCTCAAGGAACTCCTCCCACCCAGTGCTTCAAAGTCGCCCCTGTCCTGTACCTTGTGGCCACCCCTTGTGTGGCTTCCCAGTGCCTGCAGGGATTCAACGCTACTCTTCCAAAAGCACCTACCCGTGGAACTAGAGTCTCTGTTCTCTGGCAGCAGCCGCATATGGAGAATCAGTTCCACTTTAATCCAGAAGGGGGTGGTGGTGCCTATCACCTTATTACCCCATTGACTCTTCTCGTGCTGTGAGACTTAATCCACAGCGCGCTGGGTGACCCCTGCTGGGAAGGTGCTACAGGCCAGCGAAGGGGTACCACACCCTAACCCACGGGTTTCCCTGGGGGGGGGGGGGTTAGGCAGCTTCCTGCCTCTCCTGACACCGCAGATCATGCAGCACCCCAGAAGCAGCCGGCAGCAGGTTGCCAGCCAGTGGGAGTTTGGAGCTAGTGCTCAGGGCAGGGGCAGTGCGCAGAGCCCTTTGTGCTCCCCCCAACCTAGGAGCTGGACCTGCTACCGGCTTCTTCTGGGGTGCAGCACAGACTGCAGTTCCAGGACACGCAGCCACCTGCCTTAGCACCCCCCACTGGTCACCTGATCCCCCAGCAGCCATGAGACCCAGCACCCGACATCCCACCCTCCAGTGCTGGCGCATGCCCTGTGGTTTGAAAACAGCTGGTCTAATCAATGGGGTTCAGTCGGCCTGTGTTTGGGGCCGCTTTCCCTATCCTACGCCTTGCAACCCTGGAGTACTCCTTCTGGACGCAGCCTTGGGCTGCACGGTGCAGGGACCCATCCCATGCGGGTCTCTGGTTCTCCAGGGGTCTTTACGCAGCCTTTCTCTCCTCTCGCTCCCCAAGGCCCTAGGGCTTTGGCTGGATCGGACAGGGCGCTTGCTGGGGTGCCGCGCGCCAGGAACGTCTGCAGGCTGGGGAGGGGGGAGCTGGCCGCTTGCTGAGCGGTGGCTGTGGGTGGCTGTCATGGGGCTCACTCACTGCATGGCGCCAGCTCCGTGCCGGCTGTGGCAGAGGCCCAGGGTTCTGGTTTCGCTGGGCGAGATGCTTCTTGCCATTCCTGCCTGATTCTAGTGACTTCAAAGCTTCCCCTGGTGCCTCCGAGGAAGGTCGCCGGGTTCGTTGCTCTGACTCAGCCTGGGCTCCTGGATCTCGCTAGCTGGCTGCGCAAGGGGCCAGGGCTGCCCGGGGACGTGGCAGTGACCCTGAGCTGGAGCAGCGCTCGGCACAAACCCATCTGTGGTTTGCTTAAGTGAAAACTAAAAGGCCCTGCAGATCTGAAGGCAGCGGGAGAGCGGGGAGAGGGCTGGTTTACCTGACGTCAGGCTCTCTCCTGATGGGGGGTGTGGCTGGATCACAAGGTGTCCTTGTGCGGTGACGAGTCTTCTCTCTCTGGCCTGGCCGCAGCCAAGCAGCACTGGCCCCAGCCGAAACAGCTGCCTATGTTTTCTATGTGTGGGGGAGGGGCACGCACCTGAGAGGGATGAGTGAGGTGGATGTGCATGGAAATAGATGAGCAGGTGTGTACAGGGGTGCGTGGACTCCCCGATCAGGTGACCAAGCAGGCGCGGGGTGAGTGTTAACAGGAGCTCTGTGATGGAGCAGAGCCGAACCCTGGAGGTTTTAGGCAGCTGGGTTAGGATGGAGACGGAAAGAGCTGCTGCTATTCCTTCTTCCTCCCCTCCCTCTCCCCTCCGTTTCTCCCAGCACCCTTGACTGCTGCCCTGACCCTGTTTTCCCAGGCTCTGTCGGTCCCCTCTCTCCTCTCCCTGTCACTGCACTGGACCCTCCCTTCTCTTCCATTCAGTTGTCAAGCCCGTTTGTCCCTCCATTTGCTCCCCCCCCCTCGGGTTCAGTCCTGCCTGGGCTTTGACACTAGCCCCACCCAAGGGGGGCCCTTTCCCGTGTTCTCAGCCCTCCATGAGCTAAGCGGGAAAGCGAGTCGGTGCCCTTGTGAGCCCCCGTGCACACGCTGGCGGGCAGGGCAGGGCAGATGTGTGCCTGGTCCAGCTGCCGTGGCCCCTCCGCTGTGGAGCTGCATTTGAAACTCCCTGAGCGCTAAGGACGGGCCATTGGAAAGTGGCACCCAGGGATGTGCTGGAGCTGACTTCCTGGGGGCCTGCCGGCTGCTTTGTCAGCCGGCCTCTCTTCCTGTTGCTTCCTCAACAGGCGCTTAGTCCTAGGGGGGTTGCATGTGTTCCCAACAACGGTCCATTTCAGGGACCAGCGCCTGCCCTGGGGGTCACTGCCCTGCCTAGAGCCCATGGAGAGTCCTGCTGGGACTAAGTCATCCTAGTTCAGGCTCAGGGCAGCTAGTTAGCAGAGTGGCACATGCTGCAGCTGCTAGCAGGGAGAAATGGCCCAGGGAGCAAGGCAGACCCCTTGTGTCTGGGGTGACGATGGCTCTGGGTGCAGCTGGTTCGATTACTCTCCTGATCTCGCTCTGTGTGTGTATGTGAGTGTGTGTTGGGGTGTGCCATGTTTAGGGTGGGGGGTAGGCGTGCGTATATGTGTTGCTTTGTGCAGGTGTAGGAGCTCACCCTGTACGGGAGAGTGTCTGTGTGTACTCTGTCCAGCAGTGTGTGTGGATGAGGGTTGCTTTAGACAGGTGGACATAAGAGTGTGTGTTCATTGTGGGGGAGTGTGCCGGTTGGTATAGTCATAGGGCAGTTTGTTCGGCATGGGTGTGTACATACATGGGAATATGGAGGGGTGTTAGGTTGTGTTGCGATGTATGTGTCCTGTGTAGGGGTGTACGAGGCTGTACCCGAGTACTGGGTCTTGTGTATGATTGTGTTGGTTTATGTATGTATGTAAAGATTGCCCTGTGTGTATTGGTGCGCTGCATTGGGGGGTGTAGGTCGTGTTACATGTCTGTCTGTGGGTTTGTTTGTGTAGCTGTTGGTGGGTGTGTCTGGTAGGGCGGTGTACAATGATTGGGTTGTGCGTGAGTGTGTATGAGGAAGTGGGCGTAGGGTTGCGTTGCTGTGCAGTGTGTGTGTGTGTGTGTGTGTGTGTGTTGGGCAGGGGTGTTTATAAGCTGACTGTAAGTAAGCTCGGCGTGGCTGTGATCTCTGGGGAGCAATGAGATCTGCAAACGCCACGTTCTAAGGAATGAATTTATTTTGGGGTGTCTCTGTGAAGTCAGTAGGCGGCGACCTGGCTCCCGTATCCCCGGGCGGGTGACCGTGGGCCACAGGCGGGGAGCCACGTCTGCGGGCAGCAGCTCTGTGTGCTCCCAGGGCTTCCGTCGTCTTCGCCAAGCCGGGTGCCCCGCAGGGGGGCAGTGTTTGGAAACCCCCTTCTGGCTGCGCTTTCCTCGGCAATTCTTTGGAGGCTGCTGCCCCAGCCTGGTCTCTGGGCAGCACGCAGAAGCCGGGAAGAAAAAGGCCAGAGGGCTGGGTGCAGGGGCGACAGGAGCAGAAGGGCCTTGCCTGGGACATCTATGCAGCTGGGCCATGTGCTGCTGCTGCCACCTTGGGCTGCCGTCCTGACCGGGGGAGAGCCCGGGGCTGGCTGCTGCTCCCGGTCGGTGGGGCTGCAGCAGGAGGACCATGCCTGCTGGCCCATAAGGATGCAGCCTCAGCCATGCACCAATCCCCAGCCTGTTGGCTGCTTGCCTGGTAGGTTCTCAGTCAGGGGGCACCAGCAGATGAGGGGAGGGAAGATTCTGGTCTCCAGTCTTTGGGTAAAGGGGATTTGCTTAGTCATCCCCCTTAGAGCGCCTTTCGCCCATGCCCCATAAGCCACTGCACACATTCCTAGGGCACCTTTTGCATGGGGCCCAGCACTGCCCCCCCTCTCGGAGGTGGCCCTCTGGCGCCCTCCCCCCCCCTTCCTTTGCAGGATTTGGGGGCACACCAGCAGTGGACGGGTCAGGGTGCTAAGAGCTGATGCCTCTGAGCTCTGCTCTTCCAGTACTTACTCTCTGCAGAGCTGGCTTGTTCCCCCAGCCTCACTGGCCCGCATGCTCCTTGGAAACCTGTTCCCCTCTGAGATTTCTCTGCAGGTCACCCGCGAGCCTCTCCGCCTGCCTGTCCCCGAGCAGAGCTGAGCCACGCTCGCTCTCCTTGCAGCACTGCCTGCCGGGAGCCCAGACTTTGGGTGACCTCCATTTCGGCCTGCCCCACGCTAGCTCCTGGCTGCGGCTGCATTGCCCCCAGCGGTGACCTTGTCATCTCCCATGAGCGAAACAGGGTTGAGCGGAGGGGAGAGCCCCAGGGGCAAAGCCAAGGCCTGAAGAAGTGGTACCAGTGGGGGCAGTAGGTGGCATTCTCCCCCGCAGAGCCAGGGATGCGGTGCTGCCGCTTATGTCTTAACCCTTTGTGGTCCATAGAGTCCATGCCCTGCTGTGGTTTAACTCTGGTGCCTGGGCCGAACGCTGCAGGAGTTTCAGGTCTAGAAGCTCGTCTTTTGTTCTTGGATGCATGCGACTGTGTTCCACCCCAGAGGTGGCTGCATTCCAGCGCTCTGGGAATGACCTTTTGGAGACATGGTCTGTAGAGCCTTTTGGGGTGCTCTCTGGGGATGATAGTTTCCTTTGCCTCAGCCCCAGGCAGCTGGATAAGAGAGCAAGGGGAAGATGCTGCCACTTGAGTGACGTTCTGTCTCCTTTCTCAGCCGGGAGCTGGGCTGTGTTGGTGGGGATGAGGGAGGAAGAGTGAATTATTTGCACAACTTTGTGCATTGTTTCCATACAGCCAGGCTCTGTCTCTTAGGGTGACCGGCTCATTAGCAACAGGGACCTGGCGCTGGACAGGGCGGGTCTGCAGATCATCCCTTGGTTGCTGGACTTGAGGGGGAGGGAACTGAAATCCCATCTCCGTGAGGGGATTGGCTGCACAAGGGAGCCTAGGAACGGGATCCCGTTGGGGCATGCCTGTGCACAGCCTGTCCCAGGAAAACAGAGGCTGTCCAGGCGGCAGAGTGGCAGAAACAGCCAAAGGATTGAGGGTCTGGTGCTGTTCTGGGAGCCCCAACCAGAAGAGCCCCCCAGGAGGAGCAGCACAATCCCTGCCTGTGGAGATATTCATCTGGGAGACCCCTAAGATCCTCACCGGAGGGCCTGGCTTCACATTCAGCCCCCTGGGAAAGGCATGAATGGGCTAGGGTGCTATGCCGGCCTACTGACTGCCTCCAGGTACCACCACGCATGACCAGGGCTCCTGGCTCAGTCCCTGGCTAGGAGGGCCCGCAGCCAGTGATTGAGATGAGGTCCTGACGGGTACCCTGCTTCCCTGCTCCCAGGCACAGGCCTGGTGGCTGAATTCCCTGGGGTCGTCACTGGTGGACGCGGACTCAGATGGCAAAGGAGAGGAGGCAGGTAAAATGACCTGGCTGGTAACTCTGCCCGCAGGGGGATTAAAGCGAGGGAGGGGCTAGGATCCATCCTGGCCTGCAGCCCTTGTCTTCCTCAGCCTGCGTGTGTCTGACCAGCAACGTGGCAGAGCTTGGGGCCGTGGCCGGGGGGGGCCAGAATGCAGGCCGCAGCGAGGGGCTCTCTCGCGCCGCTAACCCACCCTTCCCTGCCCAGCGGTTGGGACGGGTCTTTCTGTGCCAGGCTCGGTCATGGGAAGGGCGCAGCAATGAGGGAGGGGGCAGAGATGAGATGCTTGTGGATGCCTGAAGGGACACATGTTTGGAACTGGGTTCTAATGAAAGTGTGGTGGGGGGAGGAGGACGTCGAGCCCCAGGGCATGTGAGGAGCGGTGGGTGTATCACAACCCTCGCTGACAGTCCCTGCCCCCGGCTGGCAGTGGGGTAGGGTCACCTGGCACTGAGCACCCAGCGAGCAGGGAAGAAGGACCGAGAGGAGGCTGCCATCAGAGCTTGGCCAAGCGGCAGAGACTGCTGGAGAACTCACGCACCTGTGGGCTCAGAGCTGGCAGGGGGCGTTGCCCGAGCACACGGACACTGGGCACCTGGTGGGAGCAGTGGGGCTGTTACTACAGACATGAGGGTGCCAGGGGGCAGGGTGGGGGGATAAGATGATTCGGAATGGAGACCACATAGAGGAGGGGGCGTTGTAGGGACAGGACGCGAGCAGGGGGCTCAGGCGGGATACATGGAGGGAGCTGATCTGGGTATGCAGAGGAGAAATGGAGGGGGAGAGATTTCCTCATGCCCCTGACGAGGGTGAGTGGAGAACCCCGGCTCCTGGCCTGGAAGAGGCTTGGGCTGAGAGTCTCTGGGGTTGAGGGCTGCGTTGGGATGTTTGAGCCATGAGGGGCTGGGGACAGATGTTGCAATTAGGGGTGCGAAGGTTTAACCGGTTAACCCATGGGGCTGGAGCAGCCCCTGCCTGCAGCGGGCTGCTGGTGAGATGGGGGGGAAGAGTGTTCCAGCCCAGTGGCTGTTCCAGCCGGACTGGAGTGGCCCCCGCTTTAATGGGTTAACCAGTTAATATGTTTAACCGGTTAGCCAGTTAAAGGGGATTTTCCATCCCTCGCTGCAGTGTGTCCAGCGAGAGCCTTCCCCCTTCTGTGTGGTCAGCCCCAGCCACGGGGAGCCACGCCAGCGCCGTCTAATTACCCCCCTGGCAAACGAGCATCCCCGGCGGGAACAAGAGCGGTGGAAGCTCTGCTCGCCCGGCCTTGGATGGAGCCGATCTGGCTTTCTCCTTTGCAAAGCGCAGGCAGGCTGGGGCGGAATGAAGATGTGAGTGGAGCTGGCCTGGCCCGGCCTCTGGAGGGCTGCGGGCCTTCGCCCTCGCTGCTGTACATGGCTTTACGCTGACGAGCTGACACATGCCCTGCTGGCCCTGTCACTCCAGCGCACACCCCGGGCTGTACCTGCTGCCTCCTCTGGGTCCTGCTGGGACTCATTGACCTGTAAAGAGCTGCCAGCCAACTGCAGAGCTGGGGCAGTGGAAGGGGCAGGACAGCCGTCCCTTGCAAATGGCTCTTAGGTGCCACTGTTCCCACTGGTAGTCATCCCTCTCTGCTGCTTTAGGTGTTTGAGAAATGCATCGATTTGTATGAGGGGGAGGGGCAGACAGATGTGTATGGAGGTGGTGGGAGGGATAGTCATGACCCCTCTGTGCCTCAGTTTCCCCTCCTTTGTCCACCTGCTCTCCCTGGATTGTAAGCTCTGCGTGGCAGGGGTTGTCTCTCACTAGGGGTTTATACAGCACCTAGTACCCTGTGGCCCTGATCTCAGTGGGAGCCAGACACTAGCGTAATAAAAAAAATAACTTGCAGCAGCACAGCACCCCCTGGCCTTGGGCTGGTGCCCTGCCTCAGATGAGACTGATGGGGAAGAGCATCCCTGGAGGAATCAAATGCCACCAGGGTCTTAAGCCAGCGGTGGGCAACCCAGGCGAGTGAGTGGCCCTGCCTGAGCTCAGTGTGGCCCCGAGATTGTCACAGCCAAGGCGCTCTGCCAGGATAGAGGAGTTCTGCTAGAATGTGCTGGGGTGGGGCGATTGAACCGGAGCAGCGCTGTGAGGGGACACAGAGGGAGCGCCCGGCTCACACAGTCAGTGTGGTGTGCAATCTGCACGCACCTCCCTTCACGTGCCCTGGCTTTATGTGACTGTCACGTCAGTAAGACCGGTAGGAAAACCCCTGACACGGAGTGAAAACCGCGGAATCTGGCAACCCTGCGCGTGGGCCCCGAGCAACGAGATGTCTCGTGGGCCACACGTAGAACCTGGATGGGCCACTGGTCGCCTTCCCCTCCCTCCGTAAGCCCGGGGGGGGTTGTTGGCAGTCTCCCATCCAAGCAGCGAGCAGGCCGAGCCCTCTTCGCTTGCGGCTGGGCAAGCTGATCATCATAATGAATAAATCAGTACCACTTAACGCCGGGTAGCACTTTGCCTCCGCAGCTCTCTGCGTGCCGTGAAATATTCTCCAGGCAACGCCTTGGACTCCGGCACCCTGGATACTGTGGCTGGCACTTCCTAGTAACCCCTCTGCCTGCTGACACGGGTGGGATTTAGGTGGGCGGATGGTGGCAAAAGCTGGACCTGTGCCACCGGCCGCTGCCCGGTTCGACGGCGGGTGCTGGGGTGGGGGAGTTGCAGGGGAAGTTCTGGAAGAGGGAGCAAAGACAAGTGGCCGAGCGCTTTGTCGGGAAGGGGTGTTATTGATTTGGTGATCTCTTGTGCGAGGGTGTGTGTGCAAGGGACCCGCACAGCTGGCAGGGTCCCTGCAGTGCCTGTTGGCTTTGTGGAGGCTGAGGGGGAAGAGATAAGAGGCTCTAGTGATCATTCACTTCCTCCCACATGCTGTGTTAAATAGGCTTAAAGCACCTTAGTTAAATGCTATGACATGGTTTTAAAAGCAGGGTTGTTTTTTTTTTGCCACATCCAGGGCGTTTAGATTCAAGGGGGGCTGCCCAGGACTCTTGCTCTAGGGTTATAACTTGCTCGCTCGCTTGCTTTCATTTGCCAAACAAGTCACCAGCCCTAATTAGCACTTTCCTCTCCAGGCTGGGCAGTCCTGTTGGCCGGGTGAAAGCCGGGTCCCTGAGAAGGCCTGGTGTTCAGAGCCTGAGCTCCCAGTACCTTCATTCAAACCAGAGCGTCAGGGTTTTCAGCACTTCTGAGTCAGGGCCTTTCTTTAGGAGACTAAACCCACACGGAGGCGCCTGACTTGCTCTGGAGAAGAAACCCCATCATCCAGAGTGAGGCAGCGCCAGAGAGCCCAGGTGTCCGGACTCCCAGCTGTGCCCTTGCTCCATCGACTCGCGCTTCCAGTAGGGTTCTTGGCCCCCGTTCTCCCAGACTCCCTCGCGAGTGAGGAGGACCAGGGCTCTTGACTCGTTCCAATCAGCATGACACCCCGCGGTCCTTCCTGGCCCCGGGCAACGCCGATCCAGAGCGACAGGCAACGTCTAGCTGCTCCGGGACTGCTCCCTGCAGGGGCGGGAGTGGGAGGGTTGCCAGCTTTGGGAGCACAGAAAACTGAAGATCCTGGCCCCGCTTCTGCTCCGAGGTCTTGCCCCTGCCCTGCCCTCCCGCTCACTCTATGCCCCCTCCCTCACCTGCTCATTATCACCAGGCTGAGGCAGGGGGTCGGGGGCAGGAGGGCTCTGGCTGGGAGTGCAGGCTATGGTGTGGAGCTGGAAAGGAGAGGTTTGGGGTGCAGGAGGGGGCTCCAGGCTGGAGCCAAAGGGGTTGGAGTGTGGTAGGAGGTGAAGGCTCTGGGTGAGAGCTTGGGTGTGGTAGGGAGGGCTCAGGGCTTGGGCAGGGGGCAGGCTCCGGCTGGGTGGCGCATGCTTCAGGCAGTTCCTAGAAGTGGCCAGCATGTCCTGCTCCTAGATGGAGGCGCAGCCGGACAGCTCCACACTCTGCCATTGCCCCTGGGCACTGCCCCGCAGGGACAGCACCTGCACCTCTCTGGCTGCCCGGAGGGGCTGTTTCCAGGAACTGTGTGGAGCCTGGGCTGGCAGGCAGGGCGCCTGTCTTAGCTCTGTGGTGCCGCACTGTCTGGATGTCTAGTGACAAAAACCAGGTGCGCCTCATCCCCAGAAAGTGACCATAACCTGCTCTGGAGCAGCAGGTGTAACTGGTTAGATTATTTCCCAGGTGACCTCGCTTCCCCCTCCTGTCCCCGAGGCGTGGGGCTGGGAGCCATCCATGGCTATCCATGGTAATGGTCCTCCAGGGCGAGCCGGGGCAGCTGGAGAGAGCACCAGACTGTTGCTCCTCACTCATGCAGTAAGTCTCTGCACCTGCTGGGGCTGTGCCGCTGTTGCATCAGATGTTGGTAGGCTCCTAAGTTCCTGACCAAGGCGAATGGTGCCTGTGCAGCTTGCTAAACCTGGCCCTGGTCCTCATGGGTCATGACTGACTCAGGTGTGCAGGGCTCTGGCAGCTGCTCATCACTACAAATCCACTGCTCCTAGCTGCAGCGAGACCTGCTATGGAAGCAAATAGGTTGCTGACTACAACTGATCCCATCAGCAACTGGGAAGAGCTGCAGTGCTTGTACCATCAGCACATGTAGACATGCAGTGTACGTGCACACCTGCACCACTTGAACCTCCAGTGCATGTAGATGTGCAGTGCACATGCACACCCACACCTGCACCACTTGTACCTCCAGTGCATGTAGATGTGCAGTGCACATGCACACCCACACCTGCACCACTTGTACCTCCAGTGCATGTAGATGTGCAGTGCACATGCACACCCACACCTGCACCGCTTGTACCTCCAATGCATGTAGGTGTGCAGTGCTTGTGTTCACGGGTATGTGTCCCTGCAGCATGACACAGATGTGCAATGGCTGTAGGAATGTAGGTGCGCGCGCGCACACACACACGATACACAAACATGCACATATTCTAACATAAAACTACAGGCCCTTGTACGTGTTCACCCCAGATGCACTTGGCTGTCTGAATCCTGGCTTCGTGAGCACCTGTCCCTTGGCACCCTGGTGGCAATTGAGATAAGCTTCCCCATCCCCTCCTAGATCTGAATGTCAGCAAAGGGCCTTCGACTTTGAAATCTGCTTCCCCTGTTGATCTGCCAGAGCTCAGGTCTGTTGACCTTCAAGGCACAGTGTAAAGACCATCTGTTTGGAGAGGCTTTTGCTGGAGGGGAGATGGTGGGGTGTAGCTGCCTACAGCACGTTGCGGGCTGGTGTCTCTTTGGATTTAGTTTGACGTCAGGCAGCTAATTTTGCATTGTTTAAGTCATGTATCTACATGCATAAAAAAGCCCTTGTAAAGGGTAGAGTTTTAATACAACCAAAACAAGCACCTGCCCGCACGCACACCCACATAGGTATTGTTATTACAGGCAGTCACCCAAGCTCTTAGGCATGCATTCGCTCACCCATGCAAACAGTCCCACACCTATACTTAGGGCCCTACCAGATTCAAAGCCCCGAAAAACAAGTCACAGAGCATGAAACCTGGTCTCCTCTGTGAAATCTGGTCCTTCGTGTACTTTTACGCTATGCTAGACCAATTTCATAGGGCAGATGAGTGTATCTCAAAGTGAGGCTCAGACCCCAAAAAAGAGTTTGCAAGGTTATTGTAAAAGGGGTTGCAGCACTGCCACCGTTCTGCACTGCCTTCAGAGCTGGATGGCCAGAGAGCAGTAGCTGCTGGCCAGGTGCCCAGCTCTGAAGGCAGCACTGTGCCAGCAGCGGTGTAGAAATGAGGGTGGCAATACCACGACTCCCCTGCCATAACCTTGCAACCCACCAGCTCCTCTTTTTGGGTCAGGAACCCTACAGTTACAAGGCTGTGACATTTCAAATTGAAATAGCTGAAATCGTGAAATGTAGGAGTTTGACCATCTTATGACTCTGAAATTGATCAAAAAGGACAGTGAATTTGGTAGGGCCTTGCCTATACCCAGGCTGGCATATGTGTATATTTGTGTTATTTCAGGCTCATGGGCGACTGGTAATATAGGCAAGGGAAGGCACAGCCTTCCCAAAACTGCCTACACACCCAGCTGCCAAAGGCTGCAGCTGCCGCTAGGGATGTCAATGTGTAGATGAGTTCACGATTAACTGATCAGCTTGGGCTTATCGGTTACTCCTGTCTTCTACACACATTTCTTCCCCCCTTGCTGCCTCTATATGAGAGGCAGCAAGGTGGGAGGAGGTGGGAGCTGGCTTTAAGAAGGCTCCCCATGAGCACTGGATCTGCCTGCTCCCCCCACCCTCATGCTGCTGCGTCTGATAGAGAGGCAGCACCCCCCAGCACCAGCTCCACAGTGCTGCCTGCTCCCCTTCCCTCCACACTGCTGCCTCTATGAGGGGGCAAGGGAGGCTGCTGTGAAGCAACCTCTGTCTGCACTGAGCCTGGGCTCGTCGCAGACGAGGCAGCAGCGCAGGGCAGCAGGCGGGAGCCAGTCTGCGTGGGAAGCTAGTTTTTAAACCAGTTCCCCTCACAGACCAGCTACCCCCTGCCACCCGGTGCTGCTGCCTCTGAGAGACAGTAGCGCAGGGTGGCATGGGGCTCCCCGGGAATGAGGCTGGGAGCACGCTGGCTGCTTCCCCCCCCCCCCCCGAATAGTTGTGTAACCACTAAAATTTGCTGTGGTAACAACTATTCAGACACACCCTCTCTGGGGCTGGGTTCCTCCCTGACCACCAGGGAGGGCCGGGCTGGGGCCACAGCAAGGCAGCCCCAGCCCTCCATGTGACCAGGAAGGATTGGACTGTGGGGAGGTGAGGTTTGGCTCCAGGGGTGGGCTTTGGGCAGGAGGAGTTGGGTGGGGTGGGGGCTTGCTTTCCCCAGCTGGGCTTTCACCTGCTGCTCGTGTTCCAGTGCTCTCACATGTGAGCTTGGTGTTGGGTGATCTACTCTCCAAATCTCTTGGCTTCATCGCTGCTTCCACCCTACCTTTCTCTCTTCCTCCACTGCTCATGGAAGGTGAGTAAAGACCATTCTCTGGGCAGGGCCGAGAAGGGCCTCTGGGGCTAGGGGGTGGTTGTGGAAGCACTGAGAAGTGGCAAGTAGAGCAGTGTCCCTCACTGTGCGCCCTTGCGCTGTTATATGTCACTTGTCTGAGCCCAGTGGCACAGGACTGGCCAGGAATAGCCCTTCCCTAGCACATGAACAGTTATACTAGGTCAGACCAACGGTCCGTCTAGCTTAGTATCCTGTCTGCTGACCGTGGCCAGTATCAGGTGCTCCAGAGGGAGGGAACACAACAGGTAATCCTCATGTGATCCATCTCCTGTCACCCATTTCCAGACAAACAGAGGCTAGGGACACCATTCCTACCCATCCTGGCTCATAGCCATTGATGGACCTAACCTCCATGAATCTATCTAGCTCTTTTTTGAACCCTGTTAAAGTCCTAGCCTTCACCACATCCTCTGGCAAGGAGTTCCACAGGTTGACTGTGTGCTGAGTGAAGAAAAACTTCCTTTTGTTTGTTTTAAACCTGCTGCCTATTAAACATGGCCAAGTCAGAGGTGAGCTGAGGGGGGAAGCAGCATGTGATGGTTTCATGCTGGGTCCTTGTGATCTGGGCCTGGACAGGGGCCGTGGCTGCTCCGAATGCTTTTGTGCCGTGGGAGGTATGAGCAAAAGAGCTTTCGAAGCATCTTTCGGACCCCAGCTGGCGTCTGATTCCCTCAGCAGCTGGGAGGGGGCCCCCCTCTTTGGCTGTTGTGGCTGGAAAGGGAGAGCAGGGCTGCCATGGGTCAAGAGCATGGAATGTTCCACCACCCCTTGAGTGGTCACCATGGGTACCGGCAGGAGAAGACTGTGCTTTCGGTGTAGGCACCGGTTGACGCTTCTTCACAAGCAGTGACCACGACCTTCAGTTCCTGCTGTTCAGCCTGCATCAGTCACTGCTAAAGCTTCACCATCCGGGACTTCACATGGTGCCTAGCCTAGCTTCCAGCTCTTAAGTCCTGGCTGGGCCCCATGCTGCTCTGGCTTTCTCCAGCCTGACCCCACAGCGTGCATCAGCCCCGGGGTGAGATTGTCAGGGACCCTGAGGTCCCCCCTGCGGTGCCCACTTGCACTGGTTACGTTTTCTGGCCTTGATTTGCGATCCTCTAATCTCTTGCTCTGGGCAAATTCTGTTTCCATGGCGATGGTGGCTCAGGAGCTTATGGATTCTGACAACTCTGGGATTGTCCCAGGTGGCTCGTGGCTGGAGATGTGGAAGTGGCATGATGGGTGTGTGGGGGGGGGGGGGGGATGAGCATTGAACTGCCAAGACCGAAGGTGTGGGGAAGATAGCTATGGCCTGTGTATGAACAGCCCCAGCAAACACTGAAAAGGGGACAAAAAACCAGGACACATGCCAGAGCATAGTCCTCTTAAGTCAGTGCCTTTAGTTCGTACAGCCAGAGTTTGCCACGCTGAGCTCTTAAAGGGGTGCTTGTTCCCTCTCTGGACAAGCTCACTCTGTTTCTCTCTGCAAGTGAGAGGGGATGGGCACCAGTGTTTAAAAGGAGAGGAAGGAGAACAGTAATTGCTGAGATAGGAGGCACATTTCGAAGGATGGGCCCCTTCAGCATACGTACTCTGTCAGGAGAGACACACACGTGTGTTGGATGCTCTGCATTCACTTATAGTAGGTGCTCTGGAAGGGTCTGATGGTTGTTTGTAGATCATGGCGTAGGATTTCGTTTTCTTGGAGACACCATGTTGTGTTGTTACATCTTACAAAGCGGTCTGAGCGCGGGGGAACTCTGCGGAGCCTGCTGGGTTCCAGACACCCACGTTTACAGCGCGCGAGTCCGGCGTCCTGGCTATGTATAGACACTGCTGCTTTGGTAGGTTCGGGCGGCTTCCGCAGTAGAAGGCAGGGAGGCCCAATCTATGTAACGGGTTCCTACCCAAATCCGACGCAGCTCTGTCCCAGCGCATGCTGGGTTCTCATGGGGACTGACAGGACCATCTCCCTGCTTGTCAGTTCTCCTGAAAGGCGGGAGGAGGGTCTAGGACTAGTTCTGTCTCTAGAAGCAAACAAGGTGCAGGGTGTATTCAAAGGGGCCACAGCCTTTGGGGTCAGGTATGTCCCTTCCTCTGGGCCGGTTGGACTTTTGCAGCACAGGCTGGGCACCAGCAGCAGTCCTGTTTTTCCTGGCTCTGTCGTGGGCAGCATTAGGAATGTTCTGACGCTCTCCTCAGGCCATACCTTTCTCTCTGTGCCTGCCAGATTCTGCTCCTCTTCCACCCAGCCCCCGTTGCTGGTTTGCATCCGGGATGGTTTCGGAGGTCTGGCGCTGCAAGGAGTCGGGAGGCAGCGCTGTGCGCCTGCGTCTTGACCGCAGTGGGCAGAGGCTGGCTGACACCCTCTGCTACTCATGAGTTTGCACAGGTGTGAAAGCTGCACATTCACAGCTTTGGCACTGCAGCCTAAAAATAACAGAGTGGGAGATGGCTGGCAAATGAGGAGGAGGAATTAGAGGCCCCGTGCCAGGCAAACAGCATCTGTGAACCCCCTATCCTGCCCTGCACTAAGACACAGCCCCAACACCACTGCTCTATCCCAGCCCCCAGGAACCCCCAGCACCAAGACACGGCCCTGCCCCGGCTGCTGCAGCCCAGCCCTTGGGAGCCCCCAGCACTGAGACATGGCCCAGCCCCCAGGAACCTCCAGCACCAAGACACGGCCCCACCCCGCTGCTCTATCTCAGCCCCTAGGAACTCCCAGCACTGAGACACAGTCCCATCCCCACTGTTGTACCGTCCCCCCCCAGCGCTGGGTCTTGTGTTATATTGCATTCTGCATGAATGGGGCAGTAGGAGCTGGAGTCTCTTTTACATGTTTTGCTCTGACCCTTTTCTCAGCAGTGCCTTTAGTTCAAAGGTGGGTAATAATTTTTGGTGGGGGACCACTCCAAGATTTTGAAAAGTGGTTAAGGGCTGCACTTTCTGTGGAGGGGGACCGGGGTCTAGGATGGAGGTTGAGTGCAGAAGGGCACGCAGGTCACGGACTGGGGTCAAGGAGATGGTGTGAGGTCTGAGAGGGAGTTTGGGTGAATGAAGGGTTTGTAACCTGGGTCAGGGGAATAGGGATAAGGGTGCAGGAGAGGATTCTGGCCTGGGGGAGAGGTGTAGAAGGGGTACAAGGTCTGGGAGGGAATTGTGACCTGGGGCAGATGGGATGCAGAGGGTTTGGAGGGTGACCTGTGGTGGGGAGTTGGGGTGCAGGAGGGGCTGGGGTGCCAGAAGCTGGCTTTGGCTGAGAGGCCCTTACCTAAGTGTCTCCTGGCCAGCAGCCCTGCAGCACCCCCAAGGCAGGCAGGGCTCCCGGCTTGAAAATGCAGGGTGCTCCCTCCATGTGGCTCTCCGCTCCGGCAGGGGGAACAGACTTGTGCTACCCCCCGATGAGTCTCAGCTCCTGTTGACTGTTTCTGGCCAATAGGAGCTGAGAGATTGGGCTGGGGGGGGGGGGGGGAGATCAGATGAAGCCTCCCCCTCCCTGCAGAGCCAGAGAGGCACATGGAGCATCCCTGCACCTAAACCAGCTGCTGCTATGTGCTTGAGGATCCTGGCTGGGAGGGGAGATCCATGGGCCAGATCCAGTGGCTTGGTGGGCCAGATCTAGCTTACTAGACATATGTTGCCCACCCCTGCTCTAGCTGGTGTGGTGCAAGGGGGATGGCTTTGTCTTCCTCCATGTGCTGCATTCCTGCTCCATCGCCTTTGGTGGCTCATGGAAGGGGAGGTTGGCTCCTCTCTGTAAAGCTCTGCCCCACGCAGCTGCTGGTTGGGTCTCCCCGTCTTTGTGCCTGTGGGTGGAGAAGTGGGGCTCTCACCTGCGCCTGTCTGGGAGTCAAGAGGTCTGAGGGCTCGTCTGGGATGAGGCAACAGCGACCAATCTGTCTGGCTAAGGATGGCGCCCATGTGCAGTAACACGGTGGGCATGCCAAGCGCTGTGCTTGGTCCTGTGGCTCCTGCATCCATGAGAAGAGGCCTCTAGATTGAGGCACAGAAAAGCTGATCAGCAGTGGCAGCTTCGGCTGGGTGAAACCCCTGGGCCACACTCTCATGGTGTAAGCCAGCCTAGTGACTTCACCAGCTGAGGGTCCGGCCCGCTCTTGGAAGTGACGGTTCAGTTGTTCCTTGGGAGGTGTCAGACTCTTGGCTTCACGGAGGGACATTCATTGTCCTCCTCTACAGACATCCACAGACACTCCTTGTTCCTTTGTCAGTAAGCCCCGTGTCTGCACTGGCGGCCTTTGGGAGCGAATGGGAACTGTGAACACTGGGGCTGCTCGTCCGTCCACCCATAGTGTGAAGCAGCAGGCGGCAGTGCATTGCAATTCAAATCAATAAACCTTATTGGCAAGGGAAAGGATCTGAGAGTCCCCCAATTTCTACACAATAGAGTTCAATATCTGCTCAAAATAGAGCCCCGCGGGGCTCCTGCGTCATATGTCCGTTTGATATCATCGTCCGTTTCGAAGCCAGTGGCTGGCTGCTACACATTGTCAGCCTGTTCCTGACGTCTCTTTGATGTCCCCCAGAATTAGACTCTGTTTTTCACCCTCGCGGCCTTGGGGGACGTTGCTCCCTTTTGTCCAGCAGTCTCCCTGATATGTCTTGATCTTTGGAAAAGTGGACTAGAAAGAGACACGCAGTTTCACTCTTCTCTGTCACTGTGATTACATATTTCTTCGCGTGGTTTCCAGTGAGTCATGGGCCTCCTCGTGTCTAGCCCCACTTGGGGCTTGCTGATTCTATAACTGCAGTGGGCCAGCCTGTATCTTGCCCGTTTCTTAGTAGAAAGTTAGCTGGCAGGGCATGAAGTTCCTGTGCACAGACGTACAGCATTTTAGCTTCGTGCAGGCTTTGATCCCTTCCTTTCCAGAACACAGTCTACTTGTAGCATTCCGCACATTTTTAAATTCTCTATGGGACTGTTTTCATTCGTGCTTCTTGCCGCCGGTATTATTTCTGCTTGAGAGGCAGGCTGAGTGGAGGTGGAGTGTGTTTGCCCCTGAGTCCATTCGTTTGGCCAGCTAGCGCCTTGTGATGGTAGGAATGGAGTGTGTGTTGCTTGGATTGGGGTGGTAGCAGAATAGCAATCAGCTGAGGGGATTGCCCTAGTTTTGCTCTGTGGCTCATTTTGCGAGCGTGTCCGTGTATGCTCAGCTCAGGTTGGCGGAACTGCAAAGGGCTGGGTTTCCACCAGGTTTCTGCCCTGTTAGGCAAAGTCTGGACTCAGCCGATGGTGCTGCAGGGCCGAATGAGGTGCCGTATACCACCAAAGTGTTCCTACCGTTGTTTTATCCGGGGGTTGTATTTACCTAGTGTTTTCTTTGCAGTGTAAGGCTTTTATAGCCAGACTGAAGCTCTCTGATGCATTCATTATGAAGCCCAGGAATATATAATTTAGCATGTGCTCTGTTTCCATGGCTCTTAGCTGAAATTGTTGCTTGTCTGCGCTGGGCCCTCTTCTTAGGGGCCCCGGAGAGCCCACAGATTGTGGTAGGTTTTTCCAAAGTAAGACATTCTTGGGGGAAGCCACCTGGGGAGGAGGTCACTGGCACCCAGTGGGCACGCTCCGGGCAGAGTCTCAGCAGGAGGAAATCAATGTCGCTGGAGAGATGATGATTGTTGCTACCTGAAGATTCCCTGTGAGTATGTGGGAATTCGGAGGTTGCTCCAGCCTGGTAGGTCTTTGATGTGGATCTTGACAACAGTAGGGCTCAGATTCTATCTAGTCCTTGCTCCTCTTGATTGCTCGAAGTAGGGCGGGTTGCCGTGGGGTCCCCTATTCCGGACTGCACTCACTCGTTTTCTTCCCTGGGCTCAGTGACAACACACGGTTCAGGGAAACGGGCACTTGCAAGTCTGTTTCCTCTCCGGCGGGTGGACTCAGGCGCACATCGGACTCAGGCACCTGTTTTCCCACCCGTTCCGTTCTGTGGCGGTGCCCGCTTCCGTGCTGGGTGCCGGAGTGAACCAAAAGCCCAGAAAGCAGGTGACAGGTATCTTTCTGCTTTTGTATTTTCTTTTCACGGTTGTTCATGGGGACCTGTAGGGCAAAGAGGCATTTGGGGGCGCGTTTCTCAGGCAAGGTGCCAGTTGGACTCTCATGCGATAAGCTGTCATTGCTCAGAGGTTAGATTCTTCTTTTATTGAGGAAATAACACAATAATAGCTTGCCGGTAGCACAGATCCCCGCCGCCCCCAGCTGTGGATCTCTGCTGCTGTGTGCTTTATTATGTGCCTTATTATCCCCCCACCTGAGATGAGAAAGCCATGATGCCAGGGGCTCTGTTCTGCAAGCCTGCAGTCAGACACAGGCCCTGCCTTGGAGAGCTCAGAGCACAAGTAGACAAAGAAAAGTGGAGAAATTGGAGAGGGTCCAGAGAAGAGCAAAAAAAAATAATTACAGGTCTAGAAAACATGAGCGATGAGGGAAGACTGAAAGAATTGGATTTGTTTAGTTTGGAAGAGAGAAGAGTGAGGGGGGATATAATAGTTTTCAAGTATCTAAAAGGGTGTTACAAGGAGGAGGGAGAAAAGTTGTTCCCCTTGGCCTCTGGTGATAGAGCAAGAAGCAATGGGCTTAAACTGCAGCAAGGGAGGTTTAGGTTGGACATTAGGAAAAACTTCCTAACTGTCAGGGTGGTTAAAAGCCTGAATAAATTCCCTTGGTAGTTTTGGAATCTCTATCACTGGAAATATTTAAGAGCAGGTTGGACACACCTGTCAGGGATGGTCTAGCTGGTACTTGGTTCTGCTGTGAGGGCAGGGGACTGGGATTGATGATTTCTTGAGGTCCCTTCCAGTTCTAGTGTTCTATGGTTAGCTTAAGGGAAAGGTCCCAGGGAAGCATTCGATTAAACAGCTTGAATGGGGCTTTCTAGATATTGGGATTTGGCAACCCATGGAGTACAAGCCAACCCCCAAATTCAACAATCAGGAGTCAGCTCCTCCCAGAACCATGAAATTAAAAAAAAAAAGTGTGGGGTGGGCTTTTTCTTTTGCTTGCTGGGTTCTGAACTTTTAGGTCACAGGTCAGATCTTCCAGTTTTTCTCCACCACTACCAAGGTAAGAAATAGAGATGTTAAAATGTGTTTATTAGGGTAAACGTGTAACCACTGAACATTTCAGCGGTTACATATTTACACAGGGGGAGGCTGCTCCCCAGGAGCAGGTTCATGCAGGGACGTGACTTTTAAGGGTGGGGTTAAACGTAGGCTCCCCACAAGCATTGGCTCCCACCTGCCCCCCATGCTGCTGCCTCTGATACAGAGGCAGCAGCGCGGCGGGGAGGGGGGGCTGCATGTATCTGTGAAGGTTAACCGATGAGCCAGGCTCATCAATTACCCGTTTACACATGTACACCATCACATTCTTAGTTAGAAACGCACTTATATTGCTAAACTGAAACAGTCTCACCTAATCACATGCCTCCAGGAGTCAGGGTTTGAAGAAAACCATCAAATACAATGAGATTCTCTACACAGTTGTGAGTACAGGCATTGCCACCTGATCTAGGCCTCCTCTCTCCTTCAGCCGGAGTTTCTGAAGGTCCCTGGAGTATTGTAGGGCTCTCTGGACCATAAATGATATTACTGCTTTCTCTGAGCACGTGGTTTATTCTTGGCTAAGTTCACCAGCCTGGATTCCTCTCCAGATCCGTCCTTTGCGTTGGGGATATGGGCCCACTAGGCCGGTCATTTTGTAATGGCTACTGTGTCCTGTGCTGGTGGGTATGTTGGTTTCCACGAGGAATCAGGAGAAGGGGCAAAATGCATGTGCTCACCCATGTGCCCTATTCGTGCACCTCTGCAAGAGGTCCGGGTGCGCATCTCTGCAGAGCGCTCTTGTGGAATGGGCGATGGTGAGAAGATGCCAACAGAGAGGCTAGCCCCTGGGGAGGAATGCTGAAAAGCCCCCAGAGGGGGTGCATGGTGGGGTGAGTGTCTGGAAGAGGACATGCGCGAGGGTCATGCCAGGCTCTGGGGGCAGCCTGTGTGTGAGTCCTTGGCTGGTGGATGTGAGTGTGCGTTGTGGGTACCTGTAATGATAGTGTGCCTTTGCATCTCACTCCTGCTGAAAAACGTGTGCGCCAGCCCTGGCAGAGCAGCGTGTGCATGCAGGCCTGGGATGCAGCATGTGACTGTGTGCGCGTTTGCACACGCGCTTGTGAGCCTTGTTCACTGGGGGGATGGGGAGGTTTCCATGAATGGAGACCCCAGTGCTCACTGTGTGTGCCTGCAGCGGTGGCCAGCGGTGCTAACATGCGCAGGTGGGCAAGCTGGAAGTCACTGACCCAACTGTACACCCTGTGTATGATGGAAACCGTGTTGTCAGTCATTCCTGCTTCAAGCCAGGGGGTGCTGATGCACCATGTGCAGGGCCGTGAGTTCCAAGGGGCAGCTGGATGGCACCATCCTGTGGGCCGTGGAGGGGCTAACGAGCCTGGTGATCAGGTCGTCAGTACCAAGCAGTCAAAATGGAATTATGTTCCATCAAAACCCCAAATCACATGGAGCACTGACGAGAGAGCTACCAACCCATAATGGCTCTGTTTCCCACCACTCAGCTGCCTGCCCTCCCCTGTGTCTCCCACTTGCTCTTCAGCTCCAGCGCCCACGCCCTGCTCCTCAGGAAGAAAGTGGGGCCTGTCAGAGGAGCTCCAGAGGCCCCCTGGGAGAATGGAGAATGGGGCCTTTGGCAGAGGCCAGGGCATGAGGATCGCAGCTGGGAATGAGGTGCCCCGATCCCGTTTGATTCCAGAAACATGTCGGCACCATGTGCCTTCGGCTCTGCCCCAGCTCCATGTCACTCTGAGCAGCGAGAGGCAGCTTCCCCTTCACACTTGAGCTGCTCAGGTCCCGGTTTCCCATTGAAAGGGGCTGGAGTGCTTTGGAACCCAGAGCCGGAGCAGCCAGCACAGGCTTGTGGGGAGCCACAGGGTCTGGAGCCCGGATGATAGAGTCACTCGCTCAGGCTGTGGGGGAACCAGGAGGTCTGGAGCCCAGATGATGGAGCCGCTCGCTCAGGCTGTGGGGGAACCAGGTGGTCTGGAGCCTGGATGATGGAGCCGCTCGCTCAGGCTGTGGGGGAACCAGGTGGTCTGGAGCCTGGATGATGGAGCCGCTCGCTCAGGCCGTGGGGGACCCTGGAGGTCTGTGAGTGGGACATCTCCTGCACCTCTGGCATTGCTGACCAAATGTTGACACTACTTTCCTCAAAGTGCCTGGTGGGGCCTCCATGAGTTCAGGTGACCCCTGGGCTCCCTGATGCATTGTAGATGCTCATTGTTCCCGTGCAGGGTTGCTATGGTAGCTGGCATCCCCCTTGCAGCCCCTTTCCTCCCCTCTTTCTCTGGGGGCAGAGATGGCGGCGTGGGAAGGAGGTGTGGACAGCGTATGGTGCGAGGAACTCAGCGAGCGGCCAGCAGCGCTGGCAGGAGACGGAGGCCTCTGCTCCCCCAGCCCTAGTGCCCTTGTCATCTGTCAAGGCGGGTGTGGAGCCAGAGAGGGGCTGACATTACGATTCATTTCTCCTGATTGATCGGGCGCAGGGCCCTGTCAGAGCCAACTACCCCAAATTACATCAGACGACCGCCACGCAATCGGGTAGCCAGGCAAGCGGGGTCTCTGCGGGCCGCGGGACTGGCCGTCTCTCTCACATGCGCCCAGCTCTGTCTGCACCAGCAGATAAAAAGAGATTTATGGAGAGTCGGGGAAGGGAAGGGGCAGGGAGAACAAACGAGCACTGTATATATCATGTGCGCTCGTCTCTGTCCTCGCGTGTGCTGCCGCCAGCCAGAAGCAATTACCAGCCGCCAGAAAAAGCCCGGGCTGACGAGAGGAGCAGCTTGGTAAATGAATCATGGCATCCGTCAGAGCCGCTACACACGCGCTGCTAACAGACACGGCTCTGGCAAGGGAGCCCTGGAATATGGCGAAAGCAAAGGAACTGCAAGCTAGGGGGGAGTCATGTAGACCTGTACCCCACGGGAGAGCCACCCGGGCCTGCCACACCTCTCCCCCTCCCAACCTGCACCTCCAGGAAGAGCCACCCGGACCTGCCCCCCCACCCCAATCCTGCACCTCTGAGCTCCAGCGGGCAAGCACAGACCTTGCCCCCTGGAACTAGAGGAGAGCTGCTTTGACTGTAAGGAGGAGGAACCTGTTGGGCCTGCCGGCTAGAGGGCAACAGGGTCACACGCACCGGGCCGTGTTCTCCCAGGCTCTCCCCACTGGCATGGCAGGACGGAGCTGCACAGCATGCAGCCGGCCCTCTGAGCTGCTCCCACCACCTTCCCCCAGACCTCTCTGTAGAGGCCCTGATCTCACCTGGGGCTCTAGGACCTACAGCCGTGTCAGCATGAAGCATCCAAACACCCCCATTGTGGACCATTTCCAGACCCTGAGCAGCTTCAGCCTGGGCTGCTCTTAGAGGGCCAGGCCTGCCTTCTCGCCATCCCGCCCTTTAACGTCTCCCTCTCCCAGGGCGGTTGTATTTCCCTTTTCCCGCTTGCCGCCTGTCCTCATTCAGCCTTTCCTCCCCCGCCCCGCCGCCTGTGCCACTGTCCCTCTCGTCTCTGGCGGCTGTAGCAGTTTTGGGCCCTGTGCTTTAGGGCTGCAGTAGTTACAGTTTGTCTTGTCACAAGGCTGAGTGAGCAGCAGAGCCGAGGCGTCTGCTGTCTGCGAACAGCCGGCTTCTGGCTCCCATTCTGCTCCTCTCGCCCTCGACCCTCGCCCTTCTAGGTGTGCCTCTCTCGGCTTGCCCCACCCCCCTCCATGGCTCTGCTCCTTCCAGGGGTGCCTCCCTCGGCTTGCCCCACCCCCCTCCATGGCTCTGCTCCTTCCAGGGGTGCCTCTCTCGGCTTGCCCCACCCCCCTCCATGGCTCTGCTCCTTCCAGGGGTGCCTCCCTCGGCTTGCCCCACCCCCCTCCATGGCTCTGCTCCTTCCAGGGGTGCCTCTCTCGGCTTGCCCCACCCCCCTCCATGGCTCTGCTGACAGTCCGGGGACCCAGTCGGTGTCTGTTCCTTGGGCAGCCCTCATTAAAAGATCCTACGTGTAGGAAATTGTGTCTGCTGCTGGTGCAGGTGTATTCTCTCTAATAAAACTAAGAAAATTCATGAGCAGACTTGAGACCTTTCCAAGTTTTGGCCCAAGCGAGGGGGCATGAGGGTGTCATTTGAGCTCCCCGCCTCAGGTGCCAAAATGTGGTGGGCCGGCCCTGGGGGCAGCCCAGCTGGGGTTCACCCTGAAAAGCCAGAGGGCTGAACGGAGTCCTTGTGTGAAGCGATGCTAATTCTGTTGCGGCCGATGGGGCCGTGCCAGGGCGGAGGTGGCCCTGGAGCCTTTTCCAGTTTGTCTCTCTCTCCCTGTCTCCTCCCCTGCCCCTGCCTTTCCCCTGCAGCCCCATTGGCCTCTCCTTTGCCCCTTTCTGGGCCAGCCCCTCCCCTGCCTTCTCCTGCTCTGCCCCCCACTCCAGCTGCTGCGGCGGGCAGGGGCAGCCCCACAATTGCACAGGAGCGAGCAGAGGATGCTGAGCAAGGTGGGGAGTTTCTGTAGGCTCCCCCCCCCCTCGGCCTTTGCTCCCCCAGGCAGTGAGCGTTGTTCTCCTCACTGTTGGGCTGGGCTTCTGGTATGTGCGCTGCCTAGTGACAGGCTCCGTCTCGCTCCTGCTTCCCCCCACCCCGGCAGCTGGGCCTCCTGTTAGGAGCTGGTGACTGGGTCTCCTGGGGCTGTCCTTGGACGTAGTCTCCGGTGGCTTGGGCTGGTCACCTGGCCAGCAGCTGCTCAGCCACGGCCTGGTCCTGGCTGCGTGGGCCTCACATCCCAGCAGACACCTCTGGGTTGTCCCCGGTTTCCTTGGGGCTCCAGTTGCCCCAGGCTGGCGGCTCCTGTGTGGTGCTCAGGGAGGCAGTCTCAGCACAGGGAACAGGGCACCTGGAGCCCCACACACAGGCCTGTCCAGCCCCAACAGCATGCAGGCCTGGGAGGCCTCAGAGCCTGTAGGGTCAGGGGCCTTCCTGGGGGCAAGGCCGGGCAGGACACTGCCTGACCCCGTCCTGTCTATCCCCAGTGTGTCCCATAGCCTGTCCCCTGTCCTGTGCCAGGCAGGGCTGAGCTGGCCCCTGCCACCCCCCAGCTTCCCCTGCCCCCCTTGTCCTCCATCCCCGAACTCCACCCCTTCCACTTTCCCCTGGGCCTTTCATCTGCCTCTGTGCTGCTCCTCCCTCTGTTCATTACGTAGCGTCCCTCCCCCCCGCCCTGGGGAGCACAGAGCAGGGCATCTCTCCAGCACTGCCCTGGAGGTCAGCCCCCTGGGCTGCGCATCAGCTGCCTCGCTGGCTAATTAACAAGTGCTAATCGCCTGGAAAAATTCATTTAGAGCCAGCCTGAAAACGGCAGCCGAACCTCCACCTCTGCCGAGTGCGATGAGCACGGAAAAGTAGGACAGCGCCAGGATGGCCTGGTGGCCGGGGCCATTGGCTGGGTTCAGTTTCCAGCCCTGCCTGACCTCGCAGCGGTGGCCTTGCTCTCTGGGAGATGCTCAGCTCCCGGGTGATGCGGGTCAGGGAAATGCCTGAAACAGGGCTACTCCCGTTGGCTTGCCCTGCCTCGCATCTCTCCCCCACCCCCGCCCCTGGCATGAGTACCCTCGGCTGTCAGAGGGGGGTGGGAGCTAGTGGCTGGCTCACAGCACAGTGAGGAGGCTCTCCTGGGCCTCCACTCTCTGCCTCTGACTGTGTAGCCTTGCGCCTGAGTCACTGCCCCACTTGGTGCCTCAGTTTCCCCATCGGTGGAAGGGGGGCTGGTCATAACACGTTAGCAAGCCCATTGCCACCGTGGGCTTTATGGCGGTCGCTGCAGCATGGGCCGAGAACACTGTGCAGGGAGAACCCTGCCCGTCCAACTCTAAACCCACACACTGAGGGAGACTCCCCATTGGGTGCCAACAGTCTAGGGTCTAGGACACGAAGCTGAGCAGCTCTGATCGCCAGAGGGCAATGGCACCAGCCTGCTGCTTCCTCGCCACCCGGAGCTGGCTCCCGTGGGAATTCAGCTCTGGATTTCATCAGGAACACGAGTGGGCCCTGCCTTGGGACGGATGGAACACGGCTCCCCTCCCCTTCCAGCCCAGGCGACCCCTCGGCCCGGTCTTTGCTTTTAGAACCTTTGTGTTCTCGGTGTCACGGACCAGGCCATGTCTGGGCACAGCTGAGGGCGTCCGCTCAGGGCGAATTGCTCAAATCCAGGGCTCCTTACAGCCCCCAGACTGGTGACCTCTCCAAACAGGCCACAAACCAGTCCCACAGAGCGCTTCAGCTGCCTGCCTGAAGCCTCACGAGCAAAACCCCTCCAACACCCCAGCAATATCCATGTCCCAGATGGCCCCGGGCCTCATACACAGGTGGAGGGTCCTAGCACCCAATCCCACCTACCCCGAACAAGTCCTGTCCGGTCCCAAGAAACCAGCCACAGATCCCTGGTCAATTTACCCTCTGGATCTTACCCACAAATCACGCTGGGCCAATCCTTTAGAATCTATATCTAAAGGTTTATTATCACAAGAAAGAAAAGAATGAGAGTAAGGTTGTTAAAGAATAGTACGTTACATGCACCGAATCTCCCAGTCCTCGATGCAGGCTCTAGCAGAGATGTTACAGCTGCTGGTTTAACAGTTCTTGTTGCACATCCTAGGATCAGGATGGGTTCAGAGGTCTTCCGGGCTCTTCGATCCCTGCACTGCTGCCTCTGAGATGAAGTGCTGAGCTGAGAACAAAATGGAGTCCCCCACATGGCCTCTCTACACCTCCTTCCTGGCCTCTTCTTGGCTGAAGCCGGTCACCTGGCCCTCAGCCTCTCTCTCCTGGCATCTCTTAGGTCTCCGCCCTCATGCTTTAGATGTGTCCTTGGCCCATTGAGTGCCATTGCCCCACAGTGCCTCGCTAATTAGCATGTCCATAGGCCGGTCCCTGCCCAATGCTCAACCACATGCAGAGAAATATTCAGCTTCCACACAGATTACAGATTCCTACCTATACACACAGACACTATACACTCACATAAATAGCGTACACAGGATCAGCAAACAATAAGCTCCCATTCAACACCCCCACATGGCCCCCTTTTATATCATTTTTGGGGCCAGCACCCCCACCTATGGGTGCAGCCATGATCTGGCTGCTTCCCTCAAATTCCAGTAACGTGACAGGTGCCCTATTTGATTTGTCCGCTAACGAGCATCCCGCCGCAGCCCCCTTAATCCCGTCTGGAGCTGGTGGGGGGGAAGGGGCGCAGAGTGGGAGATGGGCTGGCACCTATTAGCAGGGCCAGTGAGCAGCCTGCTGCGCCTACAGGAGTTCCCAGTGCTAACTCTGTGCCCTAGGGGCACTCCTGGCAGCTGCCTGGGAGAGACCCCCTACCGGGGGTAGTCCAGCATCATCCCCAGGCAGGCTGGGAGGGGATTCCAGCTGCAGCTTCCCTTCCTTGTCACCAAGGCCCCATAGTAAGGAGTGTGGGGACAGCCCATCCCCCTGACCGTGCCAGGCTGTGGGCTCAGAGGCCGGCAACTTGTGGAAGCCGCAGACCCTTCAGGGCTCGGTCAGGCTGACAAGGGACATGACACCGAGCTGTTGGGGGAGATCAGAAGCAGGCGCAGTGGGCAGGGAGAGCTGGAGCCCTGCTGTGGGGAGGGAAACTGAGCACAGACCAATGTGCGACAGAGCTGAGGGGATGTCACCATGCGTGCCCCTCCCATCTCGTCCAGAAGCAAGCCTGCTGTGTCCCCCCCCCTCCCCCCCCCCCCAGGTATACAGGGAACTTAATTCTGCCCACCCCAGGAAAAATCCCCAGGCTTGTCACATACCTTCCCCTTCAGGCACATGGCGTGTGGCTCGTGGCCCTTTAGCAGCCTTGCATGGAGGGCAGGCCGATGCCGCCTGTTCGGAAACATGGCTTAGGGTGTGAATGTGTTGGGTGTGCGCGAGGCTGGGTGTGGGCGCAGGCAGTGTATTAGCATGCATGAATGAGGGGAGCACTAAGAAGGGAGTGTGCGAGAGGGAGGGACAGAGAGAGAGAGAAGATGGGCACGTTTCCTTTCTTAGTCGCTAGGGTATAAGAGCCATGAAATTAACAAGCCGAGAACAGCAATAATCCGTTCCCTCGTGCCTAGCGCATCCCCCCGCCCCCACGCTCCGCACCACATATCGCAGAGACGAGGGCTCCGCTTTTCAGAACAACTCGTCCGGCCTAGCAGGCTGACAGCAGGGGGAGAGGGCGAAGGGGGCCCTCCCCCCCTGCAGCCCAGCCCGGCACCCCCCTAGCGTGGCACCCAGGGGCAACTGCCCCCCCCCACACACACACACACTCCCCCTTGCTACTCCTCTGCCGGGAGCCCGGAATTTCCGGCTACATCCTCCACCCGGCCCAGGGCTTGAGGGACCCGGCGCCACACGGGCACTCCAGGAGCCTGGAACACCCCAGCAGCCATGCTGAGGCCTGGTATTTTTTTTCGTACCGGTCCACAGACCATAGTTTGGGAAACGCTGCTCTAGGAAGTTTTGGGTCAGGTCCCTTCTGAGCCAGGCAGACTGCAGAGCCATCAGCACCACGGAGAGCTCCCTGGGAGGTGTTCAGCCTTGGCCATAGGCGTTCCGGGTGCTTGATGGACCAGTCCTTTGGGGAGTCCCTGCCCTGAAGAGCTTGCAGTCGAATGGAGGCAGGGAGTGGGGGCTGGGTGGGGTTACTGAGGAGCAATAGGGAGGAGATGGGCTTCATGTCACTCCTGCCTCTTGGCCCCAGGCGGTTCCCCTGCTGGGGAGCTGATGGACTGGGCAGGGTTTGTAACCTGGGGCAGGGGAGCAAGGAGGAGAACAGAGCTGGAACGTGCACAGGGTCCAGGGGGATGCTGCAGGCATGGCTAGCTGGGTGACCCATTTGGGAGTTATCCGGCTCCCTGGGGTCAGTTGGAGCCTTCCTGCTCCATCAGGTCCTGAGCGGGTCTCAGTAAGGCTGTAAAAAAGTTTGGTGCTTGGGGGAAAGGTTGTGGCCACAGTCTGTTAAAGTTGCAGTTTGGGGTTCAGGGGCGTGTGGGTGGCTGGGGGCTGCAGGAGTGTGCGAGGGGGGCTGCCAGGGCATGGGGAGGGGGCTGCGAGAGTGTGGGGGAACTGGTGTGGCATGTTGGGGCTGGGTGTCTGCCGGGACATGGGGGTTGCCAGAGCATGGGAGGGTAGGGGGACTGCAGGGACATGGGGGGCTACGGGGACATGGGAGGGGTAGGGGGCTGCAGAAACACACCACTGTCCGGGGTGTGTCTGGACTTGGCTGTGCTAGCTCTGGCCATGGGGGGCCTCTCTTGCTGATGGGGTTATTGCAGCAAGGTACAGCCTGGAGACCTTTGCCGCCTGGGGCTGGCTGTGCTGGGCACTGGACCGGCGTACGGTTCGTTTCTGATGCCTGGTCCTGCAAATCGAGCTCTGGCTAGCCCTCTGAGTCCTGCACGACTGCATGCGTGAGTGAGGGTGACGTAAGTGAGTGAGGGGGGCTGTGGAGCAGGGTCGTGCGAGGTTCTCCTCCAACTACCTTGGAGCTGAAATGTGGCATGCTTGGCCTGAGCCTGGAGCTCAGGGATGCTGGCACATTTCGAGGAGATCTGTTCAGACAGCTCTGAGTTATGGGCATGCTGAAAACAAGCCTTCTTCAAGCTTTTCCCAATAACCCCTGGATGCTTCCCTGTGCTGGGGCGGTTAGGGTTTTAGATGGGGCTGTCAGCCGGGCCGTGTGTGGCCTCCTCGCAGGCAGACACGCAAACCGAGGCCTGAGCGTTTTCGTTGTGCACGTCGGCTGACCCCGGCGCTGTGGTAAGCGCTTGCCCGAGGTCCACGCTGCCCTGTGTTATGCGTTCACCTGAGCTCCATGCTCTGAACCGCTGCTGAGGTGGCGTTTGTGGTTGCAGTCCTTGTCCAGCCTTGCAAAACTGGCAGCAAACAGAATGGCCCAGGCCCATCCCCATTAGCCAGCCTTTAGGCTAACAGTGTGGCCAGCGCTGAGTCAAGAAACCTGGGGCCGCTGGCCCAGGGCTGGCCTGTCACCTGCTGTGCAGCCCAGTGAAGGGGCAGGGCAAGGATGCAATTGAGGCTCTGGGCTTTGTATCCCCTGGTGCCAAGGTGGGCATGCTCTGTGCCAGGCCCTCTGTTGCCTCTGCTGACTTTGCCCCTGCCTTGGTTAGTGGGTTGCCTGGGGGTGGCTCCACCCATCCTCCTCCCCACCCGCTTCGGTGGTGGCTGTTCTGCCCTGCTAAGCAGTCACAGGGCTGCTGGCTGCCCACCCACAGGAAAAGGGATTCCTGCAGGGGAGTGAGCAGGACTCAGGGTTGAGCTCAGGGGTGGGGATCCTGTGGCCCCCAGCTTGACTGGATCCAGCCCCTGAGGCTCGGGGTCCGTCCCCCCGGCATTGAGGCGCCAGTGCTGGTGCTCTAGCCCTGCAGCACCCCCACCTCCAGCCCACTGATGAACCCCCTTTCTGCTCCCTTACCCGACCTCCTGCCAAGCTTCCCACCCCCAGCCCACGCCTTCACCCTCCCTGTCCCACCCACCCCCCACATCCCAAGCCTGCTTCCTGGCAGCCTCCACCCACCCACAGAGCCCTTCATTTTTGGCTCCACCCCAGAGCTTAGAGGGGCCCATTAACTCTACTAGCCCGGGTCCCCCGAGTCTCTGGTGCGTGAATGGAATGTGAGGAGCCTCTTTCTGCGTCTCAGTCAGCGGCCACATCCGGGAGGTGTTTTTGGTTTGAGGGATTTTTTTCTCACTTTTGTGCGGACCCCAACTGGTTTTTTTCTGTCAGTCAGTGGCCCTCGGCCCAAAAAGGGTTCCCCACCTTCTAGGCCGGTTTAGCTGAATCCCTCTGTGCCTCACATCCTGCCTATAAAGGGGGCAGGGACCGTTCCCGTCACCCTGACGCTTTCCCTCTCTTGTGATCGGATGCTCGTTGTGTGACTGTGCAGCACCTGGTGCAGCAGGGCCCTGATCCTCTCTGGGACCACGAGGGCTGCCCCGTCACTGGGACGAGGCAGACGCTGCCAGCCCAAGTCATGAGACTGCGCTAGAGCTCCCGAGCTGGATTCAAGGCGACCTCTGTGGTTGGTTGGTCTGTCCTTTCGCTTTGGGAACTGGCAGGGGAAAAGGGAGCTCTCCACTCCCTCGAGCCAAGGGATTCAAGCAGGGCCAGGGCACCCAGCCCAGCTCATTGAGTCCAGGCTCACTTGATTGGTGAGCTGCACAAAAAGGCCTGCTGCAAAATTCCCCTCCGTTAACTCCCTGCTCCAGGGAGGGGGTTGGGACTTGCCACTCCCACGGGATACCCAGGAGTCAGGGGGATTTGTCTGTGGCAGGCTCTAAGGCTCAGAAAGGAATTGCATTGCCATGATACTTCACTGTGAAGGAGCTTTGACTCCCAAGCAGGTGCCTCTCCAGCGCACCCTCCTGAGCCTGTCACCGCCACAGCAGGGGGTGCCACGCCACCGTGAATGGTGCGGCTTGTAGGGAAGGCGCCACGCTGGGAGTCAGGAGGTCCGAGGTAATGCCCTGCTCTGCCACTGACTACCTGGGTCCCCTTGGGCATGTTGCTTCCATTCCCCAGGTGCAAAACAGGGTTAATGCTGGTCTTACGAGATTGTAAATGCTTTGGGGGCAGCAGTGCCTGGCCCAACAAGGCCCTGCTGTCAGTTGGAAGCATCCAGATGCCCTGTGGTACCAATAATTGTACCGAAGGCCTTGCCATAAATCAGTCATAGGACTCACGGAAAATCATGGTCTGCTAGGAGCATGCAGCACCCAGGGGGTTGAGACCAGGGCTGAGGTCGGGTAACTGGTGAGCATGGTTGAGGCGTGTGGTCGGAGGGCAGCTGGGCCTTGTGTGGAGATCAGGGAGGGGCAGTTGTTTGAAGGGCAGGTCAGCTGTTGTAGTGCAGGGTGTTGGTAAGTTCAGCAGCAGGGATATCAGTCCGCTGGAGGGTGGCAGTAGGTGGGTAGGCTAGGGCAGTGTAGGTAGCAGGCTTGGCAGGAAGGGGTACGGGCAACTCGGAAGACTGGCTTGGGTAGCAGAGGCTTGTTCTCAGCAGGTCTGGCCAGCGACAGGCCTGAAAAATGAATTGCTCTGACAAGGGGTGGGGCTGGAACCAGAAGCTTTATACTCAGTGTATCCAATCAGTGGCCTCCTGTTTGTCATGTGATTCGGCTGAGTAGGCGGGTATAGAACCTTCGGGGGGGGTGAGGTTCCTGTCTGACCCGGTGGCATGGAGAGTTAGACTTGTGGTCCCTGATGCAAGAGAAGAGCAGGTAACGTTGCTTGAAGGACGGGAGCAGGCTGGGAGGTCAGGCTGTTGTGGGTGGAGACCGAGGGGCGACCTCTGATTGTGCGTCACTGAAAACCTCAGGGAAGGCAGTTCTGATGGACAGAGCCAAGACTCCTTCACTTTGGTGGGTAGCCCTTGAGATTTTGGATGCAAAGGAACTTGGCTTGATTTTAGCTTGGAACGGCTTCTTCCTAAGGAGGGACAATCCTTCATTTGCACTTGGATCCCTTTCTGCAGTGAACAGATCTGGTTTTTCTTTGTCTCTTGCCAGAATGCACTTAGGGTGAGACTGGCCCATGCAAGGACTAGACATAACTGAAATCCTGCTTAAACCCCATGCTTAGGGCACGGTGTCACCTTCCTTCCTTGGGCGTGTGGGGTTGTCATTGATGTGTGAATTATTTGTTTGTTGTTATGGCGATTGGCTGACCCAGCTATGGAGAAAGGGCTCAGAAGCAAGTGGACAACTTTCCAAACCCTTTACGTCTCCAGCCCAACATCTCCTCCTTCTTAGCCCAGAAGTAACGTGCGTATTTTGTGTGTGGAAAAGTTAGAAGACAAACCCAGCCTGTTTTTTTAAGGAGGTGACGTTTCAATCCCTCCAGTCCCGCTTTGCTGGGGTCAGACTATTGCTGGAGACATGGGATCTTTGCTCCCTCTCTTGCCCTTGAAATATAAAGTGGGTCAAGTTGATACAAGCTCGTGATACAGCACTGCTGCTGCCATTGCTGGGGAGACGGAGGGATGTCGGAGTTCAAGGGAGGAATTTGAGGCCAGATCTGGCCGTCGGCTCTCTTGAATGGTATTGAGTCCCTGTGTGTCTGTTAATCTCTGGGGGATTCTGCCTTGGATGCACTCGATTGATGAGTCAAAAGATGATTTTTTTTCTGCCTGCCAGCCCTGTAGAGCTCAGCCCGGCATCCGAGCGCTTTTGTGCTTTCAACATCAGTCGGAAGGACTCTGGCATCAGAACTTCGCTGACAAATGCCTGATGCTTTGAGGCTGGGCAAATGCAAAACAGATTGCAGCTTGCTGTTCCGTGACCCTGCGGACTGTATGCCACGGCCCTTGGTCCCACGTGCCTTCGCTGGAAGACAGTGGGATGATTTTGGTGGCAGGTGCATAAAGGTTTGCAGGTTTGGTGCCAAAGGGACTAATCCTGCCCCTACAAAACTCAATGGGAGTCTCACCAGTTCTGTCAGCAGACTATGGGTCTGGCGCTGCTGGTAGTAAAAGCTCCTTTTTGGCTGTCAAGAGACACGTCTTGACACCTCACCTGAAGTCCAGGGGACACCTCCTGATTCCTGTGGGAGCACGTGAAGGCAGGGCTTGGTCCCCCCGAGAAACAGGTGTGGCGTGGAGCGAGCCTGGGATTAGCGAGGTTCTGGTTCTGATCCGAAAAGTGCCTCTGGCTCTCTGTGTCTCAGTGGTTTCTAGCGCCACGGCACTTCGTTTGCAGGTAAAACTCCGACCTCACGGCCAGCGCCACAAACTCACCCTGAGCCCCGCCTGCTTTGGAGTAAAGGTTTGGCTGGGCAAATTAGGCCCCCGTGGCCCCTGGGCCACCCCATTGTCACCGAGGGGCCTACACAGGGGTAAATGGCTGGGAGCTGGGAGCTAGGGCCTGGTGCTGCAGTGAGCTTCTCACAGACAGTGCCACCCCCACCCCCCACGCAGTGCCCCTTTGAACTCGGTGGGTCACCAAGCAGCGGCAGGGACACCTCCCCCCGACTCCCTGCAGAATTGGGGCCTTCGTTCTCAGCTCGGCTGCTGTTGTATGGGCCTTCGTTCTCAGCTCAGCTCCCTCTCCCTTTGCTGTGCTGGCGCTGCTGGGCTAGCAAAGCAGTAAGGCCGTAGAGTCGGCCCTGACCCTGGATCCAGCCTGGGAGCGCGACGGCTGAGTATCAAGGAGCCCTGCTGACAGAGCCACGTTTCAGAGCAGAAGCCCACGCTCGTTTCCCAGAGCAGCCCCACTTCCTCTTTCTTGGGGTGGGGTGGGGTGGGGGTGCTATGCTGCAGGGTCATTCATCCCATCATTGTGCAACCCTCTCCAGGTCCCTTCCAGCCCTGTGTGTCTGTCACTCTCCAATTGACCTTGAGCTGAGGAATGTGGCACACGAATCGTATGGCTTTTCAAACGCACGGGTGACTCTTACTCATCTCCTTCTTACACAATGGTCACTTTTCGCCTTGAATCCATCCCCCTTTTGCTTGGCGCCTCGGGCTGGATGCATTGTACTGTCTTTGTATGGCAGGCTGAGCCCTGTGGAAGGGGGAAGGACAGATGCTATAGAAACTGCGGTTCTATTGCCGTTATTTGATGTATTTGTTTAGCTTCAAGGGTGCCCAGAGTGACACGGTCACATGGTCCCTGCTCCAAGGAGCTGTCAATCGAAGTAGACAAAGAAAGAGCAGACAATACAAACCCGCCACAAAATTCAGTGGGTGGCCAGAGAACAGATTGAATATGGAATCGGGCGAGTTGCTTTGGGGAAAGGGCTGGGGGTGGGGAAAGTTGAATTTTTTTCCAAATCTTTTGGTTGCCCAAATCCCAGCGGAGAGTCTGGGCAGGCTCCTGCGTGAGCTCTGGCTGGCGAT
Organism: Pelodiscus sinensis; assembly: GCF_049634645.1. Lineage (NCBI taxonomy): Eukaryota > Metazoa > Chordata > Testudines > Trionychidae > Pelodiscus > Pelodiscus sinensis. The sequence continues at coordinate 125,732,395 of NC_134714.1, read as the reverse complement.
GGAAGCAGTCTGGGCTCGGCTCCCGTTCAGTGAAACAAAGGCAGACCCCGGCGTGGCTCTGCTGAGTCCCGATCGCGTAGCTCCATTTGCTTTAGATGGTGTTAATTGGGACAGGTGTAAGCTGAGCCACAGTAAGCTGCCTGGAAACTGAAATAAAGCATCTCCGCCAGCTTGCTGGGCCTGGTTACAAATCACTTGGAAGTGCAACTTGGCCTTGTAGACAAGACCTCAGTTCCCCATCTGCACCATAGGGGGGATAATCCTTCCTTGCACCACCCTGGGTCTCTTCTGTTGAGATGGTAAAACCTGAAGGGCAGGAGGGGCTGCTTCTTACTGTGTGTCTGGGCAGCTCCCTGCCCCATGGGGCCCTGATCTCAGCTGGGACAGAGGCTGGCTCTCACTGTGTGTCTGGGCAGTGCCTGGCGCCATGGGGCCCTGATCTCAGCTGGGACAGGGGCTGGCTCTCACTGTGTGTCTGGGCAGTGCCTGGTGCCGTGGGGCCCTGATCTCAGCTGGGCCAGGGGCTGGCTCTCAGTGTGTGTCTGGGCAGTGCCTGGCGCCGTGGGGCCCTGATCTCAGCTGGGACAGGGGCTGGCTCTCTCTGTGTGTCTGGGCAGTGCCTGGTGCCGTGGGGCCCTGATCTCAGCTGGGCCAGGGGCTGGCTCTCACTGTGTGTCTGGGCAGTGCCTGGCGCCATGGGGCCCTGATCTCAGCTGGGACAGGGGCTGGCTCTCACTGTGTGTCTGGGCAGTGCCTGGTGCCGTGGGGCCCTGATCTCAGCTGGGTCAGGGGCTGGCTCTCACTGTGTGTCTGGGCAGTGCCTGGCGCCGTGGGGCCCTGATCTCAGCTGGGACAGGGGCTGGCTCTCACTGTGGGCAACGCTTGGCACAATGGGGCCCTGATCTGCCTTGGGGCACAAACTGTACCTCGTTGTGTTTGTACAGCACCAAGCACAACTAGAGCCTAATCTCTGCTGAGAGCTCTGGGCACATCATCCAGATCTTACCCTGCCTCGGCTGGTGGAGGAGCTCTGCCAGGCCACCTGGGCGAGGGCGTTTGAAGAAGGGATGAAGGGGAAAGGAGTTCCCAACCATGCAGAAATAATTTTAGAGGCAGGACCTGCTGTTTTGGATTCTGCATTGCTTCCCAACAGGGCTGGGTGTATCCGCAGGACCATGCAGCTGCCCCAGCCTCGTGGGCAGAGCACTGCAGTGAGACCCAAAAGAGCCGGGCTCTGTCCCCAGCTCTTCCTGTAACTGGGGCAAGTCTCTTTTGCCTTTGTTTCCCACTCCTTGGATTGTGAGCTCTTGGGGACAGGGACTGACTCTCACTCCGAGGCCCTGATCTCAGAGGCGACCTCTGCGAGCTACCAGGAGGATTTAGTGCTGCTGCCACTGGCCACACGGAGGCAAGAGGGTGGGGACAATGACAGATTCAGCCTGGAAATAAGGAGTAACTCTTTTTAGCAGGGAGGGTAATCAACCCTGGAAACAGTTGCCTTAGGGGTGGGGTGGATTCTCCATCACTAGCAGTGTTCCCTGGAAGCTGAGTTCCCTGGAAGCTGCGAGATTCCAATGTGGCCCAGCTGATTAGCAGAGTGCTCACAGCTTCCTATAGCTGGCAACATGTGTTTTGATGGATGGTGCACATCTGCATATGTCTTGGTGCACAGAACAAAATGTATTCTGCACACAGCTGGAAAAAATCAGAGGGGACATGGCTCACTGGCCATGTTTCCATCAGGACAGGCTGTTTTCCTAACAGCTCAGCTCTAGGAATGACTTTGGGGGGCATTCTTTGCGCTGTCTTCTATAAAAAAGACCTATATGACCACAATGGCCCCTCTGATCAAAAGAGCAGCATGTTGCTGTGCCCAGTGCGGCACTGGGGGGTATTGCTTCACTCGTCTCCCGCTCCAAATCACTCCCACCCCAGCCAGCCTCACGCATGCTCCCGATGCAAGTGCAGGCCACACTGTAACTCCAAGCTCGGCTCCATTGTACAGCGAATTAGGGACGCCACCTCTGTTCAGCACCATGGAGAGAGGCTGCATTCTTCCCCTGCCCCAGGTGGGGTGGGGGGCTGTTCTCACTGGCTGTGCCAGCTGGTTGAGTTTGCTGGAGCATCCCCCTCAACAGCGTATCTGGTTTCAGGTTATAAATGTTTGAAATTAAGGGCTGCTCCCAATTCCCTTCCCGGCAACAGTTGCTACGTGTGTTTTACACAAAGCCTTGGTATTACTGATGCAATTGAGGCTTTTTTGCTTTTTCCCCAGCTCATGCTGGTGGGGGAGGATGGCTAGGAGGGGCCCAGACCCTGGTGCATTACTCTCCTAAGGAGCCCAGTAGCCTGCCTGGCCCTCAGGGGTCCACTGTGTTCTGCTGCTGCTGTGGAAAGAACCCCCTCTGTCCAGTTGCATCGGCCAGCCCAAGCCATGTTGCCAGGGCAGCTCCATGCTTAATCAATTCTTTGTTTCTCTTCGCTGCCCTGCCTCCCTAGCCTCTCCGGCAGCGTATCCCTCACCTGTACTGCCGATTACATCTTCAGCTTGTTAGTACTGCACGCACAGGGAGGGGAGGGGAATGCATGGCTCGAAACACTCCTTTCTCCAAGGGGCTGCTTGGCTTTGTGGTGGGGTTTGATTTCCATTAGGCCCTGCCTCTGACTTGCGGGATTGTCTGCGGTCATACAAAACACCCCCTGATGCCAACTAGAAGCACCAGCAAGCGCTCGCTCTTCTGGCTCACTCCACACCAGGCTGGGGCTTACCTCCCTCGCTTGCGTTGAATCTCAACACTTTTTCTATTAGCGATTACGGCGCTCTTCCAGCTCTCCCCCTCCAGCCCTAACGAGGCTGACAGTTTCATTGACGGCCGCTCATTAGTGCCTTTAAAAATTCTCCTCTTTTTCTCTTTCCCCTCCCCACGATCCGCAGCGTATTTTGGCTTCTGATTTATGCCGGGTTCGCCAAGGTGGTCGTTTTCCTGTCCATTGAGGAGTTAGTGATGCGGAGATGAATTATGGGACTGCGCGGTTGAGGGAGCGGAGTGAAAAGCAGCCGGGCAGATTAGCTACCGATCTCTGTCAGGCTGACTTGAAAAGGGAGCGGGGTGTGATGTGCAAGGCCTAATAGAGATCTCCGGACACACCAATTAAAAAGCAGAAGCTTGGAATATGGATGTGCTGAGGGAGATTAAAAGATGGGTGATGAAAGAAGAGAACCCCTGGGCTTTCGCTTCTGAGAGCCCGGCCCACGTGCGCAAAAGCAAAGCCGCTTTCGCAAGGGGCAGGCAGAAGGAAGGGCACGTGCTCCAGCCAGCCCCAGCGCCGCGGCTGCCTTGTCCCAGAAAGACACGCTCCCCGCAGCAGTGCTGCGCTGTTAGGCTCTGTGAAGGCTCTTTGGGTTGGTTCAAAAATAAATCCCATTCACCGCATAACATACAAGGGAAGAAACCTTGATGATAAGGCCGGGTGTGAGGCGAGGACGTGATCCCAGCGAAGACTCCGTTGAGCATCGTGGAGCAGAGAGAGAGAGAGAGAGAGAGAGAGAGACAGCCTCCTGTTCCCTCCCCCCCCCCCCCACACACACACCCTGCAGGATCACGCTGGCCTGAAAGATAGCAAGCCAGAGAGGGATGCCAAACTGGTGGGACTGAGATCCCAGTGCTCTGCAGTGCTTGGATCTCACCATTAATGGGAGACACGGATGAAGAGAGATGGCTCAATCCCACTGAGCTCAAGGAGTGTCCTTTCAGAGGGAAACTGAGGCCCGTGGTGGAGGAGTGACTCCCGCATGGCCACACACTGATTCAGTGGCAGAGAAAGGCCTAGGACAAAGATCTGATCCGTGTCTGTCCACCTGTCGTCTTCCTCTTAGGGCTGCTGGCCTCTGTGCTAGGCCTCTCAGAGCTGGTCTCTGCACCGGGTCTCACTGACCTGCCTTCCTGCTTCTTTGGGCCAACATGGCTGGTCTGCGGTTGCTCTGGGTCCTTGGGAACACGTCTCCTGCTGTGTCAGGACAACAGGAGATCAGCTCCCTGGGCTTGGGAGGTCAGGAGACCTCTTCCTCCAGACCTGGCGTGGCAGGAGACCACCTCCCCGCTCCTGCAGCTATCAGAGGCCGGCTCTTGGAAACCTGGCACATCAGGCAACCCAGGACCAGTCCCTAGCCACTTCAGGTGCAGGCAGCTGATCTCTGCACTGGGCTCTGGGAAACGGGGCTCCCCCTGGGCTAGTCCCAAACAGCTAATCTCGGTTGTCCTGGGGCCTGAGAACGGGCTTCGTCTAGCTTCAGGCTACTGGAGCTGATCCTATCCCCGGCCTAGATCATCTCGTGAGGAAGCAAGTTGGCTCAGCCGCAGGATAAGTGCTGCTTGTGCATGCTCCCTGTTGCCCCGATAGGATGGCAGGGCATAGCCGGGCATAATTCTCTCCGTGCTAGGGAAAACACCGACGCCCTCTTTAAAGAGCCTGCCAGTTGCAGCTGGTCAGCCGGGGGCTGGTCACTGCTGCTGTGAGGCCTGGTTGGGCTCTGACTCTCAGTGCTCCCACAAGCCCCTTCACCGTAGGGCTGGTGGAAAAGAGGAATCCTGGCTTAGGAAGAACATCCGGGTTTCATTGTCCCTGAGGGTGAAACCAGGATGCTGCCGAATTTTTCATGGAAAAACAAGAGAGACTCTGAATCGCCAAGGGCCTGGCATCCCGGCACACAGCTGGCAGACCCCGGATCAAACCTCGGCTTTGAATCAGGCAGCGCAGGGGAAACGAGGGCTCCCATTTCCCTGCTGAGTGGCCGCGCTCCGGCCTAGTGACTGCTCCCGGGTTCCTCCGTCTTGCGTGTCTGTGGGGCGACCAGAAATTCCATTCTGGACCCGAGCCCCTTCCCAGTGAAAGCATTATTGGACCCGATCGCCTGTGACAAGCTTGGGGTTGGACACATGATTTTTTTTTTACAGAAAAAGTTTCATCACACCTTTCCCTATTGGGTCTCCTCAACCTGTCTGGGCCTGTCTCCCTTCTGCCCCGATTCTTCAGAGCTCTGTGCGCAGCTCCAGGAGCTCTCAGCTGTACTGCTCCTGGCCTGATCTTCTTTGCTCCCCTGCTTATTCAATGGCTTGTGGTGCTGGCAGAGCTGCTCCCTGCCTAAGCTTCCCGAGGACTGCACGCGTCCTGCTGGATCAAGGCAGGCGGCGCTTCCACCTGGAAAAAAAAGCCCCCTCCCTGCATCGTCTTGATTTTTTTGTGTGTGCGTCTTTTCAAATGTCACCACGGCCCATGTGATAATGGCAGGGAGGGGAGGCGGCACAGCAGCTGCCAGAGGCATTAGGGGAACAGACGGGAGCCATTGTCTCCATTTGGTACCCATCATCTGCACCGTGTTTCAAAATGTCACTGACGGGCTGGGCTTTTTTTTCTCCTCTCTCCCGTCTCTTCCCTTCCCTTTGTCTCCCCTTAAAACGCGGGCGGAACAGATAGCAGGGATCGGCTTGGACACATTCTTCCTCTGCCAGACACCAGGCTGCTCCGGGAAGAGGGTGTCAGAAGTGGCTTTCTCTACCAGAGCTCCCTCCCCAGTCCTCAGCGGGCTAGGCTGCGGCATCTGGCACGGAGCTGCTGGCTCAGTTTCCAGGGGTTCTGAGCCCTTCTGCTTTGGCAACAGCAGCTGGGCACCGGAGAAACAAAGGCCATTTGAGCCCTGGTCCTGGGGCATCTGATGGGGTAGGGTGGTTCAGAGCCAGCAGGGGGCGCTACCGCAGGACAGAGGGCTGCAGCAGTGACTAAAGGATGGGAAACTTCCCTCTTGCGCCAGCTGGGGGCGCTCTGAGAACGTTGGGGGAGAGGAGACTCGCCACTGAAAAGCTGGAGCCCTATTAGCAGAAAAGTGGGGTCCCATTGTGTTAGGGGCTGTACAGTAGATGCCGCAGAAAGGCTTGCTGTCTAAATAGACAAGGCAGACCTGGAAGATGGGCTAGACCAGCGTTTCTCAACCAGTGGTACGAGTACCCTCCGGGGACTCGAGAGAAATCTGGAAGGGGATGTACGACAACACAACTGAAATTTGGAGAAAACTTTACAGTGCTTTATTATTTTTGTACTTTTTACACTCAAATTTCATCGCCTGCCCGGCTACGATTAAGTTGTTTAAACAAATGTGTTGCAATGGTAGAAACAAATGTCTGAAAACTGTAGGGACTGGGGGGTACTTATAATTATTATAATTTTTTTAAAGGGGTACTTTATAAAAAAAAGGTAGAGAAACACTGGGCTAGAACACAGTATCTCTCTGGCTGCGTCTAGACTGGCATGATTTTGCAGAAATACTTTTAACGGAAAAGTGTTTCCGTTAAAAGTATTTCCGCAAAAGAGCGTCTAGATTGGCAAGGATGCTTTTGCGCAAAAGCATCCGTGCCAATCTAGACGTGCTTTTGCGCAAGAAAGCTCCGTTGGCCATTTTAGCCAACGGGCTTTCTTGCGCAAAAAATTAAGGTGCCTGTCTACACTGGCCCTCTTGCGCAAGTATTCTTGCGCAAGAGGGCTTATTCCTGAGCAGGAGCGTGAAAGTATTTGCACAAGAAGCACTGATTTTGTACATTACAAAGTCAGTACTCTTGTCAGCTGTCTACACTGGCCACTTGAATTTGCGCAAGTTTTTGCGCAAAAGCGGCCACTTTTGCGCAAAATCTCGCCAGTCTAGACGCACCCTCTGGTACCAGCAAGGGGAGCTCTCAGTAGCTTAGGGCTGCAAAATCCAGCAAGCAAAGGGCCACCTTCGTGGCCAGCTGCAGGGACTGAACAGGCAACCTACGGAACTAAAATGCATGAGCTGCCACCAGTGTTCCCTCTAATTTTTTTCCATCCATGTGTGGAATAAATGTTGTTATGCACACTAAGGTATGTGCAGAGGTGCACCACCAGTAGAAACACATGTTGCCAGCTGTGGATGCTTTGCTAATTAGTTGGTGGTACCCGAACCTCTCCTGGGTGGTCGCCCAAGCCAAGGAGTGGACCAGCCAAGGACTCCCTAGCAGCAGCTGTAACAGACTCTTATCCGCGGCAGATCAGGGCACAGTGGGAGCCTGAAAGGCACACTGTCCACTAGATACCCCCTCAGTTGCTTGGGATGAAGTCATCCCTTGGCCCATCTGTTGGGAATGGCGATGTCTCCATGGCACCAGCAGGGGGTACCCGCAGCTACTGGGGGCGGGGAGGGGGGGTGGACTTGGGGGGGGGGGAGTCCCTGGTCCAGCTAGCAGGCACTTTAACATCTGTGGGTACAAATTCTCTTGCAGGGGAAACACAGGCAGAGCCGCCTCTAATCCAAGCAGCCAAGCATCTGTCTCTCCTGTATCCCACGGGCCCTGCGCTCATCTCTCCCCCTCACCCCATGGTTCATGAGCACAGGGACAAATCCCTCATTTGTAGCCTAAATGCAGCCTGTGTTGGAGGCACTCCTTTTAGCAGTTCAGTGCCTCGTGTTTGGGGAAGGGACACAGTGTCTAAGTCCGTGGTGCCCAACCAGTTCTGAAGCAGTAGCCACTCGAGTGGCTATTGCTATAGCAAACTGGCCACACACTACCCTCCACAGAGACACGTGTGGCTAGCGGCTAGCAGGTTGGACAGCACGGGTCTAAGTCCTCCGCCATAGGGAGGGCTGCGGGGGCGGTCACCCTCCACATCTCAGCCAGACCCTGCCCTCGTGTGATGAAGCCGAAGGGAGGCAGAGCTCTGATGGGAATCCTGGAGGGCAACAGCTCCAGGGGGAATCGTTTGCCAAGGTTTCCTGAAGGCTTCGAGCCAGGGGGCAGAAATGGCACCTAGGGCTGAGATGGTCCAAGGAACCTACTGGATCCGGGCCTCTGCCTCCTTTCTCTCCTCTAAGTGTCTCCCCTCTAAAAGCCACGCCCTGGGAGCCCCGTGGCGCCCTGCTCCTGTGGCCGCTTGGATCCAGGGCTTGTCTCAGCCTCCCCCACCCAGTCCCCGCGGGGCTGATCCTCTCCTGCAGTAGTGCAGGTGCCGATGCTGCGGCAGATCCGTGGCAAGCCCAGCTGTGAGCACAGCAGCCGTCCAAGGGGGCGTCGGGTCCGTTCGGCTCAGGCATCACACCCCAGCCCCTGAAGCCCGGCGCACGCCAACGCCGCTCGGTCCCTCATGGGAGCCCCTCTGGCTCCAAACCCCGCATGCTGCGAAGGAGCCCCCCTGCCGCCCAAAGGCCTCTGTTTAAAGCTCAGATGGCCTTTAAGCCCATCTCACGATGGTTGTGGGCCTGGCCCATAATTAGACGCCTTGGGCTGGGCTGGGCTGGGTCGGCACCAGTCGTTGTTGGCCCTTCCACAGCACAACTGCGACTGACCCTGACGACGCGTGTCCCTTGCCCGGGCCGGCCCGGTTCCTGTATCACCGTGCTGAGAGCCCCTGCTGCGGGGAGGCCTCTAGTACGGGGCTTATTCGCTCTGTTGCCTCCTAGCCGGGCTCGACACACTCGCCGGCTCCCTAGGGGCTAGAGTGGGTGCTATGGACCATGTTGGCCACACCTGGTGGCTGCTATTTCCCACTTGCCACAGGGGTGTGCGTGGGGAGGGGCTGTCCCTCCCAAGGCAGGGGTTTCAGTTCCTTCAGTCCTTGGCTTCCCGTGGGGGACATGCTTGCGGCTCTCCCTGTCCCCCATTAACGAGCGGCGTCTGCTGCAGCCTTCCTTGGGCTCCAGTCAAGCCATCCGCTTTTGTTACACCGTGTTCTGTCAGCTCTGCCAGCGCCAGGCCCGCGTGTGTGCCAGGGAGTTAGGAGCACGCTGCCAGCCCCACACAGGGGAGCACACAGCTCTGCGCGGAGACTGCGGCGGGGCAGGGCCAGAGGCCACCAGAAACCCTCCAGCGGTGGCTCGGGCTCTGCTTTGCTGCGTTCTCCTACAGGATCTGTCCCATTGAGACGGGTGGGGCAGCAGGATCTGGATGTGGAGTGGTTCAGAGCCAGCATGCGAGCTGGGCCCATGGCAGGGTTCAGGGGGAGGCTCAGGGCACGTCCGGGAGGGAGTCTCAGCCTTTGCTAACTAAGGCCAGGCAGCCGTGAGGTCCAGCGCTCAAGGAGTCAGGCTCATGATGAGCTGGGGGGAAAGGTGCAGCAAGACTCAAATTCTGAGGCCTTCAGAGAGTCTGGCTCAGAGCCCATCCGAGAGGGGGGCTCGGAGGGAGTCGGGGCACTCCCCGGAGTCCTGGCTCAGGAGAGTTGAGCCTACGGCCCCTCAGGGAGTTGGGCTCAGGGGGAGTCAGAGGCCGGGGAGGGATTTGGGCCTACCAGGCCCTGTAGTGCTGAGAGGGGTGGCCAGGAGCAGGCTGCCCCCAGGGCGCTGTGCTCAGTGCTGTTTTCCTTTTGAAGTTTCAGCCCTGCTTGTGGGCTGCTTGTTTATCTCAGTGGGTTACTGTTCATTGCCAAACCCCACCGCTCCCCCCCCCCGTGTGAGAGTATGAAAGAGCTGTGCCTCCCAGTGCCCCTCTCCTGCCTTCTGCCTTCCACCACGCACCACCCCAGCCAGGGGCTGCTTCGCTGCACAGCCGGGGAGCAGAGCCTGCCTCCGAGAGTGCAAGATGTGGCATCTAGCCCCACACACCCTGCCCAGGCCTGCATGCCCCAGCCAGCCCCACACCCTGCCCAGGCCTGCACGCCCCAGCCAGCCCCACACCCTGCCCAGGCCTGCACGCCCCAGCCAGCCCCACACCCTGCCCAGGCCTGCACGTCCCAGCCAGCCCCACACACCCTGCCCAGGCCTGCACGCCCCAGCCAGCCCAAGCACCCTGCCCAGGCCTGCACGCCCCAGCCAGCCCCACACACCCTGCCCAGGCCTGCACGCCCCAGCCAGCCCAAGCACCCTACCCAGGCCTGCACGCCCCAGCCAGCCCCACACACCCTGCCCAGGCCTGCACGCCCCAGCCAGCCCAAGCACCCTACCCAGGCCTGCACGCCCCAGCCAGCCCCACGCACCCTGCCCAGGCCTGCATGCCCCAGCCAGCCCCACACACCCTGCCCAGGCCTGCACGCCCCAGCCAGCCCCACACACCCTGCCCAGGCCTGCACGCCCCAGCCAGCCCCACACACCCTGCCCAGGCCTGCACACCCATCTAGCCCCACACACCCTGCCCAGGCCTGCACGCCCCAGCCAGCCCCACACACCCTGCCCAGGCCTGCACACCCCAGCCAGCCCCACACACCCTGCCCAGGCCTGCACGCCCCAGCCAGCCCCACACACCCTGCCCAGGCCTCCACGCTCCAGCCAGCCCCACACACCCTGCCCAGGCCTGCATGCCCCAGCCATCTTGATCCAGGCTTACACACAGCCCGTTTGCAGAACATACTATTTTGGCCAGCTAAGTTAGATTGGTTAGAGAGGGGAAGGGAAAGGATTCATGGAGGAGAACAGTCTCATCCGAGGTGCTCCCGAGATGGTGGAGTTGGCAGTGTCGGCTGTATCCCTCTGTGTGGCCGAGTCGGACAGGACATGTCAGGATCAGGGTGAGGGCGCCAGGAGACTGGGGAGGTGGCAGCCAGGCGCAGCTTGCTCTTGTCAGAAATCTTCCCCTCCAAGTCTCAGTCTTTAAGGGCCCAGACGAAGTGAGGGAGGAATGACCCGTCCCCTCATTTTATCCAGTGCTTAAGCCTTTTTTTCCCAGCACACCTGTGTCACTTTGTTTATTTCTGGTCTCACACTTCTCTTGTTTACCAGCCATGATCTTCACACAGCCCGGGAGTGGCAGGAGGCCGTATTGTTTGGACGCAAGTCAGTCTGTCTCTGCACCTTTGACCATCAACCATTGTCGTTATAGGTTATGTGACATTTTATGAACTTTCACTTGCTTTTTACAGTTGAGCTCATAATGAGGATAAATGTATAAGCTCATCTCTCACCCCATCTAACCTCACACACCCTGCCAAAGGCCACATGTCTTCCTCCAACCCCTTCAGCTCTGTCAGTCTGCAACCCTAACCCTTCCCTCCCAAACCTCATCGTGTACCACCAGCCTATAATAGCCTGTCTAGCATCACTCTGTGCTCCCAGCGAGGGATGTTAAATATCGACTAATGGGCTAATTGAATAGTCGATGCATTTTGCATCGACTATTCGATTAGTCGAAAGGGTGCCTCCGCCTTTGAAGTGTAGCTTCCAAGGTGAAAGTGTCACGTGAAGACCGGGGTCCCAGGCTGCTTTGAAGCACCTTCTCCTCTCTCCACGCCCCCCTTGCTGATAGAGGCAGCTAGGGAGCAGGGGAGCAACTAGTTGACTAACCTGTCGACTAATCCGTCATATCCCTACTCCCATCCTCAGCATACCCTGCTCAGAATGCCAACCCCTGGCCAGATCCTCTCAGCCCTCCACCGTGCTTTCCCACAACACCCTGGCTCCTCCCCTTCAGTCGCATCGCCTCTTCTGAACTTGTTTTCGGCTCTCCTCTCCCAAGAACGTATCCCAGGGGCCAGATTCAGCCCTGATGGACAGATTACATTGGTCGTGTTTTCCTATACCAGAACTGCCCCTGGGTCTGTGCTGAATGAGCAGTTTTATTTGCACTCCCCTCCTCCCTCGGGATGTATGTGATCATTACCGGATTGGCCTGGGCTTGGGTGTAATACTTGATGCTTCTAGAGACCATCCCTGCCAGAAGACCTGAGAGCTTTGCAAAAGTTATTGGCTCACAGGGCGTGTGCGCCATCCAGATTGTTGCTAAAGTCTCTGTAGTTGGAAAGCTGTGGGTGTGACTTCTCTTCTCCTCCCTCCGCCCAGAAGAGAGGAGCAGCGGAAAGATGAGATTAAACAGGACAGAAGGAGCGAGAAGCACCCAGAACGTGATGGAAGGGGTGTGGGAGGTTGCTCTTCTGCAGAGGGTTATTAATAAAAGCTGCGTCTGTGCTCTAGGAATAGCTCCTCTGTTGTGGTGACACAGCGACGGAGTCATTAGTGTAATTCGCTGAGGTCCCAAGAGGCTGCCCCCTCGGGCCAGCGCTGGAGAAGTGGTGACACATCGGCTCCGGGAGAAGATCAGCACAGACTATAGGGAGCTCCGGGGAGAAGGCGGACAAGCCGTGGGCAGCTCTCCGTGTGTCACGGCCAATCAGCTCTTGGGTCTTGGCATCCCAGGAGGGCATGAGAATGTGACAAAGTTGGGAGGGTGACAGCCAGCCCCCGGCAGAAGAGTGTTTACGAAGAGAAACATGACAGCCGTCAGCAGTGGATGTGCTCCCGCCACTTTGCTGTGCGGGCGTAGGGTCGCGCCCACAACGCAGCCGTATGGGCCCAGGCTGTTCCAGCCCTGCTCCCACCCCCCAGCTGTATGGGCCCGGGCTGTTCCAGCCCTGCTCCCACCCCCCAGCCGTATGGGCCCAGGCTGTTCCAGCCCTGCTCCCACCCCCCAGCCGTACGGGCCCGGGCTGTTCCAGCCCTGCTCCCACCCCCCAGCTGTATGGGCCCGGGCTGTTCCAGCCCTGCTCCCACCCCCCAGCCGTAGGGGCCCAGGCTGTTCCAGCCCTGCTCCCACCCCCCAGCTGTAGGGGCCCAGGCTGTTCCAGCCCTGCTCCCACCCCCAGTCGTAGGGGCCCAGGCTGTTCCAGCCCTGCTCCCACCCCCCAGCCGTAGGGGCCCAGGCTGTTCCAGCCCTGCTCCCACCCCCCAGCCGTAGGGGCCCAGGCTGTTCCAGCCCTGCTCCCACCCCCAGTCGTAGGGGCCCAGGCTGTTCCAGCCCTGCTCCCACCCCCCAGCCGTAGGGGCCCAGGCTGTTCCAGCCCCGCTCCCACCCCCCAGCTGTACGGGCCCGGGCTGTTCCAGCGCCGCTCCCACCCCCCAGCTGTACGGGCCCGGGCTGTTCCAGCCCCACTCCCACCCCCCAGCCATATGGGCCCAGGCTGTTCCAGCGCCGCTCCCACCCCCGAGCTGTATGGGCCTGGGCTGTTCCAGCCCCACTCCCACCCCCCAGCCATATGGGCCCAGGCTGTTCCAGCGCCGCTCCCACCCCCCAGCTGTATGGGCCCACTCCCACCCCCCAGCCATATGGGCCCGGGCTGTTCCAGCCCCGCTCCCACCCCCCAGCCGTATGGGCCCGGGCTGTTCCAGCCCTGCTCCCACCCCCCAGCCGTACGGGCCCAGGCTGTTCCAGCGCCGCTCCCACCCCCCAACTGTATGGGCCCGGGCTGTTCCAGCCCTCCATCCCTGAGACCTTCACTGGCTTGGTGCACCCCTGTGAGGCAGAGCTGTGTTCTCTTCCTCATTTCCAGGCTGGGAAACCGCGGCACAGAGGGGGCAATGACCTGCCTGTCATCAAGCAGGCAGCATACCGCAGGGCAGGGAACTGGCCGCCCCGTCTCCCAAAGGGAAGGCTGGTGCTTTAACCACTGGGCAAGCCTTCCTCTCCCATGCACCTCAGGGTGTGTATACACCAGCACTCTTGGTGTTGACTTTGTAAATCAGATGGGCCTGGAGCCACCATCTGATTTACATCTATGGCCTTTTCCCATCACAAAGTGGCAGAAAGCCACCCCAACCCTGCCCCACTGTGCATTAGATCCCTGCCATTTGGTGCAGGCTCTTCCTGTGGGCCCCTCCTTCTGCCTCCTCTCCTCTCCCTGCTCCGGTGCCCTGAGTGGAGTCGCGCCTCAGCTTGGGGTCATGGGTTCGCCTCCTTTTGTATTTGCTCTTTTATGCCCTGGCCTCATATTAACACTGCACCTAGCACGTTATTTGCTCCTGTACCCCACACTGGCCGCTTCTGCACTCAGCAGCAGGCGGCTCGACTGAGCTGTGTGCTGTGCCCCTGGGACTCTGTCCGGAGAGGTTATCAGTAATTCAAACCCGTCCGGGTGTGAGCCGTTTAAATCATTCCTTCCAAAGGGCCTTTCTTCACACTTGTCTAGCAGGAATTTGGCCTGCCACGCTGTTGGCCAATTACATTGTTCTCTTCACTCCCTTCGGACAGCCGTGCAGCCCTCCGGAGTCTGCGAACCGAAAGCATTCTGTGTCATCAGCAAGATTGGCTGCCTTAATATTCAACTCCCGATCCAAGTCATTAACAAACCAGTCCTAGTTCTGTGCCATGGGGGCACGCTGCTCTGAATTCCTGCTTGCTGTAATGCGTGTGACGGCAGAGTAACGTAGGCCAGGCCCTAGGTGGGTCATTAGCCATGCGCTTGGTACCAGGGATCTCTCCATATTGATGTGTGATGCTCAAGTGCTTGAGCTGAAACACCTGCCTTGTTCAGCTTAGCTTGTGGTGGACTCATCAGTCTCTGGCACACAGAGATGACAAAAGTGCTCCTTTGTATCCTGGTGGGTCCAACCGAGATTGGGGCCACATTGTGCTGCACAGACGCAGGGTGGGAGACTGGAATAGCGACGATTCCCTTTGCACTGATGGGCAGCTTAGATATGGAGAGATGGAGTGACTTGACCAAGGTCCTGTGGGGAGACTGTGTCAGGGCTGGGGAATGAAAGCTGATTTCCTGAGCCCAGTCTGCTGGCTTAACCGCTAGACCAGCCTTCCTTGATGAGAAGTGACCACTTATTTTTCCTGTGGGGTTTGATCCACTCTGCAGTGATGTTGGTGGGTGTCTTTCCATGGAAGTAACAGGCTTTGAATCAAATCCTTATTTCTGGCCTGCTCCAAATTCATGCCAGGCCTTTAAACTCTCAACCTCAAGCTTCCTGCCCTCTCTTGGGCATGAACTCGCTGCCTGTTCCTCCCTCAGTCACTGGCTTAAGCAGGGTGGGCAATGATTTTCACAGGGGTTGGGTTTCCAAGTATTTGGTGAGTGGTCACGGGCTGCACTTTGCTATCATATTAATGGAGGGAGTGCAGGATCCGAGATGGAGTTTGGGTGCAGGAGGGAGATCCAGGCAGGGGATTTGGGTGCAGGAAGGGGATGCAGGTCTGGGAGGGGGTTTGAATGCAGAAGGGAGTTATGATGTGGGGCAGGGGTGCCAGGTGCAGGCCGTAGCTGGGAGACACTTTTCGTAGGCAGCTCCCAGCGGGTGGCACAGCTGGGTGCACGTTAACAGCCTGGAAGAGCAGGGTGGGCTGGATCCAAATGTGTGGTGGGTCGTATGTGGCCCACAGGGTCATATTTTGCCCATCTCTGGGCTTAACCCTTCCCGAGGGCCCTGGCAGGTTCCTGTTCCAGCATCCAGGTGGGCTTGTCCCTGGCACCCAACGTTCAAGGAGGTATTTTAAAACAGTCCCTGGTGCTCACTGTTATCCCTGTCCCGAAACAGCGCAATCTCTATTCCTGAGCCCAGGCAGTTCACTGCCGACATTGACGAAAGGCCTGCGGAACTGGTGCGCTAATAATAACCTGCCCCCCAACCCCGAGGCAATAAATATCTCCCCGCCAGCTGAGCCCAAGGGGGGTGTCCGGGGAGGGCTCGGCCACACCTGTGCAGAGGACGGGACCGATCCAGCCCTCACCAGCCGGCGGTGGCTAGATGCTGGAGCTCGACAGACGCAGGTTGGGCACGTGCTGATTTTGAACCCGGGAGACTGGGGGCGGGTCATGGATCCGTGGGACCCGCACGCGTTGGTGGGATGTGGGGCTGCAGTCCTTCAGCCAAGCCGGGGCCTTTGCTGCATTTAGCCAGGTGCTACGGGCTTGGGGCAGGAATCCCTGGTGACACTCCCTGGCCTCTGTGAGGCAGACGAGAGAGTCGACGATCAGGACGGTCCCCGGAGGGGCCTGCAAAGGTGCAGCGGAGGGCAGGAGGGTGGGGCTGCAGCAGGGCGGGCCAGTGGTTTGAGGGCAGGACGGCCCTGTTAATTAGCCCTGCCCTGCTATCTCTGTGGCGCGTGGCGAGTCGGACTCCGGAAGAAGTGGTGGGGAGTGGGCAGGAGAGGACAGCACAAGGCTGGCAAAGGGTGAAAGGAGGCTGGGGGTGGCTGCCCAACCCAGAGGAGCCCAGGAGTGGCTGAGGGGAGAGATGGGAAGGACCACAGGCCCGGTGAAAGCTGAGCCCAGAGCGGTGGGCAGAAGAGTTCCTGAACTGGAGAAGACAGAACCCTGGGGAAGCAGGGGCCGGGCTGTGGTGGAAGCGAAGGCAAAGGCTTTGTGTGGTGTGCGTGTGTGTTGGATGTGGATGTCCTGGCGGGAGGTGGACTTTGATTGAGAGAACCAAGTCACCGCAGCAAGTCATCTCTGTGGCAAGTCGAGGCTGAAGCTCGCTGTGGGGAAACTGAGGCAGGTTCTGCTGTAAGGCAGGAGTGGGGAACCTCAGGCCCGGGGGCTGGCTGCAGCCCCCGGCTTGCCTGGATGTGGCCCCCTGAGGCTCAGGGCCCCCACGGCATTGGGGAGCCCATGCTGGCGCTCCAGCCCTCCTGCTGCCCCACCATTGTGGCTGGAGCACACAGTCTAGTAGGCGGGGGCCCCCCCAGGCTCTGGTGTGGGAGGGGAATGTGGGGAGTGTCTTTCTCCTTCTCAATTGGGGGCCACATGAGTGGGGGGGTGGTTCCTGCTTCTCATCTGTGTGTGGTCCTCGACTGATTTTTCTGTGGGTCAGCTGCCCCCAACCAAAAAAATGTTCCCCCCCATCGTAGGGGATGGTGAGTCTGGGGGCTGAGGCATTGACTGCAGGGGAGCGCCGTGAGGTGGAGCAAAGGAATTTGTCCCTTTGCGGTTTGCAAACGTGGGCACCGCAGAAGGACTCCAGCCCAGCTCCGGCTGACACTCGGACACCTCCGCCGGGCATTTCAGCCCCCAGTAGACATGCTGCAGACAGCTGCTCCCGATGCTCAGGATTGCAAGGGTACATCTGAACTCAGTCCGGGCCTGTCTGTATTACATTTTCTTCTCTCTTCCCGGCACTGATGTGTAGGTCTCCGGTCAGTCCACGCCAGCATCACCCTTGTTCAGAGAGGGCCTCGGGGGCTGGCTGCTCTCCAGCACACTGCAAGAGTGGCTGTGTGGAGTGATAAATTACATCTTTTTGTGAGCAGCTTTGGTCCTTGTCTCCTTCTGAGCCCGGCACGAAACACCAGCTGCCCCGGTGATTTATCCACAGCACACGGCTCTTGGGGGCCTTTCCGTTTGCAAGGCCCCGCTTCTGAGCCCCAGGAAGAGTGACCCCGTTGGGGTAGGGTTTGTGCTGCTGTCCCTCCACTCAGCAGCAAGTCCTTAAAGTGTCTCCCGGTGAAACTTGCTGCTGCATTAAGAGACCCAAACGTGCAGGGACAAAGAGTCACCATGGAAGATATTTGATTTTTTCCCTAGGGCTCAGATCACTCAAAACCCAGCTTTATTTATACCTCCAAGCCTTGCAGGAGGAAGGCAGCTACTGACACAATTTTGACTCATGTCAAGCACCTCAGAGGTCCTAGCCGAGTCAGGGCAAGGAGATGAATAGATTTTTTCCAGCCAGAAAAGGCCATCTAGTCCAGAGGTCTGCAACCTATGGCTCTCCAGCCAAATATGGCTCCGTTTGGAGCCAAATCTGGCCCTTTTGTCATTCCCAGAATACACGCAACTTTTAAAATTCAAATGAAAAATGAATTCAGAATGTAAAAAATATGTCATTACTCATGTAGCTGGAATGCCTGCATGAACCTGAACTTGACCAGTTGTGATGTAAACCACAGAGAAAGGCGCGAAAAGATGCAGCAGCAAGAGTCCCGTTAAATAAAGTCTGTGCGCACAATGTTTCATTTCTGCTGTTATTAATCATCACATCAGTTACCAATAACATGAAGTTGTACCTTTACAGTCCTGCAAAGGGGCGTGTTGGCTCTCTGCTGACCGCTTGTTCTGAATTTAGGACACCGTTCGGCTCTTGGGTTTGAAAAGGTTGCCGATCCCTGATCTAGTCTTTCTTGTGAGCCACAGGCTGTAGAACATCCCCCCAGAGATTCCAGCATCTGGCTCAGAACCCTGCTTTGAGCTGCAGTATGGCGTGTACCCCACGTGGAGGTAGAGACTGTGAATGCGAGAGACTTCCCCACCGCTCTCAAAAAGCTGAGCCAAAGGTTCCTAACCCAGTTTCCAGTGTGCCTGTAGCCTAGTGTGACCTGTTCTGATTTTAAAGGGACAGTCCTGATATTCGGGGCTTGGTCTTATATAGGCACCTATTACCTGCCCTGTCCCATCCCGATTTTTCACACGTCAGGGGAGTTAAAAGCCTCACTGGCTCCTGGGGGCCAGATCTATGCTTCAAGAAGGAGCAGGACCTCAGGCAGAAGGGGCGGGTGCAGCCATCCCTCAGAGCTGCCTGGACCATGCTGTGCAGCACTCTAGTGGTGATTTCAAGGACCCAGGACACCAGCTACTGCTGCAATAACAGTGGTGGTGGCTAGGAGCCCCGGGCCCCTTTGCCTCCCTCTCCTTCCCCTATCAACAGGCTGCACACTTGTTCTCTAGTCACCCTACTTTAGCCTCCACATTGACCGTCTGATGTCCAAAGAAGGCCCGGAACGGTGAGATCTGGCTGTAACATTGCTGGTTGCTTGAGCCAGGGCAAGTCACTTCAATCTCTCTCTGCCTCTGGTGCCCCATCTGTGAAATGGGGAGGATAATTCTCTCCCGCGGGGCTGTGAGGCTCGGCTCAGATCTCTGGGCAGCGTTCTAGCAATGCGACGTCTGGGGCTGGTCAGTTAAGAGAGCCCAACGCTAACGCCTCCCCAGCCCTTTTGACAACTGAGAAGAGACCGTTCTTTTGGAGGAAAGCTGGGAGCGTTCGCAAAGCGGTGCAGCCGGGGGGGCCCTCCTGGGGACACCCGAGTCTGATCTGCGATCCTGCCTGTTTTATTGTGCGCTTACGCTGTACCTTTCCCTAAGAGCTGCCCAGCACAGGAAGTCTCATCAGGGGGATGGGGCGAGTAGAATTAAAAGTGGGGTCACTCGCTCCCGACTGAAAGGCAGCCAGTTTGGGGGTGGGAAAAGGCAGGTGTGTCTCAGGAACGTAAGTGTGGAGAGACAGGGGTTATGTCTACACTCGCAGCTTCTTGCACAAGAACATCTTGCGCAAGGGTTCTTGTACAAGAAAACGTCCCCACTGCCATGTGCGAGCTGTGCTTTTGCGCAAGAGCTCCCATGGCAGTGTGGACGCTCTCTTGCGCAAGAAAGCTCTGATGGCCATTTTAGCCATAGGGCTTTCTTGTGCAAGAAATCCCTGCCGAGCGTCCACACTGCCCTCTTGCACAAGAGCTCCAGTGCAAGAGGGCTTACACCTGTTAAAAAGAGCACAGCTCTTGCGCAAGAAGCCCTCTCTTACCACGCCGTACTGTCAATTTCCTTGCACAAGAGCGGGCGGGCAGTGTAGATGGTCTGCGGATTCTTGGGCAAGAAGCCACGAGTGTAGACATAGCCAGGAGGTGAAAAAGTTTCTTCTGACCTGGGGTGCTCAGCCTGCGGATTTTGACCCACAGCATGTTTTAGGGGGTCATGAATACCCCTCCTTGTCTTTATGGCTAGCTGGGGGCAGGGGAGGGCATCCCTGAAACTTGTTGTGTTGTAGCCCGGGGTCACGGTATGGAAAAGGTCGAGAACTTCTGATCCAGGGGTTGTAACTGCAAGGGAACAAGAGTTTTCTCTCTCTCCTCTCCTCGTCGTAGTGTCTGGATGCCTTCCAGCCATGCATTACCCAGTGTGACTAATATGTCCCATGTTTGCTCTCTCAGCCTCCCCCAGGGGACAGGAGTGTGCGCAGGGGAGTCTTGTGCGTGGGGGAGGGGGACGGTTTCCCTGTGCATGTTGCTGTGTGTCATGTCAGAGAAGGCAAAGTGACAAAAAGGCGCCTGAAAAGTTGGGAGTGGAAGGTGGGGAAGGTTTGTGCTGGTCCATAGTTCCTAGGGGAGTTCGTTCCACAGGCTGGGACTGGCCCCCAGGAAAGCTCTGGCTTCTGCACAACTTTACCCCGACTGTGAAGAGTGTGGCTGGAATTTGGCCAAGGCCTGGGCAGAGGTGCTTTGGTGACCTCCAGAGGCCAGGATGCTCAGGGCCGTCCCTCTCGGTGCTGACGCCCTATGCCAGCGGTTCTCAACCACCCATCTGTGGACCAGTGCTGCTCTGCCAACCGCTGGCTGCCGGGCCATGGCGGCTGCTGGAGTTCAAGCTGGTTGTTCGCAGTGGCTTAGCACCGGCAGCCGTGGTGGCTGAGGCAGCAGCAGGAGGCGGTGGGGCAGGGGGTGCCTCCCTCCCTCCTCGGTAATGGTGGTTGCCGGGATACTGCCTCTCCCCCACTTGTGGGGGTGCAAGACGTGCTTGGGGACGGGGTGCACCACCAACTGCCACGCCCCCTGCCTGCGCACAGTAACAGCCATGCTCCCTGGGGGCAGCCTTGCTGTGGGGCAGCATGAGGGTGGGGACAAAGGGGTGTTGGGTGAGGGTGTGGGGGGGAGGTCACGGGCCAAGAGTGTGTTGACATGGGCTGTAGGGGTCAGAGGTCAAAGGGCACAAAGGTTAAAGGCTGTTAGGCACTGGGGAGCAAGGGGCTGGGTTGGGGATAGGCAGACAGGCAACATTTTATTTGCATATTTGCATATTCATTATTTGCACCAGTATGCAAATACGCAAATAAAAGGTTACCAGTCCGCCAAAAGTTTGTGAATGGGTTTGCTGGTCCGGGGCATAAAAAAGGTTGGGAACCACTGCCCTATGCAGCCCAGCACTGGCGCCCCCCGGCCGCTCCACAGGAGGGTAGAGGGGCTGACACGGCGGGGGAAAGGGGGTTGCCAACTTTCCCCGACCATTTACTGCAGTGGCATCCAGTCCAGGAGAGCTGACGGCCTGGAGCACGTTGTAGCAGCAGGCGGCGGCACAGCCGGCCATTGAGGAGTGGCACGTTTAAGGGGGAAGTGCTGCTTCTCTCCAGCCGCCTGTTGCTGGCAGCCTCTTGCTCCATCTGAGTCCTCCAGCCCACGAGGGCTTCTCACCTCTGCCTGGTGAGCGGGGCTGATCCGTGTGGGGAGAGGGCCGGCCAGAAGTGGGATGGGGGGCAGCTGGTCTGGCGCTGAGCCAGGAAAGGTGGACGTGGGATGGGGATGGGGGCAGCCAGAGCCCATACACAGCACGTGGCTGCCTAGGGTACCATGACTTTACTCCGCCTGCTGATCCGATTTCACCAGGGGGTGACTCCCCTGAACTGATTTCAGCCTGAGACCCCCCGACATGTCCTTGTGGCTGCATCAATAATCCGCTTGCCCCAGCGTCTCCAGCAGCACAGGTTCCCCCACCCCATGCTGGGACCTCGGATCCCGACAGGCTCCAAGATGAAAGTGTCGCGTCCTGCATCCCCCCAGCAGTGCCTCCGGCAGCCCGCCGCTGCTGTCAGCCGACTATCAGCCGACTGGCTCAGGTCTCCCGACCAAGTGTTGACCCGGCTTATCCTGGCTGTGCCTGGGAGAGCCAAGGCCGGCGTGCCAAGAGTCAGATTCCCAGGCTGTCTTTTCACCTGCAGCATCCCAGCCAGGCCTCCGTTCTGATGACTTGCATGGGCCGGGGGCGGCAGGTTGGAGGCTGTGTGTTATTGAGACCAGTCCCCTTTGTGTTCCCGTCTTTGGGTGGGAGGAAGCCAAGTGACACAAGAGCTAGTCTCAGGCAGGGTGATCTGAGGCGGGGGTAGGGGACTCTGCTTCAGTCCTAGCTTATCGCCGCCTGCCTGAGCACAGGGGGCTGCACAAGTCTCTGGTTCTCCCACCGCTGCTGATAAGCAAGACTGGGCTTCTCTGTCTCGCCGCTGCCTCGGCAGACAAATTACACAGGCGTCTCCTGCGCCGCCGTCAGTCCCGCTCCCTCCCCGGGCAGAGGCGTGTGGCTGGCAGCGTGCGTCTCCGGCTGGAGAGACGCAGGGGCCTGGAGGATGAGGCACGAATGAGGGTGAAGCCTCCTGCTTTGCGATGGCCCTTATGACCCCCCCCCCCAGTCAATGGAGGCATCTGATGAAGCGGCCTGAGCTGAGGTGGGTGGGGGGTGTAACTGGGTCTCATGCTCTAGCCTGGAGCAGAGCTGAGGGGTGGCCGGACCGTGGCCGCAAGAGTGGCATGCGTCTGGAGCCCTGAATTATTAATAGACTCTTATTGCAGCCATTAATTATGCATTGGCATTGATTATTATTTAGACAGCGCCTCCAGTGTGCGTCGCGAGGCCGCAGAGTGACCTCCCAGTGAAAGCGCCGTGACCTCCCCTCACTGCCCTCCACGGCTCAGGGCGTCTGAAAACCGGACAGGGCGTGGGCAAAGGGCTGCAGGGAGCAGCCTTCGGTGTGGGCGGCAATGTGTCTCCAGCGGTGCTTATGTGCCAAATCCTGTAGCCTGTCATCAAGCCAGAAAACCAACTCCAGGAGGCAGGAGCTTCCCCTGCACCGGCACTGCCCACGCAGTCTCTGGGAGTTTGGGATTGTCGGGCCGTGCTGTGACAGGGGGGTTATGCATGTGACTCTATATTTCACACCCCACATATCTGTAAGCCCGGCCTGGGTCTTGCGCAGGTGCCCAACGCGAATTTGTTTGCACTGCCATCGGGTTTTCTTGTCGTAGGACGTGGGCTCCCAGGGCGAGTGCCGACGCCCAGTTCTTTCTGGCTGTCCCTTGCCAGCCTTGATCCCGCAGTACCAAGCTGGCCCCCTCCTGGGCCCAGGCAGCCTTTCGCCATGATGGGAATGTAAATCACCCAACAGGGGAGGGTGATAAGGAGGGGCCTGGAGTAGAGACCCGTTTGCAGTTAGGTCTCTGGCTCTCACAGGCCCTCGGAGCTGAGGAGGCCACAGCTCAGCGGATGCGGAATGGAGTGCAGAACAAGGTTCCCTCTGATTTTTTCCACCCACGTGGAATACATTTTGTTCTGCGCACCAAGGAAGGTATGAATGTGCACCACCAGTAGAAACACATTCTGCCACCTATGGGCAGCTGTGGGCACTCTGCTAATCAGCGGGGTGGCATCTGAATCTCTCCGGGGCAGGCGCCTAAGTCCTCATGTTACAAGGAGCACCAGTGTGGAGCCTTCCACTCCTAGGTCCCTGCTTCTGGTCAGGCTGAGGCTGATAGCGGAAGGTCTGGGTTCCACTAAGCATGTCACTAAGGGCACCATGGCAACTGGCCCCTCTGGATCAGGGATCCTGCCCTCCCCTCTGTCCTTGCTGGTCCTACTCTAGAGCGAGGTTGGGTAGTGGGGCCCTCAGGTGAGTTTGTGTTGCTGTGACTCATGCCGTGCCATGCCCAGGGGAGAGAAATGTCAGACTGGCGTCCTTCCAGCGTCTTCTCCCAGTCCCGCCTCCGCTTGCTGGGTTCCCTAAGAGGGAAGCAATGAGGGAGATAATGGAAGGGTTCAGGAGACAGGGAGATTCCGGCTTTCAGGCTTGAGTAAACAAAGGTGACTCATTCTCCAAAGCCAAGGAGCCGGGAGAGCCCAGAGCCGAGTAATCAGGCCCATTTGCAGTGAGATTGGAGTGCTGCAGCACTGCTGCCGGGGCAGGCCTCCCCCAGGGACGGATTGGCACTTAGGGAAATGCACCGTGACCAGCAATGAAATTAATGGGACCGCTCCCTGCTGATCCATTGCACTAGAGGTGACTCTCAGCAGCACGAGAACCAGCCGGATACCGGTGCCTCTAGCCAGCTGTGCAGTGTCCAGCAATGCTCGGCTGCACGTGCTTCCCCCGAACGGCCTGCTGCGTGCTCACTTGCCCCTCGAGGAGGGTTCTTCCTAGCTCCAGCCTCTTAGAGGGGGGCCTGGGTCTTGAAACATGAGAGATCAGGTCCCTTGTATTTGTTGTGGGGAGCGGGCTTCTCCTCCTCATTGCTCAGTTGCAACTTACCAGCTCAAGCTACATGAAAAACTTTCCGAATGCGACTCTTCTGTGTGAAGGAGGGCGGCAGTTGTGTGATCCTCAGTGGGGCGGGGAGGCAGAGCCAGGAGCCGGCCAGTGGGAGGGGAGCAGATTTGCATGCTCATCACGGAGTGGGGAAGAGCAGAGGAGAATGTTTCAGGGATAGAATTTGGCTCCTCTCAGGATCTGTTTGGATCGCAGTGGGTGTAACAGCAGAGATGCTTCATGGTCCTGTACATGTCTGGCCCTTTGGGAGTCTGCTCAGCTTATGTCTCCCCTGACATCCTGTGCCAAGGAGTTCAACGGGTTCATTACACTTTGTGCAGAAAGGTGTTGACTTTCGTTAGCTGGAGCTGGCTTGCCTTTTAGCTGAACTGGATCTTTCCTGCTCCGAGCAAGTGTGAGCACTGACTTGACCCTCTCTGTATTCATCATTTCATAGGTCTCTGGCACGTCCTTTCTTATTCCCCTCCCCTCTAACCAAACCGTCCTAATCCTTGTAATCTCTGTGCACATGAAGTTTGTCTGTGCACTGGGTCATTTCCTTTGTCCTTCTCTGGATCGCCTCTGCTGTGTCCTTTCAAAGGAGCTAGATGCGGTGGGGCCAGAGGGCTACAAATGTGGTGAGCAGATAGATTGCCCAGCGTGGCACACGTGATTCCGGGTGAGGGCACCTTGTTGAGGTACAAAATGGCGTTGAAATAGCTGCACTTTGATACTCCATTTTTTTTCTGTATCCCTTTCTTGCCTAAACACCTTGTTTGCAATTCTGCCTGCCTGCCTCTGCACTGCGAGGTTTCTGCTGAGACGGCTGCGGTGGCACTCTGCCTTTTTCCTGAGTGGTTATGGTTAATTTAGAGCTCATCACGGGGTAGGAGTAGTTCAAAATGTTCCTTCCAACATGCATTATCCTGCACTTATCTCTGCTGAATTTCATAGCCCGTTGCCTTGTCCTCATCTCCTAGATTCACTGAAGCCTTCCTTACGGCTTTTGCTAGTATTCACTCAATTAAATCAGGGCTGTGGCAGCTGCGCATTTTGCCACTTCACATTCCAGCCAGATGTCCGACCAAATGGATGGGACATTGAAGCACGACACCATTAGCTGTGTCAGAATTGGAGCGTTTGTGCCTCCCCTTTGCTTTCTGTCTTTAACCCAGTTTCTAATCAAGGACAGAAGTTTACTTCTCGCCCGGCGATGACTTAATTTCCTTACAACATCTCATGAGGCACGTGGTCACGACTCTTTAGAAAGCCCATCAGCCATGCCTCCCTTCCATACTCTTCTGTCTAGCCAGTCCCCTGCTCCTGTGTAGAAATATGCAACAGGCACGTGGACTGCAGTACCCTGTTACCTATTGATGACACACTGCCAGGCCCAGAATATCTGTGTTATTAGTTTGTTGACTCCATTAGAGAATGACAGTGGATCGGAGAGGCAGGTTAATTCAAACTGTCCAGGGATGAACTGTCCCTATTGTACTTTGTCAGCCACACCCTGCAGGCTGGCACATTGTAGAAAATGAACAGGTCAGATGTGGAAGCGTGTGTCCTCACCACAATGCCTGGTATGCAATGCATGGGGTATGCTTCGCAGATGGGCGCTCCCACTGCAATATTACCTACTCCGTGCCCATCCCTGGAGAGGAGGTTGGATAGATCTGGCTACAGTGTCATGTGAGAGCCACGAAGAAGCAAGGCTGGCCTGGCTCGGCCTGACTCCTGTTGTGCTGTATTTGGCTTTGTGTAAGCGAGATGGTTAACTCCTAGACAGCGGCTGTTCTCAGGGAGTATTTTTAGAGTGCCCGTCCCACCGGGAGCCTGATCTGGGTTGGAATGCCAGTGCGGCACACATGCTCTAGGTTTGGTCCAATGGCTCTGATCTGGAGAATGCACTCTGTCTGGGTTAGGATGGACCAGCTCTCATTGCTGGGAATCCCATAGTGCACCATATCTGGGTGAGGGCAGGCAGCTCCCCTGCTGGCTGTCCCATGCCCCTCCCTCTGTCTGGGCAAGGGTGGGCATCTCTCGCTGCTTGCTGTCTCTTGCCACTCCCTCCATCTGGGTGGGCTGTTCCATGCCACTCCCTCTGTGTGGGGAAACGTGGGGGATCTTGCTGCTGGCTGTTCCATGCCACTCCCTCCATCTGGGCGAGGGTGGGGGGAATTTTGCTGTTGGCTGTTCCATGCCACTCCCTCTGTCTGGGGAAACGAGGGGTATCACACTGCTGGCTGCCCTGAGCTGTGCGGGGGGGTCGGCTCAGGGCAGAGCAGACCAGCGGGAGCTTTGTGTCCCTCTTTTGCTAGCCCTGTTGTGCCCCCCAAGGAGCCTGACCTTGCGGTTTCCTCTTGCCAGGGGTGCCCTCCCGCGATGTCCTCCTGGTTTCAGCCATCATCACCGTCAGCCTTAGCGTCACCATCGTCCTGTGCGGGATCTGCCAGTGGTGCCAGCGCAAACTGGTAAGTGCTGTGACTCGGAGGCAGGAGGCCCTGCTGCCCGGGGGTCGGCCGGGTCCGGAGCTGGGGGGCGAGGCGGTGGGGCTGCCGTGTGGCACACACAACGCTTACCGAGGTAACTTAGCTACGCTGCTCAGGGGACAGAACAGGCAGCCAGTGCCTAGTGAAAACCCTGAGAGAGGCAGGACAGGGAGACCAGCCCAGGTATGGCCACAGTGTCCCAGCCAGTCCAGTGGGGAGAGGAGCAGACACGCAGGGCCGGGGCTCAGCCAGAGAGGACATGGGGCTGGCAGAGCTGCAGGTGGAAAGCAGAGAGGGAGTTTGGGGGGCACATCTCCTGAATAAGCAGTGCCACACCCCCAAGCAGAGGCCCCACAGTCCCAGTGATTCCTCACCCGTAATGGTCGGATTCCAGCCCAGCCCCCCAAATGCACACAAGGGTGGGCCCCCCCACCTTAGGGACCCCCCTGCCTTAGGGTCCCCCCCATGTGTGCTCACCAAAGGGCAATGTGGCTCCAGCCATCAGGCCCCAGCTCCCTGCAGAATGTGGGGCAGCCCCAAATTCAGAGCAGTCACCCCAGCTCCCTGCAGAATGTGGGGCAGCCTCAGACTCAGAGCAGCCTCATCCTGCTCCCACAAAACGTGGAGTAGCTCCAAACTCAGAGCAGCTACCAAGGGCGGGGTCTAGTTGCTAGGAGCCCCGCTGTCGCTGACACCAGTACAGCTTGACCTGGTACAGTGGCTGGCAGTTTCCTTTTTAAAATTTTCCTCTTCCCTTCTTCCCAGCCTGAATCAAGCCCCAAACCTAGCAAGAGCCTTCTCTCAGCTGAGATTTCCTGCCTGAGGGGGCGGGTCAGAGCACTAAGCACGGTCCAGCTGCGACCCCTCTCAGGCCCACTTTGCCCCACTGGGTTTTCCTTTACAGCCAGGGAAAGCAATCGAGAGAGCAAGCGAAAGGGCCGAGCTTTCCTGAGGCTTCCCTGAGCCCCAGCCCCTCGTAGGTCCTGCAAAAGAGCAGTGTACATGGGGAGCGGGAATGCCCCACCAGGCACATAGGTGACCAAGAGAAGATACTGGCCAGGCCTCAGCAGAACCCAGCCCAGTCTCCCCTGGGCGAGGCCTGCCGTATACCTGCAGTGTGAACAGGCTTTGGTCACCGTGCAGCCCAGAGACTATACCTTCCCTCACCCCAGCCTGGCTGGAGAGACCAGTGCGGTTTCCCCACGTTCCTGGAGGGGTCAGAGTCTCCAGCTGCCCTTTGCACCCCAGGTCTACCTACCCCCCATGCTGGCTGCAGATCCCTAGGTTGCCTGTATTTGTTCCCCGCTCCCTATGGAGGAGACAGGTGCTCCTGGCTTTGCAGCCTCCTCACACCTCAGTCAGCACGTGCCTTCCGCTGCACAGTCCCTCACATCCATACCCAAGGAGGGGGGCGATCACACCCAGCCACCTCCTGAGTCTTGCAATGTCTGGCACATGTCACCATCAGCTGTGTGCTGCCTGCTGATGGAGCGAGGACTCTTACTGGCTAGGTCTTGTATCTGAAGAATATTAAAACGCTGCCCTCAGTTCACTCTAGCTCTCACCTAATACCTTGCAGAGCTCTCTTTCCCTGTACAGAGCAGGAAGCGAGGTTGGAAGGTGCTATTTGGATAATTCTTACCTATGGGACTATCTTTAGTCCCATGTGACAGCTGCTGAGAGCCACTGTGACCTTGGTGGAGGATGGCCAGGGATCCTGGGGCAGAGTTAAGGGGATTGTCAGAAATTTAACCATCCATTCCTGAGTTGTAGAGGTTTTTTTTTAATTCAAATTTCCCCTAATGTTACTTTAAAAGACCACTTTATTCTGACAGAATTCTGCACTTACAAAGCCTAA
Organism: Pelodiscus sinensis; assembly: GCF_049634645.1. Lineage (NCBI taxonomy): Eukaryota > Metazoa > Chordata > Testudines > Trionychidae > Pelodiscus > Pelodiscus sinensis. The sequence continues at coordinate 125,704,287 of NC_134714.1, read as the reverse complement.
TCTCCGGGAATAAGATGTTTCATTTGGACACGCACTGATGCTGCTCTTTATGCCTCTTGAAACTGGAAACCATCAAGGCTTGATTTTCCGCCTCGCAGTTCCCATTTCTAAGAACGCACTTGCCTTCTGAGAAGTAGCAGCTCTTCCATTCACCTCTGATTGGGGTAGCTGCTGTTTCATTAATTTGGAGTATCAGCAAGGTCCTTTACTTATTAATTCATTCAGATTGTTAATGAAATAGCAGAGTGATAAAATGTAACTTTCCTAACAGCAGCGCTTGCTTTCTTTCCCCCTGCAGAAAGAAAGTTGCTTGTTATAGGAATCAACCACAGCCAAATAAATCTAATTGCATTCAGAGAGAGTCAGGGAGCAGAAACAAATTGGGGTGTGAGCGCGGGGGATAAAATGCTTCCTCTTCTGTGTAAACAAAACTGTACCCAGTTTGAATAAGAGGGGGAATACTGAGGGCACAGCATGAGGAGGAATGGGGGTATATGAGAGAAGAGTTTAATTTGGGGTGCAGGATGAGATGTGTGTGGAGACACAATGGGGTATGCAGTGAGAGGCAGAGCGAAGGTAGTGTGGGGAGGAGAGCCACTTGGGGTGTCAGTAACAGGTAGAAGGGCAGTCGCTGGGGTTCACAGAAGGGTTAGTCGAGGTGTCATCCCTTGCTGTGTGGGCAGCCTGGGGTCCGGCGTCCCAAGATTCCCACCCCACAGTGACGGTGGTGCAGCCAGTGAGAGGCATTTGCTGAGGGAGGCTCCGCGGTGGAGGCTGCAGCTTTTATTTTGCTCCTTCAAAGACGTGATAATTAAATGTTTGGGTGACAATGTTTTGTGCGGCATCAAGGGAAGTTTTCAAAATAAATATATCTATTGGTGATGCATGGTAATGAGCTGGCCCCTCTCCTGCTCTGCTCGTGCGCTGCATCGGCATGAGCAGCACAGAGGGAGGCAGGCTACACAGCCCTGCGCCGCTACCCCCTCGTGGACTAAGGAATAGACACTGCCCTTCCTACCCACCATGCCACATGGTCCCTGGCCAAATTTCCCAGAGTGCCCTGCGGCCTCCGCCCTTCGTCCGCCCCAGTGCCGTCCTGTCCAGGATTCATGTTCCGTTTGATTTCCTTCCTCCGTGGAGCCTCTCTGCCCGGCTGGGATTGGAACGTGGCTCGAGTGCTCAGAAGGCGGCTATTTTTGATTCTTTTTTTTTTTTTTGTTCGCTCTCCAAACAGCCAACACAGTGCTAGGAATCACAGCGCCGCCCCTTCCTGCCTCTGTGGGCCCGAGAGGGAGAGGCAGGGCACCAGAACCCATTCAATGGCACCTTTTTAGCACTGGCGTTAAAAGGAGACAGCATCTGTCTTTCCCGAGGAAAATGCATGGGGTCGTCTTCTCGGCTACTGCACCTTCACACGCACAGCCAGCTCTCCTTCCCCAGCCCTGCAGCAGGTATCAGGGCGGCTCCACCCTAGCGTATGCCTGCTAACCAGCTCGCTCCTTTGAAGGTGGCAGAACCCATCCCCCCAGTCCTGCCCAGATCCAGGCTGTTTGGTTCCTGGGATTTATGGCCGGGGCAGGCTGGTGTGTGGAACGCCGAGGCGGGCCGAGGATGTTTACATTCACAAACAGGAGAGTTAAGCAGCGATACAGCCACATTAATAAGTAAAGCCCTGCGGCCGGCAGCCAAATTAATAAACCAGGCAGCCTGCGAGGAAGTGAGATGAATTGAAGAGCTCCCCATACAGCCGTCACTGGGCCTGGGGCCAGGTTCAAAAACACTTCAGCCAGCCACGTGAGAGAAACAAGGACTCGCTGGGAGGGGAAGGACAGTCCTGGCTGTTGCCTGGGGCTAGCTCTCCAGACTGCCTGAGTGTAGCAGGCAGAGGAGTGGAGCTAGGTGGCTGGCTCCCTGGGGCCAGGGAGCTGTGGTGACCAGCTGCCTGGGCTGAAGGGTGGATTCCTTGTGCTGAAGACCCATCTGTTTTCCCCCCCACCCACACCCTGCCTCCCTCAGACGCATCCTGTTCCCAGTACCAGGGTTGGTGCCCTGGAAGGTGGGAGAGTTCTGTCCAAGAAAGCACTTCAGGGTCAGATTTGTGTCGAGCCAGGGCCAAGCCAGGGTGGCTGGACTGGGCACTGAGGACAGAGGGAGGAATCCTCTCCCAAGGTCGCTGAATCACAGCTCCTAGCTGGTCTGCTCAGCCAGCTGAAGATCCGTGCCGTAGTGAGGAAAGTCTCCCTATCTTCCTATGTCACCTGAATCAAAGTCCCCCCCACCCCACCCCGCCATCCACCAGCCAACCATGGTCTTCCCTACCTGGCCTCCCTTACCCACCCGCCCCCCTACACTGAGAGAGCATTGCCTAGCCGGCAGCAAGCAAGACAGCACCACCCTTCCCACCAACCCAGTGAGACACAGGAGGAGCTGTGTCGGCTCAGCATCTCTGTGTTGTAGCAGCAGCCGCCCCGATCACATGCTCTCCTCCCCTGCCTCGCCTCCTCTGCGTGGCTAAGGAGAAAGAGCCTGGCAGGTCCTCTAGCTTCTCCGGGGCTAATGAGAGTTAATGCAGCGGCTGCTGGCATGTGCCACCTGTCGGGAGCCGCGGCTGATGAGGGAGGGAAGGTCGCAGCCGCCGCAGTCTGTCCGTCTGCACGCGCCGGGGAGCGCAGGCAGCCCAGAATGCTAACGAACCAGCCTGCTCTTCCGGCCGGCTACATTTAGAAGCAAAAGCAAGAAGGTGAAACCCTCTCACCTCCCGTCCCCCCCCACCCCAACGCAGCTGAAACAAGCCCAGCTGGTCCACAGCCAACAGCCGGCTCGCTCACGCCTGTACCGCCGGCTTGTCAGGGAGGCTGCTCCAGAGGCCTTGTGAGGGCTGCCCGGCTGTGGGCTGGCTGGTTGCCTGCTCTGCCTGTAGCATCAAAGCCAGGGGATGGACCCCCTGGTCCCCGGCACAGCCCAGGTTTCATCTGGAGATGGTCTCAGGGACGTCACCCCCGCACTGTGGCCCTGTGGCCACGCCAGCCTCCCCGCCATGGAGCAGGAGCGTATGTGCTTCTAGCTTCATTGAATGTCATTCAATACGGGGGACAAGGAGGCAGCAGCACTACCCGATGGCCCATGCCAAAGGCTGCCCAGACTGCAGGCCAGGAACCTCTGGTATCGCTCCTGTTCTGTTTCCTGCAGCCGCCCTCAGCTGGGAGCGGCTGGCACGGCAGTAGCCGGAGGCTCCTTCCACATCCAACAGCCCCTTCTCTGCAGTGCCCCCTGCTGGGAGGGGCTGGACTTGCAGTGCCAAAGGGCTCCCCACCACGGTCAGGGCTACAGTGTCGCTGTGTCCTCCAGTGACTTGTGCTGGGTCTCCCTTTGCTCTCTGTGGCTGATTCGGCCTGCAGCGAGTCATGCTGGCCTGGTGATACCCTGCAGTGGGGCTACCGTGAGAACGCCTGGCGAACACCCCCGAGGGATGGTCGTGGGATCACAGCCCTCCCACCCCGCCCAGGGGCAAGACACGGGGTGTTGTTTCCCTCCCTCTCTGATGAGGCCCTGGGCGTGGACAGGACTGGACTGGGTGGCAGGGGCCAGGAGAGGGTTGGGAGGAAGGGGGCGTGGGGAGCCCCTTTATCCTACTGACTGAGTCTGGGAAATCAAATTCCCACCTTGCCCTGTGACGTTGGCGAGCTCCGAGGCGATGCCAGGGAGCGGTGGCAGGAATCGGCAGTCGCAGAAGCATCTCCGCCCTCAGACCTCGGCAGACGGAGCAGTCACCCCTTTGGCCGAGGGAGCCAGGGGCTGACCAGCCGGGCACTGCCCCTCCACAGCCCAACGGGCCAGAGCCCCAGAGGGGGCCTGGCAGTCGTGGGATCTCGAGCACCAGGTGAGGGTGTGGCCCTACCCAAGGAGCAGGTCTGCTTAGCTAGTTACCCAAAGAGCCAGTTAGGTGACTGGGGAGCCCAGCTCCTGCCAGGGAGAAGCTGCTGCTGCTTCCCCTCTCCCTACCTCGCAGCTTCCCTCAGCACGTGGCTGCCTGGGGAACAGTGTCTCACCTGGGCAAAGGGCAGAGCAGGTGCAGGGGCTGCTGCCGCACTCCCTAGTCTGAAGTGGTTTCCATTGGTTCAGTGGCTGTCAGTGCCTCACGATGCACATTGTCCCAGTCCCCCTAGAGCCGGGGGAGGGGCGCGTGCAGGACAAAGTGGGATAAAGGGGAAAGGGAAGCTGACCCGCAGTGGCTGTCCCGGCATGTCAGATAGCAGAGCTCCCCTCGGCCCGCCCGTCCAGAGCCGTGCCATGTATCTCAGCGCCCGTCTGCCCGAGATTGGCAGGTCGGCTGGATACAGCTGGAAGCAAGTCCAGCTCCCATTGGACCGAGTGGACATTGCACTGCGAGTTTCATTTTCTTCGACCTCCCCCAAAGACCCATCCCTTTGTGGCCAGTTCCCCCCTGTGCCATTCACCCCAGATCGCTTTCCTCTAACTCAGGGGGACTGGCCCAACAGCCAGTCGCCTCTTGAAGTCCCCACTTGTAAGCCTGCTGGGGTGGGCTTTAGGCTCTTGGCTGGCTGCTGGCAGAGCGAGGGCCGTGGAGGAATTTGTGTTCCCCTTTGCACCCTCCCATGGGCACAGCCCGGAATCTAGCCCCCAGTGCTGCTACATCCCTAGCTGGGGCGTGAGGCTGGCGCAGTCTCACCAGCATGCCCTGCTGCGCTGGCTGAGCGAGCCACCTCCTGGGGTGGGAACATTTTGACAAATGGAGTTCACCGAAGGCCAGGCTGGCAGGTCTCCTACCCCCTTCACAGCCGAGCAGTTCAGCTAATGGAGCCTGCGGACACTGTGCCCTTCTGGCACCCGCGTGATTGAACGACAGAGCTTACGGGCACCTGGAACAGGATTGGTTCCTAGGACAGTCTCCATGTACTGCGGACCGCTCCTCCTACGTCTGTCCCTGCCTCTAACCCGGACCTGTGGGCGAGTTGAGCTAGGAGCTCTCACGAGCGACACCAGGAGTGCTTGCAGCCTTGCTGAAGTGCTGAAGGAACGTGGCAGGCTTGGATGTAGCTTCAGCCCAAGCTGTTTGGCTAACGAAGGTGACAAAGCCTCTGAGATGTGCTGCTGGCAAAGTCAGGAGCTCCCCTGCTGGACCTTGCACTCTGCCAGCATCCGCTGGAGATGCTGATTTCAGCCTGACGCTGGCAAAAATTACCAGCTCGGCTGGGTCCTGGCAGAGTTCTCCAAAGTTCAGGCGTTCGTGGTGACTGGCTCCGAAGTGAACGACTGGGTCTTCTAGGGAACATTCCCGGACACGTGCTCCTGTGCAGGGCGCTTGGAGTTTCTAGGCCGAGCCGCGTCCAGGCCGGTCAGGAGAAACACATCTCCACTGGCACCCCTTGGGTCCATCTGCGTGACCTCCAGAAGTTTCTCCCTGCCCGGAGGCCGCGCAGGAGGACGTGGAGGCAGAACGGTGGCGTTTCTGAAGGGCACCGAGAGAGATCCAGGACAGCGTAGGCAGGATGTAAAAAAACAAACCACAATCTCGCTCCGGAGTCGCTGCACAGCGTGGTCTCCATAAATGAGATCCTTCCCCGGTGGGCAGCCTGTCCCGTGCTGATTAGCAGACTGATTGTTTTCTTAACTTGTGGGCAAAGCACCCCTCCCCTCACCGCTAACCCCAGCTGTGGCGTCAGGGAGCAATGCTGGTGTGCAGCCGCCCTGCAAGCATGGAGTGAAGGCCCACGGGGGAAGGAGAGGGGAAGCCGTCAGTCTGAGTCCTTATTTCACATCGCTAGCCTGCCCCTCCCTTTCCTCTGAATCCCGCCCCTACCCTGATCAGACTGGTCATTCTCCAGTTCTCTGTCATCCCCTCGATCCTTTCCATAGCCAGATTGCTGGCCGCCCCCTACAAACACACCAACTTTATCCTGCTCTCTTGTCCCCACCTAATCCAAACCCAGATTCCCTCATACGCACATCTGCTGCTGGGCCACTCTCTCATCCCACCCAGATCCAGGTCCAGATTCCTGTCTGCTTTCCATCCCCACCTTGACCTAGATCCAAATTCTCTCCTGCCCCTCACATGCCCTTTCTTTATCCTGCTCTGTCTGGGTCCCCGGAGCCAGCTCCCTTCCTCCCCTCATTCTGCTACCCTGCTGCTGTCCTGTTTTCTCCCATCCTTCCCACTCCACCTCCCCATCCAGAGCACCTTTTGGAAGCAGAGTGTTCGCTGCTCTCTCTTATCTCCTCACCTTGGCACGTTTCATGCAGCTGACACTTAACAATGCTCTAGTGGCATCTCAGTTGGCTGAGGCAGATTCCCCCCAGAGCTGTGAAAGGGGGGGGAGCCTTTCCCTGCACCTGTGCGGGACAGCATCCTCCACTAATTGTTTGCTAATCAGCATTAATTGTGCTCTTGTCTGCCCTGGAATCGCGCACCACATTGAACCTGCCATCAGAAATCACTACCAAGTGGCCTTATTATCAAGCCCCAATTAGGAACAAATGCACACTTCATTATCTTGTGACATGGGCAATTTTTTTTTTTGTTCCCGCGAACTTAATTAATTAAAGTTCAATTAATCTTAAAATTGCCTGTTCCTCCCCTGCTGCGGTGGCAGTGGGGCAGCGGGCCGAAAGGCAGTGCTTGGAGACTGACTCGGACTTGCATCCTTTAAGCAGACGGAGCAGGGGGGACCCAGGTCCCCAGACTGACTCCTTGGAAGAGGACCATTGTGATGGCCAAGCGAGGAGCATTCTGGGACACGCCTTTCCCATGACGCTCTCTGCCCGTTTCAGCGGTCGAGGGAAACACGCCAGAAATGTTGAGCATCTGAGCAATTTCAGGCATTTCCCGCGCAAAACCAGGTGGGCCACTTCGGTGAATAGCACCCTGGAAGCCACGAATAAGCAAAAACTAGGTTGGAACATGCCTGACAATCTGGGATATGGGACTTAATCGTGGCCAAATCCTGTATCCGTTTCAACTGCACACTCCCCTCATCCTGCAGACACTGGGTGAGAGAGATGGCGCCAGGGAAAACTTCAGGGGCAACCTGTTGGCTCAAGAATTAACTAGACTCATTAATTAGACATTATTTGGGGTGGGAAAGGATGGACACTTAAGGCACATGGCCTTGTTTCTTTTCCCTAATTAGATGAGTGTTTTTGAATAGGAGCTGCTCACAGGGGGAGAGGCTTGCCTTGTGTTATAGGCTGTGTCTACACTGGGAAGGGTTGGCGACAAAAGTGCTACCAACGTGCAAAAGTTGCCAAAAGTGAAAACTGGTCAAACCAATTTGTCTGCCTCCCATTGTCAACATTGCTAGTTCCCCTGTGGACCGACAGAGCAAAGCAATGTGGGTAAGCATCCCACAGTGCAGTGTTGTGGGAAGGCAGAGCCGATCCCTGCACTTCTTGAGATTCCTTCTTGGGATTCCCTTGTGGTTCTATGAGCTCTCTGTGCTGAGGAAAGTCAAAGCAGCACAGCAGTCTCTCCAATCCTTCACCAGCAGCAGCACTCTGCCTGCCGCTGTGTTCCTAGCAGGGCAGAACAGAAGCACTCCAATAATTTGTTTTTTGTTTGCTCCCCAAATGGAGCAGTTCACTCAGCTGTCAGATACTTCTCGGAGCTTTGACAGGGGAGGGAGGCGCCTGCCTGCAGGGCAGCAGAGATCACAAAACACTGAGCAGAGACATCAGGGCAGGCACTGTGCTATCCTGGCAGAAGCCAGTTCTCTTGACAAAGCAAACAGCAGAGTCCACTCTGGGTCTTTGTCCACATTAAAGGGAGGGGAAAAGACAAAAGTCTCTCGCAGGGGTAGATATTTTTTGTCATCAAAACTGAGTGTTTTTCCCAACAAAAGTCGCATTGTAGCATAAACACTCGCTGGCTGTGTCTACACTGGCACCTTTTCCCGGAAAGGCTTAAAACAGAACAGTTTTCCGTTATAAGTATTTCCGGAAAAAGAGCGTCTACATTGGCAGGATGCTTTTCCGGAAAAGCCCTTTTTCCGGAAAAGCGTCCATGGCCAATGTAGATGCGTTTTTCCAGAAAAAAGCCCCGATTGTCATTTTCGCGATCGGGGCTTTTTTGCGGAAAAGACTACTGTGCTGTCTACACTGGCCCTTTTCCGGAACAGTTTTCCGGAGAAAGGACTTTTGCTCGAGTGGGAGCAGCATAGTTTTTCCGGAAAAGCAGCTGATTTCTTACAGTAAATCGTCACTGCTTTTCCGGAAATTCAAGGGGCCAGTGTAGACAGTTCGCAGCTTATTCCAGAAAAGCGGCTGCTTTTCCGGAATAAGTGGCCCAGTGTAGACACAGCCTCACTGTTTTGTTGCCAAAAGGCAGATTTTGGTGAAAAAAAGTGCCAGTGTAGACAAGGCCTAAGACTAGGATGCTGGGGACCTAGGTTCAGTTCTTAGCTCTGCCACAGATTCCTAGCAGGACTTTGGGAAATTTGCTTGGCTACCATCCTATTAGCTAAGGAAGTTTTTATATTGTGCTCACAGTCAGAGCCAGACGAATAGGGAGAAAACTGATCTACAGTGAATGTAAACTCTGATTAGTTCTGGTACATGGGGTCACACTGGGCAAACAGGCCTCCAAAACATTAACAAATCCCAGAGGATTGACACGTTTCAGCACGAATGAGCCTGTGTCCAGAAGTACAGACTGAAAACTCTTTGCGCCTCACGCTACACATGGCAGCAGGAGTGAGGGGCCCCCAGAAAAGATCAGGGCTGCAGCCTGGGTGACCACCGTAGGCCGGATTTCGGACCCTCACCCTGCCGGGCTGTATGTGTAATCCTGGGCAGGGGTGAGAAGTGCCACCATAGAGAAGCCAGCAGACAGCCCAGAGTGTCTTCTGCAGTGACACCTGCCTCTGGGAGAGCCTGCCCCTCCCCTCTCCTGACGTATCCCCCTTCTTTTCCCACAGGGCAAACGTTATAAAAACTCCCTGGAGACAGTGGGGACCCCGGATTCCAGCCGAGGGCGCAGCGAGAAGAAAACCATCAAGTAGGTGCCACAGGACAGCGCGGGAAGGGATGGAAGCCTCAGGTGCTGCCCTGGGGCGCCGGGTCTGCTCCAAGCAGCTTCCCAGGAGCTGGGAATTCCTGATCCCCAAATATCCACATGTCCCCACACACCCTGCCCCCATACCCTGCAACTGCCACACAGGCCCACACACCATGCCCCACCTCCACACCCCTGGGATTTTGCCTTTTCTATTCACATCTCAGCACTCAGAAGTTCCCTCTGCCCCACAGAGGGAGAGGGAGGTGTCTCAGGGTCCCCTTTACCCACACAGCCCCACACATTGTGCTCCCCCACTCCCTGCCGCCACAGCCCCGCAACTCCCACACAGCCTCACGCACTGTGCCCCATCCGTTCCTCACCCCCTTTCAGCCTCTGCATCCCCACACATTCCCACACATCCCTCCCCCACACAGAATCCACATCCCTGCAACAGCCTATCCCCATACAACCATCACATTCCAACACCCACCCATCCCCACACACCGTGCCCTGTACACCCCGCTCCCATACAGCCATGGCAATCCAACACCCCACTCCCACATAGCCTTAACCCCACCCCCTTCTGCACATCCCCTGACACACTCAGAGTCTCCACACACATCTACGGACCTGCACATCTCCCCACCCGTGATACCTTCAAACATCTCCCTGCCTCTGCACTCCAAAGCTCCCCAAACCATTCCCCACATGCCTGTGCCCCCAGACTATCCCATCCCACCTCTCCCCACTCTCCTGCACCCTGAAGTACCCCCATGCTCAGAGACTACACACACCTTTGCACTCCAAAATACTTCGTACAGCCCCACCTCAACACACCCCCATGCCCCAAACACGCCAGCCCATCACTGCACCCCCAAACTCTTTCACCCATCTCCTTGTGCGTACACATCACCCTCAGCGCACACACCTCCCCAAGGCACACAACTGCCTGACCCCCGAACAGCCCCTTGCTGCCTCCCTAGCCCAGACACCACCTTGACACACAGTCCTCCACACGGATCCGAGGCCTGTCCTCGAATGCCCCGCTGCCTTGGGTGCTCCCCCCTGCGACCTACCAACTGCTCTCCCCTGCCTCTGACGCACACCCCAGGCTACACACTCCAGAGCGGCCCCTGCTTGCCTGCTAAAGCCAGACCCTGGCATCCGGTCTCCCTCCTCTCCCTGGGCTGCAGGCAGCCCCCTCCCAGGCAACTGTCCCCTGGCTTGTGAGCGCTCAGAGCTCTGCCTCCTCAGGGCAGGCCAAGTCAGGGCATCGGTTCCCTCTTGCCAGGCTTGTTGCCATGGTGATGGCGTGGCAAGGCTGTGGCCGTCACGCTGGCTCATGACCACAGGGGCTGCTCTGGGCAGGTCATCGCCAGCCGGGCGATGCTATCAAAGACCCAGGTCCTGCAGCAGGTAGTTCCCCTGGTTCTCCTTCCATGCTCTCCAGTGAGCGGCCAGAACACATGGGACAGGGATCCTGGCTGCTCTTCCCATTTACAGGTCCCAGGGAAACCAATTGAATCTGGGCTGCCATGCTCACTCCAGCCCACCACCCCGGCCCTGCCGGGCACCTCCTTCTGCAGAACCCTGCTTGGCTTGGACCACCCACAATGGGACTTATCCTTCTCTGTTCATATCCCAGCACCCAGAAGTCCCCTCTGCCCCCCAGAAGGAGAGGGGGTGTCTCAGGCTCCCCTTTGCCCCATAGAGAGAAAGGGAGATGTCTCAGGGTCCCCTCTGCCCCACAGAGGGAGAGGGGGTGTCTCAGGGTCCCCTTTACCCCACAGAGATAGGAGGTGATGTCTCAGGGTCCCCTCTGCCTCACAGGAGGAGGGGGAGGTGCCCCAGGGTCCCCTCTGCCTCACAGGAGGAGGGGGAGGTGCCCCAGGGTCCCCTCTGCCTCACAGAGGGAGGAAAGACAGCTCAGGTCCCCCCGACATCTCAGGTTCTCTTTGTCTCACATCAAGAGGGGGCCTTGCTGATCACGTGGCAGTTTCCATGAGGTCTCTCCCCACCCCCACCCCGAGGGGGGTAGTAATCCCATGGTGCACTCGGGAGGTGGGGGAGGGAGGGAATATGGGCCACAGCCAGGACCTCTTTCACTGGCTTCCCTTTGTTCAGAGGCCAAGGCGGCATCAGAAGGCAGAGGTGCCCTCCTCCTGGTGGGGCTGTGCCTGTTGCCGCTCTGCCAGGGCCATGCGGCCGAGGGCTGTCGTGTGACTGGGCTGCGTGGCCAGGAGTGCTCCTAGGCCATGTGCACATGGGTGCAGAAAGGGGTGCGATGGGCCCGGCACGCTGGGACGTCATGCAGTGGGGCAGTGCCCACCGGGGCAGTAAGACGGGCCCTCCGGGAACCGGGGCCCTGTCACTATGGCTGGGTCCCCGGTTGCTCCTACCCACCATGCCAGGGCAGCGATATTGCTCAGCCCTCTGCCTGTCCCTTCCCCCTCCCACCTCCGTGCCCTGGAAACCTGGCATCCCCTTGGCATGGCTGGGTGGAGGCAGCTCGCCGGGGAGGGGAAGTCCTGGGAGGAGGGCTGGCTGGAGGACTGGCGCACTTCATCCTGGCAAAGGCCTTGTCACGTCTATTGCTCCTCCAGCAGGAGCCTCTGTTGCCTTCCACCGCCTTCCCGAGGAGCAGCCGCGGCTGCTGGGGCTGCCTCCTCTTCCCACCAAGCCAATGGTGCCTTGCAGAGCTTACATCGTACCAGGCTGTCTCCCCACCCGCTGTGACTTGCCAGCCCCTCCCTGGGCCGGCCAGTGGTGCTCTAGCTGGTGGATCAAATGTGTGTGCACAGGGTTCCCTGGGTGCATGGGGCCTTCCCTAGCATAGGCCCACGGGTGACAGCGCCTGTCCTCATGTGAGCCGGCAACGTGCCCCCTTCGCACCGTGCCCACGTGGCAGCCTCGTTGTGCACGCCGGTCTCGGCTGAGATCACTGACCCTGCTGAGGAGTGGAGTGTTGAGAGACGAAGTCCGCGGTGAGTCTTGGGGGGTGGGAGGGCTGCCTTCTGAGGAGAGGAGGCGCTCGGGGGACAAAGAGCTAGCCTGAGACGCACCATCCTCCAGCAGACACTGGCCCCACCCGCTCCCCACACACTCCGCCCTCTCTCTCTGGGGGGCTCTGCCCACTCCCAAAGGGCATGAGACGCTCCGCCTCTCTCCTCGGGACCCAGAAGCTGCCACGTCCCACAAAGCTCCCAGCATCGGTGACGAGAGATTCTCCAGACGGCCCAGCCGCCCATGCCCAACCAGCTGGCCCACGCTGAGGGAGCGAGCTGCAAATCAGAGAGAGCCTTTGTCTCTCCCTCTCCCCTCCACCCTCCCTTCTCTCTCTCTCCCCCCACACCCTTCCTTCCCCTTCCCTTTCTCGCTCCCCCTCTCCCTCACTCCATCGGGTTGTGAGTGAGCCTTGTGCTCAGAGGTGAAAGGCAGCGGCCTCCGGGGCACACGTGGGCCCCTCTCCTCGGCCTTTCATCTCGCTCTGTGTGGAGAGGCCGTTTCATGCCAGGACGGCAGGAGGATCGGCGGAATTAATGAGGGGAGCCAGGGCTGAGTGCAGGCACGCAGCTTGCCAGGGGCCTTTGAAGTCGCTGATGAATTTGCCGCAGTACCACTTGACTTCAAAAGTGCTGCTTGTCGGATCCCATGTCCTCCAGGTCGGGCACCGGGAAGCCATTGGCGGCTTGCTGATGTCAGGAGGTGATGGTTAGATATGGCTTGTATCTCATCTCTCCCGGGCCTGAGGTGAGCTGTTTAGCATCTGAGGAGATGTACAGACAAGCAGTCGCCTTGCACGCCATGCCCGGGGCTGGAGCACGCTCCTTGGCTCCCACTGCAGGGACTGACCTTGTCCTGCCGGATGGGGTCATTTGATCAGTGTGAGGGGGCTACTTACCAGCTCAAGATCTCTAGGAGAGGAGAGTCTCACATCTGGAGCAGGGTGCCAGTACTCTGGATGCTTCAGAGAGGGGTTACTCCTCTGGAACAAGGTGTCATCCATCCTGGATCCTTCAGGGCGGGGTTTTACACATCTGGAGCAGGTGCCAGCAGCTCTGGATCAGGGAAGGGCCCCACATCTGGACCAGGGTGTTAGCTTTGGTTCTTCACCTCTGCTGTATTAGATGAATGGTGGAAGACAGACAGGGAATAAGAGCCCTCTGCTGGATTCATCTGCCATCCCCCTCTGTTTTTTAGTGGCTGGTGACAGATCTTAGTTCCATGTATCTCTCAAGTTGCTCTCCGGGTCCTTCTGCTCTCGGCTCCTTCTAGCCCATCCCAAAGTAGCTGAGCCAGTCTGAATATAGTCCTGGCCCAGCGTCCCACAGCATCTAGCTTAGGAGATCCTGGTGGACAACCACCCTCGCTTGACTCCTAGTGTGATCCAGTGTTCTTAAAATCTTTCTGTCTCCTGCATCCCGCATTCTCCCGCGCTTGGGGAGCAGGGTGTGGAGTCCTGCTGGCTCATTGCCCCTGCATCTGAAGGGGGCATTCCCCACAGCTCGTGTCTCGGAAGCACTCCAGTTATGCCCCAAGACTGTCGTGGTTTCTGCCGTGGTCTCACCGCTGGCGGAGAGGGCCACGTTTTGTGCTGCCCTGTTGCCAGCTCTCAGGGTTGTATCGTGAGTCTCGGGCTGCTATGCTGTTTTCCTGATGACCCCTAAGCTCTTGGCCTCCGGAGTTGGTGAGAGTCTCCGCTTCTGTGATCACACGTACCCAGCCCTTCTGGGTGCCACGAAAGCTTGAGAGCATGACTCCTCTCCCCTCCCTTAACACTCCCCAATCACCTCAATTTTAGGCCAGTCTCATGAGTTGGGGGCCTGCCTCCTGATTTCTGAATTCCTGGAGCCAGGGTGCTCGGGAGGTGCCTGATGATACATACCAGGTCGCCATGTCCAGCAGACTCTCCTTTAACCTGCACCCATCTCTCTCTCTCTCTCTCTCTTTCTCTCTCCTACCAGCTTCTGGAGGCACCTGCTCTCGTCTTTCTGCAGCTCTTCCTCTCTCTGTCCCCAGTCCACCCTCCCTCCGTCTGTGTGTGGGTGTGTATGTGTGTGGCAGGCTACCGCTGTGGCTTTTCTTCCACAGGAGGAGATGGCGCTGCTCTTCCTTCTAACCTGGCTTCTTTCTGGTTTTGAGGGCATGGGGGAGGTGCGGAGGTTGATTTTGGTTTTTTTTTTTTTTTCTCCTTCCTCCCCTTGCAGGAATTCAGATTCTCTCTCTTGTATTTCCCTTTTCTTTTCTCCCCTCTTCTCCGGCCGATGTAGTGATCTAGACAGAGACTTTTGGAATAACAATGACAACACAGTGCAGCAGAAATGGAGCTCCTACCCTCCCAAGGAGTTTATACTAAACATTTCACCTTACGCCCCATACGGTGATCCACGACTTTCCCTCAAGTGAGTCTTTCGTTACCTGGTTTGATCATGTGTAGTGAGTATATGCGCAACCCGCCACCCGCCCTCCCCTCCTCGTCCTGCTCCTCCCTTCACCCTCTTCCTCTTCGCTCCACCTCTTCTCCCCACACACTCCACCCCCATGGGCAGACGGCCATGGAGACGAGCAACCCCTCCTGCCCTTCCCCCCTTCTCTCAGTGGTTCCCAACCATTGGCATTGGCGCCAGTACTGGTACACCAAGCCGGTTCCCTGGGCTCACCCCCTCTCTCCCTTAGGCTCAAATCTGAGCCACAGGGAGCGTTGCCAGGGACTTCGATGGCCCTTCCCAAGGTGCCGCTGCACAGGGGCCCTGTTGCCCCACTCCTGGCTGCCCCCGTTTGGGGCTGGGCCTGAGCCTCCAGGTTAGAGTGCAGCCCGCCGAACGGCACAGCCGTGGCCTCCGGGCCCGATCCAAAGCTTACACCAGCCAATCGGTAAGCTTGGCATTGATTGGTTCCACTCAGGCCCTTGCCCTGCTAGACTGGTACGGCTGCCCCCATGGGCTGGGAACCACTGCCCCGAGTGACTCGCTGAGAGAGGCAAGCGCTGCCCCCCCTCCTGCTGCCCCAGGTCCCCTCAGCTCTCCCTCCCTCACCCCGTGCCCCCTTCTCTGCAGCACAGGACGGGGTTGCGCGTTTGAGTCCCCCCTCAGCGTGTACTCTGCATTTGCACTGTGTGGTGGTGACTCTGGTGCTGGTAAGCTCTCACTAACATGGCTTTTCTCTCCCTCTGCCTGTACTGGTGCCTCTCCTAACAGTTTTCTCCATTGTTTAACCCCGCGTTGTCTATGGGATAACGTAACTTTGCTGCCATCACACACTCACCACCGAGCCGGGGCCGCCTGTTGTTTTTTTCCTCTCCTCTCGCTGGTGCCGAAGGCTCCCCCTCAGCCCTTTCTTTTGCAGTGCTGATGTTTCTCTTTCTCTCTCTGTCTGTCTGTCTCTTGTCTGTCCGTCTTTCTCTTTCTCTCTCTCTCTCTCTTTCTCCCCACACGTGCGGCCTCCTCCCCGCCACCCCCCTGGCGCCCGTCCCGGCGGATCTGGCCCACCCCAGTGGCTCTCTGCTGTCGGGCGCTAAGTTGGCCGCCTCTTCTGCTTCGGGGTTGGCGGGGGAGCGAGAAGGACGGCTGGGGGAGAAGCAGCAGCTCCGAGAGGACGGCATGAAGAGCAGCGTGTCTGCCCACAGCGAGCCCAGCAATGGGAAGGCGGGGAGAGGCCGATGGCACACGGTGCAGAGCCATCTAGCCGCAGGGAAGCTCAGCTTATCCAAGTGAGTGAGAGCACTTCACAGGCCCGGCCCCACGAGGCACTGCAGCCGGGGGTCCAGCCGAGCCCGGGCATGGGCGAATATCACTGTTTGAGGGGCCTATCCTGGGGGGATCAGGCAGGAGGCCCAGGAGAGTGTGGGAGCATGTGAACGGTTTACCCCACCCCAGTGGGATCAGACAGGGCAGTCTGGATTAGCGGAGGTGACAGGAAACACGTCACCACCTGGTTTGGATTTAACCCCTATGTGTGATGAGATCCTTGGCTAAGTATTACTGTCACTATCTCCACGGCAGTAGCAGCCCAGTCATAACCCAGAGCCCCTGAGTGGAATCCCCACCATTGGGGACCAGGTTTAACAACCCCATGACAGCCATGGTCGAGGTATACTTGGATCTGGCTCAGCGAAGGGGAGTGGACCAGATGGCTTCTCAAGGGCCCTGCCAGCCCCCTTTCTCTGTGATTGTGCTAGGCACTAGAGAAACAGCAGAGAGGGTGTCTGCCCCAAAGAGCTTACAACCCAAGTAGAAGACTTTGGACCACAGGTGGATCTAGCCAGGAGAGTTTGAAGGAGGACCACAAGGTGGCTTTGTGGATGCTTACGGGGAGCTCCTCCCATGCATGGGGAGCCGCCTGGGAGAGCACCTGAAGGGGCTTGTTGAATCGTTTAACCAGTGGGTGATGGAGGCGGGCACGACTGGCAAAGCGGAGGGGGAGCTGACGTCTCGGTGGCATTGGAGAGACGTTGGGTAGGATGGGGCTGAGCCCACAGGTCCTGGAAAGTGACAAGTCGTTTGTGTTTGACGTGGTGGAGGAGGGGCCAGCAGAGCGCTGGCAGGGGGAGAGGGGAGAGAAAGTCGAAGCTGCAAGCCTGGAAGACGATCTTTGCGTCCATGTTTTGAAGACGGGGCAGGGCTGCATTTGCCAAGGCCAGAGCGGAGGAGGTTGGGCAAGCTGGGGTGAGTGTGGGTGAGACTATTAACACTGTGGATGGGACAGGAAGGCTGGACCGTAGGCAGGGAGATGTTTAGACCCTGCCTGGACGTGAGGATCCAGGCGTGGGCTGCAGGCCTGGGTGACAGGAATGATGGCGGAGCTGTCCATGGCAACTGAGAGGGGAGAGCTTAGGAAGCGTGGGGGGCAGATGAATTCATTTGATCTCCAGACACAGGAGCCCATCCCTGTGTCACGAATGCTAGTTGGCTGGTTCCCCCAGCTGGCAGAGCTGCACCTTCTGTGTTGGGGGGGGTAGGACCCGCCCCCCTCCTGAGCAGCCCTGTCGATGCGCTTGAGTCAGTTAATCCTGGGGATACCCACCGCCTGCTCCATGGGCCAGAAATGGAGATTGCCTGCCCAGTGTTCAATCTCTCTGAAGTGAGGCTGTCTCGGGGCTCCATGCCAGAAGCAGGGGGAGACTTACAGGTACCAGGCAGGTTAGGGGTCAGGCCTGTGTTTCTGCAAGAATCGGGGGAGGGGGTGAGTAAGTGAGCATGGGAGGAGGCTACTCAGCTGGCTTTCTATGCCTTCCATACTCAGTACCCAACCCACGGGGCTCTGGTAACTCAGTGCTCCAATGGGAGAACACTCCACTACCCAGTCAGGGTTTGTGTGGTGGAACAGCTTGGGACATCCCATTGCTACCTTTCGGGGCAGGACCACAGAGGGGCTAACAGCAGTAGTGACTTCTTGAAGTCCGTTCTGTGTCCAGTTTTGGCCTCCTTTTTGCCATAAACTAAACTTTTGGACCCTGTAATTTTGTTCCCTTAGTCTGAGGTCACAGGGGAATTTGGGGGAAAATATGCGGTTTCTCAGTTAGACAAAACAATGTTTCTTTAGGACACTTGTAACTCAGTTTGGCTTAAAGGTTTTGGACCAGAGTCTTGGCCACTGTTAATTGTCATATCTTTATTGTTTTACTTGGAGCTACGTTGATTTACACCAAACTGAGGTTTTGGCCCTAAATTTCTACTCTCAATGGGTTAAACTGCCCAAGATCCAGGAAGCTACAGACTCCAACGGTGCAATATTTAACTCAGATTCTATGCTGTGTTGTATTCTCTGAGTAACGTGCTTAATTCTACACCCTAACTAGAAATAAGCAAAAATAGTCTCTCAGAAGAACATATCTAGATGTACTGTGAGTTTTAACCTATCACTGTGTACATTCATTTAAAAACTAAGGCAATCCCAGACAAAATGCTTGGTTAAGATACCAGTAAGATTGTAATTATAATGTACTCAAACATATTATTTAACATTGTGTTAGAGCCTTCTTGTTATAAAGAATAATTGGAAAGCAAGGCAGTTATAAGTTAAGGTTCAAGAAAGAAAGAAAAAGAAAAAAAGAAATTCAGGGGTTCCAGACCATGAAACCTTATGCCCAAATACAGTTGTTAGTCTTTAAGGTGGCATAGGACTCCTCATTATAATAAACAACCCTAACTTTGTCCCTATACAAACTTCTGTATCCCTGAGACATCATTCCAATGGCTCTTTCCATATATTTCCTATATGAACTATATGCCCCTACTATAGAGACCTCTTTCTATATTATGATATGCAAACTTAATTCTTGCTACTTTGGAACAACATGCCCAGCTAAAATTTCTTCTCAAATCCATGATCCTGGGCTGTTTCAGCCAAGGCACCTGTGTCTGATCCATTTGATACAGAGTAAAGAAAGACCTCTCCTTCCCACCCACAAATGCCCACTAAAGCAAGACAGGATAACACACATCACACTTTCTATATGTGGTCCCCAAATTCATAATCTGTTCCACAAAAGACAAGTTTTGGTGTTCAGATACCATGGAGATGGGAGTAGTGTTGGATAGATGGAAGGACGGATATATGCATCTAACAGATGGGATGGATGAGTGTGCATAAGGATAGATAGATCAATAGATAGTGTGAGATAGAGAGAGAGAGAGAGAGTGAGTGAGTGTCTGTATGGGGATGGATAGATAGAGTGTATGGGGATGGATGGATGGATAGACAGAGTGTATGGGGATACACAGGAGTGTATGGAGAGAGAGAGAGATTGTATGGGGATAGATTGTGTGCAGATAGATAGATGACTTAAGGCATTTGGCATAGGCATCGGTCTATGATGTGTGGCTAGCACATTTTAGAATAGGGCAGAGTTAAATTGTTTGAGAAAATGTAACTGAATTTCTAGACTGTCGTGCCTTTGCATTGTTATGAATTTCTCCTTGGCTTTGTCTTTTCTCCTTTTTTAAATGCAATGTCACTGTTTTAAGGTTTCTAGCAGAAGGAATTGATCTGCCTGACAGACCTGGTTGTATCTTAATGAAGTCACTTTTGTTGGGGAGTAACACAGCTGTTCCAGTAGCTGACACCTGTGTGCTTGTGATGGGGCTGTCCCTTACATTGTCTGTCAGGAGGTGGTCGACCTTCTCTTGCTTATGCCATAGGAATGGCAGTATCCCGGGGGCGGGAGTAGGTACTAGCAGGTGCTAGAGTGCCAGGTGTGCTTGATACCAGGTTCGTACAGCCCCCCTGCCTCAGAAGCCGCTCCCCTGTGCCAGTTACCACTGACACAAATGAATCTATTCCTCTGGCTCAGGGCCTGGAGCAGCCAATTTTAGTTTCCTGTGACTGAGAGGTTGTAAATTGGACTAATTTAGGATTTGATAGAAAACTGAAATGAGGTTGCCTAGCATGGAAGCGAAGGCAGCAGCTGGGAAAAGCCCATCTCTGTTGCATGCCAGCAGCACAGGGGCTGGGGTTGGGGACACCAAGAGGGTTTTGCTCCTTCCTCATCGCATTGGCCAAGGAACCCCAAAATACACATCAAGGCAGAGGCAATGCCAGCTGGGTCGCACACCTTCCCAGAGTACCTGGGTCTGTGAAGCCGGCTCTCTGCTTATTCGGGTCTTCACTCTTTCTCCTTCCCTTTACTCTTTTCTGATCTCTCTCTTTCTCGGTCTTTCTTCTTTTTCTTTCTCGCCCTCTCTCCTTTCTGCTCTGCGTGATGCACGAAGGCGCCGCTTCACCATTGCGTTTCAGCCATTCTTACAGCCCAAACCCACGTGGAAATTAGACCAGGTTTTCCTGCTGCTGCCATGGTGAACGCGAGTCCCCCAGTGCCTGGGTGGCATATGACACGGAGGTGACATCTGCTGTCACTCTGGCTGGGCTGTTCTGCTTCCTTTGTACCCTTGGGAACCAAGCAGGGTCTTAGGTTTGAAATGACAATCAGGTGGATGGTGAATACCCTGGCCTCAGCCCAGCTGGCTGCTACAGGAGCTGGGGCACAAAGAGGTGAATTGGGTACCTGGCCTCATGCTTCTCTGTTTAGCCACATGCTGCGCAACCTTCATTGGCTGTCCAGCTGCGTGTGTAGCTGGGTACTCTGTATGCGTCCCAGCCGTGTGCTCTGCAATGTGCTCCAAGTGCGTGCTCTCATGTAACAGCTGTGTGCTCGGCGACGGGTTTGGTGAGGTATCCAGACGTGCACTCTCACACGCCCGGCTGTGTGCTCAGCTTTGGCTCCATCGTGTCTTCACCAGGGGCTCCCCTTCATTGCCAGCTGTAGCACCCGCCCCGTGTTCCATCGTGTGCCCGGCTGTACGCTACTTTGCATGCTCAGCTTTGTCTGGCCGTGCTCGGCCGTATTTCTGGCTGAGTGGTTGGCCGTGTGTCCTGTCATGTGCTGTTTGCGTGTTTAGCCGTGGCCTGGCTTCCTGTTGAGTCCTGTGCTGCCATGTGCCGGGCTGCATGTTTAGCCATGTGATCTCTCATGGGGCTGGCTGCATGGTTAGCTCTTGGTACCATTGCAACTTCTGACCCCGCGCTCTGTCTTGGGCCTGCCGTGGGGCTCCGTAGCTCATCCCTGGATGAGGCCCCAGCCTGGGGCTTTGTCATGCATAGCCACCTGGGCAGCTGGCTGTGCTTTTCAGCTGTTCCTCCAACTCTTTCCACCTGGGTTCAAACACTGCAAAGGCCAGATCCCTTTGGAGTCAGAGATGCAGAACCATCCTGAAAGTTTAAAAAAAACCCATAGATGCAAGAGCCAAGGGGACGTCTGCAACCTCTCTGCAGGCAAAGAAAGGCTTGAGTCCAGAGGCTGACACCTCATGGCTGGGCTTTGGGCTTTCTCCCAATTGGCACTGCGCCATCCGCAGCGTGTTTGTGGCGGGGGTGGAGGAAGGGGCAGCCAATCAGGAGAAAGACTACTGGGAAGTCCTGGCTCCGGGCATGCGCCAGGCCTGATATTGCTCCTCCGCCCCGTGGCATGTGCTCTGTACACTCAAGGGGCCTCTGTGGTGCTTGAACTTGGAACCTGAATGGCTGGGAATGCGCCTTTTTCACTGGGGATGCTACAGCCTGGCCAGGCCACCAGCTTGGCTGCATTTCCCTGAGGAGCATGGTCCTAGGACTTTGGAGAGTCCGCAACCTCACAGTCCCTTGCGGGGACTGAGCGGCTGCCTGGCTGCAGCCAATGGGGAGAGGGGTGTTTCCCACGTGACGGGAAGCAGCGCAGACACTGGGGGGTTCGCCTTCCCGCAGCAGCCTAATTAGCTCAGAAAGGAGGTCGGCCGGCGTGCCGAGAAGGCGCAGGCTTCCCACGAGCCGAGCGGGGAAAGGAACAGGGACAGCGGTTTCCCCAGCATCTGTTCACGGGGCACAGACACGCCGCGCCCGCGAGGACCGGACAGAGTTTGGGAGTCGTGGAGTGGGGCAGGCAGGCAGGCAAGATGGCCACGGGGCAGGGGGCTCGCACCTCCGGAAAGACAGAGACAGGGCCGAGACCTAGCTGGACGGCTTGCTGGCTCCAAAGGCCCCTGACAGAGAGTGCGCCACGGTGGGGCATCTTCTCTCTAACGCTCGTCTTTTGCTTCCTCCAATTTTGCCCCTTCACCTTCTTCTCCTTTCTTTCCTCTCCTGTGCCCTCCCCCTCCCTAAGTTTCGAGGACTCCACCATGTCCACAGCCACTACCCTTGAGTATATCCCCACCTCAGCAGGCGACCCGAAATGCCAGCGCCCTCGCACGCTGATGCGCCAGCAGAGCCTCCAGCAGCCGCTTAGCCAGCACCAGAAAAGCAACCACAGCCAGCCCACCACCAGCCAGAGCCTGGGGCACCTACAGTCTCACACCAGCTCCTCTTCCAGCGGCAGCAACCCCCGGGGCTCCCGGAGCGGCCAGTCGCGGCAAGGGGTCTCGGCTGGCTCCAAGCACCGGCCAGCTGGCGGCCGGAGCCGCTCCAACCCCGGGAGCTGGGACCACATGGTGGGGCAGATTCGCAACCGAGGCTTGGATGTGAAGTCCTTCCTGTAAGTTCTCTCTCTCTTCTCTCCCTCTCTCGTTTGTTTCACCTGCTCCTTTGCGAGCTGGGGGCCAGCGCCCGGTGCTATGCTGGGCATGGAATTTTCCTCCCGCCTGGGCAGCGCCGCCAGCTCGCTCACTGCTCTGATGCTTATTTACAAGTGGCAGGAGGCATCTGTTACCCTGCATGGATCTCTGTCCCCGCTCTCATGGGACACGTAGGAAGAGGGGTGGGGGATCTCTCTCCTTTCTCTCCCTCCAAGTGTTGTCTAGGGAAACGTTCCCTCCTTCCCTCCCCCTCTTCTCCCATCAAAGCCAGTCACTTCTATTTTGTGCCCGGGGCTTTGCCCCGAAAAGCCAGTAAAATCTCAGCCAAGAGCCCTCTGTCAATTTGGCCGCCCAGCCTACTTGCCTCTGGGCACCAGGAAGTCCCATCCACTCCAGGGGGAATTCTTGATCGCCTCCTAAAGCCAGAGAACAGACCCATTGAGTCTGTCTCAGCAGAGCTGCTGGGTTCCTGCCTCAACTCCCCCCCCCCCTCCAACTCTGGGGGAATGTCAGCTTGGGCTCCGCACCCAGCAGCTGCCTCGCTCTAGAATGGGCTGAACCAAAATCCCGCATCGGCCCCATGAGAAAGTGCCCGTGCGGCCTGGCCGTGTCCCCGGGGCAGCTGCAGACCGCACGCGATCTTGCCTTCTGGAGACAGAGAGCCTGTCAGCTCAGGGTGAGGGATTCCCTTCCCTCCATGGGGCAGGCTCTCTTGGTGCCACTGGGAAACTGACATTCCCTCCGCGGCTGTCTGTGCTCCCTCCCCAAGGTTGTCGCTGCTTGTTTATTGCTGATAGCCCTGCCTGTCAGCCCCTCAGTCCTCCGCGGCAGTGATCCCTAACTGCGGCTGTGTCACGGCAGCGGGAGGCGTGTGATCTCCCATCAGTGGCAAATGCATCTCCTATCAGCGAGGGCTTTTACGTGCCCAGTGCCGAGGACTGAGCTGAGTCCCTCACTGTCAGCAGAGCTCTCCGTGTGACAGTCTCACTTCCCTTCTGCCTGGCCCTGCCTATACTCTCCCAAGCCGCCGCGCTCTTCCGTGCAGACTTCCTCCAGCTGGGCTCATGCACAGCAGGAGCCACATGTTAACTCCCAGGGCGCGTATTCCATGCTGGGCCAGATCCTCCGCTGGGGGGGACTGTTGTAAGGCCCTTGGAGTGAATGGGCCAGATCCCCAACTGGTGTAAGGCCCCGCTGCTCCCATGACTCAGTTAGGAGTCTGGCCTGGGATTCAGGAGACCTGGTTTCACTTCGGGCTCAGCTATGGACTCCCTGCATGAGCATGGGCTGTCCCGGGACGTGGGATAATGCTGCCTGTCCTCAGAGCAGTGTGCTGAAACGAGAACCCATTAGCAGGCAGGGCTCAGAGGCCCAGCAAGCACTCGGACAGGGAAGGCGTTCCCCGGCCGGACGCCAGTTGAGGCTGTGACTCATGGCAGGGCATGGAGTGGACGTTCAGCCACGTTGTGCTCTTTGAGATCCACGCGTGGAAGACGCCCACTCGCTAGAGCCCTGACGGGGACCAGCCGCCTCTGTGTTAATTTGTTATTCATTCCCACCACTCACATGGCTGTTCCCACCCCGCTCGGCACCACGGCCCTTTCGCCTCCTGGCCTTCGCCTTAAAGATTGTCCTAGCAGACTCCATTTGCCTGCTTCCTGATTTATGGATGAATCTCATTAGCCCTTCAGGGGATTATAGACCTCTCTGTTTGCTCAGCTTCATTTGCTTATTCCACCCTTAATTGGTTGGAAAAAAGTTCCCACCGAAGGAGATTGAGCTGAGCGGCTCTGCTGCTTTTGCCATCCGAGGAGCCGCTGCCATTTAGTTCCATTACTTCCAAAAAACCATTAACTTTGTTTTTCATCTTGTTTACCATCAAACTCTTGCTCCTCAGCATTTTAATGCACATGCATTTATTAACCTCAGGAGGCCACGCTAACGAGGCTGCATCATCTGCGCAAAACATCCTGGGATTGGAGTGAAAACACTCGCGCTTCTAAAGAGGGAGCCGAGCCTTTAAATAGCAAGGCGTGCGTGCCAGCGGGCCCCCTCCCACACACACACACATACACCCAGTAGGCTGGGGCTGAGTGGGTTATTCTGGTAGACAGGCAGAGCACAGAAATAACTGCCTCGTATTGCTTTCCCGTGCAAGCAGCGGATGCGGTTAACACGTGGATGCGCTGCCCAAGAGGGGAGCTGCTTGATGTGCTCAGCAATGGGAGAGGAGGGAAGCTTGGTAAATCTCTAGGAAGAGGTGGCCCGGGTTTGGAGAGCCCTCGCTTTACGCCTTCCGGAAGGGGCGATCCTCATGGGACCCATCACTTGCTTCTAGCCCTCTGCAGTTGTGAGTCTCTCTCTCTTCATGCTCATGAGCCACCACCGTGAACCACAGAGCCCTCGGTGCATCTCACGCACTGGGCAGGGTAGTCCCCTGAAGCATGTGGCGCTGCTGGGATCTAACCCCCCCCCCCCGGGCACCCTACTCACGAACTTGCTCCAGGAACGCTCTCTAGCTTGGTGGGTCCCCAGCCCCGGGATCCAAACACCCTTAGACTGAGGACGTCCCTTTAACAAGACAGCCCCTTTAAATCTGTGGCACGTGCAGACACGTGAGTGCTAGTTTGGGTTCTTGGACGGCTCTCTCTGAGCCCTGAACAGCCAGGCTCATGCCTGCTACAGCTCTTGGCTTTGCAGGTGGAGGGGTACAAAATATAGACCCAATAAAAGAGTGTGAAAATTCTCTGAAGCTGGGGTATCCGGCCAGTTCTGAAACAGTAGCCACTACAGAGAGCGAGCCAAATAGCCACCTGTGGCTCGTGTGTGGGACACCACGGCTCTAAAGTGATCCTAAAGCAGGCAGTATCTGTAGGAGACACAACGGCATGGTGTGCTGGGAAAGCTCAGCTGGAACTCGGTTGGGATGATGCGCACTGATCCCATTGTGCCCCAGGTGAGCCTGCATTCCCCGTCTCTCCGTGCTGAGAGGAGGACGCACCTGGGTCAGTATCTGCTCCAGGTCTCTCTTGCTCCATTTTAGTCTGGCGGAGCCTCACTCTCTCTCTGGGGCGCTGAAACAGCTTGTATAGTTGGGCGCTGAGAGCCATTGGTCCCAACTGCAAACCCTGTCTCTGACGGGAACCATGTCAAGCCAGGAGGTCCCTCGCGCCCGTGTAACACCAACAGGCAGAACCCGACTTGGGACTCAGTGCAGGAGGCTCTACCACGTGGGCTGTAGCGCACAGCCGTGGATTCTCTCTGTAACTGGTCTCAGTGCCAATAGCTGGGACAGTGCCCTGCACCTTGACGGTGTGTGGCTTACCCCAGCCCCCGTGTTCTCCCTCCCCTTCTTTTCTCTCTCGTGTATATCTGGAGCAATTTCGCTCTCTCATCCTGCCAATTGCAGTGCATTTTTGAGATACAAATCATGCAGCAGAAGCAACCCTTCCAGACGTTGCAGGGGCATGCAACACATGATCTTCCCTAGCTCCTCCCCTTCTGTCTGCAACCATTCATAGCCCCTCCCACTCCATAGCCCCTCCCACTCGGTCTGGCCGGTGTGAACCTCCATAGCCATTCTCACTCCAGGCGCCGTCTGGCCCGTGTGACCTCGCCTTCCCTCTGCCACTCTGCCTGGCCCCTCTCAGCCCGTGTGACCTTTCTCGGTCCTCTTTCCCACCTGAGCCGCCTTCCCCTCCCCTAGGGAAACCTTTCTAGTTCCATTAAGGAACAGAAAGCAGCAGTGACACACAGGGAGCGAGACAACAGGACCAGGGCTCAGGGGAGGGGTTGCCACTGGTTTCTGCACAGCAAGCCCCATTCTCTCTCTCTAGTGGCCGTTGCTTTGGCTGGCGCAGTCCCAGCCTGCAGCCCTTTGCATGGACAGATGGACATTAAGCCCAGAGGCTTCCATGCTCATCTGAACTCCTGCACAGCACATGGAAGAGAGCGGGGGGGGGGGGGGGCAACCACAGATTCCAGCCTCCCAGCCCAGAACTTGTGCTGGAGCTAGAGCCCAAACCAGCCATGTGAGGCACAATCCTGCAAGGTGCTGAACGCCCTCAGAGCCTAATGACGTGGAGGGGGAATTGAGGTCACCTAGCGCATCCCACTGCCCCGGCAGGAAGGGGACCATAGCATCTTCTAACCCCTGACTTGCAATGTTCTCTAGCGAGACCAAGCCTCCACTGAGCCCATGGGAGACCCTAGTGAGGGAGCACTGCCTAGTGGTTAAAAGGAGCCGGGCGGACTGGGTTCTAACCCCAGCATAGGCAGCGGGTATTACAGGCCAGGGAAAACTCCGCCCCCTGGCACCCTCCTGCCTGCTTCCAGTCCCCCCTCCCTCCCTGCCCTTCTGTGGCCAAGATGTTGGCACAAGCAGGCTGGGGCTGGAGTTCCCAAGGCCTGGGGCTGGAACTGTGCTGCCCGCCTGGGCCATGTGTGCTCTGGGCTCTGATGGGGAAGGGGAGGGGAATGAGCAGGGCCTCAGACAGAAGGGAACAGCCAAGGGGGCTAACCTCCCCCCAGGGACTCATTCACCAGCAGCTCAGGAAGCCCAGCTCTGCCACTGACTCGCGTTGGGTATGGGACTCGCGTGGCCGTTCCTGCTGGAGGGGACACGGCTGGAGCTGGTGCACTAAAAATGGCAGTGCAGCAGCAGGCAGTGGGAGGAGCTAGCTGCCCCAAACACAAGCCCATGGTAGCGCAGGTAGGTTTCTGCGAGCCAGCGCGTACAGCCCGGGTGAGCTGGGGCACATGGCTGCGCTGTCCCTCCCTTCAGCGTCCCGCGCCATGGAGCAGGATGCAAACGCCTGGCTGCGGGGAGGGTCAAGGGCCAGGCTTGCCAAAGGCGATGAAGGGAATTAAGCGACCGGCTTTTGGATCTTTGGGTGCCTTACTCAAACGGGCCAACGCTGGCAAAAGCGGGTGCCTAAAACTAGCTGCTGGAGCAACGTGAATCCTAGAGGCGCCGGCTCCTCTTGAAAACCGGTGGGATTTACAGGGGCTCGGCACGTTTGTGGAGGGGGCCTAGAGGTGGATTTGTGTTTCGGGCCCCTAGTTTGGGTCCTTGTCCCAGCCTCAACTTGAAAGAGAATAGTAGGATGATAGAGTGGGAATCTGAGGTGCCCAGAAGAATTGGCCCAGATCCTCAAAAGCATTTAGGTGCCTAACCCTCATTGGTTTCAATGGGAGTTAGGAACCCAAATGGCGGATGTCTTGGCCTTAGTCACTTGCCCAAGGCTTCTTCATGAGTCAGTGGTCGAGCTGGGACTTCAGATGGCCTGAGTCCTGCTTTGTGCCTTACCCGCTGCTCAGTGCTCCCTCACTGAGGAATAGCAAACCGCCTGCCTGTAATGGAGGCACTGAGAACTGCAAGGAGCCACAGAGGGCTACCCTGGCTCTTTCCCGAGCATTGTGCCGTCTGTCCTGACATCCCCTGCTCCCAGAGCTGGCCTCTCCTGTCTGGATCATCTGATCTCAGACACAACCCGCGCTGCAGCTGCAAATCCAATTGCACAGCCCCTGTGCCCAGAGCGCTCCGGCACCTTTTGAAGCCAGCCGAGGGCGGTGAGACCAGAGAGGCAAAAGCTTCCGTGAGAGGCTCTCGTCAGCTGTCATGAGGAGTGGCACGCGCGTGTCGGAGCGGTTGCATCGCACTCCAGCGGGGAAGGCACAGCGCTTGAACGGAGTCGGGGCGCTGTTTGTTGTCTCCACTACATACAACAGCCTGGGGTCTGCAGAACCACTGCCCCACGGCAAAGCTCTCACGCAGTCCTGCTCCCCCCCAAGTGGAATGTCCGTGTGCCCCCAACGGGGGGGAGGTGTCAATTGGAGCTGAGGCTCATTCCGAAGGCCCATGCTTCTAAGCACCCAGCAGTGCTCTGTGGAGAATATTTATGGTCCCTTAGGCCTTGGGGGCTTGAGATGGGGAGACAACAGACCCATCCAGCCCTGGGAAATGCTTTGACCACCGAGGCGTTAAATAGGGATGGTTTGGGCCCAATGGCTTAAGCGAGGCCCTTTCCCCTCACAGCAAACCTGCCCTTCCCAGAGGTTCCTCATTTGGTGCCAACTTTCCTTCAATTCCAGCTCTTTCTCTTCACTGCCTCCCATGGGAATCTGCTGCATACGACTAAGACCCTCCAGTATCCTACCCACTGATGCAACCTACCCACACTACTGGGCCCATCTCTGCCGCAAGCCTCCACCTCTGCTCCCATCACAGTCTCCACGCCCACCCTGATTCCACAGCAGCCTCCCCTAATCATTCTCAAGTAGCAACTCTCCCCTACCTTATTCCGGCTCCGTCCATCTCCAGCACCAGCCTGGGTGCCCAGCTGCTGTAAAGCCAGCCTGGCTCTGTGTCCTCCTTGGCTAGAAACAACATCCCTGTACCCCATCACCCCACGTACCACTGTCCCCAGTGGCCACTGCCCAGCGCACAGCTGTTGGCAGGGTCCTCATGACCGTCTCTTCTATACACACCTGTTTTTAATAGATTTGATTCGATTGAGATGGTGATAATTTTACATACAGGCCAGGGGAATTTCTGCCAGCTTGTCACTAAATACATCTCCTTTGGGCTGAGAGAGAGAAATGTTCCCCGAGGTGGGGTGACTTTACAGAAGATTATCAGCTGAAGATTATCACCATCGGATCATAGGTTGTACCATCCTGGATCAGAGCACTGGGCTGTCTACCGTGGTATCTTCCCTCTGCTGTGGCCAATACATGATGCTCCGGAAGGAGGTCCAAATCCATAAGAACATAAGCACGGCCACACCGGGTCAGACCAGAGGTCCATCTAACCCAGTGTCCTGTCTGCCGACTGTGGCCCCAGAGGTGAAACTCCTCCTGAAGTCAATGGGAGATTTTCTGGAGTTGGCCCAGGCTGCATTTTGGCAACTTGTTCATGCGACGCTAAAATACCAACTCAGCGTCATCCACATGCCAGCTGCGCGTTGGTAGTCAGCAAGCCCAGCTGTCCGACCAAGGACCGTCCTACGCAACGCGCCATCGCTCTTCACTCTCAGAGCTAGGACAGCCCCCACAGCCATAGCAGTCCTAGTTTAACGCCCGTGCTGCCCATGTTGCCCTGTGTTTCCTGCCTTCCACACCAACCTTCCATCCCTGTTTACGTGCTTTCACTTCCATGTTGTCTTCTCCGCTAACCTGCGTCCCTTACACAGTCACAACTCCAGGCATCCAAGAGTTGGAGACGTCATCACGGATGGACAGGGAACTTCCCCTGAGGCAGCCTCTCTGTTAAGATGCAATCCACACTAGGAAGATGTCTGAGGCGCCCTGCTTTAGACTGTCAATCTTTTCTCAAGTGTCCATGGGTGATGGATTGCCCCGGGGCTAATGCAAGCCCCTCTTCCCTACTGAGAAATTGCAGCATGGCTGGTTGACTTTAGCCTTGGTCTTCATGGCCAGAAAGAGGTGCCACCTTGTGGAGGTTCTCTGTCCAACGATCGACTGCACTCCATGGTATCTCCAAAGCGCGTGTCTACACTGCAGCGCTTAACTTGAAATATGCTAAGCCAATTGAGCTACGTCAATTGTGTATCTTATTTCAGAATAGCTTGTTTCGAAATTGGGAGCGTCTACACAGCACTTATTTCGAAATAGAGAACTGTGCCTCCGACTTCCCTTACTCCTCGTTCCATGAGGGTTACAGGAGTCGGAGTAAGAAGTCCTCCAACATGCCAGGATCTTGACATTATTTTGAAATAACGGCTTGCTGTGTAGATGCGGGCTAAGTTATTTTGAAATAATGTTGCTGTGTGGATGTACCCCAACAGCGGGGCCTGTGGCTCTGTGCTGCGGGTATCTATCCAAACCTCGAGTAGTTCGCACTCACTGTGTGTTGTGGTTCTAAGATGCCATTTTCTTCTCTTTTTTGTTTCTTATGCTTCGTTCTCCTCTCTTTCCTTTCTGCTTCCTGCTCTCCTCTCCGTGGCCGGCTCCCGCCTGAGCAGGGAAGGCCGGATGGTGGTGTTATCCCTGGTTCTGGGACTCTCGGAACAGGACGACTTTGCCAATATACCTGATCTGCAAACCGCTGGGAACCAGCAGGCGCAGAACTCTCAGGGGGACAAGAGGTATGAGTAAGGGAGAGGACACTCCAGCAGCAGCAGGAGGAGAGAGGACCCGCCGAGGGTCGGAGGAGGCGGGTGGCAGGTCCCACTGCCAGAGAAAGTGGAAGGTGGGAGCAGCAGGAGGAGGGAAATGCCAGGCAGTCCAGGGGCTGGGCACACTGCGGTTTCAGAGCCACGTGGCAGGTCCCCCTCTCTTTCTCTAGCTCCTAGTCCTGGTGTTCATGTCGCTGCTGGCAGGGCGGGGGGGAGGGAGGGAGCACTGGGCCTTGGGCAGAAATGAATTGTCCTCGTCCTCCTTCCTTCCCTTCTGGATCTTTCCTGCCCCATTCACCTCCATGTCTCACCCCCTCTCATCCTCTTCCTGTGGGTGTGGGGGAGCAGGGTGGTGGCCACACGGATTCCTGCCTTGGCGCGTCCTCGCCCTGCTTAGCTAAGGGTGCTGGGAAGCAAAGAGGTGAAGGGAGACAAGAAAAGCGATGGGGGAGGTAGGGCAGGTGAGAAGACCCAGAGAACAAGACACGGGATAAGCGGGGGGGCCTCATGGCAAGTCCCCCACTCTCGGTGCGTTATCAGGTGATGTTGGCTGGGGACGTTCTGCAGAGCGCCAGGGAATGGCCTCCTGCCAGGGGGCGCCTGGCTTCATTCACTCTGGAGAACCAACTTCTTCATGGTTGGGATCGCAGCTGCGTAAGTTGCGGGAGCTTTGCCATTGACTTCAGTGGGGCCAAGATTCCCCCCCGTGCATTCACCTAGCTCCGCAGGGGAGGGGAGACGTGGACTGCAGAAGTGGGGCAGGGTCACTGGAGGGGGTCTATATTGCTCTCATGCTGCCCTCCGCACCCAGTCACTGGTATTTGCACATTAGGCCCAGGGAGGTGACAGCCTCCCCGTTTGTTGCCAAATACACCTCCCAGAATGGCCCCGGCTGCTGCGCTGTGGTCAGAGAAATACCTTTGTGCCCCAGGAGCTCAGGGTTTCTTTCTGGGGCTCAGGTTTCCTTCCCTCTTGCTGCCAGCAGCAGGGCACCAGGGAGGTGTGAAGAAGGAAGGGGCTGGTTGCACGCGCATGAGGAGTGTGCTAATTAGCTGGCCGCCTCCTCACCGCTGGCAGGCTGCTGTTCCACCTCTGCAGACCGGCCACTCTCCCAGCCATCAGAGAGCTCCCAAGGAGGAGGGGGCGGTGGGCTGCAATGGGACAAAATGGAGGACAGATGGGGGAAGCCTCTCTGGGTCCTCCTACAGACCAGGCTCCCTCTTCCCCATTGCCCCTTTCCTCAGGCTGCTCCAAGCCCTCTCCCATCCCCAGTGATGCTCCAAACAGCCCGAAATCTCTATCGTTCCAGCCTCCTCCAGGGGAGCCCTGGCCCCCTCCTAGTCCCCCGCCCCAAGCTACCTGCTTCCGAGGTGGTGGGACAGTGCCCCATCTCCCCTCACACTTCCCCCCGGTCAGTACAAGAAGCGTCCCCTGTGGGCCAATGTGCAAGCACCTAGGCAGCCATGACAGTGGCGGGATGACAGGGGGTTGAGTCAGATCTCGCTCTTAACCAGTGCAGCCCCCTGGACAGTTCCAGAGTCACTCTGGAGTCACTCCAGAGCAGGATGGGAAGCAGGCCTGGGCCTCAGTCCATGAGGCGCTATGATACCACGGGTATGTTTGCACTGTCCTCAGGCTCTGATTACCGCGTGTGCAGACAAAATGGCGCTAGCTCTGGTTTAGCTAGCTTGGTTCGCGAAGCGACGGTAGCGCTGGCTAGTCACCTGAGTACGTAGCCACACTGGCTGGGCGTCAAGTGGCCGGCACGTGCTGCCACAGCATCACTGCTATCGGTAGTCGCACTGGCTAGATCACAGCTCGCTCGCCTGTGTCTCCGCACGCTGCCATCACCTTCCGCCTGCAGCCTACATCTCCCCCTGAGGGTTAGCCACACAGCCCTGCCTGGACGCTACAAGTCCCGTCCTGGGAAGCACCAGGCTCCGCAGTGAATCTAGAGGCAGATTCATGCTTTTTCCGGCTGCTCCAGCCTCCTGGGCAGGAAGCTGGGGGCAGGCACCCCTCAGAACGTCGCACCCCAATACGTCTTTCCATGGGGGAGGGGGCTTGACCGACTGGAGGCAGCGGCCTCAAGCGGCTCTCGGTGTGTGTTAAATTCCATCTCGAGCTGCGTGGAGGTGTGAAGAAGGAAGGAGCCGGTTCCACATGATCAGCGTGTTAATTAGCTGGCGCCGTTCTCACCCGCGCGCTATTTATACCTCGCTGTGGTTATGTTTCACTACATATTTTAGCACTTCCAATTTGATCATCTAATTGCACAGTCTGTCCCCTCTCTGACGCGCTCGGCAGGGGTGGGGTGAGCGTGGCCTCTGAGGCCGCCACGGCCCAGGGAGAGCGTCCCCTGCTGGCACATGTCCATTCCGGGCAGGCTGACCCGGGAGCCCCTCTCCCGCGGGGTGCACAGAATGGAGAGAGCGCCCCCTGCTGATCCCGTTCTATACCTGCCCCCTTGGTCCTAGGAGAATAAATAGCCTGCCCCCCCTGCATCCTCCTCCTCAGCTGGTGAGAGCACCCCCTGCCCATGCTAGGCACGCAGGCCCCTCCTCCACAGCCTGAGGACTCGTCAATCCATTCATCTATTTGTTTAAGGCAGGGGTGGGGAACCTCAGCCCCGGGGGCTGCACTGGGCCCCCAGCTTGCCAGGATCCATCCCCTGAGGCTCGGGGCTCCCCCCAGCATTGGGGAGCCCGTGCTGCTGCTCCAGCCCCTTACCCCACCATCACCCCGTGGGGCTGGAGGGCACAAAATCTACTAGCCTGCCCCGCCCCCAGCTCTGGTGTGTGAGAGGGGCGCGTGGAGAGTGTCTTCTCCTTCTTCTCAGTGGTTTTCGGGTCAGTGGTTTTCGGGTTGGGTTTTTTTGCTTCTCACTTGAGTGCGGCCTGCGACTGATTTTTCTGTGGGTCAGCAGCCCGTGACCCAAAAAAGGTTCCCACCCCTGATTTGAGGAAAGGTTTCCATTACCAGGCATGTCTAGTCGTCCCAGCAGACAAAGATGGGCCCGTGGGGGAAGGTGTGTAGGAAAGCAACTCTGCAGTGGACACTCATCCCCAAGTGTGTGAGAGAGAGTGTGTGTGTGAGAGAGAGACAGAGAGTGTGTGTTTGTGTGTGAGTGTGTGTGTGAGAGAGAGAGAGAGAGAGTGTGTGTGGGATGAGTGTGTGTGTGTGGGATGAGAGAGTGTGTGGGATGAGAGAGTGTGTGTGTGTGTGTGAGACAGAGAGAGTGAGTGTGAGTGTGTGTGTGTGAGAGAGAGAGAGAGAGAGACAGAGTGTGTGTGTGTGTGTGAGAGAGAGACAGAGAGTGTGTGTGAGTGTGTGTGTGAGAGAGAGACAGAGAGTGTGTGTGTGAGAGAGAGTGTGTGTGTGTGGGATGAGAGAGTGTGTGTGTGAGAGAGAGAGTGTGTGTGTGAGTGTGTGTGTTGGATGAGAAAGTGTGTGTGTGTGAGAGAGTGTGTAGGATGAGAGTGTGTATGTGTGACAGAGAGAGTGTGTTTGTGTGAGAGAGAGAGTGAGTATGTGGGGGGGAGAGAGTGTGTGTGTGTGAGAGAGAGAGAGAGAAAGTATGTGTGAGTGTTTGTGTGAGAGTGTGTGAATGTGTGTAAATCCCAAAGACAATTTTCCGCTGACCCTGAGCAGTCCTGTGGTTGTGCTTAGGTTCTCCTCAGCAGTGTAGCAGGCCCCACTCTTGGCCTTACACTGTGGCCCGTAATGGAAACCTTTTGCTGGACTTGACTTCCACTTGGCACACAGCTGCTCGGTGCTTGCAGTCACCCAGCCTGAGCCCAGAGGGGTAGAAGAGTGATTCCAGCCGAGGCCTCCTGCCCTGCCTTGACCCTAAGCAGCCTACCCTGGATGCTCAGTCTCAGCAGAGGACGAGGTCCATTCGGTGCCCCGCTCTATTACCCAGATCATCCCCAGCGGCCAGTTCTCAGCACTGTTAAGCAGCAAGGGCCAGTGAGTTTGGGGTGCCCAGGCCTACAAAAGGACTCAGTTCAGAGACACCCCCTCCTCCCCAGCCACTCCCGCCAGCCCTGGGCCTTTGCTGCAGGCTCCTGTAGGCACAGGCAGTTGCTCTTAGCCTGCAATGGTAGTTAGCAAGCAGGGGGGCATGCGGCTGGCCTCGTGTGCAAAGGGGGAAGGAAGCAGCACCTTCACATCCCGCTGGAATAGGGCATCGTCTCCCTGCTAGGAAGGATCACCTTGGACCTAATAGCGACCCTGTCATTCATGAAAACAATGAGCTGCAGAGGGGACTTTGGGGAGAGGTGAGTGGGCCCTGTCTAGGCAATCTGGAACCCTGGCCGCTTGGGCTAGTCTCACCTCCCCTGAGGGATGGGATGGGGTTTTCTCAGGAGCTGAACTTCTTGGGGAGGGGATCAAACTGTCCATGTCCTGCAACTTCCTCTTTCTCATCTCCCACCCCCTCACTGCCTCTCTGTATTCCCCCTCTGATAGGCCCAGGCATCTCCTGCCATTCTCAGCCTCTTGGGCCCTCACCTCACAGCCTGTCTCCCCCCACGTCTCTGTAATGACTCCATTTTGCCCACCCTTCATGCTCCCCTTTCCATGCCCTCCTAACTCGTCTTCTCTTCTCCCCATATTCCGTCAGCCTGACATCAGTCTTGGGCAAGATAATGGAGCGGCTGACAGGACTAGATTAATAAAGGACTAAAGGAGGGTAATATAATTCATGCCAGTCAACATGGGCTGATGGAAAATAGAGCTTGTCATCCTAACTTGATATCTTTTTTTGAGGAGATTACAAGTTTGGCGGATAAATGGAATAGGGCTGGTGTAACAGGCTTACAGCTCTGTAAAGCATTTGATTTGGTACCACATGGCAGATTAAAATAACAGAGTATAAAATTAACAGGGCACATATTCAGTGGATTAAAAGGTGACTCACTGATAGATCTCAAAGTGTAATTGTCTTTGAAAGGTGGTGGTCGGGGGGTGTTTCTGGTGGGGTCCCGCGAGGATTGATTCTTGGCTCTGTGCTGTTAAACATTTTTATGAAAATACAATCCTGGTTGATAAAGTTTGCAGGTGACACATGTTGGGAGAGCGGTAGATAATGAAGAGGTGTCTGGTACAGATTGCTCTGTATCACTGAGGGCAAGCAGACACTATGGCTGTGTCTACACTGGCATGAATTTCCGGAAATGCTTAAAACGGAATACTATTCCGTTTTCAGTTTTTCCGGAAAAGGAGCGTCTACATTGGCAGGCTGCTTTTCCGGAAAAGCCCTTTTTCCAGAAAAGCGTCTGTGGCCAATGTAGATGCGCTTTTCCGGAAAAGACTACTGAGCTGTCTACACTGGTCCTTTTCCGGAACAGTGTTCCGGAATAAGGACTTATGCCCGAGCGGGAGCAGAATAGTTTTTCCGGAATAGCGGCTGATTTTGTACAGTAGAGCATCGTTGCTTTTCCAGAAATTCAAGGGCCAGTGTAGACAGCTCGCAGCTTAATCCGGAAAAGCGGCTGCTTTTCCGGAGTAAGTGGCCCAGTGTAGACACAGCCTATGGCTATGTCTACACTCATGGCTTCTTGCGCAAGAACATCTTGTGCAAGGGTTCTTATGCAAGAAGTCTTGCGCAAGAAAACGTCCACACTGCCATATGCATGATGTGCTTTTGCGCAAGAGCTCCCTTGGCAGTGTGGATGCTTTCTTGTGCAAGAAATCTCCGACGGCCATTTTAGCCATAGGGCTTTCTTGTGCAAGAAACCCCTGCCGAGCATCCACACTGCCCTCTTGCGCAAGAGGGCTTACACCTGTTAAAAAGAGCGTAGCTCTTGCGCAAGAAGCCCTCTCTTACCACGCCGTACTGTCAATTTCCTTGTGCAAGAGCGGGCGGGCAGTGTAGACGCTCTGCGGATTCTTGCACAAGAACGGCCATACTTGCGCAAGAAGCCGCGAGTGTAGACATAGCCTAGATGTTTTACTATGTGTACAGCTAGGAACAAAGGACGTGGGCCATGCTTGCAGGAAGCGGAGCTCTATCCGGGGAAGCAGCGAGTTTGTATCAGGCAGGATAATCAGCTGGAGCTCCCAGTGCAATGCTGAACCCAGTAGAGTTTGTGCAATCCATGAATGCATAAACAGGAATCCTGAGTAGGAGCAGAAACAGGCCCATGGGAGAGGGGGGAAGAGGGTAGTTGTCCTCGGGCCCTTAGATTCAAAAGAGCCCGGGATTCCCAGCCGCCGCTACCACAGGATGTTATAAATTGCAGAGGGTTCAGAGAAGAGCTACGAGAATGAGGAAAAGATTAGAAACGGTGCCTTCCTGGCCTCGACTCCAGAAGCGCAATCTGTTAGTTGGACAGAGAAAAGGGTAAGGAGAGATTCCATGACAGTCTACGAGAACCTGCACGGGAAAGAAATATTTAATAACAGGCTCTTCGGTCTGTCTGGGAAAGATAGAGCATGGCCCAATGGTGGAAGCTGAAGCTGGACCAATTGAGACTGAGCTTACAGCATAACATTTTGAGAGCAGGGGCATTTAGCGAGTGGCACAGTGTACGCAGGGGCCTAGGGGATTTTTCAGCCCTGAGGATCTTAAAGCAAGATGGGATTTTTTTTGGTCAAAGTTCTGCTCTCCGATTTACTTTGGGGGCAGTTCTGTGATCGCGCTGGTCTTTTCTGGCCTTAGAATTGAGGACAATGATTGCTCCGTGTTCCCCCCACTTCCTTCCAGCTCCCACCTCCTGCTCCCCCCCACCACATCCTCACCTCTTGCCCTGTTCCCCCAATCCCTATGTCCTGTTCTCCCTCACACTCCACCTCCCTCCCTGTGCCTCCTAGCCCAGCGACTGCTCCCCAAAAAAACTCCTTGCCCCTCCAGCCTTGGTGGGAGATAGGTGGATATAGCCAGTGGTGGTCGGCATGGTGGGAGGGATGGGTGCTGAAAGCCCCCTGAAGACCCGGTCTCTTTCTGTCTCCCATTACCCCCCCATCCCAGCACTCCTGTCCACGGTGGCCATGCGGTGTACCACATTGTAATGTCTCCTCCTTTCCCTTTTCTCTGCTTCTTCTTTCCAGCCCTGCTGCTGCTGCTGCTGCTCAGCCCTGTCCCCCCTGTCAGCCCTGGTGGTGCCAATCCAGTGGCTAGTCCTGTCAGTGTGGTGGTTTCATTTTGTTTACTAACCTCTCTCTGTCTCCTCTCCCCTCACTCTTCCTCCCCGTTTTCCGTTCCCTCAGGAGGCAGGCCAGGCCCTGTGGCGGAAGACGCTGCTCTTCTCTTGTCTCTCTCTCGCTCTCTCTTGCTGTTCTGTGAGCGTTGCCGGTGCTAACCATTTCCCAGATAGCTTTGCAGCTGTGTCGTGGGGCCGGGGTTGACAGAATACCTCTGAATTGTTCACACCTCCAGCTGTCAATCTCTCTCGCTCGCTCGCTCTTTGTTTTTAACATGACTTTACCTCTCCAGCTGTTTCAGTCTTTCTTCAGCGGTGTGCGTGTCACTCTGTCTGCGAGTGTCTCTGTGTATCTGGATCGCTGTGTGTGTCACTCAGCGTGTCATTGCGTCTAGGCCTATGTGTGTGCGTATGTGTTTCCGCCTGTTTCTGTGTGCCTCAGTGTGTCTAGAGCGGGTTGTGAGTGTATCAGTGTGCCTGGATCTGTGTGTGTGAGACACTGTGTGTGGGTGCCCCTAGACTGATGTGTTGCTCTGTCTGTGAGTGTCAGTAGGTATCTTGTGTCTGAATCTGTGCGTGTCTTTGAGGGGTTTGTGTGTTTTGGGGTCTCTGCGTGTGGGGGGGGTGCCCCATGTGTCTCTATGTGTATTTCCCTGCATGTCAGTGTCTCTGCGTGTGTCTCTCTGGAGTGTGTCTCACTGTCCCAATGTGCCTGCGTCTCTCTTTTTCCATGTACATGCAGCCGCATGTGGGCCTGTGTCTCCCCTCCGTGCTTTTTCCAGTGTTCTGCTCCCTATCAACTGCTGGGCCCTCTCCCCTTGGATCTCTCCTTCCTCCCAGTCCTACCTACATCACCCCCTTTTGCAGCATCTGTGCCGGGGCTGCTGCAGCCGCATCCCCCAGCACTGCTGTTCGCTGCACCTAGCGACCCAGCGGCAGTCACAGAAAGGCCATTGGGTTGCTAGACCAGGGCGAGCATAGCTGAGCCCACCCATGTGTGTCTGTGAATGAACACCATGCCGGGGGGGCCTGGATGTCTCAGGCTGGGGAGCCGGTGCCGTCACTGCAGTCAGGACGGGGGAGGGGAACCAGTGACGGCCTCTCCTTTGTCTCTTTATGGGATAGGTTCATCCCTGCTAGGCTCTCAGGCTGGATCTGGCTTCCTAGATGTCAATGGTAGATGCCCTGGATGACCCAGCCCTGCTCCCTGTGCTGTGTGATTCCACCCAGCTCACAAATAGGGACAAGAAGACTCCCAGTCTGGACTTGGCTCCTGGGAGGGAGGGACAATCCTTCGGCTTGTGTGCTTTGTCCAGCTCCGAGGGCAGGAAGAGGGAGATGTGGGAAGGGGGGGAGGCAGCGGGAGAGGAAAGGTGGGGGTGGTATTGGCAATCCAGCACTTTAGAAAGAGGCCTCCTGGACCGACTGGGATCAGACCCTTCCCAGGCATGGGCAGAGGAGTCATGGACGGGGGGGCGGAGGAGGGGGGTAGTGAGGTCCTGCTGACAGGCAATGCGCGAGGCCTGTCTGCATGTGGGAGGCCCTCAGTCACTGTCCGGGTGCTGCAGCTCACATGGCAGGGTGCTGAGCAGAGGAGCCATAGCCAGGCAGTTTTCCCCAGCACCATCAATGAGAGCCGCCAACACACCAGGAATTGCAATGGGAGGTCACATGGGGGTGTTGGGGGTTGCCACAGCATTGCTGCCGGATTACACACCACGGGGGGGGCTGCCGGGACCTGGCTGCTGGGTCACAGGCCGTAGGGGGGCTGGACTGGTTTGGAGTCACCGCTGCAGTGCGGCTGCCCTTCTGCTGGCCTGTCAGTGCTGGGGGAGTCTGCCCCTTTGTCACTGGCCTGCAGAGCTGACGTCCTGTGCCACCCGGCACTCAGGTTCCCCCAGGTGCTCGCCATGTGCTCGGGCTGGCAGACAATGCTTCTGGTTAGCTGCCTGGTTGGGCGCGGCAGCGGGTATGTTCGCAGAGGTTAATGGGCCTGAGAGGCAGGGGAGGGTGTCAGCAGAAAGAAGCCGACACAATAGCTGGCTCGGCCTCCACCGCTCCCTGTCCAAGACAGGAGGCCTGCAGTGCCAGGGAGTGGAACCCTGGTTCCTACTGAAAGACTGGGGACCTCCATCTGTAGGGCCAGAGCAAGACGGAGGCCAGGACCAATGGGATCCGCATCAGGCTGAGGGCAAGCGTGCGGGGGAGATGGGTGGGTGCCTATCAGAGGGGCATGCCTGGTTCCAACTGTCCTGAGTCCGATGGGTGAGCGGTCTGAGGGGAACTCTCAGGGCCCGGCGTGTGAGGAGTCACCCAGTGATGTCAGGGATACCCTGGGATGTCTCAGGTGGTGCTGAGGGAGATCTCTTGGCATCAGGATACATCCGTGTTGGAGGGCAGCTGGAGCTCCATTGGCACGGCCTGACCCATGGCTTGGACCTGGCACCCTGCCCCCGTCGCTTACATACTGCTCCTCTTTCCCCAGGTTACCGTCCGGAGGCAAGATGGTGAACACGGCCCCTGTGCCGGGGCAGACTCAGCATGATGAGTCTGACCGCAAAACGGAGCCTCGCTCGTCCGTCTCGGACCTGGTGAACTCCCTGACTAGTGAGATGCTGATGGTGAGTGC
Source organism: Pelodiscus sinensis (assembly GCF_049634645.1). NCBI lineage: Eukaryota > Metazoa > Chordata > Testudines > Trionychidae > Pelodiscus > Pelodiscus sinensis. The sequence goes on along the minus strand of NC_134714.1, from coordinate 125,664,322 downwards.
AGGCCGGAGCCCTTGTGCCTCTCACATGGAGATACACCCCTCCCTCTCCTGCACTGTGCTGAGAGAAGCGGGGCCTGGTGTAGCTGGGAGCTCCCCCACCGCCAGCACGGCTAACCCGTTTCGGCAGCCTCGCTCCATCGCCACTGGCAACCAGTCGCCATGGGTCCCGTTACGCCCTCGGGGAACTTGAAGCCTCTGGGGCTTGGCAGGGCGTTTTAGGCCCTTGTTTCAGGGGTTGGGGTTGAGACATTCATTGAAGGCTACCAAACCCGGCAGAGACGACGGGCAAGTTGCTCGAGGCTCCTGCTGTGCTCTGAGCTATTTCCGAAGTGTTCTGGACTTTCGCTTTGGGGGCAAAGAGCAGGTGGTTCCAGACTCCTGCTCCCTTCAGGGATCGAGGACACATTTTAGACTCACAACTTTGTGGCTGGTGGGCTGATTGTTCTAGGCTCCTGAGACGTTGCTGAGATGTTCTAGGCTCCCTGTTCCTTTGGGGACGATGGGTAGGTCATTCGCGGCTCGCATTTGGCTGGGGAATCTCCACTGGGATATGCCCAACCTGCCGTCCCTTCCAGGGCTGGAGCGGAGACATGGCTGAGTGGGGGTTCAGGCCAGCCCTTGCTCTGTGTATCTATTTCCCCTGACAGGCCCCCCCAGTCAGGCAGCAGACCACCCGGAGCCTATCCCAGCCATATGCCTAGTGGTGATAATGGAGCCCGAGACAGGGTTGGTCAGGCTCATTCATCTCCCGGAGAGCTCTCTGTTCTTTTGTGAGGGCCGAGCAAATTCCTGGTGGCCCGCATGGGGCACCCCCTTGTCGCACATGGCCAGTGTGTCGGATCAGTAACTGTGACTCTCACGCTGCTCCTTGCCATGGGAGGCCGGGATGCAGCTGATGTGGCTGAGTGTGTTCTGGCGCCTGCCTGGGGTAGATGAAGTGAGTCAGAAACCCTTCCCCAGAGCTCTGTGCTGAATCCAGAGTGAGGCAGGATGGGGAAGAGGGAGATCCCAAGCATCTTGGGAAGGCTGAGGGGACCTCTGCTCTAGAGCAGGCAGGAAGGCAGGGGGAAGAGCGGGAGGCACCACTCCGAATGGAGGTTGCTACATCTGTTTATTGGGGAGCAGTTGCTTTTGGGAGGGGGTTTATTTGCCATCACTGCTGATGGAGCCAATGACATGCCAAAACCACTCGGTGTCTCGCTTGCCCTTGCCGTGCATTCAACAGTCACAAGGTTCGGCCACTGGACTCAGAAATCCTCCCCCTAAATCACGAGATTAGCTACAGAAATCACGAGGTTTCAAAGTGCTGCAGTTGAGGTTCTTTCCATCCCTTGTCTGGCTTTGGAGCATTCAGGGGGTCCCGGCTTTCAGCCTTTCCTGTGCCCCCGGGAGGGCAGGAGACTTGCTTTGTGTTTTAAGTGAAAGCTGAAGGCCCTGACTCCAGGGGTGGGAGAAATACTCCAGGAGACTCGCTGAAGTGTGCAACCCTGAGACTGGGGGAGTCGCAAGCAGCCCGGGCGGACGGAGAGGGGGCTGACCTTAGAGACGGGGGCAGGAAAGAAGGGCTCTCGGGAAGATACCAGCCGTTTGCGGGGAGGAGAATCTGGAGTAGGGATGTTTAGTGAAGGGCCCGGGGAGAGGCTGGGGATGGGGGTGAGACAGGACCCCAGACCGAGGGACTTGCAGTGCCAGAGTATTCCCGTCACGGAGCCGCCTGCGGGGACGTGACAGCTAGCGTGGGAACCTCCCTGCTGAGGCTGTGCTGAGCCGAGAGGAGCGGTGAGGATGGCCGTGCAGGGCGAGAACAGGGCCTGATCCCAAAGCCACAGAAGAGTTGGGACAAGAAAGGGCTGGGGGAGCAAGGCTCTGGAGAGTTCGGACCAGAAGGGGAGGCAGCGTACGGAGAGGAAGGCAGGTGCTGGCCTGAGACCCCGGTGATGTGCGTTCAGTTCCTAGCTCTGCCAGAGGCCTTGGTCACTCTCTCAGTCTCTCTGGGTCACCGCTTGCCTCCCTGTGCCTCAGGACTGGTTAGACGGTAAATCGCTTAGAGCTGGGACGGGGGGGTGCGTACAGTGCCCAGCACAATGGGTCCCCAATTTCAGCAGGGGCAGGGACTGTCGCTTGCTGTCGGTGCAGTGCCTGGCACCCTAGGGCCCTGGTCTCAGTTGCCACAAGGGAGCTGTGGAGGGGAGGCGGCAGTGCGGTGAGGATGAGTTGCAGGCGTCAGGCTGACTGTCCAGGGCCGTTTGTCGACAGTGGAGCTGTGAAGCAGCGGGGCAGGAGGCGGAAGGGCAGCCAGGCAAGGGCATGGAGGCCGGAGTTCAGGGGGAGTCCAGTTCTGTGCCTGTGGGACTCAGTGGGGCTTTTCTGCCTGCGTTTGGGGGGCGGGCAGGATCAGAGGGGCATCCAGCCCACAGTGCCCTGCTCCGGTGGGAATCCTGCCCCTCTGGCTCTTTCCCTGTGGGACCTGGGGCTGAGTGCCCCCTGGGGCTGGGTGCCAAAGAGAGAGGGGCCCAAACCCAGGTCTAGACACCTGGACCCCACTGTGAACTTCCCCTTGGGGTGATCTGTACAGGGGCAGCGCCCCACCCTCGCTGGGCCACCCTTCGAGTCAGTGGGTTCGGGATCAGGGTGGCAGGGATGGCCCTGGCCCAGCAGGGCACAGACGCTACCCACCCCCCGTGCCCCTGCACCATCCCACGCTCACGAACTGGCTTGTCTCTCTGCGGGATGCTCTGTCTCTCCTGATGGGCATTGTGGCAGCGTGCGGCGCCCCCTTGTGGCATAGCTCGGAAGAGCAGAGCCAGCAGCCGAGCACCTGCACGCCCTTCGGCATGAAAGCAACACGCTCCCTGCAGGCCCCGTCCAGGGGATACGGGAGCAGAGGGAAGGACAGGCTGGCTGCTCCCCACCCCTGTTGCATGGCCGGGGCTTGGGAGTCAGGCTCCCAGAGACTCCAGCGCCTGGGCCTGGAGCAGGCAGGGGAAGGGGACGAGCTGGGTGCGCCAGTCCCGGCTCCGTCCCTCGGTCTCATGTGCATGCGGATAGAGGCCGGCCACAGGGAGGAGCCTGCCCCTTGTCCAGTTGCCCTTGGGAACATCCCTGCTGAGATGTAGCTGGTGGGGGGTGGGGGAAGCTGCTCGACTGGGCCACGTAGCTGGGCCCACCCAGGGGAATGAGATGTCACCTCCTGCTGTCGGGGGAAAAGCTCCAGCAGGCAGCCAGGGACCTGAGTCCCACCTCCCTCAAGCTTGGCAGGGCGGGTGTTTCCCTCCGGCTAGTGCTGCTGCCGGAGCCCTCGCTCACATGGCCCAGTCCAGCCACCCCGCCTGGCTCCAGGACAGGCAGCTCAGCTTCCCTGGCAGGCTCAGGCAGGGGATAGGGGGAGCCAGGCGGCAGGGCAGGGAACTGACTGCGCGGTCTAGGGAATGGATACGCTTCCCCCTAAAGGCCGGGGAGCAGCGGTGGGGGCATCACCCCACACACAGATGGCCGTGGCCCACACACATGCAGCAGTGCCCACACACAGCCCAGAGAATTACACACAGCACAGAGCCCTGCTGCAGCCACCTAGCCAGGCTAATGCACATGTGTCCTAGCCATGCACCCGCAGCCCTGCTCCCCTATGCTCTGGCTGCCTGTGTACCAGCTCGCCCACATGCACAAACCTGGTGGAGGCCGCTGGGACCAGCAAAGAGCCTCTACTTGGCCCCCCACTCTGACTCCCTAGTGCTGGACAGGGCCTGGCTCGTGTTAAACACGCAGGTGGAGTCAGAGGCAGGAGCTAAGGAACTACTGGGCCCCCACCAAGCACACTTGCCCTGGGGGAAGATGCCACCCAAACCTCACAGGCCATGCCAGAGCCCTGAGCGGCAGCCTGCATCTCCCGCCTTACCCCGGCCCCGTGCTCAGGCCTGCTCTGGAGCACAGTAAGGGACAGAGCCCAGCGCCAGCCCTAACCCCTAGAGCCCCCCACCCCTCTACCATCCCCCAGCACCAGCCACTGACTTCAGAGCCCCCTGCACCCAATCCCCCCCCAGTGCCAGCCCCCCATGCCAAACGCCTCAGTGCCTCTAACCTGATCCTCCTCGCCTCCGTATTGATAAAGGCCAGGACGCTCGTGGCCGCAAAGGCTCCACTCCCTGGTCCCGAACATGCTGCCCACAATGGAAAGGACACGGGGCGTCTGCCCGATACCCAGCTCCATTGGCCGGGCCACGTGGCTGCCGCCGGAGCTGGAAGCAGGACCATGGTGAGGCTGGCCCAGCAGGGACACCCTCACTGCAGCCCAGCTCCAGCCACGGCACACGGGACAGCCCGCAGCGCCGCTCACTGTGGGAGGGCGGGAGGAGAATTTTTAGTGCGCACGGAGGCGCGCACCTTATAGGGAACGGAGCTCCCAGTGGGTGGGGCTCATTAGCAGCTGGGGGCATGGCCTGGCATCATGCTGCAGCCCGGCAAGCAGGGGTTTGCAGATCGGTGGCTGGGTGTAGGTCACTGCTGAGGGTGTGACCCTCCCCCAGTGCCCGACCCACGCAGGAGAGGAGTTTGTTACAGCAGGACTGCTGAAGCTCTGGAGACTTAGCCCTTGGCTCCGAAGAGTCCACATCCGCGTGAGGCGCAAGGCATTGTTCCCTGGCACCAATGCTTGGACTTCCAGACACACGACAAATAGATGCCCATTGACCTCGCTACACCTAGCCAGGGCCCAGTCTAAGGTGTCATTGATGAAGGCTCTGCTCTGAGGAACCTCGCAGTGCCAGCACCATACAGAAGACAGGGCACTGCTGAGGGGAAGCTCACCACGCTGGAGACAGCTGTGTAGAAATGAGAGATGAACAAGGCTTGTGGGGTCCTGGCTGGGATAGACACCCCCCCGACCCCTTCCCTCCCAGGGCAACACAGGGTTGTTCCCTGCAGTGTGTTCTCCAGGGCTCTGTCCAATCCATTTTTAACTGGTCCCAGTGAAGTGACTTCTCACCATTAGGAGACTTTCGCTGCTTGTCCGTGTCACCCCATTGCTTTTGCAAAGCCCCCTTTTAAACACTGGTCCCCCCCCCATCAAAATTCACATGCCTCAGATGCTTCTAGCCTGTTGTGTCCCTGTGCCACCGGCAGGGTCTCGTGGAAGAGAGGAGGGAGGTGGAATGTAATTACCCCAGCTGGACTTTGGCCAGGATGCTGGAGCTAACAATATGGAGCACTCTCTCAGACAAGCTGTATCCTTCCCCAAACACATTACCCAGCGGCATAACCTGATTGCAGAGCAGGAGAACAGCAGAAGGACAAGGAAACAAAATTGTTTTGCCACTTAACTCCCCGCTTGGTCCCAAGGATGCAGGAGATGATAGGCCGGATTCTCAGCTGGCATCCATCAGCCTTGGTATGTACCAGCTGAGAATGCGACTCAATAGCTTTTAAGGGCGGACTCGGGGCCAGTTCTGCCATAGAGACAGGGCAGCAAAACTCTAAAAGGCAGCGCTGTCTGGGTTTTCCCCGTCTCCCTGCAGCTCACTGACTGGCTGTGTTTCTGTACCCTCCTCAGTGGTTGGCAGGGCTGAGTTAGAGGGGCCCTGTGGATTTGACTCAAGGAGATCAGGGAGGCTGCTGCTGGGCCCCCTAAATGTACCATGCTAGTTTCCTTACCCTGCACAACTGGCTTCCCAGGTAGATGGCAAAACACTAGCTGATGACCTGGGAATGTCCAAACAAACCCAGAGAGGTGTCCCTAAGCGGCATGGCAAGCTGCCCTCTGCGTAATCCAAGGAGGCACCGACACTGTGACCTCACCAAGCATCCCAGAGGACCTGATGTTGTGCCCCCTGAGCTGTAATTTGGGTGTGCTCAAGAGAGACACCCAGAAAAGCTAGAGCAGCCTCACTGGCTGCCTCCCCGCCCCTCCCCCGGAAGAGCGTGGAGCTCGGGATGTGAGACGTGGGGACGTGTCCTTTGCCTCCAAGCAGAGTAGTCAGGAAAGGGAACTTCCCCTCCGCTTGCCATCTCGAGATCCCCGCCTTGGAGCGGCCAGTCCAAGTGTCAGGCCTCACTGCCGAATGAAGAGTCGGAAATCTTTCGTGAGAGACATTTTGAAAGAACCTTAAGGGACTGCGGTTTCCCTGGGTCTTTAGTGCTACAGGGTAAGAGCGGAAATGCTGCCACCCAAGTGAAAAGCTTTGCTACTCTCCCGTGTACCATTGCAGCCGAAGAGCGGGGATCCTACGAAAGGGCCAGGTTCCGCGGGAGCACTGCTTCCCGAGGGAACGCCGCTCCACACCTCGGCCTTTGACCCGCTCCGCTTCCCAGGCTACGTCTACACTCGGCTGCGGCCCGTGCAGGCCTAGCCAAGGTAGCGGTGACGTCGCTAGCATGAGTCCTGGAGCAGCGAAGCAGTCCTGCCAGCCTGTCCACACCCCCGGGGGCTGTCCCAGGTGGAAGACGCCCATGCCGCTGCAGATCCACTGCTCCAGCCCCAGGCTGGCGAGAGGAAGTCCGACCCAGGCATGTCTGCTTGAGCTGCCGTCACACTGACTGCAGTGCAGACAGGCCCTTGTGTCTCTAAAGCACCAGTGTGTGGTGGGGGAGAGGCATCCAGTGAGTCCCAAATGCACTGATGTTTGCGGGGGGGGGGGGGTCTTTCCATTCACTGGCTTTCAAATGGACGGGTGTGGCCTTCCAGCAGGTCTGTAATGCACTAGGGTGGGTGGATGTCCATCCATCCATCCATCCGTCCGTCCATCCATCCATCCATCCATCCATCCATCCATCCATCCAACAGCTCTCCAAGCACTAGGGAGGGGGCAGGACAGACACTGGAAGAGGCGGTTGGGCAGCTTCTTAAGCCAGCATCCATTTTTGACAAATCTGAATTGACGGGCTCCTTGATAGCTCCTGTGCTGCCTCCGGGAGTGCGGGTGTAAGACCGACAGGCGGAACCAAACCTGGGACCGCTGGAGCCTCTTCGGCTTGAGCTAAAAGCCAGCTGGCTCCCAGCTAAGGCTGTAGAGCAAACCCATTCTCTTGCTGTAAGTGGTCTAAGTGCCACTCCGTGGCACAGTGAGCCACACCCAGCAGGCGTGCAGGTTACACTGGCACCAGAGAGTACGATGGTGAGATCCAGCCCTTGAGAGTGAGTGTGGGGAGACAGTGTTTAGCCCTGGACGTGACCGAGTGAAACCACAAATGTGGAGCTAAAAGGGGGCTGTCCGGGCCACATGGCAAATGCCACATCGAAAGGGCCTGGTGGGTGCTGGGAGGCGTCATGTTTGGAGCATGTGGGACTGAGGCTGCGTCTACATAGCACCATTATCTCAAGATAACTCGCGTTATTTCCAAATAACACTATGAGCGTCTACACGGCCATTCCGTTATTTCAAAATAATTTGGAAATACCAGACGGCTTATTCCGAAATCTGTAAACCTCATTCTACGAGGAATAACGCCTGTTCCGAAATAGCTATTTCGAACTCCCCTGGCACCGCCATTCCCATCTCCCGCCACCCCCATCGCTTGTCCTTGCATCTTGAGTCAGGGATGTCGAAGAGCCTCATCCCAGCTTGGTTTGGGGCCTTTAGATACCTCTTCCCTCCTCCCTGACAGATGGTCCCCCATGGAAATCCCTCCCCATGGAGAACCAGGCATGTTATTTCTCTCTCTCCCCACCCAGCGCTCTTCTGTCTCATGCACCTGGGCCCCTCCATTAGCCACCATGTGTGTGAGGGTCCCATCCTCTGCCAGGTCCCAGGGCCTCCATTGTGTTGGGTCGCGGAGGCCAAGCTGTCCGGCGCAGCCTGGGCTGTCGGATTGGCGCTGGGGAGATAGCTGCAGTGATGTGACAGGCAGGCTGTCAGGAAGAATTTGGCTAATTGGAGCTCCCGACCCCAGTGAAGCGAGTGTGTGGAGTGGAGCCAGGAGCTGTCTGAGGAGACGGCGGTGACTAAGAGAGGCTGATCCCCTCTGACAGCTGCCTGGGCAGCCACGGAGCCACAGGCCAGGAATCCAAAAGATATTATCTTTGTTTAAATCTAATGGTCCCCTGTGCCCTGCCGAGGCTTCTCCACTGGGGACAGAGAGGAGAGCACCAGAGACCGCTACGAGCTTGGGGGACTCCAGACATGGAGGGAAAGGGAAGAGACAACTGGGCCCTGGCAAGACACAAAGGAAATTGCTCCTTCCTCACAGATGTGTGTGTGCACCTGCTGCTACGCTGTGTATCCAGAAGAGTCAGCCAGAAGCACACAGCCAACCCCCAAGTCCCCTCACAGCCTCTAGGATGGAGGGTTTGTTCTCTGCAACGCCCGAGGCAGGGGCTAGACGGGGATGCGCTGTCCCAAGGCCAAGCACACGCCCACAGAGACGTGAGGGCCACAAGCCGAGGAGGGCCCTCAGCATCTGCACTTGAGGAGACAGGGCATCTCCGTGCATGGTGATGCGCTGCTGAATTAACCAGAGCTGCCCCTGAACCGTGGCCTGAGGTGTCCCCGGTGTTCCCCTCCCCGGCAGCGCACCTACCTTTGGCCAAGGTGGCTCATTGAGCTGGGTGCACCGCAGGCCAGAGAACGGCCTGTCTCGAAGGGATCTGCAGGTCCCGTTGCCGCTGGCGGCAGAGCCTGGGCTGCACTCCACATTTCCCTTTGCTGACAAGATGGCGGGAAGGTTTCTCTGCAGCACATTCAGAGTGACAGCACGGAACCAACAGGACACACAGCTGCTCAACTCCCTCTGCCCGGTCCCCGGGGACTTCCTGGGTAAGGCCTCCACAGCTGTGTTGGGCCAGGCTGCTCTTGCACTAATGGAGTGGCTTGCAGATTATGGAACACTAGAACCGGACGGGACCTCGAGAGTCATCAAGTCCAGTCCCCTGCCCTCACAGCAGGACCAAGCACCGTCTAGATCATCCCTGAAAGGTGTCTGTCTAACCTGCTCTTAAATATCTCCAGTGGTGGAGATTCCACAACCTCCCTGGGCAATTTATTCCAGTGCTTCACCACTCTGACAGTTAGGAAGTTTTTCCTAATGTCCAACCTAAACCTCCCTTGCTGCAATTTAAGCCCATTGCTTCTTGTCCTATCATCAGAGGTCCAGGAGAAGAATTTTTCTCCTTCCTTCTTGAACACCCTTTTAGATACTTGAAAACGGCTACCATGTCCCCCCTCAGTCTTCTCTTTTCTAAACTAAACAAGCCCAATTCTTTCAGTTTTCCCTCGTCGGTCATGTTTTTTAGACCTGTAATCATTTTTGTTGCTCTTCTCTGTAGCATCTCCAATTTCTCCACATCTTTCTTGAAATGTGGTGCCCAGAACTGGACACAATACTCCAATTCAGGCCTAATCAGCACAGAGTAGAGCGGAAGAATGACTTCTCCTGTCTTGCTCACCACACTCCTGTTAATGCATCTCAGAATCATGTTTGCTTTTTTAGCAACAGTGTCACACTGTTGACTCATATTTAGCTTGTGGTCCACTGTGATGCCTAGATCCCTTTCTGCAGTGCTCCTTCCTAGACAGTCGCTTCCCATTCTGTATGTGTGAAACGGATTGTTCCTTCCTAAGTGGAGCACTTTGCATTTGTCCTTATTAAATTTCATCCTATTTACCTCAGATGGCAGTGTCACTGCTCTTAAGGGGAGCAGAGGCATGTGCCACCCTCCCCTGTGTCTGCATCTTTTCTCTTCCCTCTTCCCTTGCTCTTCAAGAGCTGCCACGGCTGGCCCTCCCCACGGGCCCTGGGCTGCAAGTCATAGCACCAGGCCATCTGCTTTGTGTGAGTGACTTGGGCTCCCAGGGGATCCGGAGAAGCCAGAGGAGAGAAGGGGATTTCATCATGAATGGAGGAGGAACGCACATAGGGTTGCCAGGTGTCCAGTTTTGAACCAGACAGTCCGGTACTTGAGCTTTCTGTTCGGGAAACAGATTGAGAAAATATAAATGAGAAAATATCAATGTCCGGTATTTTCTAAATAAGATGGGATGTAGATTGTGATGTCATGTCCAGTGTGTCCGGTATTTTTGTTGAAACCATCTGGCAACCCTAACACAGAGCTACTAGCACCCACAAGGCCTCTCAGTTCAGCCAGAACAGGAATCTGAGAAACCCAGACAGGGTGACTATAGACCAGCTGGCTTATTCCGTCCCATCCCCAACCCCATCGCTGGCTCTTCCCCACTAATGTCTTCTCCATCCAGCCTCTGCCCCACCATATGCTATACTGTCTAGCAATGAGGCCTGTCAGTGGGAGGATCCACAGGGCCTGGGCCCGGGTCCTCAGGTTGTGGCCACATCCACAGCACCCCTCAACAGCTCGACGAGTGACTGGAGAGCGGGGAGCCTGAAGGACATTATGCGCCACTAACAGCTCCCCCACAGGAGCCTGCTTGGAGGAGTTCTGGAGTCCCTGATTGGGCCACATACCATGCTTAAGCCAGAAAGAGACAGAGGAAGTTGTCTGTGGGAAAAGGTGGCTCCTCTCTTGCCATAGGAAGATAAGAACGGCCGTACTGGGTCTGACCAAAGGCCCATCTAGCCCAGTATCCTGTCTGCCGACAGCGACCAATGCCAGATGCTGCAGGGGGAGTGAACAGCACAGGGAATCATCAAGAGAACCCTCCCCTGTTACTCAGGGGCGGATGGTAATTTTGCAGGGCCCAGGGCAGCGCCACAGGGCCCGGAGCGGCACAATTTCACGCCTGCGCCTCGGCAGCAGCCGACCAGAAGTAGCGTGTGCGGGGCACGTGCACGGGGCCTATTGAAGCCGCCCCGCTCACCCTGCCCTATATTCGCTGCTGCTGTTACTCATTTCCAGCCCCTGACAAACAGAGGCTAGGGACCCCATTCCTACCCATTCTGACTAATAAGCATTGATGGACCTAACCACTATGAAATCACCCAGTTCTGTAATGAACCTGCCTTCTGCTACCTGCTGTCCCCTCCGCGCCCCCTTCCAGTTCCCAGCTCCTGCCCTCAGCCTCCTTCCAGTCCCTGGATTCCATCGCTCTGGTTTCTGACAGCTCCAGCTCTAATCAGAGACTAGGCTCTTTGGCTTCTGACTCAGCTCCGGCCTTTGGCTTCAGCTCCTGTTTCCTGTCCCTCCAGGCTTCGATTTTCAGCTCTAAAACCTGGCTTCTGCCTTCTGACCTGCTCATTGGTTCCTAAGCCCCATGCTGACCACCAGATCAACCCACCCTGTCTTGGTCACTGGTTGCAAGGCAGCTGTGGAAGCCTCATTACTTGAGTCCTTTAGGAACCAGATAGTCCTTTAGAAACTAGTGCCAAGCACTATTGGATGCCCTGAAGGAAAGCCTTCTGCATGGGCAGGAGATGTGTCTGTTCCAGCTGTGACTGCTACTGTACCCAGTAAGGACCATGCTGCTAACTTCTTGGCCTGAACTTCTCCGTGCTTAGTATCAAGCCGTTGTGTAGAGGCCCATGGAGATTCAATGGGACATTGAATGCAAAATGCACAAAGCAGCTGGGAGACCTGAAGGTTTAGAAACAGAAGTCTTTCTCATTTCTTGGAGAGGTTTTTTGGGCTGACCAGGCCTGTTACCGTTCAGAGCACAGACGGGGCCTCTCACTTGTGAAATTCCTTCCATCAGCACCCAAAAATGCCCCAAACAGTGCTCATTCCTGCCGTGGAACATTAGGGGTATGTCTACACAGCAGGGCTAAACTCAGAATAAACTACGCAAAGTGAGCTACGTCAATTGCGTATCTTACTTCGAAAAAGCTCATTTCGAAATAGGGAGCGTCTACACAGCACTTATTTCGAAATAGAGCACTCTGCCTCCCACTCCCCTTACTCCTCATACAATGAGGGTTACGGGACTCAAAGTAAGAAGTCCTCCAGCTTGATAGTATTTTGACACTATTTCGAAATAACTGCCTGCTGTGTGGATGTGGATTAAGTTATTTCGGAATAGCACTAGTTATTTCGAAATAGTGTTGCAGTGTAGACGTACCCTGGGATGGGACAGGCTAAGAAATATCTGAGTCCTCCCGCGACTGTCCCGCATGGCACTGTTGGCCTTGCCACATCTTCAAGAATCCTCTGCTTCTGGAAACTGTGGGACAGATACCTAGAGGCCAGTGTGGATGTGAGAAAAATCTGTAGCAGCTCCACAGCAGGGACACACTGAACTGTGTGCTTAAACCAGCCCCCCTCTTTGGCTTCAGTTAGAAGCAGCCCTGTGGGCACAGACCCAGCCAAAGAGAGCTAGGTCTGGAAACTCCATGTTTGCATTAGTCTGTGTGGGTCTCAGTGAGGCCTGGTGCCTTTGGAGAGGCTGGTGGGCTCATGAGTTATTAGATGCACCATTCACAAGTCTTTGCTGGACTGCTGCAGTGCTGCTAAGAGCTACCTATGAGACAGCGGGGGGATGGCAGCAGAATGGGCATGTCTGTTAGTGGGGGCAGAAGGCCCAAGCATCTAAAACCTGCTTGTAAAGGTGGTAACAGGTTGACCACAACCTTTTCCTGCCAGGGTTGCACTGAAAACACTTTCTGACAGGAAATTTCAAAGGGTTTTTGTTTAATTTTTAATTGGAATTTTTCATTTCATTTTGGTTTTCAGAGCTTGAAAAAAATATTTGAAATAATGTCAATGATTTGGAAGGATGTCTAAATGTATATTGTACAACTTCCATTCTCTTCGTCAAAACGAAGCACGACCTGATTGAAATAATGTGTTTTGACAAAACCAAAAGGGGATATTTCCACTATTTCATTTTGCCCAGAATGCCAAGATTTTTACAATTTCTCCCAATTTTTATCTCAAAACCAAATTTCAGCTTTCAGGGGGCTGGAAATTCCATTTTTGGCCCACTTCACCAGCTAATTACAGAGAGAGAGGATGGAATTGGTATTCATCTGCAAATTTAACACTGTTTCCCTGAGCTTGAACAAAGACAGTAACTGGATGTCACATTATAAAGCCATTTCCCATGCTTCATTGTTACATCAAAAGCTAAGTATGGGACACTTCCGGCTGACTTAATTCGCCTCATTAGCACCAGTCCTATAATTGACAGGTCCTTTTTTTTCCTGTTATAAATAACTTCTCTGGTTGCTCTCCTGCTCATCATCTGATGAAGTGGGTTTTGCCCATGAAAGCTCATGATACTCTCTCTATATATCTATATATATCTATATCTATATATATCTATATAAAACCATTCAAAAAACTAGCATTTAAACTGTGATGTCCCAGCTTAAGGAAGCTCAACCCTTTCTTGTATCTGTCTGGAAGACTACCTCCCCCCCCCACACACACACACACTAGAATTTCTTTAAAACCCTTAGAATGACACAATTTGTAGCCAGCTGCTGGGGGCCAGAACACCTCAGGCTGAGATTGAGCATAAGGGTTTGCAAATACTTAACAACAAAAGAACAGCCATATTGGGTCAGAATTGATGGTCCAGCTAGCTCAGTGTCCTGTCTTGTGAGTGTGGCCAATGACAGATGCAACAGAGGCAACCAACAGAACAAGGTAATTATTGTGTGATCCATCCTCTGTCATTCGTTCCCAACATCTGGCAGTGAGAGGTCCAAGGACCCCAGAGCTCAGGCAGATGTCCCTGACCATTTTGACTAACTCCGAACTTACCTAATTCTTTGGTGAACTCTCATACACAAGCAGGTAACTATAGGGTGACATTGGGCCCCTAAACACCACCCTAGGCAAGGGATGGTAGATCAACTGTGCCACCAACTCTGGAGAAACCGCAGGGGCATTACAGTTCAGAGACTCCCCTCTTTGTTACCATCCCTCCCCTGCTTCCCCCTTTCTCTGTGCCAGTGGTGGGCAAGCTGTGGGCCCAGCGGGGTTCTATGTGCAGCCCACGAGACATTTCGTTTCCCGTTGTCCACGCACAGGGCTGCCCGTTACTGCTGGTTTCCATCAGCATAGTTTTTAAACTCACAGCAAAGGGAGGTGCGTGTTGGCTGCACACCACACTGCCTGTGCGAGACGCATGCTCCCTCTGCGTTCCCTCAAAGCGCTGCTCCGGTTCAGTCAGCAACGCCCCTCCCCTCGCACATTCTAGGCACGCGGGCGCAGGGCGGTTCTGCTGACTGTCTTGGCTACAGCCAACTTACAGCCCACTGAACTGAAGGCAGGACACTCGAGCGGGCCACTCAGCAGCCTGGGTTGCCCAGCACTGCTCTGCAGGGTAGTGATTCACTGCAGGCCCGGACCAGCCGCAAATGGCAACACCTCATGCCCAGACGGGGCCGCTCTGGCCAGGGAATAGAGGGAAGGCCCATACCATGTGCACAGCAACTGCTCCCTCCTACCTGCCCAGACCCCAGCTGTAGGCAACATGTGGGGATGCCAGACACTTGCTCTGCTGCACAGGCAAATTGTCCAAACCACGGCCTAGGCCACTCGGGGTCAAAGATGTTCACAGCCTGGGCCTCAGCCAAACAGGCTTGGCTTCTCCAGTGCGTGCCCCGAGGAGGGTCGCCAGGTGTCTGGTATTGAACTGGATAGTCTTTGCCTCCTGCCGGGTAAAAAAAATCAGAAAATACCAGACACCTAAAATGTCCGGCACTTTCTGATTTTTTCCCAGCTGGGAGGTGAAAATCCCAGGTTGTCCAGCTCAATACAGAGGCAGCCTGGCAACCCTACCGGCCTGCTAGGGCCAAAAAGCCTCAACAGGCAGTTTTTAAAGGGGTCACAATGTGTTGGGAGGGTTTTTTTTGCTCAACAAACTTTTTCCTGGCGTGTTTTTTTTTTGTTTTTTGTTTGGTATTTTTTCTGAAACCATCTGGCACCCGGAGCCCCGGGTGTGGTGGAGCAGGTCACTGCAGTTGCTGTGATGGGGACTGTTGACGTTTGCAACCTTTCAAGGGCTTGTTTGGCTTTGGATTTCCCTGGTGGCCTAGAGATCTGCCTTGTCTTTGTTTGAGCCACAACCTCCTTTTAAGACCATTTCCCTAGAACGGATCGATGGGCGTTTTCCACCTGAGCTCCAGGGGAAGGCAGCTTTTCCTCATGGAGCGATCCGGGAGCTTGTGAAAGCAGAGAGGGGATTGTTCCCCTGCGCACCACCAGGGGGCAGCCCGGGTACAACGGAGAGCATCGGTACCACGCGTGATGGGGAGCAGTAAAACAGGGCGAGCGCACAGGGGAGCGCGAGAGAGTTGGGAGGCCTCCCGCCTCAGAGCCGTGCCCGCGCGCCTTAAAGACATGCAGGGAGCAGGGTGACCTCGGTGCCAGCAGCGGAGCAGCGAAATAGAAACGAGCTGGGGGGTGACTGGAGTTGAACAGGCAGCCAGGGCCCTGAGCACGGGGAGAGCACGTTTAGATGAGGCGCCGGCGGAGGCGCCGACAGTGGAGCGAGGCCAGGAAGGTCCCATCCCAAAGAGCCCGGAGGAGCCAAGCGGAGGGAGCTGAGCTGAGGGTGCGGGGGCCTGCGAGCACCATCCCTGCTGGCCACAGGTGCTAGAGAAGCAAGGAGGTTTTGGAGAGGCCCACGGGAAGCAGATTGCCGGGGCCTGAGGCCAGGCAGGGTGCAAAGCTGGCTCGCGAGCGGGCGCCACACCGGGTGAGAAGCAGGGCACGCGAGGGCGCTGGCAGCTGAGGCACAGGGTGCTGCGTTCGCTATGGCTGCACGCCAGACACTTCGGCCCTTCAGCGCAAAGGACAAAAGCCTCTGCTCTTCATACGGGCGGCTTGCGTTCAGCCCCTCCCCCCGGCGGCCTTCATGGGCTGCCGTGCTGTGTGGCTGCAGCAGCTGTCCCCAGCAGGCGCTGTCTGCCCTGAGCGCTGGGCCAGTTTCTCCCTGTGCCCAGCCTCAGCTGATGCGCGGGAGCTGGCCCAGGCTGGGAGGTGACCGCAGGGGGACCGAGCGGAGCTGCTCCTCGGCTGTCAGAAGCCGGCTCTCTGGTGCGAGCAGCATGAGGGGCCTGTGCACGGTGCCCCAAGGGCTCTCCTCCTGGCTGGGGCTGGCCTCACGTTGCAGGGGGAGGCTGTTCTGCCAGTCGCCAGGCCCCACCTCCCAGATGCCCATCTCAGGCAAGGGCGGGACTGCGTCCCGTGTTGAGAGCACTGGGCTGGAAGCCGGTGTGAAATGCCAGCCCGGCTCCACAGAGCTGTCCAGACGCTCCCAAGGAAACTCACCGTCTTTGGTGGCCAGAGACACCTTCTCTATTCCCAGGCCAGCCCCATGGAAGCCCGGGCGGGGAGGACGGGGGCCTTGCTGATGATCAGGAAGCGACAGAGCTTGACCCTGCATGCCTCACGCTCACTGGCTGTACCTCTCACCCTCCCCTTGCCTGGCTCCGTAGCTGATTGGACCTGGCCCGAAAGCAGGAGCTGCTACCAATTGGGCTAATGGACCCGCTGTGCCATCTGGAAACAGCAGCTGCCTATGAAACCTATTTCTGGGGAGCCGGCGCTGCATTACGGCCCTGGGCAGTTAAGCAATATTGTAATGTTGCTCAGAGGCAATGGAAACCTGCCTCATCCCCCCCACCAGTGACAGACACAGACAGACACATACACACACACACACACGCGCGCGCGCTGAGATATCCCTGCCCAGGAGCCTCCAGCCCTGCTCTGCCCTGACTAAAGAAGTCTCTTGGGTCTGCACAGTCCCGAGCTGCCTGATGGGGAGAAATCGGCCCACTAGGCAGCTCCCGTCTTGAGGAGGGAAGGGGAGAAAGTGCAGGAGGAAGGGGAGGTTCTCAGAGACTGAACATAAATCACAGATGCCCTGGGGATGTGCTAGGCAACAGGCAGATTGCTGGGTCTCTCCCTGGCCATCCTGCTTACTCCAGGCTGACTCTTCCCCTCCCCTTCAGCTCTCCCCAGGCTCCGAGGATGACGAGGGGCACGACAGCTCCAGCCGGGAGAACCTCGGCCGAATCCAGTTCAGCGTCGGCTACAACTTCCAGGAATCCACCCTGACCGTCAAGATCATGAAGGCTCAGGAGCTGCCAGCCAAGGACTTCAGCGGCACCAGCGACCCCTTCGTCAAGATCTACCTGCTGCCTGACAAAAAGCACAAGCTGGAGACCAAAGTGAAGAGGAAGAACTTGAACCCGCACTGGAACGAGACCTTCCTCTTCGAAGGTAGGCGGGAGGCTGCGGCAGGCGGGGCACGAGCTGGGAGGAGCCTGGGAAATCAGTGGTGCTTTGGGGCCCTGTCTTTAGCGTGCGGTTAATGCTTCGGGCCTCTCTACGCTGGTGCGGGCTGTGTGACCACCTGCAGAGACAGTAAGAACAGAAAAACAGCCGTATTGGGTCAGACAGTAGCCTGTCTACCGACAGTGGCCAATGCCAGGTGCCCCAGGGGGAGTGAATCGAACAGGTAATGATCAAGCGATCTCTCTCCTGCCATCCATCTCCATCCTCTGACAAACAGAGGCTTGGGACAACATTCCTTACCCATACTGGCTAATAGCAATTAATGGACCTAACCTCCAGGAATGTATCTAGTTCTCTTTTAAACCCTGTTCTAGTTCTAGCCTTCATAACCTCCTCAGGCAAGGAGTTCCACAGATTGACTATGCGCTGCGTGAAGAAGAACTTCCTTTTATTTGTTTTAAACCTGCTGCCCATTAGTTTCATTTGGTGGCCCCTAGTTCTTATATTATGGGAACAAGTAAATAACTTTTCCTTATTCACTTTCTCCACACCACTCATGATTTTATAGACCTCTCTCCTATCCCCCCTCTGTCTCCTCTTTTCCAAGCTGAAAAGTCCCAGTCTCTAATCTCTCCTCATATGGGACCCGTTCCAAACCCCTAATCGTTTTAGTTGCTCTTCTCTGAACCTTTTCTAATGCCAATGTATTTTTTGAGATGAGGAGACCACATCTGTACACATCTGCTTCCCACAGGGAGTCCCTGTGTGGATCCCTGCACACAACTGTTCTCCCCACCTTGCTGGGTCACACCCAGGAGCAGTTAGCACCATTACCCCCATTCTTAGAAGGGCTGTAAAATCCTGTTTAGAACATGAGCTGGTTAACCGGGATCTCGCAGGCGGGGGGGCGGCTAGAGGCTGGCTGGGCTGCCAGTTAACCCTTTACATCCCTAATTCCTACCTGCCCACACCAAACCTGGCTGGTCCTGTCTCCTTGTCCCGCCAGCATAGGATTCTGCGAGCTACCCCCTCTTAGCCACCTCAATGGATAATTGGATCCACGATCCCCTCTCCTGCCTTCCCATACTGAGCCACCCATCACACTAACCCACTATCCCACCTGGTTATGTGCCTCGTCTCTGGCCCGTTTCTGCCATTATCTCGGCTTCTGCTGCACCGTGTCAGACCCTGGTGCCTTCCGCCCCGTCAGATCAAACCGCTGGTATCTACCCTCCTGCTATATCAGACCATGCCATTGCTCTGTGCCCGGCCTCTCGCCAACAGGCAATGCCAGGTCACCCCCAGAGAGACACAACTGCAGAGCCAGTCGCCATGCACGCCACCTGCTGTGCAATGGTGTTTGTGCAGGGTGAGTCCTTCCCAGCCCTGCCAGTGGCCAGCCAGTGCCCTGAAGCATGGGGGTTGCTTACTTGTAGCCACAAATATTAGCAGGGACCATCCGATTACCAAGAAGCATGTCTGATGCCACCCAGTCGCCCTTCTCCACTGGCTGTTTGATCCCAGCAGCGTGCCCCAGCCGGGCTGGCCAAGAAGATGTGTGCCAGCATTGGTCTCTTTTGCATGAATGTGCCACCTGGGTGTCTGTAGGCGAATGGCTCTGCCAGACAGGGACATGTTGCCTGGGCAGCCACCGCCTGCTTTGGTCTCCTTGGCAGGTTTCCCCTACGAGAAGGTGGTCCAGCGGGTGCTGTATCTCCAGGTCCTGGACTATGACCGCTTCAGTCGCAACGACCCCATTGGAGAGGTGTCCATTCCACTCAACAAGGTGGACCTGACCCAGATGCAGACGTTCTGGAAGGAGCTGAAACCCTGCAGCGATGGGAGCGTAAGGCCTTTGCTTTGTGCGCAGAGAGAGGCTGAGCCAGCGTGTAACGCTGCGGCTGAGCGCATGTGGCTACTAGCTGGCCTCAGTAACCAGACTAGCCCACTGCTCCCAGGGGACACCCTGGTGCTGCTGCAGCAAAGGTCTTAGAGAGGACACCCCTGTGCCCCCACCTCTGTGAGATAGCAGGGGGGTCTAGCTCCATCCCAGCCACACTCCTGGGCTATGTCTACACTGGCGGGTTGTTACACCAGAAGTATGCAAATGAGGCTAAGTGTGGAATATCGCCGAGCCTCATTTGCATACCTAATGAGCCGCCATTTTGCAGAAGAGGCTCTTGCGCCAGAAGGAGCTGTCTCCACTGCCCCTTCTTGCGCAATGCCGCTACGCTGATTATTTTCAGGAATAACGGCATTGCGCAAGAGGGTTTTTCTTGCCAAGAAGGGGCAGTGGAGACAGCTCCTTCTAGCGCAAGAGCCTCTTCCGCAAAAATAGCAACTCTTTAGGTATGCAAATGAGGCTTGGCGATATTCCACACTTAGCCTCATTTGCATACTTCTGGCGCAACAACCCGCCAGTGTAGACATAGCCTTGGAGACTGGGCTCAGAGCCATGTTTGTGGCCTATGCAGTGCTGGGGGCATGATGAGCCGAGCGGTTCCTGTGCCAGTAAAAGGGGCTGTATTGAAAGCCTGGGGATCGCCCCCTCTCTTTATCCAGCATCCAAAAGCCTGGGGCTCCTACCTGCTGTCAGCTGAGAAGGGCTTTAAGGCCCTGTTGGGGACACCGTGCCAGCAAAAACCAGTTCTCAGCCATGGCTAGAGCCCACGGCAGACAGGTGGGCTGGCACCAGCTCTGGGTGCTTTCGCTGACCCGTGTGGACGGGAGCTGGTGCCCGATAATGGTGCTAGCTGAAGCGATGCTACAGGTCCCTCCCCACCGCTAGGCAGCCAGCTCCTTCACATGTGGCGGAGAAGCAAAGCACGTCACAGCCCTGAATACGCCTGACGGTGGTTTCTGTGGACGGGGCCACCGAGGCGGCTTGGTAGGGGGTAGGCAAGCTGGTGTCCTGGGGAGTTCAGCCAGGCTATAACAATCTCTCCTCCCTGCAGGGAAGTCGGGGAGAGCTCCTCCTGTCCCTTTGCTACAACCCTTCCGCTAACTCCATCATTGTGAATATCATCAAAGCGCGGAATCTGAAAGCCATGGACATCGGGGGGACATCAGGTACTGGAGATCAGGGCCTTGCCTCGGGACCAAGGGAGGGGTGCTGGCGGGGCATTCAGCCCAGCATAGCAAGGCGCAGGGCCACTGCAATCTATTCTCCCTCATCGTGGTCCCCTCTGCCTCTCCTCAAGGAGGAACTAGTCCAGAGTCCCTCTGTCCAACACCAGGGAGAGAGCCCTCCTTTGTCATCCACAGGGAATGGTCACCTCTGAGTCTCTCCTCTCCCACCCTGGGAGGAACCCAAGAGTCCCCCTGTCCCGTCCCAGCTTCCCAGACACCCCGGGACATCCTGCACCGAGGGGGAGCAGCCCCACAGGCCTCTCTCTCCTGCACTGAGCAGGAAGCTGCAGGCCGCCAGCTGAGTGGGAGGCAAGGGACCTGAGGGCAATCCGAGGTCAGGAGCTGAATTGGGAGGATCCCTGCCCTGGCTTACCAGCTCTCCTCTCGGTGGCAGACCCCTACGTGAAGGTGTGGCTGATGTACAAGGACAAGAGGGTGGAGAAGAAGAAGACGGTGGTAATGAAGTGCTGCTTGAACCCCATCTTCAACGAGTCCTTCATCTTCGACATCCCCACCGAGAAGCTGCGAGAGACGACCATCATCATCACCGTCATGGACAAGGACAGGCTGAGCCGGAACGACGTCATTGGCAAGGTGGGTCCCCTGCCCCGCAGACCCAAGGCCCAGTCCAGTGGGGGAGCGGGTCACGGGGAGCAGGAAAGTGGGTTCTGTCAGCAGAAAGGGGCGGGGCTACGGGAGGCCAAGGCTAGGCCTCCACTTGCAAACCAGCGCAGGCCTCCGAGGGACACGCCACGGCCGTTTTGTATTCCCACCTGGGGGACAGGGAGAGGGCTTTAGGCCTTGAATCGCTTCCATTCAACTGCCTGTTCCAGCTCCCACCAGCGCCATAGCCAGGGGCTCTCAGCACTGCCATAGGCCATGTGCACAGGTGACGCACATGCATGTAGGCCATGGACATGCACTATGGGCTGAGGCCTCCAGCACATACCTCTGGCAGAGGCCTTCAGGGCAGCTGATCCAAACACGCCACCGGTCTAAAAAATGGGCACAGTCTGCACTGGGAGGCTGTGTCAGGTGGGATCCTGCAGGGGGCTGGTGTTGCCTGGTGTTTTCCCTAACTACTGCCAGCGGGAGGGGAGACACAGCCAAAGCAGAGAGGGTTTGGCCGGAGCCCGGGGGAACACGGTTAACCCGTCCCTGCTGGGCCATGCTAAGGTGCTGATGCTTCCGAGTTGGGCTTCAGCTACCTGACTGCGCCCAAGGTAGCTCTTGCCAAGTGCATTCAATCCCCCCTCCGTCTAAAGTTGCTCGGTCAGCAAAGGGGCTGGAAGTGTCCAGGGAGGGGTAAGGGAAAAGAGACGCGTGGACACTGGGAGCAAGGGAGGGTCATGGCTTGGCCTTTCTGATACAGCGGAGGAGCTGTACAATGTAGTCGGCCGGACTCAGGATGTGATAGTTCAGGCTACCCCGTAGCCAACTCTGTCCATGTATCTACACCAGCGACTCCCTCACAGGACGTAACCACATAGGGACTCACCCACCTACACATCTGACGCGATCTATGCCATCAAGTGCCGGCGGCGCCCCTCTGCCGTGTCTGTTGGTCCAGTGGGACAGTCTCTGGGCCAAAGACAGAGGGAGGCTGAGCCCTGCGGGGCACTCCGGTCAGGGGCGCCGCGGTGGGACCACCAACCCAATGCTCCATGGCTGAGGTTGGGAGCACTCGCTCTGGGGCTGGGGTCAGGGGCACTCCAGGATTGGTGTCAGGGGTGGTGGTGCTGGCCTGGAGCAGGAGGGGGGAAGGGGCAAGGAGGCCAGAAGCAGCTGTCAGGGAGGGGCTCTTTGCTTCAGCAGGAAGTAGAAGGAGGTGAGGGACGGAGCCTCCAATGGCAGGGGAGGAGAGGGGCTGGGAAGAGGCCCTACTCTCCCGCCCCACCACTGCTGGTTCACGCTCTTTGCTCTGTGGATAGCTGATCCCTTCCCCCATTTGCCTCTGTGCCACTTCTTCCTCTGCAAGGTGGATGGCCTCACACGGCCGTCATGAACCTCAGGCACCCGCAGCGCTGATCTCCCCACGGGCTTCCCCTTCCCCTGCATTTGCTCTGGGTGATTTGGGCATCGGAGGCAAATCCGGTGAATTTCACCTTCCCCTGGCCTGCCAAGGAGCAGAGCAAGTGATGGGAGTCTTAGCGCTGACCCCGTGGGTCCCTCTCTAGATACTGCTCTCCCCCTTCGCACTCCCTTTCTGCTCCCTGTTCATCAGCCAGCTGCTAATACGAGCGACACGTGGTGGCCCTTTCCCAATGCCTGTGGCTTTCATGGGGTTCAGCAGGGCATTTCTGGGGTTGGGGATCCATATAGCACTTTCCACGGGAATCACACCACCACCGCCAACAGAGCCAGCGGGGGAATCCCAAAAGCGAGTCAGGAAGCGCCTGGAACAGAAATCAGAGACGCACGAATCTCATCTCTCAGCACAAGGAGGAGTCCCCCCCACAGAGGGCACACTGGGAGTGGCGGCACTGTCGGGGGGGAAAGCTCACCAACAGTGTCACGTCTAGACTGTCGTGCTCATGGCACTCAAGCCAGAAAGTGCCCAGTGCCACACAGAGAATTCTGGACAGGGAAGATCCTGGAATCAGGTGAAAGCTACAGGGATTGAGTTACTGTGAGAAACTGTGTTTAACTCGGGGTCTCACTATCCCGCGGCCAGGACCATCTTCAGGCGCATGGGGGTAGAGAGCCAAGTGTCGGAAACAGGAGCAACATCTCAGCTTTGTCCATAAAAGTTGCCCATCCAGTTAGGGAAACTGAGCCACATCCATCACTAGCACAATCAGGGGCAGCTCCAGTGGGATCAATGGATGACACCCCAGGGGAATTTGGCCCTTTTCCATGCGAGCAAAATGCCATGAATAGGGAAGCCAAGTCTGAGCACCAGGATGGATACCTGGCCATTGTCTGCATAAGACACCAGTGGGTGAAGGTACAAGAGAGCCACAGCCAAGCAGAATGGAATTCCATAGTTCTCCCGGCCACTGGGAGACCCGGGGAACTTCCAGACGCCCATCAAGCAATGTGTGCGATACCGGTTCAGCGGATGGAGGGTGAGCCCCATGCCTTGGGTTCGGCTAAATTGCAAGCTTGTGCAAATGTCTCTCCACCTCCTCTCCAGAAATTCCCTATGGTAGACTCCTGGGTATGACTCCCATTATCTCCCGCTCTTGGCCAAGCCACCAATGTTGTCGGAACTTCCCTTTCTGAAAAATCACAGTGTGACCATCATTCCATCATGGAAGGCTGAGTAGCCCAGGGAGATATTGCTCTCCTTGTATCTCCAGCCTGCATCGTTTCAGCTGTCTGGCCAGGGTATAGTCTCAGCCCCCTTCACATTATCTAGTCATGGATTTCATAGCGTGTTCCTCATGGAGTCCAAAGAAGCAAACAGCAGAACAGAGCTAGAGCAGGGCACAGCAGTGAAATCCAGACCGCAGACGATCTATACCCTTCCCAGAAGCCACATGGGAAGAGCATTGGAGACAGCCCATAGATGTGGAGAGCACAGCATGTTATCCCGGTACAGCCTGGCAAGTGTCCATCCAGAGATATTATACCACACAGGACAGCTCCATAAGACACGACAGATCCTAGTCCAGCACATTGGCAGTGTTACTCTGCTAATCATCTAGGCGAGGCAGTCGCATCCAACTATATCCGGTATCCCCACCTCCCCATCGATCTAACAGCACCAGCAAGGACAGCTCTGTGTTTGCAAAGCAGTGAGTAAATCATCCCCAACACTAGCAAGGGGATTCTTGGTGCTGGGCCCTTGGCTGAATCTGGACCCCAAGTGTCTAGTTCAGTGGTCCCCAATGTTTTGGGGCTGCCGGGCGCCTGGGGGTGGGGCCGCTCACGCACAGCGCGTCCGGGGGCGGGGCCGCTCACAGGCTATGTGCCTGGGGGCGGAGCCAAGCATGCGCCGCGTGCCCGGGGCCAGCACTGGCATGTGCCGCGACCCCGAGCAGGGGCTACCCAGGTGCCGCGCGCCCGGGGCTGGCACCGGCATATGCTGCACGCCCGGGTCCAGGGCCGGCACCGGCATGTGCTGCGACCCCAGGCAGGGGTCACACAGGTGCCACACACCCGGGGCCAGGACAAGCATGTGCCGCGACCCTAGGCAGGGGCTGCCCAGGTGCCGTGCGCCTGGGGCCGGCACTGGCATGTGCCAGACCCAGGGGCAGGAGCTACCCATGCACCCGGGGCTGGCACCTGCCGCACACCCGGGGGCGGGGCCAGCCCAGATTGCTCCACGGGCGCACATAAATGGCCTGGCGGGCGCCATGGCGCCCACGGGCACCGTATTGGGGACCACTGGTCTAGCTGTTCCTCCAACTCTGTTGCTGCTGCTGATTTTGGCCCCATGCACCTTGTGCCCTTCCCTGCTCAGGTAGGATTTCACTGGCAGAAGAGCCACCACTTCCTTTACAGCCGTTTGAGAACAGCTGCCTCCAGAGGGGATGGCTAAACTGCACCGGGACGGCAAGTCTCACCCTCCCCGGCACACCCGAAAGCAAGGAGTCAGCCGTCAGCTAGAGCACGGAGCCCCGCGATTGCGGTGCACAGTTCCAACGGGGAAAATGGCCCAAAAGCCCGTGGGAAAGCTGAAGCGATTGAGAGGCCAGGCCCTAGGAAAAAGCGGCCACATGGTGGAGCTCAAACACACTTCATAATTCATTGGTCTTCCACACTGATAAGTCTGCTGGTGGGAGCAGTTTCTGGGTTCAGCTATGAATATCCTCATTGCCGATCTCGTCCTGCCACAGCGAACAGCTGCTGAAGACAGCCCTGTCCCTCATCTCTGACCTGGAAGGATCACTTGAGGAAAGGGTGGGAATGCAGAGTCCCTGCTCCATTCAAGCCTCAACCTCTCTTTTGAGACGGTCATTAAGGGAGCATGGGTTTCCTGACCTAGATGCATATTCACTGGGGAGTGAGACAAGACCGCTGATTCATTCCACCCCAGCCACCAAAGAAATGTTGGACGGGAACCTACCAGCCTAAATTTAAACTGGTGCGAAGGCCTCATAGCCCAATACCCAGGCACTGAGCCCTTCAGCTAAGTCTGTTAACCTAAAAAAAAGTTCATCAGTCAATTAAAAAACAGGCTGAAACAACTTCACTTGCTGCAGCCTCGTCTCAGCATCTCAGTCTGTTCACTTTCCCCATCACCTCCTATTGCTCCCACCACCCACTGTGGGCCAGTGAGAGTCTGTCCCACAGCCGTGAGGCCTTCCAAAATGTCTTTCTGGCCCTGGAACGGCCACAGGGTAGGAACACTAGTCATTCATTGCATGCGGGTGGGCGGAGCCTCCCAAACCACTCCTCTGTATTCCAGCCCACCCTGGAACAAGCCCCAGAAGCCACCCGCGTTCTGAGAAAAGTTTGGATCTGGCATTAAACTCTGCAATCAGCCACCCGCTCTCTCAGCTCCTCCTGGTAGCTCCTGACTTGACATGATCCAAGAGTTGCTAAGCCCGCCAACAACCCGGATACAAGGAAATGAGCCATCCACTGTGTCTAATCAATCTCTCTGCCTAAGCTTTTCTACTACGCTCGGCTCTCCAGCATACCGCAGGCCCTGCTTTAGGGTGAACTTGAATCTAATGAAACTCTATTTATAGGGAGATCAAATGAAAGGCTCAGTGCTCTGTAGTTCCTGGGAGAGTGTAATCTCCACCTATCACACGGATGCCCTAGAGAGGAAAAATACGTTCCTAGGACTTGGAACCACAGGTTCCACTGGCTTCCATGGGGCTGCTTGTGTGAGTAATGGCAGCCCGATCAGGCCCAATCAGAGGGTGCCACCTTGGCTATAGCATCTTCTGATCTTACATCAAACTCGCTGCACACGTGTTCCAAGACGGCGTTGTTTCCAGAGAACCAGTTAGCATCCTTGAGTTAGCCCCTCCACAGGGGTGAATCAGCTGAGCGCCACTGACTTCAGGAGCGGCGAGGAGTCCTGTGGCACCTTATAGACTCACCGAAGTGTTGGAGCATAAGCTTTTGTGGGCAAAGACCCACTTCGTCAGATGATCATCTATCGATGGGGTCATGTGATTATTCAGGGACGCTACAGCCAATGGACAGCAGCTGGGGATCTGGCCCATTGACTCAAGTGCAGTGATACTGGTTTACACCAGCTGGGGAAGAACCCTGCTCCCTGATTCCAATGGAGATGCAGCCACTTGACACCAGCTGTTTGTAAAGACAAAATTACAGGCAGGGTTTAAAAAAAAAAATCTGTTGTAAATCGGATTTACACTAAGTATCTATAACTCTCCCCCCACTCGTGTAATGACGATCTATTGATGTGGTAATCTCATTATTATTACCACATGCTGCAGGGAGTCCATTATTCCCTCGTGCCAGGCTGCAATAAAACAAACACCAGGTCTATTAAATTAAAATGAAGGCAGTGCTGGGAAGCAGGGAGTTTAAGCGCAGTCAAGCCACAAAGCAAGAGGAGGCTGGTGGTGTGGGCCTCCGCAGTGACGCATTCGCTTCTTGACTGTGCTGTAGGCCCCCCTGTGTGACGGGGGCAGTCACCTCACCTTGCTGGCCCTGAGTTCTCCATGGGTCTGAGGAGAGTACTGATCCTTCCTGTCTCTCATCCTTCATCTGTGTAGGGTGTAAGCTCTCTGGAGGAGGGGCTGTGTGTGTGCAGCTTGATTGGAGTGTCCTGGTGCTACCGTGATAGTCATGCAAGCAGGGGCGCTGGAGCAGTGCGTAAGTGGGGGAGGTCGAGAGCCACTGAACCTAACTGTAACCCCTTGATGTCATGGAAACCACTTCAAGCCAGGGGTGCTGCAGCATACCTCCACCCTCTTAATTCCAGCTCCTGTGGCTGCAAGTAGACTCTTGGTTTGAGAGCCCCAATTCTCTCTTCCCTTGTACCGGTACAACCCGGTGACCATCAGTGAGGATACACATGCGTAACCAAGGCCAGTCTCATCCAAGGTTTGCAGCAGCATTAACTCTCCTATGTTGCAATTTCAGTGTCATCATGGGTAGGATTTTCCAAAGCACCTATGTGATTTAGGAGCCATTTAACCAACAAGCCTCCAATCCAGATCATAGGCCCCAGGGATGCAAGCTGTGAGTGAGGCTAGCCACAGCAAGTATATACTGCTCAAGATAGTTAAGACCAAAGCAGACTGTGAAGAGCTTCAAAAGGATCTTAACAAAACTTGGTGATTGGGCTACAAAATGGCAAATGAATTTTAATGTTGATAAATGCAAAGTGATGCACATTGGAAAAAATAATCCCAACTATGCATACAAAATAATGGGAATTAATTTCACTATTACCACTCAAGAGAGAGATCTTGGAGTCATTATGGATAATTCTCTGAAAACATCCACTCAGTGTGCAACGAAAGTCAAAAAAGCAAACAGAATGTTAGGAATCATTAAAAAGGGATAGAGAATAAGACAGAGGGTATCTTATTGCCTCTGTATAAATTCCTGGTACACCCACATCTTGAATACTGTGTATAGATGTGGTCACCTCATCTTAAAAAAGATATATTGGCATTGGAAAAGGTTCAGAAAAGGGCAACAAAAATTATTAGGAGTTTGGAATGGGTGCCATATGAAGAGAGATTAAAAAGTCTGGGACTTTTAGGCTTTGAAAAGAGGAGACTAAGGGTGGATATGATAAAGGTCTGTACAATCATGACAGGTATGGGGAAAGTGAACTTTGTTCCTATAACATAAGAACTAGGGGTCACTAAATGAAATTAAGAGGTAGCAGATTTGTAACAAAAAAGGAAGTTTTTCTTCATGCAGCATAGTCAGCCTGTGGAACTCCTTGCTAGAGGATGTTGTGAAGACCAGGACTTTAACAGGGATAAAAAAACTAGATAAATTCATGGACATTAAGTTCATCAACACTTATTAGCTAGGATAGGTAGGAATTGTGTCCCTATTCTCTGTTTGTCAGAGGCTGGTAATGGATGATAGGAGAAGGATCACTTGTTCTGTTCACTCCCTCTGGGGCATCTGGCATTGGCCACTGTCAGCAGACAGGATACTGGGCTAGATGGACTTTTGGTCTGACTCAGTATGACCACTCTTCTGTTCTTATACCTAGCATTTCAGACAGGATCCAACTGAGGCAGCTAGCCCTTCCCATCACTCCTGCTTGCCGCGGCTACACTTCTATTTTTAGCATGCTAACTAGACCCACACCAACCTGGGTATGACTCCTTGAACTGGGAACTGCACCTCCCAGCTTCAGTGTAGACACTGGAACATGGGCTGCTTTCCTGTAAAATCAGGCAGGGTCAGATCTGGTTATGAGACTGAAACCGACACACCAGGAAGCCAGAGTATTTTTTGTCACGAAAATGCCAGTATGTTGAAATTGAAGCTATCTGGATTGGGATCAACACATTTCCTAGCTGGCAAAATATTGAAGGAAAAAGTTTTGAAATTGTTTAAATATTTCATGTCAACATTTTCAAACCAAGAGATTCCAGCACAGTGGTGTGAAACGACTTTCAGAGTGTGAGACCAGGTCTACACTAGACCTGGAAGGTTGGGTTAAGGTACACAACTCCCGCTACGTAAAATATGTAGCTGGAGTCAGCTTACCTTAAGCCGAGCTATAGACGGAGGCCAACCGGAGCAAACGCTCCCCTTACCCCTCATGACCGCCGACCAGGGCCATCCTCAGTGTTTGATTTAGCAGGTCTTAACTAGCCTCACTAAATCCAACGCCAGATCAATCTCCAGCACAGCAAACGAAGACATGGCCTGAGAGAACTAGAATAAAGAAAGGGCTTTTAAAAAGAGGGGGACCAAAAAAACCATTTTGGGGTTCACAAATATTTGTGAGATTTTGACTTTTTGTCCTGATTCAAGACTAGAAATATTTAGAACAATTCATGACAGAACCCAAGTGTACACTGCCCTGGAGAGATGCAAGGCGTGGAGGCTGCAGGCTGGGTGGGGAGACTGCATGCTGAGAAAGCATGATGAGAATAACCTGTTAGCATCACGTTCACACTGTCCTCCCCGGGCAGAAGAGACATCCATGGGACAGTCTCTGTCTCTTGGAAGTACTTGACAATAGGGGAAACCCACTGGCCTAATTCATTTCATTGCAGGGCTCAGTGGTAGTTCTCCCTAATCTGTGCCACGAGAGCAGCTGGAGCAGCATGTAACCTCATTGGTCCTTCAGACCCTTCCCGTTTGCTGTGTGCTGTGCACATTGACATTGGAGGCCTCCACACTGACTCTGAAGGGTCTCACAGCCCAGCTGAGTTGTCTAGCTGTCAGCAGTGTTGCAAGCCCCACCTGGTATCTGGAAACCCAACGGCAGCCTGGCTGCCTCCAGCATCATTCCCACAAAAACTGCGGTTAGGAACAATTTGGCCAGTGCAAGCAGTAGCATGGAGTCCGGCTGGGAGGCTCTACGGGACTGGGTGAGCAAGGTCTGTTGCATCCAAACAAGCCATTTTTCTAACCATCGTCTTCCTTGAGAGACCAGGGACCCAATTCCCAGCTAGTGTAAATCTGCATCGCCTTGGTGAGCTCAGCACAGCTGCACCAGCTGAGTGGCTGACTCAGGGTTGTTTAAAAGGGGCGGGAGGAGTTTTTTTTCCCTCCTCTCTAATTCAAAAATAGATCAACCGATTAGGCACCAAGTTTTCAGAAAAGCTTCCAAACTTTGCAACAGTGACAGGCAGGCGGATGACAGATAGAGAGCGATGATCAAGTGCAGACCTTGCCTCAGGGGGTCTGGCGCTTCCCAGCAGATGATACTTGCCTCCCGGGCTCACTGTGACCCTCCACTTAGCCCCCTTCTCCCTAGCAGCCAGGGTCACAGCCAACTGAGCCACTTCCATCATAGGCCGTGGGGGGGGGGGGGGAAAGAACTGCCACAGTCCATCTTAGCAGGAGCAGTTCATCCTCCTGTCTACAGGGGCCTGTCTGCCCTCTCAGAGGGTGTCTCTGTAGTGGAGAGGGGAGGATGGAGAGGAGCCCAGTTTATCGGCCTTCTGCTGCTCTGCTGCAGGAGAGGAGCTTGGCCTGCGACTCTGGGGCCTATTTCCGTTCCTGCATCCGCTGACGCATCGGGCAGAGTTCCATGGGGTGGTGTCCACTGGCTCTCTCGAGGCCTTCGAGGGGCAGTGGGCACTGCCCGGGGTTCTCTTCTCGGTGTCCCCGTCCCGTTCCCTTCTTCTAGCTCTCTGACCCTCACACCCGTCCCTGTTTTCTCTTTATTTGTCCCAAGTAGGCTTCAGGGAGGTCCTGTGAGATGCCCACCTCCCAACTCTGCTGTGGGAGAAGAGTTTGGCTGGGGGGCGGGGTGACTGTGGGGCCTGCTTTCATTCTTTTATCCGTTCACGCATCCGGGCAAAGTTCCTCTGGGAGGCATCTGCTGGCTCCCTCAAAGCCTTTGAGGAGCAGTAGGCACTCAGGGAACTCGCACAGGCAACTGCGGGCCACCCCACCGGGTGGGAGTTTATGGGGTGGTGTCATCTTAGACCCACTGCTCCTGCTGTCTTCCCTGGGAAAAATCAGGGCACCTCCTTTCGGCTGGGATGCTGCCCATCTCGCTGTGGTGTACGCACCACTAATGGCCTTGCTTACAGCTATACAGCAGCTCCTTTAACAGCCCCTGGGGTGTTGCCCCACGCTGCAGCCCTTACTTTGCCAGGGCTACAGGGGTGCTCGTGGGCAAACGTGTCAACCAGCTTTCTACAGTCCTCTGCCCCTTTATCCCTTAGCCACTTGCCTCATAACTGCACGGTTGATAAACACATCCCTGTGATTCATCTGGCGTTTGCTGAGCTTTCTCAACTGTAGGCGATCTCCCTTGGGGGATTTGAAACGTTTGCAATAGTTTCCCGGGATCAATCACAAGCCGTAGCCTCCCCCAGATCCGTAGCATGGAACTCGTGTAAAGCTTTGCTAGACAGTTTGAGAAGCAGGGGGGTCGTTTTCTGGCGTACTCTCCAAGCTGTGCCTCTGTGCATTGCCTGCACGTCCCTTACAATAGCTAGCCGACCTCACGGGGTATTACCCCTGGGCTGAGAGCCCCTGTTCTGTAATTGCAGCTCTCTCAGCTCCTGCTCCCTGTCTCTATCTTTCAGTCTTCCAGTCCATCAGCCTCTGATGGGGGCAGCTTCCTGGGCTGCCTTCTCCCTTTCACGCTTTCTCCTCCATTCACCTCTGGTGCCCTCGTCCCTTCTCCAGGGTCACCAGCTCCGAGCTGGGAAGAGGTGGGACCGTTCTTAGCGATTTGTCTGAATAGTCTGTTTGTGCTTCTGTTTTCTCTGTGTGCGCGTTCGTTACAGGGACCCCCAGAGGGCAGGTGTGATGGGGCTCAGGCAATGGGCAGCACCCTGTGCAGATGGCCAGGGCCCATTCTCTGCCAGAGCCAGCCAGAGTAAAGCCAAGGGGTAGCGCTCAGGTGACTTGTTTGCCCCAGAAAGAGACAAAGGCCAGAGGAGTGGCCAAGTGGATGTGACGGGGCTGCTGGACAATGGTCCGTTTGTGGATGGGGCACTGCAGAGGAGAGAGCCCAGACTCTGAGCTCAGGGTTTGCCGCATTTTGCCCCTCGTTTCTGGCTGACAAACTTTGTTCTCTACGGAGTTCCCGGCGTCTGATAAACCCTTCTGGTTCCCACAGCTGACTGCAGGGTTGGGGCACATGGCCCCTTTGGGGGCATGTGAGGCTTCCCCAAGTGTCCCATGCAGGGGGCTCCCTGTGGAGAGCTCGTGGTGTGAACAGGGGCACTGAATGCTCCCAGGTCAGACCCAGGAGGAGCGGGAGCCGCGGAGGCTTGCCCTGGTGCGAGACGTCCTGCACTAGAGTCCCGTCTGACGTCATTCAGAGTGAGTCCAGAGCACCCCACCAGGGACACCATCTCCTGCCAAAAGGCTGGGAGTTATGTCCACACCTGCGCTCCCTGCGCTGTCATTCGTTCCTGCGGGAGCTACGGCTTGCCTTGTTCCGTGAACATAAACTTCATTCCCGCAGCGTTTTTCCCTGCAGCGGCCGATTCACGCGGAGCTCTGCCAGGTAGTCCATTGGCAATGCGTCTTTTGTCCTATGGCCCTCTCCTGAAAGAAACAGAGCCTTTTGGGGCGGTCCGTCGGCGTGCACTTCGGCAGGCTCCCAAACAGGGTTTTCTTTTTCCTTCTCTGGTCCAATCACAGAGGTTTGTCTCAATTCAGAATTGGGGTGTTTCATTAATTTCCACTCGGTCCTGATGGTCCCTGGTCACAGTCTTGCCTCGTTCTTTTGTCTTCATCAACGGTCACCGCTCTGTCTGCCAACACAGGCTGGGCTGGATCAATGGATGTCCATTCTTGGAATCCTAGCACACTAGAACTGGAAGGGACCTTGAGAGGTTGAGTTCAGTCCCCTGCCCTCGCGGCAGGACCCAGCACCGTCTGAATCCACTGTTGTCGGTGCTGATTGAGTCGTTCCTGGAGACCCAGCCTGCCTCGCGTGACAAGTTTCACCTCCAGCAGCTTCGGAGCCCCAGATTCTACAAGTGACATAATGCTACAAGCGTGTCCCATACAAATAGGAGGCCTGGGCTCCAGTTTTGCATTGGAGAGTTGTCTCTTGGGGTGATTTGTTCCCTGCCTGGTACTGAGCCAGAACCGGACGTGGTTTTGTCTGGTTTTGGATGGAGGACGCCATTTTGAAGAGTGTGCCACTCCACCCCCATGGCTGTGTCCTTGCTTGCACGCACACACCAGCAGGTATGGGTCACACCAGTAGGGGGAGGCCCATGCAACTCCCAGAAGTCCCAAAATGCCCAGGAAATATGAGTGTCCACTTTATGTACAAACATCCTGCAATAACCATGGTATCTAGCTTTTGGACTCCACAAGACCCTTTGGTTGAAATATCAGGAGGATAGTTGGACACATATAATGCATTTGCCTGGGCATGTCTATGTCAGAGGTAGGTAGGAGATCTGGCAGGCAAGGAGAGAGAAAACGAGCCATTTCATCACTGAAGGAAATTTCTTGAGAAAGTTCCAAGCAATAAAGCTAAGAACTGGAAAGAAACTTGCAAAGGAAAATTGCCAAGTATGTTCCAGGCAACCGCAGCCTGAGGTTGAAAATAGATTGCCCTCCACAACTTCAACCCCAGCTCTGCTGCTGGCAACATCATAATAACTTCTGATTGAATAATTACCAGTATAGCATACCTTAAATCAAGCTATGAAATCCTGTTACTTTGAGTGACAATCACAAGGCTCCATTAGTGCATCTGTAACACATCTTGGCTGTCAGCTTGCAGAAGGGTTTGACACGCACATTTTCCACGTGGCTGTACAGAAAATCGGTAGATAAAAATAGCCCAGCCCGTGCGGAGGGGTTTTCACTCACTTGCGTTGCCTTGTAGCTAATTCTGACGCCTCCATCAGATTTGCTTGGTAAAGGGGGGGTGCAAGGTATCAGCAGAGGTTGACACAGGAGGTCTATGGAACAAGGCCCAAAGGGATGGAGATGAAATTTAGTGGCCAGAGATGCATGCCCCAAAGAAGAGCCTGGGGCCTAATTTGCAAACCCTCTCCTCCTGCTGGATTGTCGAGATGGGCTGGTCTGTGCTTTTTGCCAGGGGCTAGCAATGCAGAGGAGGTGTCGTGTTTGTAACACCGCTTCACATCCCCCTGAATCTGTCTCCTTCAGAGCCTGCATCCCCTCCAGGGACCCAGAGCATCTCAAGGACACCTCCCTTGCAGCTGCAGACCCATGAGCCACCTCCCTTCCTGTTCACCAGTGGGCCTGCGTAGCCAGCTGGTCCTCTTCTCCCCCAACCAACCACCTCCCTGCTCTGGCCATGCCTCTTGCTGGACAAGCTACAAGGGCCGGGGGCTTGTTTGGGGGACAAGAGTGGGGAGGCAGGTCCAAGGGTGGGGACCATAAGACGGAGGGTGTAAAGAGGGAAGACATCAAGGGCATAGGAAGGAGCCTGCAGGGAGCAGGACAAGGAGAGGAGAGATACAGGCCTGGGCAGAACCAGAAAGGTGAGAATGAGGAGCCAAACAGGACACTACTAGTGTCAATGGCAGATTCTCTGTCACTTGAAGTCTTTAAAGCGTGATTTGAGGCTGTCAGTAACAAAAGCTCATCGCCTAATAAACCATCTTATTAGTCTTTAAAGTGCTGCATGGTCCTGTCTTTTGTTTCAGCCAGAGGTTGTGGGCCTATTACAGGAGTGGGTGGGTGAGGTGCTATGGGTTAGCGTTTGCAGGAGGTCAGACTCGATGGCCATGACGGTCCCTTCTGACTTCACGTCTCAGAGCAGGATTGCAGGGAGCTCCCAGGAATGGAGGCTGTGGGGTCAGAGCCGGAGGGAGGAAGGTGACCTGGCCACGGCGTTGGATTGGGGGGGTCCAGGAGATCAGAGCGGAGCTGTGGCCCAGGCACAGAATAGGGCGAGTCAGTGATTTCTTGGGTTTCTCTCCTTGTAGATTTACCTGTCCTGGAAGAGTGGCCCCGGTGAGGTGAAGCACTGGAAGGATATGATCTCTCATCCCCGGCAGGCCGTGGCACAGTGGCACCAGCTGAAGGCCTGAGCGGCAGCAGCTCAGGATTCTCTCTGGGTTTCTCCAAGTCCACCTTTCTTGGCCA
Organism: Pelodiscus sinensis; assembly: GCF_049634645.1. NCBI lineage: Eukaryota > Metazoa > Chordata > Testudines > Trionychidae > Pelodiscus > Pelodiscus sinensis. The sequence continues at coordinate 125,629,473 of NC_134714.1, read as the reverse complement.
TGCTCTCACTACTTTATGCACAACAGAGGCACCCGGGGATCCTCCTAGGAGACGCGCTCGGGGCGGACGAGGAGCCAAGGGACTGAAATTGGCGACGTTTCCAAACTCTGGGAAGCAGCATTGGCTGCCCGCTCTGGCCACTGGGCGCCCGGCACCAACGGGAGCACCTTTCGTGCCCCACTTCCTGCTTTAGCCTTTCCTTCTGACTTGTGACACTGAGAGAGCGGCGCCAGCCTTCTAGGTGGGAAGGAGCCCGGCGCCGGTTTGTTTTGGCCCTGGGTGGCGGGGAAGTCCTGTTGGTACGACTGGCTCCGTGAGGTGGTGAGAGGAGGAGACGCCTCCACCACACGAGACTTCCTACGAGTTCTTCCAGCCTAGGGCCCGTTGGTAGATCTCCCCTGAGGAAGCCAGCATCTCCTCGGGGGCACGTGGGCCTAGCAGGAGGGCCGGCGAGGGGGGATGCGCCCTCCAGCTCCTTGAGGTCGTTTATTTTTAATTCAATAAAACTTGTAAGAGTAATAAGAATAATATAAGTAATAGTGGCTAGACTCCCATCCCGGCCAGGGGCGGGGGAAGCCGTGCCACTCCTCCTGTGCGTTTGCTGTGTGTGCGTATAAGCGTGTTGTAAGTGTCGCGTGTTTGCGTGCGGGCTGCTCGCCTCACGCTCGCTCGCTCGCTCTCTCTGCCCTGCCTGGGAAGCAGCCCCGGTCCCTTAGGGCCGTGGCAGTTCCGGTGCGGGAGCCGAGTGTTTCTTTGTCTGGGGAGTGGGGTTTGAAGGAACTGATGCCACATGGGGAAGGGGCTAGTCGCTGTCACCAGTTGGTGCTCGATAGGGAGGGAGATGGAGGGAGCTGCCCACCAGGCAGTGTCTCCCCTCATGGCCACGCTGTGGCACTTGGGATAGGAAGCCATAACCGATGGATCGGTAGCCAAACTGGGCTCGGCTTTAGGGCTAATGAGAGATTGACTCCGTCTTCACCTCCCTCTCACTGGTGAGCGCCCCACACCCCTGCATAAACTGGGAAAATGCCCCCAACCAGCTCCCAAACACTGCCATGCTCCGAGGCACAGCCCACCCCTCCAACGCCCATCCCCCACCCTGACCCCAACACGGCCCCCCTCCAATGCCCATCCCCCACCCTGACCCCACACACCCCCTCACCAGACATAGCCCACCCCTCCAGTACCCCTCCCCCACCCTGACCCCAACACAGCCCCCCTCCAGCATCCATCCCCCACCCTGACCCCAAACACCCCCTCACCACAGCCCACCCCTCCCCCACCCTGACCTAGGCCTCAGAGGTCTCCCCCTTACTATCTGTCTCCCCATAGCTGTGGGGCTGGGTATGGTCCCTCGTCTCCTCAAGCCAGTGGTGCTGCTGCTCCTGGGTTGGCTGCGGTAGCAGGCAGCCATTTCATGGTGGCCCGTTCTGGGCTCCTCGCTGGCCCGTGTCTGCCACAGCGGCTGGCTGGGGGGGGGGGGTGTCTCTGTTCCCCACCCTCGCAGTTCTGGGCATTGCTGCACATCACCCACGCCCGGGCCCAGCATAACTAGTGTCACCCAGAAGGCCTTGCTGAGCCTGCTCGGTGACAAGAACGGCCTGGGCCATGGGACCACTGTGGCCACCTCCCTCCCCCATGCTCGTGGCCCACCATGGCCCACGAGCCTGGGGCCAGATTGGCCTGGCTGTGCCCACACCGGTGTTGCTGCTACACCACTGCTGACAGTGCCCCCTGCGGGGAGAGGACGGCACTGGCATAGCCAGGAGCACCCTGCCTCCACGTGGCCCTGCCTGCTGCCCGCATCGTCACTCAGCCCCAGGGCTGGGAGCTGCCCGGGCCCCTCCCCTGCCCCAGTGCGGGGCTGTCTCTTTCCAATCCCACCAGGCCTGAGGCAGAGGCTTTGCTCAGCAGCCAGGGGCTCTGCTGGGGATCAGGCTGGAAACGGTTCAGCAGGCCAGAGCTGGCGCTGCGCCGTGGCTACCAGGTGGGAGGAGTGGCATGGGCGTGGGTGCAGAGGTGTCTAGGGGCCAGATGGATGTTTAGGTATCGGGGGGGTACTAGGGTACCTGGAGGGGCAAGGGAGGGCCAGGGGTGCAGCTAGGAGCAAGGGGCGCTCCCCTAGACCATGAGTGTGCTGCGTTTCTTAGCGTCCAGGCTGCCTTGCTACAGCCTCGCTGCACATGACTGGCTGGTGGTGGAGTCCCCTGTGCGCATTGCCCTGCGTCCCACGGTCCCCCGTCGGGTTCCCTTGTGATGGCTTCGTGCGCCGAGCTGATGCAGGAGAGATCTGCTCACCTACCTCTGAGGCCAGCTGCTTCCCACACGCGGCCTGGCTAGGACCGGGCGCGTGCTGGCCTTGCTCGGCACCGCCAGGCTCACTGGGCTCTCACGCTAGCCTACCCATTCTCAGCTGTGATCCTGGCAGAGCTTGCGAGAGGACAGTTGGGGGCCCTGCAGCGTCCCGGGACTGCCTTGATGCCTTTCCGTTTGCGGCATGGGGGCAGTGCTGGCCCTGCAGACAGGCTTCTAGTGATGGCCAAAGGTCAGGTAGCACCATGCTCCTTGTAGCGCTGCCAGCAGCCTCAAGCGATTCTGCTGCAGAGCGCAGCTAGAGCTGGTGCCTGCGTCGGGCTGCCCAGGGCCGGGGTGTGGGGCAGTGAGTTACTGCCCCACGGCACCGTTCCATTCGGGCCTGTTCCCTTTGTGTGTGAGGCCTGCAAGCCATGGCAGTGGCAGGTGGCGCGCGGGCCCCATTGCCTGGTGCAGTGATGCCGGTAGGGTAGATACCAGCTAGAGTGTATGGCCGGGGGGAATTGAAAGGTGGCTCCTGCCCTTTGCCAGCACAGGTCCCATGTGGTGGGGCCGTCAGAGCTCCTGCCTCCCCTGCACTCTCAGGCTTGCACCTCTGGTGACACAGCGTGACCATCTCCCGTGGCTGCTATGCAGGCACTCCTGGCCTCCAGAGGGGATTGCTGCAGAGCGCGCTACGCTGGCAGTCCCTTGGCGCTCACCTGGGTTGGCGCACTGGCCATTAGCTGTGTCAGCCGTGACAATGTTACACCTAGTCTTCCAGAGGCTGCCACGCGCTTCCAGGTGTGACTCAAGGTGTCAGTGCTAACCTAGAATCCCCAGCATGGCTTAGGGCCTCGTGAGCCTCCCCCTCCCCCAGGTGCCACTTTGCTTCTGGATGTCATGAGCTTAAAACACCGCGGGGCAGTCTGGGGGGAGGCTCACGACGCAAGCGTACGCGTCTGCTTCCATCCGGCCAAGCGCGGAACGTGGTGGGCATGATGTAAGCCCCGCCTATGCTCGCGGCCCCTCCCTGAGTGGGGGGGACTGACGGGCTGACTACTGTACAGCACTGCTTTTTTTAGGGCAGAAGAGTCTTTTCTTTGGTTGACGTAGTTGCTGTGTTACGGTGTTTTTTTTACCCGCTGTGCCGAGTGACATTTGTGAGAGGCCCGTTTTTGTCAAAATCATAATGCGTCAGGAAGGGAGGAGGGAAGGAGGCCGATGGGTGATGGGGAAAGGATTGGGCTCCCCTATGAAGGGTTGGGTGGTTTTTCGAATTCCTTGTTTCCCCCATGTTATGGCATCATTGCTCAGCTGAGCCCGGAGGAAATGTATTTATTGCTCTGCGGGGCAGGGGCCACGGGGAAGGGAAGACCACTTAAAAAGGCAGCAAGAGCGAGCGAGCAGGCGAGCCGGCATTTAACAATCCGCACTCAGTCGGTGAACTAGTTGCCGATTTGCTACCGAAATAAAAACCAAACTCCTGTTGATGTGGGAGGGGGCGACAGCATCTTTTTATTTTTGTGCCCCGCCCATGCAGCCGGCAGCCAATCAGATGCCAGGAAACATTCCGGCGGGATTCTTTTTTGCAAAGAGGGACTTTCGCACCAAAGCAAACTTCCAACTACGCAGCTTCCCGTGGCGGGATTTGAGCCGAGCTGTGTCGCTGGGAACGGTTTCTCTCCTCCGCCCTTTCGCGCCCTCTTCCTGAGCCTCCAGCAAAGTCAGAGCTAGAGCTAATCCAACGGTGGCATGACTGTGCGCAGTCTGAGCGCCCCAGTCCTCCTCATACACACGATTTGTTCTTTGGCCCGAGCAGTGCAGTGAGTCACAAACTGAATCAACGCCTCACCGTGTGGCCGTGCGTGTCACTCGGCACTGAAGTCACACCGTGGTGGTTCTGCCCCCGCCGGCTGCATGATGGAACCATGCGCAGCAGGAGACAACAAACTGACATACTTTCTGGGATGGACTTTTGTACCGGCCTGTGCTAAAATGGGGACTCGCCAGCCGCGCCCAACCTACGAGGGAGCCAGTCCTCAGGCAGCAGAGTGAACAGAATCAGGCTCGTTCAGGCACAAAAATATTCAGGACTCAAGGGGTGGGGGTGTGGTTGACTCGTCCTCCCGCTCCTGCCAGCAAATTGCCTCTGCGACATCCTAGGCTGTAGCCCTGGTGGAAATGGCGGTGGCTCAGCTTTGACACTGTGGCCGTGGCAGGGCAGTGGAAGAAACAGAGGGACGACGTGTGCAGTGCCAACCAGTTTCCCTTGGGAAAGCCTAAATTCCTCACCTGGGGAGACATTAAGGTCCTTTGTCTGCAAAGTTGTGCTGCCCTCGGAACACCTGCTCCCTGGCAGCCTTCTGCTCCTCGCTACCCCTGGGGCTGGGGGTTGTCTCCACAGCATCCAAAACCTGCCATGAAACCGACTCCAGGCTGACCAGCCCACCCGTCAACCCACCCCCATTCCGCCAGGCTTAGACACAAGGAAGCTGCGGGCTCTTCCCAGCTCTGCCCCACTGCTGCACCCAACCGGGACTCTGTTTCGTCTTGGTTACAACAGAGATAGTCCTACTTCCAGCCCAGGCTGAATTCATGATGTACTGAGAGACCGGGGCTAGCAAAGGGCCAGGGGTAGCTCCCGTTCCTGCGCCTGGAGCCATGTGACATACGCAGCAAATGCCGGGTGGAGATGTAAGCCACAACAGGAAGGCATTGAAGCCTCAAAACAAAAGTTTTGCCTGCGATGAAAGTCCCTCTTTAAAGTGCTGGACACTCTTGACAGAAATCATCACTTGAAGAGTATTTGTATTTTTTTCCATATTCTCTCTCTCTCTTCTTTTGTAAGAAAAGACTGAGAAGCCTGGCAGGAGAGGGGCAGCTGAACCAAACTGGCTTCATGCCGCCGGCACGGCATTGGTGGCGCTCACTGGCTGATAATAAGCAGGATGGAAGTGGGGAGGGGCAACATTTGCCAGTCACCTAATTGGGAGGCAGTATGTCTAGTGGTTAGTGCTGAAGGGGCCATGCCGCTAGGATTCCTTGACTCTATCCCTGACTTTGCCAGTGACTCACTGCATGACTTTGGGCGAGTCACTGACGCGCGCCATGCCTCCGTTTCCTCATTTGTCAAACGGGGCTAATTCTACGTCCCTACCTCGGTGGGGGGGAGGTTGTGAGGCTTAATCAACCAGAGCCAGCTTTGGATCCCCATCGTCGCATGGAGTCGTTCTCCCACTGCCACAAGCAGCCCCATTGATGTCAGGGGCGTTTTTTGTGGAGCAAGGTGCTTACTTAACACGCGTGTGAGGAGGCAAAGCCAGATTCTGGGTAAAGCACTTTGAGATTCTTCAATGAAAGGTGCTAGCGACATGCAAAGTACTATTTTCGTTACTGACCAAATGGCCTCTTCACCCGTGCTCCCGCTGGCTTAGCGGCCGGGGTGAACCTGCTCCCCTTCCCTTCCCCAAGAGTGGTCTCTTTTGTATGGCTGGATTTCCCCAGAAGTTGCGTGTTCCTTTTTAATTCTAGAGCTCTTTGCTGTATCTTGTTCAGGTAGCTCTTCTTCATGTGCTGATACCCATCCAACTGGTGTGTACAAGGCAGGAAAAGAACTAAACTGTGGACTTCGTTGCGAGCTGCAACGGCAGCAGCCGGGTGAGACGCACCTGCTGCCTCATTTCTAGCATGTTGGGATTTGAAGAGATGGCCGAGTCATGGCGTTGCCGTCATTTTATAGGCAAAGCAAAGGGAGGAAACACACCAAAAATTATATCTATCTATCTAGGGACACAAAATAACCCAACTACTAATTACTAAGCCAGCGTGATTTCATCATCTCAGATGTTTACGAGCTAGGAGTGTTTTCTTTGAAGAACCATATTTTTGGAGACCTGGCCCCTCGTTTTGTGGAGGCGGCCTCTCTTCTGAATAATAAAGGATAGCAAATAACTCGGGCGTCAGCATTCTCTCTGGCTCACTTGAAGCTCGCCACCAGGGAGGCGGGAGGGGAGCAGTCGCAGCGGGAGGAGGGGGTCCATCCATGATTCATGCACAGCCCCACCAAGGGCCACGAGGTGGGAGAATGGGATGGTGTGACGACGAGTTGGGGTTCCCCCGATCATGCAGCCCCATAGCAGCGAGAACAGACTCTGCCAGCCAGTAGAATAGAGAGGGTTTATTGCTTCTCCAGGATACAGCCCAGCTTAGACATGACATGGCTACAGGAGTCTAGACCAGGATGCCTCAGAGATGGGGTGCCTCGGTCCTTGGACTCCATAGTCTGTCTCCTTCATGATTCCAGCCAGAAACTCCCTTCCCCCAACACTCACTTCCTGTGTTCCATCCCTTCCCTTAACCGGTAGAACCGGTTCGGTCACTGTCATGGGGGCCCTCAAGGCTGGGCAGTGCTTACAGACAGAGGCCAGTAGCACAGCCCAAGCACAGCAACCAGCCAGGTACTGACACTACATCACAGATGGAAGGGGTGTTGTCAACTCAGGAAGATCCAAGACACAGCCACTGAGTCCTCTTGAAGTATTTTCATCTCCCCTGTGGTTTCAGTTTCCCAAACAGCCTGTCAAAACAGGGCCTGGGTGTGGCATTGGGGAGAATGGGCTGGGCTGTAAGGAGACCCAGTATGCTGTGCAAAATCCACTGCTTGCCCCGCAGTGGGCGCAGGCTAAGGAAACGGGCCAGTCACAGGGCTACAAAGCCTCGCCAGACGGTGACGCCCTCCAAAGGCTGAGGAATGTCTAGCTGGAGCAATGACCCTGGCCTCCTGCCCCACGTGTATCATGGATTGCTCCCACTTCCACTGGAACCTCAAAAAATCCAGCCGCTCGTGCTGGCCTGTCTGGCTGCTCTTTCCTCCTATGGTGCTACCTGGCCTGGTTAGCAGTGCTCTGCCAGTCCCCCTGCAGCTCAGAGTTTGGCCTCTACTCCCTATTTGCAGTCTGCACACGTGGTCCCCAGGCTTTAGCTCCCTGCGTGCCCCCCACATACCCACTCACACCTGCACCCTCTCAGGCCTTTGCTTCCTGCCTGCCATCCACACACCCACTTCCCCCCAAGGCCTCTGCTCCCAGCCTACCATCCATATACCCACTCCCCCTAGGCCTTCTCTGGCTCCCATGTACCCGCTTACCAATGTGCCTCTAGGCCCCCTCCACCTTGGCACAATTGTCTTTGCCAGACCTCCCAACCTCTCCTGAGCCATGGTGAGAAGTATTTTGGGCCCTGGAGGCAGAGGGAGGGTCACTGGAGAATGTGTCAGAAACCCTGGGGTGAGACGCTCAGGAGAGGGGATTGGGGTGTGGCGCCTGAGCGATGGCAGGGAGGGGTGGATTATCTGTGTCTGCCTACGGCCCAGTGGGCTACTGGCGCTGTACCCAGCAGCATGGACGTGGCAAAGGAACGACACTGAGGAGACGCGTGCGGAGTGAGGGGCAAGAGGCGCCAAGAAATCCCAGCAGCAGCAGAACGCAGGCAAGAAGGAGACGAGCAAACCCACAGCCGGACTCTGAGCAGGGTGGAGTATGGGATAGTGAAGGGGCCGGGCGTGCACAGGTAGGAGATGCCAAACGAGAAAGCCAGGTCTCTTCCCCCTGGCCTGGTCCTTCACTGGACCGAGTCCTGTGTTTTGGCTGGAAGAGGACACGGTGCTGACTTGGGATGGATAAAGGCAAATGTTCCCCTGCCCCCTCCCCTGCCCCTTGGCAACTGCCCCAGCTCAGATAATTTGGGAGACCTACCCCTACTGCTCTGCCAAGCCCACTCCCTGACCCCCCCAGCAAAGGGGGTTGATTCTCACAAGGATAAACACTTAGAGCTACGCAGTGGCCCACAATGCACTGCACAGCTCCCGCCTGTGCGACAGAAAGGGCTCCTCCGGTCCGCAGCGCTGTTCCCGGCTGTGCTCACACTTAGGCGCCTGCTCGACAAGGAGCAGATGGAAATGGCAGCGCTGCTACCGACTGTGCCCTTTCCGAGGGCACTTCAAACAGACTCTTGCGTCAGCGCCCACCAGTTCCACGCCAATGGCCACTGGCAAGGGCCTGGAAATCTGAGCGCTGCCCAGAAGTGGGACAAAGATTCAGACGCCTCACAGACCCGACGTGCCTGGGCCCCCTGAGGCCGAACATGGAAGAGCAACTGCTGCTCCTTAGGGCTGAGGGAAAAGACATGGCGAGGACGTCACCGTCACAAAGGTGGGTTAGGAAAAATAAGTGAGGCCCAACACAAACCTAGTGCTGTTAAGAGTCTCGGAAGATGAGCAAGGAGTAAGTCACTGCGGCACCTCACCAGCCTGGACAGGTAAGGACAGTGATGAAATAGGGCTGCTAAAGCCAGGGCTTTCTCCCACCCTGTGGATGCCACAAAAGTCCAGCTACCAATGGGAATGAGTGAATGAAGCGCATTCCGGCAAGGAAGGGCTGTGCAAAACCACTGGCCAGGTCCCCACTGCTGAAGGGACTCAAGCAAGCCGCAGACACCTCACCCCCGCATGGGCATAGAAATTGTGCAGGGAGGAAACCGGCTAGTGCCCGAAGGATGCCAAATGCAAGAACAGCCATTGCATTGCACAGATCTGCAGTGCTGAGCCACACAGACCCAGGCCTGTCAGCCAGCCGCAGGTGACATGAACGGTGCTTCTGACAGTGCTGAGCGTTTGATTGATAGTCGGCACTAACAATGCCTCCAAAACAGATAAGTCACATTTACAGCTCAGCACCCACCGATCTCTCCTGAGGCTCAGATACTCAGACCGTGAGACAGACTCTCAACACCCAACACCCCTGCCTGGCACATTTCAAATCCAGCATCCACGGGCCAACAAACATCTGTCCGGCTTGTAGGGGGTGGGCCCAGGATGAATCACTGCTGGGCTTGTGGGTTTTATTGCTCCTTTGTGATGGATAAAGCACTTTTGCTGCTTGTTTTTTACATTCAAAATTCAGGACTAAACCTGGAAGATACCCCATTGATTTGAAATCCAGTCACATGGTAGCCATCACTGGAGCCCAGGGATTGAAAGCTAAGCAAGCACCCGAACCAAAAAACACTAGTGTTATTCTACTGACCTCACATGGGTGTGGCTCAGGCTCCAAGCAGAGCTGAAACAGTGACTTGGAGTTGGATTGTTTCAGCTTCTTTCAGGTTGGCTTGATTTTTATTAACCGCAGTGTGGAGTAACACTGTGGACACCGGACAGGATGACTTTGTTACAGCCTGAGCACCTTCTCCCCTTTAGTTACGGCATGAGAATGAGGCACCCGGCTGGGGACCAACTGGCTAAGTAGCAGTCTGTTGAACAGGTCCTGGGGATTACAGTGGATGAGAAGCTGGACATGAGTCAAGAGTGTGCCCTTGTAGCCAAGAAGGCTAATGGCATATTAGGTTGCATTAAGAGGAGCATTGCCAGTCGATCCAGAGATGTGATTATTCCTCTTTACTCGGCTCTGATGAGGCCACATCTGGAGTACTATATCCAGTTCTGGGCCCCCAATTACAGGAAGGATGTGGATGCATTGGAGAGGGTCCAGTGGAGGGCAACCAAAATGATTAGGGGGCTGGAGCATATGACCTACAAGGAGAGGCTGAGGGAGTTGGGTTTGTTTAGTCTGCAGAAGAGAAGAGTGAGGGGGGATTTGATAGCAGCCTTCAACTTCCTGAAGGGAGGTTCCAAAGAGGCTGGAGAAAGGCTGTTCACAGTGGTGATGGATGGCAGAACCAGGAACAATGGTCTCAAGTTGTGGTGGGAGGGGTCCAGGTTGGATATTAAGAAAAACTATTTCACTAGGAGGGTGGTGAAGCACTGGAATGGGTTACCTAGGGAAGTAGTGGAGTCTCCATCCCTAGAGGTGTTTAAGTTTTGGCTTGACAAAGCCCTGACTGGGTTGATTTAATTGGGATTGGTCCTGCCTTGGGCAGGGGCTGGACTTCATGGCCTTCTAAGGTTTCTTCCAGCTCAGCACGGGGTGGCCCTGGAGAGCTGGTGCACTGCTCTTTGCCTGGGACAGACGCCTCTAATCTACACCACCTGAGCCCAGCCAGTGTCTCTCCCAACTCCGACACTCCCTACATGGGGGCGGAGTGGCTGATACCTGCACCAGAGGGATTCTCGGCTGATGAGATCTGGCTGCTTTCTAGTCCCTTCAGTGTATTACACTGGGGCTCTTTGTAGCTCCAGCTATGGTTACAAAGCCTGATGTTCTTACAGATCATGCCAGTGTTTTCAAAAATGGGATATTCTTGCAGGTAAATATTCCCTTCATCTTAATCCAGCTGCCACCCCCTATCATAAAGCCACACAACTGGAAGGAACCTCAAGAGGTCATCAAATCCACTCCCCTACACTCGTGGCAGGACCAAGCACCATCTAGATCAGGGGTGGGCAAAATCAGTCTGGGGGAAGGGGCCAGATCTGGCCCACCAAGCATTTCTCTCTGGCCTGCTCAGCTGATTAGCAGAGGTGCACACGTACAGCCGGCAGTGTATGTTCAGCTGCCTCTCCCCACACCTTGCTCGGTCCTGCAGCCGAGCTGCTCTCAGGATTCTCTTGCTATCTGTGCCCCATCTCTGCAGTGCGAGGGAGCGGGGGACAACAGCAGGACAGCTTTCCCTGTCTTAAAGAGACAGCACGTGGCTTCTCTCAGATACGTACCCAGCAGCAGCCAAGCACACACACGCTCGGTCACTGTCACACCCCTCCCAGTCTGTGCCATACTGTCTCTGTGCCACACACACGGCCATTGTCTCACACACACATTCTCCCAGTCTCTGTGCCACATATGTTCAGTGTATGTCACGAAGTCTGTCTCTCACACATGGAGGCTGCATCTAGACTGGCAAGTTTTTCCGCAAAAGCAGCAGCTTTTGCGGAAAAACTTGCCAGCTGTCTACACTGGTCGCTTGAATTTCTGCAAGAACACTGACGATCTTGTGTAAGATTGTCAGTGTTCTTGCGGCAATGCTATGCTGCTCCCATTTGGGCAAAAGCCCTCTAGACAACGCGGTATTGTTTTGCGCAAAATAGCCCCGATTGCGAAAATGGCAATTGGGGCTTTCCTGCACAAAACCGCGTCTAGATTGGCACGGATGCTCTTCCGCAAAAAGCACTTTTTGCGGAAAAGCGTCCATGCCAATCTAGACGCTCTTTTCCGCAAATGCTTTTAACGGAAAAACTTTTCCATTAAAAGCATTTGCGGAAAATCATGCCAGTCTAGACGTAGCCAGAGTGTCTCTTTCGCATTCACTCATTTGTTCTCTCTCTCTGTAGCCTCTAGCCCCTCCACTTCTGCTCGAGGCCCCACCCCCTTCTGCTCGAGGCCCCACCCCCTTCTGGTGACCATGTACCAAAATACATAAAGTGCCCCCTTCCCGCGGAAATGATTGCCCACTCGGGATCTAGATGATCCCTGACAGGTGTTTGTCTAACCTGTTTAAAAGAACCCACACCCTGATGTCAGTGCAGTCTGGGTGTGCACATACAGGCGCATGGGCTGCAAAATGCTTCACAAATATATGAAGAAGTAAACACCAAAACCAGGAGAAAAAAACATCCAGGGTAACTCCTCAGAGACTAGCTAGCAAAGAGGAGGGTGCTACAAAATAACGTTCATTAAAACGAGAGAGAGGCTGGATATCAGGAAAAGATCCCCTAGAGTGAGATGCGAAAGGGGAAAGAACAGTCTCTCCAGAGACTCAGAGGCCCCATTGCTTCTCTTTGAAAATTAACGCTGATGAATGTGTAACCCACACACGTAGTGGGTGTGGTTCGCTGTCCCATGCAGTGGCATTTTTAGACCACTTACAGCAAGAGATAAGAATGAATGAGCTCTACAGCCTAAGTTGAGCGCCAACTGGCTGTATAGCTGAAGCTGTAGAGGCTCCTACACCGAAGTCCCAGGTTCACATCTGCCTGTAGGTGGTTACAAACCTACAATCGGGGACAATCCTGCAGTTGTCCCAGGGAGGTGGGCTGTTTGATCTAGGACAAGAGGATAAAGAAATGGCTGACTCTTGGCACTGATATAACATGGCCAGCTTTCCAGCCACAAAGAGGCCAGGGACATGTCTCCTTTACAAACGCAACACAGCCCTTGCTACTGAAAAGCTCAACATATCCCTTAGGCTGAAAGGTGCCCAGCAATTTTGTGTTACCACTTGGAGAGAGGCACATCCAACTACAAGCCGCTTTTCCAACGCATATGTTAGGGCAGGCTTGGGGCCGAGATGGCCATTACCTGAGCAGGAGAGGTATAAATAGGGCAGACTTTTCTTCAGACCTAAACAAGACCTCCATGTAGCTAGGCCCTGGGAGACATTTCCACCAGCTACAGGAGACTTTGAGAGATGCTTCCACTAACATGAGTATGCGCCAGGGAGTGGATCTCCTCTAATAAACCAGGGCCTTGCTGCTTGCTTGACTCTGAGTCCTGGCTCCCAGACCACGAGAGGAAAGTCGTCTTATTGGCACACCAAGAAAAACACCACTTGCAAACTGCGATCGCCTCCAGAAGGAATTGGACCCCTCCAGCACACAGATACTGCCATTTACCAGTGAGAAAAGAAGCCCCCCACAGGCAAACTCCATCTGTCTAGACCCTCGGCAGCGTCCGTGAGCAGCACAATGTCTGCATTAGGGCAAACTTTGCAGACAACGGCAAGATTCCCAGTTGATATAGGCAGCATGGCTCTGCTGGGCATCTGGCCCATTACATCTCCCTTAAGTGGCGCTCCTGCCTTCAAAGCGCTGGAGGTAGGGGCCAGCATATTCAGCAATTCAACTGCCTGAAGATGCCTCGTGACTATTTGCGACTGACTTTGACCTGTACACATTCCTTTGTCCACCTTTTGGCATCAGTTCAGCAATAAGAGAAATGCCAGGACCCGAGATACAGAGGAGATGCACGAATCCTTCAGCCGAGCTGCACTCCCTGCTGTCACCACCCAAATAGTTGGGGGATGCTCCGGAAATCGCACAACAAACGGGTGAATGAAAAGTGCGGCTGTTGCTTTACTGCAGGTGAGATCAAACTAACGTCACTATGATCAAGAACAAGAAACTGCCACAGGACTGTTGCTCAGAGCTGGAAACAGACCGTGGCCTGTTTCACTTAACCTGCCCGCTTTTGTCTCAAGCTTGTCTAAGAGCAGCACGCCACTGTGACAGCTGCTGGTAGGAGGCAACCCATTAATGCAAACTACGCAACACAGCAGATGTGAATGGGCAACCTGTTACCGGGTACCCAGGAGTACCCCCTGCCCAGTCCCTTTAAGGGGGTTGGGAGCAGGAGCTAGCTGCCCGCCTGTGTGGGGGGGGGGCAGAAGCATGAGTCAGATCTCTACATGAGGGAGGGCCATCCCCATGCTGCTATGGCCATCCCCCATACAGGGGAACCAGCGGCGGCAGCCCCATGCGTGGGAGGCCAGGAGCAGAAGCCTAGCCCTCCCGCACACTGGGCTGTCAGCTCCTGCTGCCGGTCCTCCCAGCATGAGAGGCTGCCCTACCCTGTGCAGGGAGGTCTGCAGCAACAGCCCAGCATGTACGGGAGGAAGACAGGCGCGGGATTCCACTTAAACCTAAGGTTTCGCCAGTTAACTGATTACATCCCTACATCACAGAGTATCTACACTTCAGCTGAGAACACATTTTACTTTCCAGGGTAAAAAGGTCTCTGACAAAGGAAGAAACTCATTCGCAGAGGTCTCAGAAAGGAATTAGGGCCTGTGCTTATCTGCTTTGATCCAAAGGAACAGCGGATGCTACAAGCCAATGCATTGAACAATTAACTTACTCTGTTCCACCAGAATGGTCACCCCTTTATTATGCAACAAACTCATTCGCCCCAACATTATGCGCAAACAGCAAAGAAGCCGCAGGCAATCGGTTTTGGCTACAAGCACTTTCATTGACAGATGTATTGATCCCCATGTTAGAGTTAAATCCAGCCATGAATGACTTCGATCAATCCTGAAATAACCATCCACTGCAGGGTTCTCCAATGGCAGATCCACTGTGTGTCATCCCTGGACAGAGAGGCTGTGAAAAAACCAAAGCTCCATCATGGATAACACTAGCAAAGGCATGAGCCTGCAAGGCCACATGGGAAATGCTGAAGTGGCAGGAAGTGATGAGAAAGTGACAGAGGCGACTAAAAGGGAAGAGCAAAATAAAAACTTTGCAATGGGCAGTAGCAGGGAGACAGCTAGCTATTAGAAAAGGATTGCCCATGCTTCATTGCTGAATAATAGAAACAGAGAAGAAGCCTCGTTTTTGAATGGCGTCGTCTTTAAAATCCAGACCAAAATTATTTCCTTTCAGTTCTTGCTCTCTGAAGCTGTAGGAGCATATCCTCAGCTGGTGCAAACTAGAGCTATGCTGATTTACACCTTCGCAGCATCTGGCCCATCCATGCAGTGGATTACTGATCTTGTGTGTATAAAGTAAGGAAGTCTCCTCGCTGGGAAGTTTTGAGCAGTTAGGTGCCCATAAAGGGATGTTTCATGCCATGCACCCACTTCCCCCTCACTCAATGCTTAGGTGGCCTCTCCTTGCTCACTGGTCAGTTCCTTTCACAGCAAGAGGCAGAAATAATCCCCCCAGTTGATTAGCACAACTAATAGGCAGAAACTCCAGAGCCAGGTCAGTGGAAAGGAAGAGTGAGCAGAAATCCATTGGGAAGAGAACAAAAACGACAGACAAGTGATTTCCTGTCCTCCAATCTCATTTGATTCTCTTCTTAAATTACTAACTCTCGCTGTGCTCGTGCCTGCAATGGGAAGTAATAATTGAGTGACACAAGGGACAGATGTCTCTAGAAGGGTAATAGATTTTTAACACGGAGCAATAAGATAGCTCCTAAAAATGCAGCAGTGGAACAATTGCAAGAGCGTATCCCGGTGAAATAACACTCCAGGGGCAGGAGTACCCAGCTCTGGAAGGCAGCTGAAGCCCAGAGAAGGCAAAGCTGGATTGCTGCTGAAAATCCACGCCTAAGCAGTGCTGCTTGGTACAGGACTGAGGAGCAAACCATGTGGGGGCCCTGCAAGTCCTGAACTGAGACAAATTGGACAACAGTGGCTGAAATGGCTCCTCTGTGAACCGAAGGGCCCTTGGCAGGTCGTAGCAGCAAATCCAAAGAACCTTTTTACGACAGTCTCTTGGGAACAGCAGAAGTTACTGGATTGGTGTCCAGCGCTGGATTAAGAAAGGGGATCTCAGGGCTGACGCCCAGGGCCCCAGGCTAAGGGGGGGGGCACAAAAAAAATCCCCGACTGACAAAAGTACAGGTCTTTTTGCAGGGTCCCCTTAGCCCAGAGTCCTGGGCTGCAACCACTAACGTCCCTGCATTCTGGCCTTGCCTGGGGGCGGGGGCACATATGGCCCCACTTGCTACTGCTCCTTTCCCCAGCCAAGTGCTTCCCTCATATGAAGTCTCTGCTCTTGCAACTCCCATTGGCCCCAAATACCCCTTTTCCTCCTCAGAGAGAAGCTGCCCTGCACACTAACCCCCTGCCTCAGCCCTGAGACCCTTCCTGCACCCAGTCCCCTGCCTCAACCCGCAGCCCTCTCCTGCACTCTGAAACCATCATTTTAGACCTCCCTGCTGCCTTAAGGGTCCCGCAAAATCTAGTTGCCCCGGGCCCCCAGGAGAACTGGCATCAAAGCCAGCCTCTCCCTGTGTAGCTCACCAAGCAAAGCAATGTCTGGGCATGTGGCTGTTGTCACATCTTAGTGGCTTCCTGGGACCACAGGTGAGACATGGGTGTAAAGGGGGAGCAGTGAAAAAGAAGCATACGGAAAGGTCAGCTTTCAGAGATACTACCTCGCCTTCTACACCCATATCTGCCTAGCAGGCAGCTATGCAAGGACAGGCCTATGGCTAACACACTAAATCTTCTCTACTGGGCAGAGGAGACCACTTGGGCCAATGGCTGGAAAGGCTGCACCACAGTCCTGTGGAATATGTAAGGCTTAATCAGGCACCAGATAGATCAACAATGGTTCCCCACTGCAGCTAAGGAATTTCCCAGTGACCTTTTGTGCCCTGCTCTTTAACTCCAGCATCCAAAAGAGTGAGTCGCCTCTCTTCAAAGGCTTCACACACAGGCATTCACACGTCACAGAAAGCAGACAGCCACAAGGGAACGCACAAGAAGCTGTGGCATCATTGTCAGATACAACAGCCAGTCAGGTACAGAATATATAGCTCAAGTACATAAAAGGTTGTTACATGGAGGAGGCAGAAAAATTGTTCTGCTTAAATCACTGAGGCCAGGCCAAGAAGATTAAATTGCAGCAAGGACAGTTTTAGGTTGGACATTAGGAAAAATTTCCTGTCGAGGCTGTTCAGCATCGGAATAAATTGTCTAGGGAGCTTGTGGCATCTTATTGTCAGAGATTTTTAAGAGCAGGTTAGACAAACACCTCTCAGGGATGATCTAGATGGTGCTTGGTCCTGCTGTGAGTGCAGGGGTATGAACTAGATGACGTTTTGAGATCCCTTCCAGTCCTATATTTCTATGACTGTATGTGCATACTGGTGTCAAGGGCAAGCTCCAGAGGAGCGCAAACTCAAAGGCACTGGCTAACAGGACTAACTTCAGTGTCAAGGGGCTGTAACAAGTTCAGAGAAGTGTCTCATTACTGCATTCCCAGATGGATACTCTGTAGTGGACAGAGGCCCAAGGCCCTGAGGCCACCAACCAGCCTTTATCTAGGTGGGAAGGAAGGAAGGAAGGAAGGAAGGAAGGAAGGAAGGAAGGAAGACAGTCAACAGACCACTCCTGTACTAGGCCCATAACCTCTGGCTAAGGGGCATGCAGAAAGGCAAGCAAAGACACTGTGATCTTCTCCCTTGGGTGGGCACATGTCAGCAAGTTGACCAGCTTGTCCAATATGCTTTGAGAGATATGAAAAATTGGTCGATAACACCTCCTGGAATGCCAGCAAGATCATGGTCACTCATGGAGCATTGTTTGTTTGCTTGTGTGAAACAATAACCTCTGTACAACTGTTGTGCATTATTACACTCGCTTTTTGGACATGGAGACCCTGACCGCCACTGAAAGTACCACAAAGTAATGGCCACACTCACTAGACACAGATTCCCAGAAAAGATTATCTACGACAATGGTGTTCGCTATTCCAATGGATGATTTAGTTGTGATTGAGATGATTTAATTGGGCTTGGTCCTGCTTTGGGCAAGGGGCTGGACTCGATGACGTCCTGAGGTCTCATCCAGTCCTAGGATTCTATGATCTGCAAACGTTGCCAGTGCTTGACACAATAAACATAGCACAGTTAATCTGTGTTATCCACAAAGCAGCAGTCTCCCAGAGGGACAGACAGAACATGGTACTGCTCAAAGCTGAGGTTGATGGCAAAAGCGCCTTCCTCAACCTCTATCAGGATTCAGTGATTAAAGTGTGACTCTGCTCTGACAAAGTGACACTATATAAATGGCGCCACAATGATGTTCCCCATCTGTCTCTGCTCAGTGAATCCAGATCAAATGGACTCCATGTACCAGTTAAAGGAAGCCCGCCCTGAAAACTCACCCTGGGCTCTGAAAGGGAATCCTTTCTCCTCATACATGACCACCAGCTAGCAAGGTTCCTGCAGGCCAGCTTAGACCTTTGTTGATGTCTCTGCAGCCCTCTTTCTTCTGATTATACCCTCAGTGACGACGGTGAAGCACCTTCACTTTCAATGGGGTTGCATGTGTGTAAATGATTGGAACTGAAGGCATGGGCACACTAGGGATGTTAAATATCGGTTAATTGAATAACTTCATGAATTCTTATCGGACTATAGAACAGTTCCCAGGGGCAGGGCCAGTGTGCTCCAGCCCCACGAGGAGCCACCTGCCACTCCACACTGCTGCCGCTGTATCAGAGGCAGCAGTGCGGGGTGCCAGGCTGGAGTTGGTCCGCAAGGGGAGCCAGTTTAAAAACCAACTCTCCTTGTGGACCAGCTTCCTGCCGTCTTGTGCTGCTGCCTCTGATACAGGGGCAGCAGTGTGGTGTGGCAGCAATCCCTGACCAGGAGGGTCTGAGCTCCTGGACCCCGTGCAAGCCAGAACTGAGCCGGGCTGCTTGCCCGCCCAGCTCCTAATACACTTTAAATGCAGAGCCGCAGCGGGTATAGGTCCTGGACTCAACATGAGCCAGGACTGAGCTGGGCTGCTGGCCAGCCTGCTAAAAATGTACTGGCAGGGTGGGGGGGGGGGGGGGGATGTGTGTAGTCTATAGCATTAACCTATAAGCTTTTGCTTCTTGGTTAAGCGGCTATACTATTACATCCCCAGTTCACACTGCAGTCAGGAGGTGTGATGGTAGCAGGTGAAGACAGATCTGAATGAGCTTTAGTCTAACGAAAATAACAAGAGCAGCAAAGCTACAGAAGGCCAGGCAGCTAGCTCACTTGCTCTGGAACACACTCTGCCATTCTGCCACATATTCTGCCACTTCCATTCTGCCACATATTCACTGCTGTTATTACTCAAGCTGGATAGTTTTGATCTATCTCCATTAAAGCTAGCCTGGGTAAGCTTAGACATGCTGTGATCGCACCCTTGACTACAGTGCAGACAATTCTGCGGATGGTATGCACAAGGAAGAGACTCCAGCTCACTCTTCTGGAGCTGTGCAGGCACCACAGGGCTAAGAGGTGTGGAAAGCAATCAGAGGATTATTATTTCCAAGTGCTCCCAAGCGTGCTGGGACTCTAAATACACCTGGGGGGTAGATCTGCCAAGCAACCCCCAGCCGTTTTTGCAGAATCACTTTTCAGAGTAGGAGTCACACTTCAAATCACCCGTCCACTTGCCGACACCTTTTCTCAGCGGCAGAAAGGGCTGCACTGGAACCTGTGAATAGGATCCCTACTCTACCTGAGCAAACCAGAAGCTGATAAAAAGCCCTGGGCCAGTGTCTCCAAGCCTTGCATCTCCTATTTGCAAACACAATTTGTGAGTCGCTATGGCAACACGTACTGTGCCAGCCACACCAATATCACCTACTAACTAGAAGAAGAAACACTTATACCTAGAGAGCCACAGTACCAAATGTAGCCAAAGATTGAAACCCACAAAACTCAGGGATTTTCTATTGCCTCCTACGACCACTGGCCATAGATGGATCATTGCCCTAAGACATTAATACCTCTGAAGTACAAGTTGCAAGCCAGACCATCCACTGGAGTAAATGGCTGCAGCCCCATTGATTTCAATGGAAGTAGGCAAAATTATACCTTCTGAGAATCTTGCGTATGCTTGGATTGTTTCGGTGTAAAGGGTGGGATGGTCACACAAAACCTGTTGTCACAGTCAGTGCGAGTGATTCGTATTTCTCTTCCAGATGATTGTTCCAACACACGCACATACGAAAAAGGTTCTCTGAAGGGAGAGGTAAAAAATGTGCAGTGAACCTGCCAGTTTTGTTTACCCTAAGCCCTTCCAAATCATGCCCTTCTAAAGAGAGACTTCTTCTCTGCTAGGCTGCCTTATGTGTGCAGCCAGCAGGAAGAGATGAAAACAGAAGCCTGCTCCTAACAATTGGGATTCAAACAAGACACAAAACAGTGCACCCTGGATATTGGAGAATATGCCACTTATATACATACAAATCCATTGCTATATCTGCATATAATGCGAAGGCTGTAAAGTCTCATGTGGATTACTGCAGCATCAGATTAGCTCATAACCAGGCCTGCAAATTCTCTCCTGGAATCTAAGGCCCAATCCTGAACCCTGTGCAGATGCAATTGTTGTGCCTAGAATCAGCTTCCCAGATTGGATCCCATTCTTGCTATGGACTCTCTCCACTAATGCCCTCCAAGGGAATGAAAACTAAGCCAACTAATGCCACCAGGGAAACCCTGTGCACAGCCAGAGGGACAGAGCCTAGGGGAAGTCAGATTTGTGGGGGAGTCAGGCAGATGAACTGGGAAACAAAAGTAGTGCCCCACCCCCACCCCTAAAAAGCAGGGCAAGAAGGAGGGGAAACAGTTTTATTTCTGCATCCAAATTCCTTTCCATGGGCTTGCAACAAAGATGTGGCCATCTAGGAACTTTGTCATTATGTTGCACACTGGGACCAATCAGACCTTCAAAATAATAGTGGGGATAGAAGTAACTCAGATCTCCTGTTTCAAAAAGCATAATCTTTGAGCTAATGGAGAATCTCCCTTAGCTATCAGTAGTAGAGTGCCTCTGACATACAGATTCCACTTCTGATTGTATTCAATAGAAAGCAGTGGAGTGCATATACGGCCTGTCCCTGAGTTACGAATGGTCGATTTATGACTGATGGTACTTATGACCAAACCTCCCATTAAGCGGTCATAAAGGCGGTCCCCGAGTTACGAACGCGATCCGTGCTTACGAACAGCGCAGTTGCGTGTAAATGAATGGGGTCCATCTTACGAACACTTTGAGATACGACCAAATGTTTGGTCCGTAACTCGTTCGTAAGTCGGGGACAGGCTGTATGCCACTCTCTCTAAGGGCAGGTAGTCCCATTCAGACAGAGAGGTGTGAATGACACTATCTTTCATTACCAGTGTTTTTCAACCCAATGCACTTCAGACCCTTTTAACCAGAGATAGTGACTAGGCCACCTGGGAGCCAAATCCAGACTGCCAGACACTTTTGAGCCAACCCTTTGAGATGTGAAAAATGGTCCTCCTGGAATCTGGACTTTTTGACCATACCTCGACCAAGAAATTTGCATCCTGACAAAAAGTAATTGACTGCCCCAGCTATAAACCATACAGACAGCAACATTGAACAGAGTCCACTTTTGAGATGAAAGGTGGGATCCAGCCGGGATCCAGCCCATGTCTAGACCAGTGACTCTTAACCTTTCCAGTCTACTTTGCCCCTTTCAGGAGTCTGATTTGCACACTCCCAGTTTCTCCTCACATAAAAAAGTACCTACAGTACTTACAAAACCAGACATAAACATACAAAAGTGCACAGAACTCTGTTACTGAAAAATTGCTGACTTTCTCCTTTTTACTGTGTAATTATAAAATAAATCAGCTGGAATATAAATATTGTATTTACATCTCAGTGTATTGTACATTCAGCAGTATAAACAAATCATTGTCTGTATTAACTAGTGCATTTTATGTAGTGTGTTAAAACTAGGCAAATATCCAGATGAGTTGATGTACCCCCCTGAAAGACCTTTGTATACACACATGGGTACACGTATCCTGGATTGAGAATCACTGTTCTAGAACACCAGTGAGCAGGGGCAAAACCCTAATCTTATAAAAATGCTCAGGAGTCTTATTTTCCATACAGAGCAGACCAGACCACTCTGATTAATGCCTGCTGCTAGTTTATCTCTCAGAAAAAAGACTAAGTCAGCACAGATAGAATGTGAACTTATGATACTGGGCAGCTTAGCTGTTTAACACCTGATATGTAGACAACAAACCAACCCTGGATGACACCCTAGAATCGATATTGGTATTGGTCTCCCAGATCTCCATACAATTCTAGAACTTCACAGCTCACAAACATTCCATATCCCAGAGTGCACCTGACTTTAATTTGTTTGCATACTACAGTTTTACTGGTTACTGTTAGAGATGGTTGAAACTCAGCTTTTTTATTCTGCAGGAAATTCCAACATTTCAAAATTTGATTTCGCTCTACACCAACATGAAAACAAAACAGAATATACATACAAACCCTATGCTATACACTGTGACTCAAAAATGCAGACATACAAAGCTATCTGCATACAGTGTAATGATTTTTTTTAAATGAGTTTCAGGTCAAACAAAACATTTCATTCAGATTTTGACTTTTTAAAAAGTTAGGGATATAATACAAAATAAATTTCTCAATAAAAAGTCATTTCAAAATGAAAAATCAAAATGTTCTATTTCTGTAAGGTCAAAACATTCCACTTTGACCTTATTGAAATAGCTCATTAGAACTTGTATTTCTTAGGCAAATTTAGTCAAAGTCTATATGCTCCCACAGAAAGTTTTGAGTTTGACAAAACAAGATTTTTCTGACAGAAAAAACATCCCATCTGTAATTTTTTTACCAGCTCTAGACATCTTAAGACTCTCACTGTTTTTAAAATAAAAAATATAAACCTTTGGCCGGAAGTCTGTGGACTGTGCCACAGAAATGTGCTGTTCCAGAAAGTAAAGTCTGAAACTCACTGCTGGAGGATGGTATGCGGGAAAGAGTTCACTCAGGGTGTATCTAGACTACAGGGTTTTTTCGAACAAGGTGGCCTTTTTTTGAAAAAACTTCCCTTGTGACTAGAAGTAAATCAAAAGAATGTAGCAGCTTTTTCGACCGCGGAAAACCTCAGTTTACAAGGAAGAACGCCTTTTTTCAAAAGTGCTCTTTCGAAAAAGGGCGCTATATAATGCAAACTGTGCTTTTTCGAAAGAGAGCATCCAGACTGTCTGGGCGCTCTCTTTCGAAAAAGCAGCTTGCTTTTTCGAAAGTACTGGTTGTAGTCTAGACACTCTTTTTTGAAAGAGGCTTTTTCAAAGTATCTTTCAAAAAAAGCCTCTTTCGAAAGAGGCTTGCAGTCTAGACGTAGCCTCAGGTCCACTGGCTCTTACACTTCAGCGAAAGCTGATCACCCTTTGGGATCAGGAAACATTATCACCCAAACCTCCTTGCTAAGGTATTACACAATTAGATGAATCATGGAAGGGAGAATACCAGCAACCACAAGAGACAGGATGCTAAACTAGGGTATGTCTACACTACCCCACTAGTTCGAACTAGCGGGGTAATGTAGGCATACCGCACTTGCAAATGAAGCCCGGGATTTGAATTTCCCGGGCTTCATTTGCATAAGCGGGGAGCCGCCATTTTTAAAACCCCGCTGGTTCGAACCCCGTGCAGCGCGGCTACACGGGGCACGAACTAGGTAGTTCGAACTAGGAAGCCTAGTTCGAACTACCTAGTTCGTGCCCCGTGTAGCCGCGCTGCACGGGGTTCGAACCAGCGGGGTTTTAAAAATGGCGGCTCCCCGCTTATGCAAATGAAGCCCGGGAAATTCAAATCCCGGGCTTCATTTGCAAGTGCGGTATGCCTACATTACCCTCCTAGTTCGAACTAGGAGGGTAGTGTAGCCATACCCTTAGAGACACCATGGCTGTGTCTACATTGGCAAGATTTTGCGCAAAATCGGCTGCTTTTGCGCAAAATCTTCCTGCCTGTCTACACTGGCTGCGAGTATTTGTGCAAGAACACTGACGTTGTAATGTACAAAATCAGTGCTTCTTGTGCAAATACTCTGATGCTCCCACTCAGGGATAAGTATTCTTGCGCAAGAGGCCAGTGTAGACAGGTAACAACAATTTCTTGCGCAAGAAAGCCCCATGGCTAAAATGGCCATCGGAGCTTTCTTGCGCAAGAGAGCGTCTACACTGGCACAGATGCGTTTGCGCAAAAGCAAATCTTTTGCGCAAAGGCACGTGCCAGTATAGACACTCTCTTGCACAAATACTTTTAACGGAAAAACTCTTCTGTTAAAAGTATTTGCACAAAATCATGCCATTGTAGACACAGCCCATGGGTTTAGTATATTGTAACAAGGGGAATGTATTAGCCCAGTTGATCACTGATCTGTTCTGAAGCAGGGAGGTAAAATACCAGATGAGATGGATTCACTGCTCAGATCTGGGGCACATCTGCACAGCAGGGCTAAACTCAAAATGAGCTACGGAACTTGACCTACACTAATTGCGTAGCTTAAGTCGAAATAGCTTATTTCAACTTTTAGCGCTGTCTACATAGCAGTTATTTCGAAACAGAGCACTCTTCCTCAACTTCCTTTATTCCTTGTACAATGAGGAGTTGGAGCGAGCAGCCCTCCAGCTCAACATTATTTTGACATACTGCTTGTGTGTAGACGCGGACTATGTGACGTTATTCCGAAATAATGCTGCTGTGTAGACACAGCCTAAGAGACCTTCTCTCATCCTGGCCAGAGCAGGACAGTAAAAATTCACTCCACCTTCCCAAATGGGTTGTAGGATTTAAACTTCAGGCTCAGTGAAGCTGTGGATTAAGATAAACAAGGCCAGCCAGCCTCCAGCACAAGCAATGTTCCTGTGGGTGCCTGCATCCTTACCACACATCAGATTCCTGGTCTGACTCAGCAACTTAGTTCAATGTCCCCCTCCAGCAGAGGGGGAAGGAGGTAACTGGTTTCTCAATCCTTCTCCCCTCCCCCAGACCTGGCAATCTCTTCCTGATTCCGGGTATTACTGTAAGGAATAGCAAAGGAAATCATTTTAAATAGTTCCCTTAAGAGTCCTAATAAAATCACTTGAAGCTGATCAAGAAAAAGAGAGCAGAGCGAGGGTACGTCTAGAGTACATGCCTCTGTCGCCAGAGGCATGTAGATTAGGCTACTAGACATAGGAAAACGAAGCGGCAATTTAAATAATCGCCGCTTCATTTAAATTTACATGGCTGCCACGCTGAGCCGACAAACAGCTGATCAGCTGTTTGTCAGCTCAGCGCGATAGTCTGGACGCGCGGGTGTCGACATCAATACCTGGGTGGTCGACAAATACCTTTGATGTCGACACCCGCGCGTCCAGACTATCGCGCTGAGCTGACAAACAGCTGATCAGCTGTTTGTCGGCTCGGTGGCAGCCATGTAAATTTAAATGAAGCGGTGATTATTTAAATCGCCGCTTCATTTTCCTATGTCTAGTAGCCTAATCTACATGCCTCTGGCGACAGAGGCATGTAGTCTAGACGTACCCCAAGAGTTCTAAACGGGAGGAAGAAGGGAAGAGATTAACTACTCCATTCAAGGACCTCTCAGAGGTATAGGAATCCCACCACCACATTCACTGGAGTCTGGAAAATCAGCAATAAAAGGCCCTTCCTTTAAACTGAGGTAGTTTAGCCTCAGTGTACCCAGTTTAAGAATCCCCTGTTTGTGCTAAGTCTTGGGCAGGCAGAGCTAGCCAGGGCAGGCGACAGCAGCTGGCTCAGAGAGGTGAGCACTGTGGAGTGCTGTGAAGATAGTTAATAATACATCCCTAGCTCACAAAGCAGGGGGAGGGGAGAAGGGCAGGAAAGCTCTGGAGCTCAGTTCAGTACAGGCCTTTGAAATACAAAGGGCCAGGAAGCACTAAGGGCTGGAGCTGCCAGGAGTCGTTCTCTCCCCTTCCACCCGCCTTCATTTCAATAGCACAGTTAGAATCCATTTTTCCAACTGCAGTTTCAGTCAACCCCTCCTCTCCCCTGGGTCTGCCCCCTGGCCTGGCCTTTCAGCCTCTCTACTCATGACTTTGTGGCCCATCGCCAAACATGGGTACAAAGCTGAGCCGGCACATCCTCAGTGCCACCCTGAGTTGGGAGCGAGAGAGAAAGAGAGGACATGGCCAAGAGAGACCACCCAGCTGAAATGGAGACAGAGAGCATGGCTCAGAGAGAGATACCCCATGGCACAGACAGAACAACAGCGACTAAGGATGTGGTTCTCAGGTGCAGATGGGCCAGCTCTGGGACCAAGAGCATGCAGTTTGGGCCTCCCCTATTCACAGAGACCAATTCAGCCCTCGGAGCAAAAATGATGCAGAGAGGGACTGAGCAATACTGACATATACTGAGGCACATTGTTCCAGTTATCAGCACTGGGCAGAGAAAGCCAAGGCACATGAACCTGCTACAAAGACACCTGCAACTGCAGCACACAGGTCCTGTCAGCTCACCTACAAAAGACCAAAAATCACCAGCTCCAAGCTCCAAAGGCAAATTAACATGTTACTGTGCAGACATCCACAGAACCCATCTGAGCAATCCGTAACTTGGCCTCACCGTCATGCAGCAGGAAGGGTTCAGCTGGCTACAGGGAGTGCTACAGACCTTTAAAATCCTCAGCTATCTTCAACCCACTGACAAAGCTACTGCTAGATCTTTATGGGTGGGGAGTCTAGAGTACAAAAATTGGTCCACATACTGCACTGAAGGGACATGAACACTGCTAAAATCACCCTGCACTCTTATATGGGCAGCATTTTCCCACCTTTTTCCAGACACTAGATGAAGCTCTAAGAAGAAAAGTATGTTGGCTACTGACAAGAGTTCATCAACTACACAAGCAGGTAGGTTGCTCTAGATCGTAAGAACGGCTATACTGGGTCAAAGGTCCATCTAGCCCAGTGTCCTGTCTGCCAACAATGGCCAATGCCAGATGCCCCAGAGGGAGTGAACACAACAAGCAATCATTGCGTGATCCCTCTCCTGTCATCCATTTCCAGACAAACAGAGGTTAAGGACACCATTCCTACCCATCCTGGCTAATAGCCATTGATGGACCCAACCTCCGTGAATTGATCTAGCTTTTTTTGAATCCTGTTAAAGTCCTAGTCTTCACAACATCCTCTGGCAAGGAGTTCCACAGGTTGACCATCCACTGTGCGAAGAAAAACTTCCTTTTTGTTTGTTTTAAACTTGCTACCTATTAATTTCATTTGGTGACCCCTAGTTCTTGTGTTATGGGAACAAGTAAATAACTTTTCCTTATTCACTCTTTCCACACCAGTCATGATTTTATAGACCTCTATCATATCCCCCTTTAGTCTCCTCTTTTCTAAACTGAAAAGTCCAGGACTTTTTAAATCTCTCTTCATATGGGACTCATTCCAAACCCCTCATCATTTTTGTTGCCCTTCTCTGAACCTTTTCCAGTGCCAATATATCTTTTTTGAGATGAGATGACCACATCTGAATGCAGCATTCAAGATGTGGGAGTACCATGGGTTTATTCTCTATCCCTTTTTTAATGATTCTTAACATTATGTTTGCTTTTTTGACTGCCAGTGCGCATTGAGTGGATGTTTTCAAAGAACTACCCACAGTGACTCCAAGATCATATTGTATGTATAGTTAGATCCCTTCACACCAGAGATCTCCTATCATCCTAAAAGGCAATGCATAAAACAGAGCTGCACTCTCGCCCAAATATTGAAACAGTGAACCCAAAACAAAAATGGAAACCAGGACACATTGCACAAGAAACCCAAGGATGGGCAATTTTGAAACCCACCGTGACAGGAGAAACAGACCCTGACCAGCACTATTTATTCCACTGCGTGAGATCCAAAGGAAGAGAAAGAGACTTTTCCAAGCAATTAGCAAAAGCGAGACTCCTTGCAGAAAAGCCAAAAAGAAAAATGGCATAACTCTGTGAGAAAGGAAAAAAAAAGAGTGGAAATGTCTTAATTCTACCTGGCCCCCAGGCAGCAAAACCACACTAGACCATAATAAAAAGTGAGCACCTGGTATAAAACCCAGTCACTCTTTTAAAACCCCAACCAAAGCAAAGAGACTGAAGTGCATTAACTTGGCCAACACTGGTATACTTTGCCATGCCAATAAAGTTGCTGAGAGTAAACACAGATCAGAGAGTGAACACAGCCCAGGGAGGTGTAGCGGGGAGGAGAGGAAGAAAGGTTAGGAGAGAGTTATGGATGGAAGGGTGAACAGAGCTCAGAGAGAAGTGAAAAGGAGGGAAGGAGAACTGATCTAACTTCAAGTGAGGGAGGAGTAGCAGAGGGCGTCACAGATGACAGCAGCAGGGGGAGGGATGAAGGCCAGTGAGGAAGAGTGCAGAGAAGACAGCACAGTTCAGAGACGTACAGAGAGAGGAAACAGGATTCCCCAAAACGTTAAAAATAACACAGATGCCTGAGAACCCAGTTCCCTTTCCCCAGGACATATCATTCTGTTTACAACACTCTTTCCAAATAAACCACCCTGGCACTTCCTCCTCCCAGACCAGCCTCCCTGAGAATCAGCCTGGGAGCCGCTTTCTCTCACCACCAGATCTGCTTAGTTTTCTGCTTTTTATTGCTTAGATTTGGTACAAATCTAGCCCGCAGAGGGGAGGAAGAACGAGCCTGCCACCCCCAGAAGGAAAGTCGGAGTC
Source organism: Pelodiscus sinensis (assembly GCF_049634645.1). NCBI lineage: Eukaryota > Metazoa > Chordata > Testudines > Trionychidae > Pelodiscus > Pelodiscus sinensis. Next base: position 125,601,224 of record NC_134714.1, on the reverse strand, counting down.
GGAGAGAGTCCTGCTCCTGCCACCCCACTGCCCCAGACGCACACAGTCCTGGTGGCCCAGTTCATACCAGCTTTAGCTTCTGTGCCCATTTAAGGGAATGGAAAGTCCAGGCAGCCTGCAAAGCAGCGCACGGGGCTCCTTTTCCCACCATACAAAGAGTGGAGTCAAAAACCCTTTCCAGGCCAGAGAGTGAGCTCTGTGCACAAACAAGGCTTTCCTAGCAGCTTCTTTTCAAAGCTGACAGCTGGAAGAAGCTGCTTGGGGATGTTTCTCTCTGAGTCTAATTCCAGTAGCAGAATAGGAATCTCTAGGATGCAAAAAGCTTTTCTGTTCATACTAGAACCCAGTAGCCCTCCAGGGCATGAAGTCCAAGGGGGATAAGCCCCTTCACACCAAACCAAACAAAACAGCATGGCTTTTTCCTATCTTGCATCTGAGTCTCGTGGCAATGGGCCGGATGGTTAGGAGCAGAGATCACTCGTAGATACCTAACCAAGCAGCTAGAGATTGTCACATTAAAGTCCCTTCAATCCCAGGCTTCTGCCGCAGGCTGGCTGTTCTTAGAAGGCCAACTCTTTTCAATGCCCTTCTCAACCAGGGACCATCCTCCCACCGAGCTGGTCCAATCCGATTATCCTACACAACAGCGTGGTAATTTCCCCTGCCAACCCCTGTGTCCTGTGGCTTGGCAGGATGCCTCAGGGGTGCAGGGATTGCCCAACACTTCTGCATATAGATGCTGATCCCCTTCGCTGTCTGTGGCCTCAGCAAGGAGACGGCGACCGCTTTGACTCATGCTTTTCCTGTCTCTTGCAAGAAGATAGTGACTCCCTGGACTGGTAGTTGCCCATGGCCTTAGCTGGGAGACTGTGGCCTCCATAGCCAGAGATGGTCCATGCAAACTCTCACTCCATGCAGTGCAGAAGTGGATCCACCAGTCCACGAATGTCCACCAGATTTTCTGAGCAGCAACCATGTTGTTGTAATGCCCATGCTCATGTCTCTTCTGGGGAGCATTCCAGGGCAGAGAAACTGCCCTCCGCATCCTCTAGCAGAGAGGAGTCATTCCTTAGGGTGCCCTGCATGGCTTCTGAGCCATTCTCCTGCTCATCCTGTTCCCGGATGTTCTGGAGACGTTCCTCCCTGGCCTCCATCAGCTCCTGAGCCCCATCACCAACCAGGGTGACAGTGTCAGCTACACTGGGGAGTGCTTTAACTGGATTATGGTCATAGGAGAAGAGCCGTAACCCTTTCAGGTGGGCTAGGTCTGGGAAGTCGATGATCTTGTTGCGGTCAAGGTCGAGGATATGGAGCTGGGACATGCGGAGCAGGGGCTGTGGAAACTCCTCAAAGCGATTCCCATACAGCCAGAGGCCCCGCAGGCCAGCCATACGTGGCAAGCTGCCCGGCAGTGCCCGGAGTCGGTTGTCACCCATCTGCAAGGACTGTAATGCAGGCATCTGGAGCAAGGCCCGCGGGAAGTGGTACAGGTAGTTGTTCTCGATCCACAAGCAGCGCAGAGTCTGGAGCTGGGCAAATTCCGCAGGGAGGCCAAAGAGACGGTTGCTGCCCAGGTAGAGGCGGGTGAGACGAGGCAGGCGGCATAGCGCCTCGGGCACCTCCTCCAGCTTGTTGAAGTCCAGCGCCAGGATGCGCAGCTCCCGCAGCCCCTCGATCTCCTCGGGCAGCTCCCGCAAGCCCGTGCCGCTGATGTAGAGCTTCTGCAAGCTGCCCAGGGCGCACACTGGGCCTGGCAGTCGCTTCAGGTGCCGCCCGGTCAGTTCCAGCGTCTGGTCCCCGCAGCTCAGCTGCTCCTGCGCACCCGAGGGCAGCTGCTCCTCCTTGCCCGAGGACCCTGCGCTGCCCATTCTCATCGCCGAGGGCTGCCGGGAGAGCCGGAGCCACCGCCTCCAGCGGGGTGGCCCACCGGGGGCATGACAACCAGCTAGGCTGGCGGCCCCCCCACTGGCCTCCTGGGACTAAGATCCGTGTCCCCCCGGGCTCCCTCCCCTTTCAGGGCTGGGACCCCCCTGCCTCCTGGGGCTGGGACTGGAGCCCCCCCGCCAGGGCTGGGACTGAGCGCCCGGCTCCGGGGCTGGGACCAGCCCCCCCAGCAGCCCCCCGGGACCGCCCTGCCGGGGCGAGACCCCTGCCCCTCCCCGGGAGCGGCCCTGGCGCTGCGCGGCCCCCGGCGCCTCCCGGCCTCTCGCTCCGGGGCTCCCGGCTCGGTCTGAGCTCGGCTCCCACACACCCGGCGCCTAGCGACTCGTCGCCATGGCAACCCCCACGCGGGACCGCCCGCCTATGGCGGAGCCGCTCGGGCCGGCGGGGGCGGGCTGCGCCCAGGCCCCGCCCCGCGGACACGCCCACTCCCCAGGCCGCCGCTGCGGACCTGGCCGGGCAGGGGCCCGGGCCGGCTGCACGTGGCACGGAGCGGGCGGGCAGGGCTCCCGGCTCCTCGCCTTGCACAGCCCCACCCAGCGGCCACTGGGAGCGCCCCGGCTCCCAATACACCACCGCGCGCGCACGAGCCTCGTCCGCACAGCTCGCACTCCCAGCTACAGCCACCGCACACAGCCCCCTCCTGCAGCTACAGCCACCGCAACAACCCTCATCCGCAGCTACAGCCACCGCAACAACCCTCATCCGCAGCTACAGCCACTGCAACAACCCTCATCCGCAGCTACAGCCACCGCAACAACCCTCATCCGCAGCTACAGCCACCGCAACAACCCTCATCCGCAGCTACAGCCACCGCAACAACCCTCATCCGCACCTACAGCCACCGCAACAACCCTCATCCGCACCTACAGCCACCGCAACAACCCTCATCCGCAGCTACAGCCACCGCACACAGCCCCCTACTGCAGCTACAGCCACCACAACAACCCTCATCCGCACCTACAGCCACCGCAACAACCCTCATCCGCACCTACAGCCACCGCAACAACCCTCATCCGCAGCTACAGCCACCGCACACAGCCCCCTACTGCAGCTACAGCCACCGCAACAACCCTCATCCGCAGCTACAGCCACCGCATGCAGCCCCCTATCTGCAGCTACAGCCACCGCACACAACCCCCTACTGCAGCTACAGCCACCGCAACAACCCTCATCTGCAGCTACAGCGACCGCAACAACCCTCATCCACAGCTACAGCCACCGCACACAGCCCCCTACTGCAGCTACAGCCACCGCAACAACCCTCATCCGCAGCTACAGCCACCGCACACAGCCCCCTACTGCAGCTACAGCCACCGCAACAACCCTCATCCGCAGCTTCAGCCACCGCATGCAGCCCCCTATCTGCAGCTACAGCCACCGCACACAACCCCCTACTGCAGCTACAGCCACCGCAACAACCCTCATCTGCAGCTACAGCGACCGCAACAACCCTCATCCACAGCTACAGCCACCGCACACAGCCCCCTACTGCAGCTACAGCCACCGCAACAACCCTCATCTGCAGCTACAGCCACCGCAACAACCCTCATCCGCAGCTACAGCCACCACACACAGCCCCCTACTGCAGCTACAGCCACCGCAACAACCCTCATCAGCAGCTACAGCCACCGCAACAACCCTCATCCGCAGCTACAGCCACCGCACGCAGCCCCCTATCTGCAGCTACAGCCACCGCAACAACCCTCATCCGCAGCTACAGCCACCGCACACAGCCCCCTACTGCAGCTACAGCCACCGCAACAACCCTCATCCGCAGCTACAGCCACCGCAACAACCCTCATCCGCAGCTACAGCCACCGCACGCAGCCCCCTATCTGCAGCTACAGCCACCGCAACAACCCTCATCCGCAGCTACAGCCACCGCATGCAGCCCCCTATCTGCAGCTACAGCCACCGCAACAACCCTCATCCGCAGCTACAGCCACCGCAACAACCCTCATCCGCAGCTACAGCCACCACACACAGCCCCCTATCTGCAGCTACAGCCACCGCAACAACCCTCATCCGCAGCTACAGCCACCGCATGAAGCCCCCTATCTGCAGCTACAGCCACCGCAACAACCCTCATCCACAGCTACAGCCACCGCACACAGCCCCCTATCTGCAGCTACAGCCACCGCAACAACCCTCATCCACAGCTACAGCCACCGCAACAACCCTCATCCACACCAGATTGTGATGTAACATCAAGCATGTCTGGTATTTTTGTTGGAGCCATCTGGCAATCTGTCCGTACATTTCCCTTTCCAGCTACACTGAGACTCGCCTTCCCTCCCACAACTACCACACAATCCCCACTCCAGCTACAATGACACTTCCACCTAATCCACCCCCCATGCTCACATCCAACCAGCAACCACCAGCCAGCTTTCCTGGGCACGTACAAAATCATTCTTCCTCACAAACACAACAAAGGTCCTCCCTCCAAGCCCCCAACCATACACTCAACCAGCCTGGCATGGAGGCAGAGCCTCCCAACCAGCTCACATGGGTTGGATGCAGCTGGTGCTTAGGCAAGGTTCTCCCAAACAGCTTTTCTGGGTTGGATTGAGCTGGTTCCCTGGACGTTCCTTTGATCAGGAGAGGCACTCCTTTATCAGTTGATCCTATGGCACTTTGGCACCAGGATACCAACTCAGGGGTGGAACTGTCTTCTATAGCTCAGGGGAGAGTGAACTTTTTAGTGTGAAGGCCACATCTGAGTAGGCAAAATGGTCCAGCCATCAATGCTCACTGGCTTGACCCCACCTTCCCTCCCCCAGTGGCAGATTTGCCAGATTAGCCACTGGACCCAGGGGCTCTAATCAGTAGAGGAGCCCTGGAAAAATGGACATCTCCATGCCAGATGTTCCAGATGCTCTCTAGCCTCCAGCACTGCTTCTGGAGTAGCAGGTGGAATGGGGCAAGCCTTCGACTGCACTCCCCAGTGGAAGCCTGAGAGCTAGATGAATAAAATCCGATTGGGCCAGATGTGGCCTATAGGCTGTAGTTTTCCCACGCCTGTCATAGCTGTATCTTGTACCACAATGAGCACATGGCTGGTGATCAAATAAATAGTAAACCCTGTTTGTCCCCCTCCCCGTAGGAACTTTTTGATCCCAAAAATGGACCAGGCCTGTGCCTCAGCTCTTTGGGGAGGGAGGTGTATTTTTGTTGGTTACTCATAAGCCTGGTAGGTTTGTTGTGAGCTCCTGTGAGAAGCTGGAATAGGAATTGTGCTGACAAGAGTGCATTGATCTCCCAGCGGAGTGAAGCCCATTAGCCCAGAGGTTACCAGAGGTCACAGCAGCTGCTGTTACTTTCCCCCCTCCCGCCTCATTTCATCTCCATTCATTTTCAACCAAATCACATTGAAAACAAAATTCTCCCATTTGTGGTGAGAATCCTGCATCTTTTCAATAGCCTCTTCTGTTCACTTAATGTAGCCCATGAGAGAGCCACATGCTGTGTACACGAGCTCCTGTGTCCTCCAACAAGATCGTGAGGCACGTTCATACACACAGCTACTTGCTGTATGTGCTTAAGTGTGCAGATCTGTACACCACCTAAACACCCCATGTCCCTGGGCATATGCACACACAAATACACACAGGTGTACCGTACTTGTGCACAAATATGCTTACATAAAAACACACATGCACATGAAAATTACATGCAAACACAAAATGCACTGAATTTGCATCTATGAAGTATATGCCATATACAAATATGGAAATCACTTCCATGCCCAAACATATCTGCATTCACACACTCACCTGTGTCCTTAAATACCCAGAGTAAACATGCCTGCATAGACAGCATTTGTGCACAAATATGCACATGTAAAGAATGCACATACACATGCCAGCACAAACACACTGAATTTCTGAATAATCATAAGATATGCCATGCATAGATACATAATTCACCTACATGCCCAATCATACATACATAGAGAAAACTCATGCGTGTTCACTTGTGGCCATATGGGTCTAAATACTCTCAGCAAAAATATGCAAATGTGCATGCACTTCTGTTCTAGGTAGGTTCCTAGGCCAGGCCACCACTGTGGTATCCAGAGGCTTACACATGCCAGATAGCTGTGCACACGCAAACAAGCATGTATGTGCCTGTTAAGGGACAGTCTTAACTGCAGCCTCGCCCAGACTGGTTTCTTTCAGAGACTCAGTTGTGCTTATCCCTTGTGAGCCACAGGGCTCAGAGTGCCCTGCACTGACCCTTGTGTCCACTCCATTCTGAACATGCCTCAAAGGGCTGTGTCAATACCTGTTTCTAGAACTGGTGGCTCTGCTGGAGAGGATGGGCCAGATGCTTGGCTGGGGCCCATAGTTCATGGATTTATGCTAACGTGCAGCTGAGCGTCTGGTCCTTCCCTCAGCGCATTCCTTTCCGTCCTCAATTCTCTTCTGCCCCAGGTACCTATTCTTCTTACACTAATGTCCCCAACCACTGTCCTCTGCTTGCCTCGCTCATATCAAGTGTCTTTTAAATTATCAAGTCTCGTCTCCTTTTCTGTACCTAGGTTCTGCTCATGGAAACTCTTGCATCTCCTCATCTTTTGACCATCCTAAATCTCCTCTCCTCCAGAAGTTACCTTTTCTCCTCCTCAGCACAGTTCAGCTACTTTGGTTCAGAACGAGAGCCTCTTGTCTGTTCTCCTCCCCTTTTCCTCTCCTTCTCCCTGTGGGTGGCATTGGGCTCCCAATCTTTTACAGGAGAAGACAGCCACCCCCTCTAGATCTGCTCCCACCACTCCCACCAGCCCCTGCCTCATTCTCAGGATAGAGAAATAGCTTAACCCCCACCCCCGCCGGTGGGCTCTGACGTACCACATGGAGACCCCGCTGTCACAGATGAGCATCCTGGGTGGAACCAACACCACAGATCCCAATTCCTACCTCTCCTTTTTGCACATTTTATCTCACCAAGACAAAAGAAGAATTGGGCTGAAGTTACTGATCAGCAGCTGTGTGTCTCTTATTGCCGCTTACACTTCAGTTCCGCATTCTGTACCCAGCCATTCCCATAAGGGAACCCTGCCTCAGTTCCCTCTTCAACCCAGCCGTGTTATCCAGAAGACCTTCCCTGGGAAGCATTAGACTCATACAGCCCTCCAGTGGCAGAGATCCAAATGACAGTCTCCCATAGAGTGCATGTGGGTTATCTTGCACAGGCAAAATTCCCATGGATGTCAACAGGAGTTTGCCAGACTAAAGATGGAGCCTGTACTAAGGATCTCAGCTGATGCAGGGGGGAGGGGAGTGGTACTCAAGTACAGAGAGAGTGCACACAGGTCATCGATTTGTTCCTGTGCTGCAGCTACAGACGGGGCAAGCGAGGGCCATGGGTTCTGGTTATGGGGGTGCAGACGCCAAGTCCCATCACATCTCATTGCACCACACCTCAGTGCTAACAGTGGGACGAGCACACAAGCAGAACATCTTAGATGAGCTATAACGGCCTGTGGTCCATTTCCCACCCCTGTCACTAGCAGGAACACACCGGAGAGATGAGAATTCAGGCTGGGAGGAGCTGTTTTCAGTTTGATAGGCAAATGTAAGATCCGCTCTGCAGGCACTCAACACGCTTTCACAGCCCTGGGTCAGACAGCCCCGTGCCCCTTTTACTCCCCTCAAGCCCCCTGTACTGCCCCAGGCTACATCTGGTCAGCCCCTGCCTCTCCTTGTTCCCCTGGGTCAGCCCAACATTCTGCACCACTCTCACTAATGGAGCAGCACCCAGAACAAACACCCACAGCCTGTGTGCTCAGGCGGAGGAAAGGGGTATCTCTGCCTAGGTTTTACCCTGTCACACAGACTGACTGGGGAGCAAGAACTGCTGCTATCCAGGAAATGCCCAGGAGCAGCTGGTGTTACTCACAGCGTGCAGTCACGAAACAACCTGTAACAAAACTAGGGGCCCCAGAATCTCAGAACTGTGTTATTTTTGAGTGCCCAACCTGGGTCCCCAAGGGGCTGATCTCCACAGGCTCAGAGATCATTATTCATGGTACAGCAGCATCTAGAGGTACTGACCAAGATCAGGTTCCAGCATACTAGGTGCTGCACAGACGCACTGTGAAAGATGGCCCCTGCCCTGAAGAACGCCCAGTCTACATGGACAAAAGAAGGATCATGATCTCCACTGGCACATGGGGAAATGAGGCCCATAGATGTGCAGTGACTGGTCCAAGGTCTCATATGTCAGAGGCAGAGCCAGGAACTGAACCCAGATCTTAGAACCATAGAACACTAGAACTGGAAGGGACCTCAAGAGGTCGTCAAGTCCAGTCCCCTGCCCTCGCGGCAGGACCAAGCACCATCTAGCTCATCCCTGACAGATGTCCATCCAACCTGCTCTTAAATATCTCCAGAGATGGAGATTCCACAACCTCCCTAAGCAATTTATTCCAGTGTTTAACCACCCTGAAGGCAGGATGTTTTTCCTAATGTCCAACCTAAACCTCCCTTGCTGCAATTTAAACCCATTGCTTCTTGTCCTGTCATCAGAGGCCAAGGAGAATGATTTCCCTCCCCCACCCCCCACTTGTAACACTCTTTTAGGTACTTGACTGCTCCAGCTCTGAGCCCAGTCTTCCGTTGCTTTCCTAGGGGATGCCAAGCTGCTCTGTAACTCAGACCCTGTTCATCTCAGGCTGTGAACCGTTTTCATTTTCAACACAGCAAAAGAAGCCAAAGAAAGAGAAAGAGCAGCCTCGCCAGCTAGCACCCCTCTGCAGGATTCATTACCCAAACCCACATGCAGGCTAGAACAAGGGTGAATCCTCTTCTCCTGGCCTGCTTGGGTGAGTCTCTGCTTTACCTGTGTGGGGCGGGAATTAACCCTGTCCTTCCTGGTAGCACACGTACACCATACAGGGCTGTCACGTACAAACACTGAATCACACGCAGGCAAGTATGGGGGCGGGTCAGAAATACACATGTCCAGGGGTGCACATCTGCAGCTCACACACCCCTCCTGAGCCTGTGCTGTGGGAGGCACTGCTCTGATCCAACCACACTGCAGTGGACAGTTGTCTGTTGACCTCAGTGGGACCTGGAGCAGGCCCCTTACCCCAGGCAACGGCTGTGTTTGACAGCTGTTCAGCATCCTCCCTACACCCTCTGAACAGTGTACCTTGGTTCTGTCCTTGACAGTTCTCCCCTTATCCACACTCACTCCGTGGCTGTCCCCCCAGGCTAGTTATTTTGGTCCTAACTCCTCCTCAGTCCTTTATATATCCGTTGTCATGAGTAACGCTGGCTCTGAATGAGTCTCACTCCAGATGGTTGTAAAGGTAACAGGGATTTTTTTTTCAGAGCTATGTACAGCCCTATCTGTCTTCGGCGATGAAATCAACAACCAGCATACGTTTCAGCTCCACACCCATATGCTCTCTTCATGCTAGGGAGCTGCTGGTGCTCTGAACAGCCGTGAAACGGGCAGGCCGTTACCTAACGTGTCGTCATTCACTGGGAGCACCTGCTGCGTGCAGGCGAACACACAAACATGCGAGGGATTCACGCAGGCACGCACATGCCGAGTGAGACCCAGAACCGCTGCTCACTCACACGCTAATGCAAGCAGCGCAGGGAGCTCCATCATGGGAGCGAGCAGCTGGTCCCGCTGGAGAAATAAAACCCCACGGCTAGATATTCAACAGGAAGGAGAAGCCCAGCAGGCAGTAAGGCAAAGACAGGGATCCAGAGCTATTAGGACAGCACATTAGACACAAATGGACAGCAAAATCAGTGCAGGTTTTGGGTGGGTCATTACACTTGTCTGTCTGTGCCTCCATTTCTCCACCTGTAAAATGGGGTAGTGTGTCTGACTTCCTGTTATGGTCCTTGTAATGTTCATGCACATTGGAGAACATCATCCCAACTCTAGGTATAAAATTATGGGACTAATTTAGCTACAACTACTCAAGAGAGATATCTTGGCGTCATTGTGGATAGTTCTCTGAAAATAGCCTCTTAATGAGCAGTGGCAGTCAAAAAAGCAAACAGAAAGTTAGGAGTCATTTAAAAGGGGATTGAGACTAAGACAGTGAATAATGTATTGCTTCTATATCAAGGGCGGGGAACCTGATGCAGCCCTCTGCTTCCCTGGATTCAGCCCTCGAGGCTCAGGGCTCCCCCCCAGTACTGGGGAGCCTGCACTGGTGCTCCAGTTCCCCCTCCCCCCATTCTCCATAGAGCTGGAGCAAACAAAATCTACTAGCCGGGCTGCCCCTGGGCTCTGGTGTGCAAGGGAAATAAATATAATTTATGCTATCATGCGCCGAAAGTGTCCGTCTGCTATGTACGTTGGACAGCCGTCTCAGACACTTCACCAAAGCATCAATGCCCACAAAACAGATATTAGACAGGATCACAAAGAAAAAACAGTTTCTTGCCATTTCAACCAGAAAGGACATTGTCTCAATGACTTGATTACCTGCATCCTGCTTCAAAGACCTTTTCAGGCCACACTTCAAAGAGAATCCTCTAAACTGTCATTCATGCTTAAATTCGACACTTTACACTTAGGTTTAAACAAAGACATTAATTATCTTACCCATTACAAAGATAGCTTCCCCAATTATCACCTCTAATATCATTAGCTCACAGACATTTACCTCCCCCCCATCCCCCTTCTGTTCTGAAATTTGATTTGTCCTTTTCATATGTGTTCACTTCATTTTTTTTAATTGGATCCTTTGGTATATATGGTTGTGACAATTTTCTTCCACTATTTGATCTGAGGAAGTGGGTCTGGCCCACGAAAGCTCATCACCTAATAAACCATCTTGTTAGTCTTTAAAGTGCTACATAGTACTGTTTTTTGTTCTTTCTCCTTCTCAGGCAGGGTCCATGTCAGTGAGGGCTTGGGTGTGTTGGGGTTTTTTTTGTTTGTTTTTTTTTGCTTCTCACTTGTGTGCAGCCCCTGACTGATTCTTCTGTGGGTCAGGAGACCCTAAAAAGGTTCCCTGCCCCTGTTCTATATAAATCCATAGTATGACCACAGCTTGAATACTGCATGCAGATGTGGTCACCTTATCTCAAAAAAGATATCTTGGCATTGGAAAAGGTTCAGAAAAGGGCAACCAAAATGATTAAGGGTTTGGAACAGCTGCCATATGGTGAGAGATTAATAAGATTGGGACTTTTCATCTTGGAAAAGAGGAGGCTAAGGGAAAATATGACAGAAATCTATAAAATCATGACCGGTGTAGAGAAAAATAAGGAAAAGTCATTTACTTGGTCCCATATCACAAGAACTAGAGGTCACCAAATGAAATTAATAGCAGCTTTAAAACAAACAAAAGGAAGTATTTCTTCACACAATGCACAACCTGTGGAACTCCTTGCCAGAGGACGTTGTGAAGGACAGGTCAGTAACAGAGTTCAAAAAAGAGCTAGATACATTCACAGAAGCTAGATCCAGCACTGGCTATTAAATAGGATGTGCAGGTATGGTGTCCTTAGCCTCTGTCAGAGGTTGGGAAAAGGTGAGAGGGGTGGAATACTTGATGATTCTGTTTTGTTCACTCCCTCTGGGGTACTTGGCATTAGCCACTGTTGGAAGATAGGCCACTGAGCTAGATAGACCCTTGATCTGACACAGTGTGGCTGCTCTGATGTGCTCAAAAGCACAGGGAAGTCTGTTCAGGGTCCCACGTCACCAGAGGCTGAAGGGAGGTCAGACAGGCCTAACAAAAAGAACCAGCTGGGCTGTAGGGACTAGTTTCTGAGGAGAGACTGAAGAAGTGCACTCTGTCCTGCCTCGTTAAGCCAGGGCAGTAGTGGAAGATGCGACAGCTTCACTAATGTCAAGTTGATGGAGGAGGGAAGGATTCCTGGGGGGGGGGGGGGAATGGGAAAGTTCTGTGGATGAGAGCAAGGGAGGGGGAAGTAGAAGTCATGGGAGGAGGGGAAAATGTAGGCTGCCAACCAGGAAAATGTTCCCAGCAGTGAGATCCATCAGACCATGGGAGGTTGGCCACTTGGGACATGGGAACCAGCCTCAATTCTTGCAAGGGGAGAATCCAGCCCAGGTATGTGCAGGAGGGGCCAATAGGACTGACCCATCTCTAAATACTCCCGCCCACACTACAAACATGAGGCAGGCTGTGATGCTCTCTCTTTTGAACCCCTTTCCCCCCACACACTTGCAGGTTCCTTTAGTATCATGGGCTGCCTGTGTGAATCCAAGGCTCTGCATGAACTGTTGCCTGAGGAGCTCTGGGATGTAGCAGGATCGCTGAGCAAAGCTACACCCCCCAGCCAGCTTCCCCTCTGCAGTGTATGTGGAGGGCAGGGGATCAGGTGTTGGAAGGCTCAGGTGTACTGGAAAACTGGCCTGCAGCCAGGTAATGTTACCTGCAACATGAAGCCAGCTGATTGCATGCACAGCATTGCAAGGTCTGAAGGCCCCATCCCAGCTCATGAAACATGCACTAGGAAAGGAAACGATCCTCCAGACAGGAGCCTGAACACCGCAAAGAGGGAGCTATCATGTTTAGAGATGGAACCTGAGAGCCAGGGCAGGCGCAGAATGGGTGTGTGTTACAGCTCCTGGGGCCAAAGGGACAATACGACACCAGACGGGGGAAAGGCTGACGTCTTGCATCACCCCATGCCAGGAGATCTCACTGCGATGTGTGCATCACACCCAGCTGGGAGCCTGGAAACACTGCTCTGCACAGTTGATTATGGGGCATGGGAAAAGCTCCTATTAGCTGGACATCACTCCATGCCAGGGGCAAGTGAAGTGCCGGTGAATTTGGGACAGGCTGAGGATCAGCTCTTTGGGATGGGCAGGGGGGCCATTGCTCTGGACCAGGAGGAAACGTGGTGGTGTTACAAGCTGCATATGAACATGTACCAGCTGGCAAATGAAGAGACAGTTCCAGCCCATCACTCTGCTATCACCCCTTCCCCAGGAGGGTACCCCCCGCAGTGCAGCGTGGCCAAGTGCTGCTCCTTTCTGGGCCCAAGCGAAGGCTTGCCACTTGGTTCCTAATGCCTGTACACGAGCGAGGTGGCATTACTGCTGTGCTGGCCCCCTTGAGTCAGGCAGGGCCCCCAGCACAGCTGCCCCCACCCCCCAAGCTGCGTTCAGATTGAGCTGCGACAGAGGAACAGGCAGGCAGAGGGGATCCCGCCAGGCAAACCCAGAGTGACTCAGCTGGAGTCCGAGAAGGGCCTGGGAGTTAGGTTGGGAGAGCAGACACTGTGTGATGTCAACGTCTCCGAGCCGGCAGGGGGGTGGCGTGGGAAGATTTGTGTGACCAAGCCTTTCTGGTTGAGGTGTGTACCTCTGCAAGGCTGGTCCGGCCCCCGTCTGCAGAGCTCAGCAGCCTCCACCGGCTCTGAGGCGGCCTTAGCAACAGGGCTCCGTTTGAAGAACACGTCACTGGCTCCTCTGCTGCTGACCCTGGGCCTTGTGGCATTGACGCTGATGGTGAAATGGCTAAATGCAGACAGCCCCGCCGCCGGTGAAAGCTCCAAGTTCTCCAAAGCCCTGCAAGAACAGCCCGAGGCCCCGTGGCAAGAGCCTGGAACCTGCAGGAACGCTGTTGCCCAAGGGCCCTGCGGGGACCCTGTGGTGGTGGCTGCAGCACCTCAGGGCCCAGCTTTCCTTCCTGGGTCAAAAGGCCTGATCCTGTATGGCGCCCAGCACCCTCCTCTCCCGCTGCAGGCTCTGGTCAGCACTGTGGGGGATGTGGCCCGAAGGCCAGGAGAATGGAACTGCAGGGCTCAGGCCTCCCCTGGCAGCCAGAGCAGGCCGGGGCTGATGTGCACCGGAGGGGCTGGCAGAATGGAGCACAGGGACCACTGCTCTCTGTGCTGGAGAAGGGCTTGGGTTTCCATTTGTGCCCGGAGGCGTCTGCTGATTCCTCAGGTGCAAAGACCCCCTGGGAGCACCCCTGTGTGGGATGAGAGCTGGGGTCTGCTCCCAGAGAAGGCCTCACCTGTGAGAACAGCAGGTGACAAAGAGGGAAGGGGGCGCTGGGTCCATGGAGAAAAGGAAAAGGGGAGGGCTATGGGGACCATGGCAAAGAGGAGGAGAGGTTTATGGGATGTAGATGGGGCCGGGAACTGGGGGGAGGCTGGCAGCTAGGCCAATAAAGACCAATGAGCCTTCTCTGAGTGATGATTTTTCTTTATGTCCTTGGAAAAATAAAACCCTTTGGGAGATGCGGAAGCTCCTGCCTTGCCGCAGGAGAGCAGCCCCAGAGCCCCTGCCTCGCCTCAGGAGACCAGCCCCTCCAGATGGAAGGACAGGGCTGCAGGAAAGCAAAAAAGAGGCAAAGCAGTTATTGAAGCGTGGCAGGAAATGGGGGTCGCGCGTGCGCACACACACACACGGAAAGAACAGGGATGAGAACAGGCAGCCTAGCCCCCAAGCTGTCCTGTTCCCCACTCTTCCTAAGGCTCTGGGACTCCCCTCGCACCATTCCCTGAAGGGAAATGAAATGCCATGAGCTGTGGCCTGGAGGAAGCCCTCCCTGGGGAGCAGAAAGCCTGATCCAGGCTCAGCAGATCTTGACACCTGGCCTCATTGGCTCCAGAACCAGCGCTGAGCACTCACTGCCTGGCCAGGTCTCTGGCGGGTGTGTCCGGTCCCAGCCCCGCCGCCCTGGGAGGTGCCAGTGAGCCCACGCAGAGCCCTTACCTACTCGGGTACAGCGGTCTGGTAGAGAGCAGAGAAGCAGTTGCTGTGAGGCGTATCACGGTAGAACGGGTCCACCGCTGTGATCGCCCTGGGAGCAGAGGGGGAGAGCGTCACCGAGGCAAGAGGGGGGCAGGAGGGCATCGGGGGAGGATGGAAGGCAGGGTGAAGGGCAGTGGGAGCCAGCCAGCCACACCTGCCGACATGGGGATGGACCCGTCTCAGGGTCTCCGTGGCATTGGGGTCTCTGCCCAGTTCAGTGATGTGGTTGTTGGTGGCGAAGCCGCCCGGCTGCTGGGGCTGGATTCCCCCACGGATCCATCCTTCGCGGTCCACCCCCTTGAGGGTGTTGTCATAAAACCTGCCAGCGGGGAGGAAACAGAGTCAAAGAGCGCTGCATCCTGCTGGGTCTGAGAGTGCCCAGCCTCCTGCCCGCAGGCCGGAGGGCTCCCTTCCATCCCCCCTCCCCCCCACACACACACGTACCAGGCAGGGCACCTCCGCTCAGGCAGACAGACACACAGGGCATGCACATGAAGGGAGGAGAGACTGCCCCTCAGAGGCACGGGGAAGCTCCCCGGGGCAGAGGGAAGCAGTAAGAGCTCTTCCCAGAGGAAGGGGGAAGGGAAGTGGCCCCGGGAGGCAGAGTGAGCTGGGGGAGGCAGATGTGCCCAGGGACAGGTCCCCCTGGGGCCGGGGGAGGAAGGAGCAAGGGGAGCTCGCCCCAGGCAGGCAGTGGCAGAGTTTCGGACTCACTTGGAGTTGTAGCTGCTGAGGTACTTGCTGGGCATGTCCGGGTCATAGGGGGGTGACACGTACTTCTGATTGTTGAGGCTGAATCCGGAGAGTTCCTGGAGGAGGGACACGGGGCTGAGGAGCCAGGCCCGGGGGGCCCTGTGGGATGCTGAGCAGGGGGCCCAGGCTGGGCTCTCACTCACCTTGTTCCCCACGTACTCCCGGCCCAGCAGGCTGGTCTGAGTCTGCGGCGGCCTCTGGAGCCCCCGGAACTGATCGTGACTCAGGGGTCCTGCCCTCTCGGCCCCGGACTGGAGGCAGGAGGAGACCAGGTGAATGGCCGGCCAGACACAGGCAGGCAGGGAGGAGGCAGAGAGGCCTGCAGGTGGCGAGGAGGCCTCTGGCATTGGGGCAGGACTGGCGGCAGCACGCAGGGTGGGAGGTGGAGTGATGGGGGCAGGCCAGGGGCGCAGGCAGGAGGGAGGCATCGCTCACCATGGCGTGGAGGCTGTTGCCTTTGTCTCGGCTGAACCCCGTCTCTCGCTCGGAGCCCTTCGACAGCACCGGCAGGAACTCGTCGCCCTGACGGGGGTGGGATGGAGTGACCCAGCGTGGGGCAGAGCCTCCCCTGTCCCAAGCGCTTTGTGGCCACCCAGCTCACCCGCCCAGAGGGAGCAGGGCAGAGGGCGCCACAGCCCGGCCTCTGCAGGGTCACAGGGGAAGCCCCCCCAAGCACTGGGACTCGGCCGCCCATGGAGGACTCTGGGAGAAGGCAGCCCAGATGGCTTCCCCGGCATGGTGGCACAGCCCAGGAACGGCCTTAACTCTGCCCTCCCCACTTCATCTCTACTGACATCCCCACCCTGCCTTCCCTGCCCTCCCCCAGTCTGGGTGACGCCTTTCCCACCCGGAAGCCTACCCTTTGCCACCCTCTCTGCCCCTCTCCCCCTGGCCCTTCTTACATGGGGAAGAGTGCTGGGCACGAAGTCCATCTTGGTGATGCTGGTGCCCGGCTGGCTTCGCTGCAAGGGAAATGCTGGGCTGTGAGGCTCCTTCCCCTCTCGGGGAGGGCCCGGGACTCCTCGGACAGGCTGGGCCAGCCCTGCCTACCCCTTGGGACCAGTAAGGAACCAGTGTGTGGAGCTATCCCATGACATGGGGGCCCGAAGTTGATGGGGATGAGGCCAGGCTGTGGGCAATTCCCCCCCCCACACACACACACCCGTTGCTGAGCTGTGTGTGTTGGGAGCAGGACGGTGTTTGGGATGCTGGACTCCAAATGGCTTTGGCATGTGCTCCTGTGAGGCAGAGGAGCCTTCGGCCTCATGCTAGCTGCCACTCAGAGACGGTTCAGAACAAAATGGCTGGGGGGGGTAGGGGAGGGAAGTAGGATGGGGTGGTTGGCCCATTGCACAGGCTTCTGGGTAAATCAGGGCTTGCACAGCTGGTTCATATACAGGTCCACAGGGGGGGCGCTGTGCTCCACTTAGCTCAGCGTGGGGGGTGGGCAGGACCCAGCACTAACTGGCTCTCCTGGAGGAGGTGGCAGGGTCACTATGGGGTTTCGCTGGGTGTCCTCAGTGAACCCCGTCTCCTCCTTCGCTCCAATGGTCTTCCTCTGTAGGAAATCTGTAATGGGAGGGGGATACGCTGTCACCCACATTCACAGAGTGAGTCTGACCCCGCTGTGCCACAACCAACACGGCCAAGCCAGCTACAGTCACCTAACGCAGCACCTCCGGGTGTGAACCTCCGACGCTGGCTGTAAAGCCACCTGCCTCTCCGGCCAGAGCTCATCCAGGCCATGTCTACACTAGCAAATCATTTTAAAATTACTAAATTCAACTTAAGAACTCCCGATTTAACACATTTGAACTTGCGTGTCCTTGCTACGGGGAAAACCTCGAAATTAGTCTGAAGCAGGCTCCGTCCACGTGGACGCGCTACCTCGGACTCACAGCACCAGGATGCACCCTGGGGAGCGGCGGGAGGCCTTCTGGAGGCTAATTAGTTTGAATTAGGGGCACCGGAGTGTGACAGCGCGTCGGGGTTCGCCCCCAATCCTGCACTCCTGTAGCAGCCAGAACAGACTCCGCCAGCCAGTAGAATAGAGGGGGCTTATTGCTTCTCCAGGGTACAATACAGCATAGACGTGATGTGACTACAGGAGTCAGGGCCAGGATGCCTCAGACCCCTTGGGATTAGACCCTCTGCTTAGTCTGTCCCCTTCATGGTTTTCCCCAGCCGAAACCGAACCTTCCCCCGAACACTCGCATCCTTTGTTCAGTCCCTGCCCTCAACAGGTAGGACTGGTTGGGTCTTTGTCTACATGACCTCAGGCAGCCCCCCATGCTAGGCAGTGCTTACAGACACAGGCCAGTAGGGGTCCCTCACGGCCCAAACACAGCAACCAGTGAATGCCTGCCCAAACAGAGCGTACTGCTTGCCCACTACATCCCGTGGCGTGACCACACTAACGTTATTTTGGACTGATATGTTTGGAATTAGCGTTATTCCTCGTGAAAAGCAGGAGAACAGAGTTCGAATTCTGAGGTCCCTTATTCCAGGATAACAGGCTTGGTAGTGTGGATGCACCACTTACAAATTCGAACGGGGGGAGCGGGTGTTATTTCGGACTAAGGGCCAAGAGCTGGCTCCCCAATCACTAGCCACTAAAGGGAGACAGAGACCCCTCCCCATCTGCCTCACACCTCCCTGAGGGATGGTTGAATGAAAATGAGGGGCGCACAGGCGCTGAGAGCTGCAGCAGGGAAATGAGCCAAGCCAACAGGCAGAGATAAGCTGACCTCATGACCGTGACACCAGCCCACGTCGGAGGGAAGAAAAGATCTCGGCGTGGGCCCTGGGTAGCTAAGATCGCAGGGCGGGCCCTGGGCTGTTCGGGAGCAGCAGCGAGGGAGCCTGCTGCAAGTGGTTAGGGGGCTGCATGCAAACCCTGCCTCTGATGTGCCCAGGCTGAGAGCTGACCGCAGCAAGGGGGCTACATGGGAAGTGCGAGCGATTGTAAAGACCAAGAACTCAAACGCCCTGACTGAGGTCGTACAGCCGGCATGGTCTGTGCCAGAGACAGGAACAGGGAGCCCCAGAACTGCTCATACCCAGGGGGCAATTCAGAGTGCTCCCCACATTCCCCCCCCCATCCTGAGTGCCTTGGAATTAAAGAGACAGACACCCCTTTTCATTCCCAGACAGCTCTAGCTAATAGGACAGCATGGTTCACCCAGGACTCCCTTCATGACAGGGGTTCCAATAACACCCCCTCCCGGCTTCCCCAGGGTCAGATAGCTCATGGGTCGGGAGACCCCACCCTTTAGAGCTGGGGGGTTGTGCTCCCAGTCAGGGGACAAGAGGCGGGCTGCAGGGTGTCATCTTGCACAGAGCACTTTCAATCCCACAGACGGTACGGGGGCAGAGTACGGGGGGAGGGGGTTTCCAAAAAGACTGTGGAACCCGTCCCTACCACAGTGACGCAGCCACCTCTGAGCTGGCATGTGTTCACAGCTCACAGCCACACAACAGCGTAGGACAGGCAGGGGAAACAAAAAGCAAAGCCAACTGAAACTGCTGGGGGGGATTTCGGGAGGCAGAAGGTAAGCACCTGAATTGGAATTTGGCCTGAACACTGGGATTAAAGCAAAATCCCAGGGGAACCACAAGCAGTCGGTACTTGAGACAGAGTCCTGCAGCCACACAACGGCCCATGACCCCCCAGCTGGGGCACTGGCTCTGACCCAGTGCGCCTGTCTAAGCCCTGGCTCATCACACAGCTGGGTATGGCCAGGGCCGGCCCACAACATTTTGGCACCTGAGGTGGGGAGCTCAAATGACCACCCCCCCATGTCTCCTTTTCTCCTGCCTGCCTGTTATGTCTCTTGTGCCCTCCTTCCTCCAGCACAGCACTCCACCATCTCTGTGCATCTAGAGCAGAGAGAACACATATGCACCAGCAGCAGACACAATTTTCTACACTCTGGATCCTAGTGACGTTCCCCCACAGTCTGGCACCTGAGGCGGCTGCCTCAGTTCACCTCATGGTAAGGCCAGCCTGGGTATGGCTGGGGATTGGAACATGGCACAAGTACAGGTGTCGCTCCCAGGAGAGAGCCTACCAAGGAGGCCTGGTTGGCTACCCCAGGACATGGCTCCAGAGGGTGTGAGGGGCTGCAGGAAGGACCCTACCTGGCTGGCCGGGAATGTCGAAGCGGAACTTGGAGTTATACTCTGTGGACATGTAGAGAGGACCCTGCAAAGAGCAGGAGAGAGTGAGTGAATCGGGGGGCGGGGAGTGCAGCCTTGCACCTGCCCTGGCAGGAGACCTGTACCCACCTCCCCAGCCTAGTACCTACCCAGCTAGACCCTCATCCACTTCCTCTGCCTGCCCAGCCTTACAACTGACCTGGCAGGAGCCTTCCAGTCTGGTGCAAGGGCATCTCCCCATCACTTTGCCCCTGGGGTGGATCTCCCTGGGCACACCAAGGCTCCCCCTTGCTTTGCTGCGATGCCCAGGACTAGTGATAGTTCCCCACAGCAGTGGTGGGTCAAGACCCGGAAGATCCCTTTCTCCACCACCAGGGCTGCACTCACGTGTCTGGCATTCTCCGCCTCGACAGAGCCTTTCCCCTGCGGCTTGTGCAGGTCGGGGAGGTGTCTGGGCTCCAGCCCCGGGATGGCTTGCGGCCCTTGGTCCCGGGTATCAAAGTGGACTTTCTTCACCTGCAGAGCGAGCCCCTCTGGTGAGTCCCAGGACAGCAAAGTGCAGGCCCCCAAGCAGCCAGGAAGGACTAGGCTGCACAGGGCATTGCTGAGCCTCTGCATCCCCACAGTGCGGGGGGCAGGCGCAGGCAGAGGAATGGTTCGTATGGACCTTTGCTGCAGTAGCCGATGGGGGGTTCATGTCCTGGGGGGTTAAATTGGGGGCGTGGCAAGGAGGTGGGCACAATGCCTGGGCACAAGTCCCTGTACCTGTGTTAAATCAGCCCTCCCAGCTGACTACCTCTGGATGCCCCCAGCTGCAGGACAAGCCCCGGAGGTGCCCACTCTCAGGGAAAGAGGGCAGGGCAGGCTCTATGCCCATTCAGTCCTTGGCCTCTCCGCCAAAGCTGCCAACCCTCCGCTGCATGAGGTCCGGACTGCGACCTCCCTGCAAGGCCCTCATGTTGCCTAGGCCACAAAGCAGTCACTGGGTGACCGTGCCTCTGAGGTCACCTCGTGCCAATGGGGCCCGGCCTGCAACAGAGCCTGCACTCAGGAGTCAGTCCCCAGCCTTCAAAGGCCCTGGGACATCCATTAAAACGGTCACATTATTAACAGCCCCATCAGAACAGAAGCAACGCATGTGACTGCTTACTGTGTGTGTGGCCGGCCCCGTGGCGGTGTCTACACTGCATTGTAAACCTGGGTCTGCAGGGTGGAAACTTGAGCATCCACCTTAAACTTGGGCTTGCAAAAGCTGGGCCAGGGTCTCACAGCAGGGCTAGCTTGTCCGGACTGCACTACACAGCCCTGCTGACTCGGATCTGTGGCTTCAGTGGTGTCCACACTGCAACACGCCCGGGCGTGGCCCCAACCCAAAGTCTGATCTGGGAGTGGATGGAAGGAGGAAGTGGGCTCAAACCTGCCGTTCGTATGCAGTGTGGACATACACAAAGGTGCCAGGCTGCGCTCTGACCCAAAGACCTTATGCTCTAAGACAGGGGTGGTCAATCATTTTTGTAGGGAGACCACTACACAAATTTTAATAGGCGGTCGCAGGCCTGGAAAGGGCGGGGCCTCAGGTGCAAAGGGGCGATTCCCTCTAGGCACCGCACGCTCCTAGTGGGTGATGTGTGTGGGGGGGGAACTTCATGTGCTCCCCTGCCCGTAGGCAAATCAGGACCTGGGGTCGGGGCAGTTCACAAAGTCACTCGCTGTTGAAAACAGCTGGTGGCACATGCCCCTGGAGGAGAGAGGCAGCTGCCAGCTGTTTTGAACAGTGAATGCGCACTCCTGTCGCCCCCAGGTCTCGATTGGTCTGGGGGCAGGACAGTGGCAGGGCAGGCCGCAGGCTAGATCAAGCAGCTTGGCGGGCCAGATTCAGCCCACCGGCTGTATCTTGCCCACCCCTGTGCTAAGACAAGAGACCACAGGCGGATACAACCGAAGCTAATGTTGTAAGTTCCATTTTCCTGGTTGCCCCTAGTCCATAAAGTAAAAGGGTCACGTTGTGTATGGTTATTAAAGGGTTAAAGTCCTCCCTGCCCCCAGCCCTACAGTCTAGCATTGGCTCTGGGATGGAAAGTCCCAGCTACACAACCCTCTGGCTGCAATGTCACCGGGTTACATTCCCAATGGCAAATCAATGGCAGATGGCTCCCTAGCCCATGCCCAGAGCCTGGGGCTCACTGGACACTTACGGCTTTGGTGGTGGGGAAGGAAATGGGCTTGTCTCGCACAAACCCGCTCCCCGGCTGGTAGACGCTCCAGGGCAGGGGGTACTTGCCGTCAGGCAGCTGGAGGGGCCGGAAGTGCTTGGTGGTCACCGTATCGTAGTTATCTTGGAGAAGCTGTCTGGAGCAGGAGGAAGAGAACAAGTGAGGGATAATGGTCAGAGTAGCTAGGTCTTCTGTAGGTCTCACAGCTCTCTGGAAAGGAGGCCAAGATCATCACCACTAGGGAAACTGAGGCATGGGAAGTGACTTGCCCACTGTGGTCGAACGGCAGAGCTGGGAAGAAAACTCCTGAGCCCCAGCCAAGTGCTCTATCTGCTCAACCACATGGCTGCCTTGAGCAGGACTGCCCTTCCCCAAAAGCAATCTCAGTTCTGCACTGACATGCTGTCCGCCCCAAGGGGTGAATGGGGAGCAGTGAGGGAGACCCGCCAAGCTGGAGTACCCTCTAGGGCTGCCCTGTTGGGATCAACACTCCACGATAGAAGGGAGGGTCTATTGCCCATGAGGCAATCCCCACCTTGCACACAGCTCTACCCAGACCCCCTCAACTCCTCAGGATGCACATGGACAGCCTACCCCATGGCTGGATTATCCACTTGATCCAGGCTGTCCTTGTAGGAGACAACAGGCCGGTAATTGGATTTGTACCCAGCTCCGGAGTGGTGGCCGATGCGAGGGTGGAACCTCTCCTGCCCTGCCAAACAGCAGCGGGAGGGCAGGTATCAGCCACGCAGACAATGGGGGGAGACCATGGAGAGAGAGGGACTCTTGCTCAGGGTGGACAAGCCCTTTGTGCATTCAGAGCCTTAGAAAGGACTTGCTCTTCCAGGACAATCCCTAAGAGCCAAACCGTGGGCATCAAGGGTTAATTAAACCCAGGAGATGGAGCTGAGGCAGCAAGTCTGTAGTACTGCACCAGGACAGGACTTATACAGGTTACACAGGCTCTGGCCACCTGAGGGTACTAGAGAGAGCACATAGGCTACTCAGGACTGTGGCTGAGGCCTGGGACCAAGCACTGTGGATTCAGTCCTTAGAGGGGTTAGTGCGGGGGACTGGCCAGAGACACGGGGCCCTGTTAGGGATGCAGCTTTGGGCTTTGTCCCTGGTGGGACAAGGAGACGGGGGCCAGGCTGGCAGTGCCCTGTGGGCAAGTGGTGCAGGGTGGCAGAGAGGCACTGCTGACTGGTTCTCTGGCTCCAGTGAGTTGGTGACACCAGGGGGAGTGATGGCCAGCCCACTGGGATGCAGGGAAGGCCATTCACATGGCCTGTAGGGTGCAGGCTCCAGGCCTGGCATGCACTTTACCCTCCCCACCCCTGATCCTTCACGGCCACATTTGCCACGTTGGCCACACTTCCCACGGGGCTCTTACCATAAGCTGTGCTGTAGCTGGTGGCATAGAACTTCAGAGGGTCCACACTCCCACCAGTGCTGGTCCTCACATAGGGCGAGACGCCACCCAAGGGGAGGCGCCCCATGGCCAAGGTAGGGCTGGGTCTCCACAGGCTGCCTGGTAGCTATAGAAACAGAGGCTGTGGTACGGGGGAGATGGGCAGCTCACCACCCGCCCTGCCCAGCTCAACTGATCCTCTGGGGTCACCCTGGTGACGGAATGTGAGGTCATACCTGTGACACTGTGACATCAGAGGGCAGGAACAAAACTCAGCTCCAAGCTGGGATCCCTGGACAAGAGAGGCCTGGATCTCCTGGGAGATCCGGAGAAAGCCCCAGAGCCCCAAGACCCAGGATCTCAGTTCTGACTCCAACTGATCCTGCCAGGGCCTGGAGATGACAGGGAACCGTGCTGAGCCCAGAGGCTACAGGACACTAGCGCCTGTTACCTTCCTGCCTCAGCGGGTCTCTGAAGGAGCCTTTTTGTGGTAGCTGTCTGCTCCCTGACACTGCCAGCCCTTCAGCCACACTCACTCTCCCCTCAGGGGCTGTGCCAGCCTCTACTTTGCCTTGAAGGGGAGCACTTGGTGCACCACAGACTCATCAAAGGTGTCCCCTTGCGGTGTCCAGCCCCTGACACTGACCCCTCAGTTTGCTACTCTCCAGGGAACGGGACACCCACCGGCTCGTTTGAGTCCAGGGTAGCCAGGCAGCGCTGGCATATCTTTGCCCGGACAAGCACTCTCAGTTCAGTCACAAAGGTTAAGATTTAAGAGCTAGCATGCAGGGGGAATAAGAAGAGTCCGTTAGGTGTAAAGCTTTTAACAGGTGAAAATCCCCATTTTGGGAACTTCCTAGCCTCACTTGCCACGAGGCCAGGATCCAACCTTTGTTCATGGGAAAAGCGGTCAGTTTTGCTACCTCACTGAAGGATAACTAATATGTCCTTTTGCCTTCCCCAGAGGCCCCCTAAATTCATGGTCTTCACACCCCCTAGCCACAGCAGCCCCTGCAGTCTGGTCTCCAGCCCCCATTCATGCCATAGGCAGAGGTGGCATCACTTACATCTGACAGACGCACATTGGATCTCCTGTCTGGCTGAACACAGCATCAGCTCTGCCAGGTTACAGCCGTTAAGACAGAGTGCCGGGGGCGCACATCATATTGGAGAGATCTTCTCCGTACGGACATTGCACACCAGTGTTTGTGAGCAGCGTGACGCCGGCTTTCACTCACCTTGCACAACGCTATTTCTGGATAAATCCCATGACAGCAGGGCACTAGGTGCAGTGAGTTTGTCAGGCCTGTGAGAGGCTGAGGAAAACCCTTTGCCAGCTGGCATTGAGGGCCTCTGACGATTGCAGACTAACAGTGCCCCCCAGAGTTACCAGGCCCTTCAGGGGCTCCTGCCTTCCCTCCTCTGCCCCGTGAAGTCCTTCAGCTTCTCTTCCCTTCTGCTCCAGCTCCCCAGCTCTTGGTGGAGCTCCCCAAGCCCAGCTATGTACCCCATCTCTTCTGAGGCAGGTTCTCCCCATGCAAGCTGGGAGACTCTGTACAGAGGATGATCTGGCCTGACAGAATAAATTTGCAGGAAGCGCCTCCATCCCAGCCAAGAACGTACTGGGGAGAGTCAGGGTTCCAACATAACTAGAGGCTCAGAGAGCAGGGGAACATGCATCCTTCCCCCCCCACACACACACATCCCAACAGATGTGTAAAGATGTGGCCCACACTGAGCATCTTCGTGCTGTGCTCTGCTGAGGAGCTGTCCTCGTCAACTCTAGAAGTACCTGAGAAGGCTCCTCAAAGCTACCTCATGGCAGCTGCTACGGGGAGGCCTCGGGGGGCTTGTACCCACCTCAGAGATCCAGGGGTCAGCACAGGAAAGAGATGTGTTGGTCCTTTCCCTGGCTCTGCCCACAACCCAAGCTTTCCACCCCTCCACTCATGACACAGACAGGGGGTGCTACCACAACTACATTATGAAATTCTCCATTATTTGTATGATTGCAGTGCCCAGGACCCCCAGTAACGGACCCTACCATGCCTGGTGCTAGCCGAACAGAACAAAAAGACTTGCCCGGTCATCTGATCCCCCTTCTTTCTCATTTGCTTTGTTCCATTGTGAAAGAACTGACGTTGACACGCATGATGTTATTAGGCTTCAGAGTTAACAGCTGTAGACCGATGGGGATACTGCCCCTTCTCAGAGCCATTATTCCCAGGGGAGGAGGGGCTCAGTGAGCAGTGCAAACCCATCATGGCTATTGCCACTGGCTATCCCCCTTCGGTCGACATGCTCAGCAGAGGCCACAGAACCAGCCATCCCCTCAGCTCTGGGGTCAATCCCTCTGGGCCAGGGCTGAGCCACACGAATTTCCCCACCCCCGCTACCCCCTTACCTGCCCCCAGTGGGGCTCTGGCGAGTTCCTGGCAGGGGCTGAGCCGAGGTAGGCACTCGCTGGAGGAATGTGCAGGCCTGCCCAGTCGCAGCCTGTCTCCGAGTGACCAGTGCATAGCAACCGGCTGGGGAAACAGGATAGCTTCCAGCAGGAGGGCGGGGAGGCCCAGGCTGCAGGGGGATCTTACAAGCCCTGACAATGCAGGCTGGCATCCCAGTGGAGAGCTGGGGCTGCAGTGGTTTCCAGCCCTGCTCCCCGCTCGCAGCTGATCGAGGCATCCGGCCTTGCTGGGTCACACAGGGGGTGCTGCACAGCTGCGCCCTCTTCCCAACATTACCATGAGGCAGCAGGGGCAGGGAGAGCAGCCAATGGGCCATGGCCAAAGCAAGGGGAGAGGGCATTAGGAAGACAGAAAACCAAGGGGCCAAGCAAATGTAGCTGCAGGGGGCCTGGCTGAGAGCAAGGGATGGTAGGGCTGGCCTTAGATAGCCCCCCTCACCACACCCAGGGGAGCCTTAACACCCAGCCCTCCAGCATTCAGGAGGCAGCACAATATACCCATTCCCTGGTACTGTAGCTGAGTGTAGCCTGCCTCGATCCCGCTACAGCTCCTGGGGAGTCTCCTTGCAGGGTGCACCTGTCCCCGATGCTGAGCTGCGAACAGATCAGTTGCTGTGTGTGTGTCTGCTCCCCCTCCTTCCCTGCTAACGGTCCCATCTTTGGCCTACTCCTCTACCCTGCAATGAAGAGAGGCCCCTCTCTATAGCAATGAGATACCTAATGCCCCCAGCCAATGTTCCCTCCAAATTTTTCCATTCCCCCATGTGGAATAAATATTCTGAGCACTGAGCCACGTGCGGATGTGCACCACCAGCAGAAACACATGCTGCTAGTTGACAGTCTCTGCTAATGAGCTGGGTGGGTGTCCAAGCACACAGCTTACAGGACACACTGCCTCCAACCATTCAATTCACCACCCCAGGCCTCCGCAAACCATCACCAACCCCTGGACAGCACCTTAGGTCTCCCCCTTGCAGAGGCATTTAAAAAGAGGAATGAAGGCTCTGTATAAACTGCAGGGTGGGTGGGGGGTTTTAGATCATGGCAACATCAGCACCCAATGTTTGAATTTCAGGGAGCAGCTATGGCTAAGCCTCTCTTCTCCCTGTCCTGCACCTCTTCCAACAGGATGATGGGCCCAGGTAGTCTGGCTTCAGCCTCCCGCCTGAGGCCACAGCTGCTCAGGCAGCAGGGGACAGGTCAGTCCTGCACCAGGAGCAGGTAGGGCTGTCCCACCACTCGGCAGCAGCTGTCCAAGTCCATCCTGGTCCAGGCTGCAGTTGCTGCTCACTGCCCAGCTGGTGGGTGAGGGGGACAACACATGGTGCTTAGGAGTCCTGGGCTGTCTCAACCTACAGCAGCCTCAGGGGAGACACTGAAGGAGCTGAGCCTGGGGTCTGCCACTTGGCAAACAACCAGGTGGGTGAAGGGGCCCTGCCCTGGCAAAGGAGAGCATGGGTTCCATTCCTCTACATCTCTCCATGGGGGCATGGCTCCTCATCCCCAGTACCTTGAGGAGACAGGACCCCCTCACACCTCCACTCGTGCACCCAGTGGCTCAGTTCTTGCGGTGTCTCCCTTAGGCCTGCTGCTGGGTCAGGGCTTCAGACTGGGGCATTGTCACTGCCCCCCTCTCCCTGCTGGCCAAGCAAGCAACTGTAGCTACAGCCTGGGCTGGATGTACAGTGGCATCTGATGAAACCTGCCCAGCCTACACCCCATTATTGTGAGCTGTCCTAAGTCCACTTCCATCTCCCTCCCTACTGGCAAAAACACAGCACTGGGCTAATTTCACAATTTCCATAGGGTGCGTCTACACAGCACCCGAAACTCAAAATAACATGTAATTTGCATAGCTTATTTCGAGTCTGTTTCAAAATAGCTTATTTATTTCATCATTTGCTGCTGCCTACCCAGTGCCAAATTTTGAAATCAAGTGCTATTTCAAGCCATCCCTTACTCCTCGTAGGATGAGGTTTACAGGGATAGCGAAATAGTGCATCCACTATATTTCGAAATAGCTACCCGTCTTTTGAACGCGTCCGCTATTTTGGGATTCCTCTGGTATCCTGAAATAACTTTGCTGTGTAGATATACCCATACAGTCCCTGAAACCATGATTCAACAGGGCCTTACTGATAACACAGGAGACACAATAGCCAGGCTATCCTGGGACAGCAGTTCAAGTAGCTGAGATCTACTGGTTACAAGGTGTTGGCTCCTCCTCCTTTCCAGCTGATACACAGCAAGTTAAACTCATCAAACCCCTCCTAGGCTCTTTCCCACACCAGCCATTACCTTAAGGACACAATCTGAGCACCAGCGGGGGGGAAGAGGCCAAGAAACTCTCTCTCTATGGGACAGGAAATGCCCATTTTGTTCTGTCCTTGCACAACAGGACCTGGCACAGAACTGCGACCCTTAGACACTTCTGCCCCACCCACCCAAAATCACCTACACTCTTGGAAAGTGCTCAGTTAAGCAAACCGTTTTCAGCCTATGGGATCGGTTGCATATTTTGGTCGCTAACCTCACACAGGATTGAGGTGGGATCTGTTGCTACTGTCATGGCATGGCACTGCTGCTCCCCTCCTGGAGTCTGGAGAAGAGGGAGCAGTGGATACTCTTTCGGCCGGGTGGGTCTGTTTTCTCTCTTTACACTGATTTTCCCCATTGGAGGGTCCTGGACACAAGGATTTACAAGGAATGGTTAACGGAGAGGCTGCAGCCATCAGAGAGGCCACACAGGTGAACAAGAGGAATTTCACAATGAGACAAAGCACATTGTCATGATGTGATCATCTTCTATTTCTCTTGCACCAAGATGCGAGAGAAGCTATATACATAAAATGCCACTGTCTGGGGTGAACTGCTGCACCTGCACAACAATGGGACAAATCCACATATACATTCCCACTGTCAGGGACAGTGTTTGCAACTTTAATTGGTGGGGGTTGGAAATCGGGGGAGAAGCAGGCACCCGGCGGAGGATTCCAGGAGCCAGGGCAGCAGCACTGCAGTTTGCCAAATAGGTCGAGACACCTCAGCCTCTGCTGCCAGGGGTGAGAAGAGGATCCCAGAGCTGACTGGAGGTGCCTCAGTGTTGGGGCTCAAAGAGATACTCCAGGTCCGGCTGCCGCAGTCTCTGCTCCTTGTTCTTGTTCTTGGTGAACTCTCTCAGCATCACCATGACATCATTCTCAAACACCTCCGGAGTGGGCTTAGCTTCTTTAGGGAGAAAAGACACAGGATGAGATGCAGCACCCCCACCCCCACTTTTCAGTCATCAGCTTTGCATCTTTATGCTTGGTGCAGCCTATCAGGAGTCACAGTGAAGCCAGTCTCATACCCTTCTAACACTGCAGTGCCTCTTTCAAGCCTGCTTCACCAAACACCATGGGATCTCAGGTCAGAGCAGCTAACCACTTCTCCTAGCGACACCCATCTCAGATGGCAGCCACTTACTGCAGGGTTTTACTTCTCCTGTTGTACTGGGGAATTCCTTCCTGCCCCCATCTTATGATCATCTTGTACTTTAAAGCATGAAGATTGGAAGCCATGGGCATTTTCTGAGCAAGAATCACTGTGGCTGCCATTTTGATCCACGCTGGGTGTGGAGTTTAGATCAACTGAGATACATTCATCACCCCAGAAAGCTTCCTGCTCCATCCCATCATAGGAGTCACGGCCCAGCTATACCACCACCTAGCTCTTGTAGATTACAAAGGTTAATATCCTCATCCCTATTTTATAGATTGGGAACATGAGGTACAGGGAGAGGAAAAGACTTGTCCAAGGTCACCTAGCAGAATTGTGGCAGACTTTGGAACAGAGCCCCAGTCCACTGCTCTATCTTCTAGGCCAGGGGTGAGCCAAGCTGCTGTACCTGGCCCCCAGCTGCCTCGCCAGCACCCTTACTACAGAACAGGAGCAGCTGCTTTAAAGAGCAGGCAGCTAATTGCTCTACAAGCTGTGCAGGGAGGAGGAAGCTTCCAACACTGTCCCCGCCCCTAACAAAATCCCCCAGCTCCCATTGGCCAGTTTTTGGCTAATAGGAGCCAAAAAATTTTGCTGAAAACTGGGCAGCTGTCCTTACTCCCCCTCCCAGGCTGGTGCAGACACACGTAGAGCAGCTCACGCAGCACACAGGTAGGGAGTCTGCAGGGCTGCTGGCTGGGAGACGCCTAGGTAAGCGCCCCCCAGCCAGTGGCTGCCTCTGGCACCCCTCACTTCCCACAACTACGTGCCCCAGGCCATCACCTAAACCCCCTGTATCCCCTTTCCCCACCTCCTTCAGGTCACAACTCTCTCCCAGTCCCTGCACACACACTCCCCTTCCACTCCTCCCCCAGGCCAGAATCCTCTGCTGCACCCTAAACCTCTGCCCCAGATTATAATCCCTTCCTTCACCCAAACTCCCTCTCAGACCCCACACTCCCTCCTGCAATCTAGTCCTCTATCCCAAGCTCCCTTCTATTCTCCACCTGCTGTCCCAGACACCGTGCCCCGTTCACAGAAGTGCAGTCCTTGACTACTTTCCAAAATCTCAAAGTGGCGCACCCCTCCCCCCTCATTAAAATGTATTGCCCGCCTCTGCTCTAGGCCATGCTGCCTCCTGTGAAGCGTGCCCTGTTGCAAGACAGTACCTGTTGCCCAGTAGTAAATGTCCCAGTCATTGGTGGGCTCGTTGATAAGGCGATCATAGAGGTTCAACTGCTGTTCAGTCATGCTGTTCAGATTCTCCTTTGCAAAGAGGCTAAATGAGGCAAGAGAGAAGACACAAAGCATTAGAAACATAGGAAGTGCCATGCTCACAGCCTGGGTCTGTCCAGCACAGCATCCTGTACTAAACTGGCCAGGGCCAGGAGCAGGCAGATAATCTACCCTTAAGCCAATCTCTAGTTATTAAAGTTCTGTTTGACCCTGTAGCTGAAAAGTTTAATAGTCCTGCCAACATCTATTATAAATAACAACTCTGGACATTCTAATTGCGCATGGAAATGTCCAGATGCTTTGGAAACTTACCATGTTCCTGGCCTCACCAACTTCTCATGGTAGGGAGTTCCACAGGCTAAATAGGCAATGTGTGAAAAAAGGATTCCCTTTTATCAGCTCTGAACTTCCCATCATTCCATGTAATTGACTGTCCCCCTTTGTTTGTTAGGAGACAGAGAGAACAGAAGCTCCCAACCAGGACTTTGTCAAGCTGGGACTTAAACACCTCTAGGGATGGAGACTCCACTGCTTCCCTAGGTAACCCATTCCAGTGCTTCACCACCCTTCTAGTGAAATAGTTTTTCCTAATATCCAACCTGGACCTTTCCCACCACAACTTGAGACCATTGCTCCTTGTTCCGCCATCTGTCACTACTGAGAACAGCCTTTCTCCAGTCTTTTTGGAACCTCCCTTCAGGAAGTTGAAGGCTGCTATCAAATCCCCCCTCACTCTTCTCTTCTGCAGACTAAACAAACCCAACTCCCTCAGCCTCTCCTTGTAGGTCATATGCTCCAGCCCCCTAATCATTTTGGTTGCCCTCCACTGGACCCTCTCCAATGCATCCACAATCCTTCCTGTAATTGAGGGCCCAGAACTGGATACAGTACTCCAGATGTGGCCTCACCAGAGCCGAATAAAGGGGAATAATGACATCTCTGGATCTGCTGGCAATGCTCCTCTTAATGCAATCTAATATGCCATTAGCCTTCTTGGCTACAAGGGCACACTCTTGACTCATATCCAGCTTCTCATCCACTGTTTGTCGACCCCCTCAAAGAACTCTAGCTTACCGGTCTGTAATTGCCAAGATCATCTCTAGAGCCCTTTTTAAATATTGGCATCACGTTAGCTATCTTCCAGTCATTAGATACAGACGCTGATTTAAAGGATAGGTTACAAATCACAGTTAATAGTTCCACAATTTCACATTTGAGTTCTTTCAGAACTCTTGGGTGAATGCCATCTGGTCCCAGTGACTTGTTACTGTTAAGTTCATCAATTTGTTCCAAAACCTCCTCTAATGACTCCTCAGTCTGGGACAATTCCTCAGATTTGTCACCTGAAAAGAATGGCTCAGGTTTGGGAATCTTTCCAATATCCTCAGCTGTGAAGACTGAAGCCATTTAGCTTCTCCGCTATGACTTTATCATCTTTGAGCGCTCCTTCAGCATCTCGATCATCCAAGAGCCCCACTGGTTGTTTAGCAGGCTTCCTGCTTCTGATGTACTTAAACATTTTGCTATTACGTTTTGAGTTTTTGGCTTGCTGTTCTTCAAATTCCTTTTTGGCTTTTCTTATTATGTTTTTACACTTAATTTGACAAAGTTTATGCTCCTTTCTATTTTCCTCACTAGGATCTGACTTCTACTTTATAAAAAATGTCTTATCTGTCACTGCTTCTTTTACTTGGTTGTTAAGCAAGGTGGCACTTTTTTTGGTTCTCCTACTGTGTTTTTTAAAACAGCTGAGGCTGCACTACTGATTTATGGGATGGCACCGGAGTATTTTATCAGCACTGAATTTCACTTGCCACTATGCTGCCCATTCCCTTAACAGGGCTTGGTCTTGCAAAGGTGCCACACAGCCCCCTGCAGCTTGACTAATGTTAGTAACTTCATGTCATCTGTACATTGTGACTCACACCTCACTGCCATCTCCAGATCACTAAGAACAGCTACACTGGATCAGTATCCTGTACTCCAACAGCAGCCAGTGCCAGGTGCCCCAGAGGGAATAAATCATTAAGTGATCCCTCCCCTGTCACCTATTCCCAGGCTCTGGCAAACAGAGGCTAGAGACACCATTCCTGCCAGTCCTGGCTAATATTCCTCATGAATTTATTTAGCTCTTTTTTGAAGTGTCACCGAACCTAAAGGCAACCTTGGTTCCCCACTGTGGGGAATGGAGCAGCCCAGTAGAGGCAAGCAAAGCCGGGAGAGCTGCTGGGGAGGAGGAGACTCTCATGCCCCTCTTCCCTCAAGTAGGTGTAAGGCCGGCTGACTGAACCAAACCTGGGTCTTCTGGAGCTTAGTACACAAGCGACCACAGCTTGAGCTAAAAGCCAGCTGGCTCTCAGGTGAAGCTGTAGAACAGGGGCGGGGAACCTTTTTGGGGTCAGGGGCTGCTGACCTACAGAAAGTCAGTTGGGTGCTGCATAGAAGTGAAAAGCCAAACCAAAAAAAAACCAAGCCCGGAACCCTCACTGACGTGGCCCCCGACTGAGAAGGAGAAAGACCCTCCCCGCATCAGAGCCTAGTAGGACCCAGGCTTGCAGACTGTGTGTGCTGCAGCTCCCCAGTGCTAGGAGGGGAGCCCTGAGCCTGGGGGGCCGGATCCAGGCCCACGAGCCTGAGGTTTCTCCTGCTGCGTGTACAGCAGACCCACGCCCCGCCTGCGGGGGTCTGTGCGGGGGACGCGGCGGGAGCCCCGGGGGCGCTTACCTGAGCAGCAGGCAGTTCTCCAGCATGCCCCGCTTGCGGCTCTCGTAGAGGAGCCGGGCCCGCTTGCGCGGCAGGGGCTCGCCGGGGCGCGGCTGCCAGGGCGGCAGGGGGAGCGCCCGCAGGTCGGCGCGCGAGTCGGCCGGGGAGTCCCCGCGGTAGCCGCGCCGGGCGGGGAGCAGCCGCCGGGACAGAGCCAGGAGCTGCCGAGAGAGGGGGGCGCGTCACGGGCCGGGCCTCGCTTCGCCTCCTCCCCCAGCCCCGCCACCGCCCGCCCCGCTTACCCGAGTCCCTGCCGCCGCCATCTCCGCTGCCTGCGCCCGGCCGCGCTACCTCGGCCTCTCTATGGTCCCTCCCTCCGGTCCCGGCGGGGCGGGCCGGAAGGGGCGTGGCCTGGCGGCGGAAGGGGCGTGGTCTAGCGGCGCAGGCTGTGGCGGTGAGCGGTTCGCGCGCTTCGGGCCTGCTCGGAACGCTGCCCCCCCTCCCCGCGCGGTAACGGCCTGGCCGAGGGGGGGAGGGGTTCCTGGGGGCTCGATGCAGCGGGGATCGGGCCCGCAGAGGAGGGGGGGCGGCGGCGGCAGGACCCCCCCCCCCGCCAGGCCTGGAGGAGCCGGGCCTGGCCCCTGCTCGTTGTGGGGGGAGGGGCAGGACGGGGGGGGCCCAGGCGGGGGGAGGGGGCGAGTGAGGCGTTCCGGCGGAGGGCTGGGGGGGGGTCAATCGAGGCCGGGCGCACATGGCCGGCCCGTGTGACTGAGCCGCTTCTCCCCGCAGTGCACCTCCTGCCTCCCTCCCTGCGCCCCCGGGCTCCCGCCGCTGCCAAGATGTCCGAGGGGGTGGATCTGATCGATATCTACGCCGACGAAGAGTTCAACCAGGTGAGCGGCGGGGAGAGCCCCACCCGGGGGGGGGGGGGGGCTGGGAGCCGAGGGGGGGGGGAGCTGTTTGTAAAAGCCCCCCCCCCCTGTGAAGGATACTCCGCTCCCGAGAGGGCGAGGCTGGGAAGAGGGCAGCAAGGGGGCACCGATGGGCTTGTACGTCTCCGGTGGCCAAGGCACGTGATGGGGTGTGTGCGCCAGCCCAGGAGCATTGAGGTGCTGAAGGGTGGTGCTACAATTCCCCACAGTCCCTGTGAAGCCTGGAAGGAGCGGGTGAGGTGGCCAAGTTGTGATCTAGGTCCCTGGATGGAATCTGTAGGGGACACTTTTTTGCAGCTGGAGTTCGTGCTCGGTTGGTTTGCAGTCTGTGGGCAATAGGGAGAAAGAAGCGGGCAGCTGCCTGTTGGGCTGAAGCATTCCTTAAGCCAGGGACATCCGTGGAGTTGGCGAAGAGGGAAGTGGTGGATACAACAGATTGAGAACCTAACCATCTTCTTTTACAAAACTTGAGGGTAGGAGGCAGGAAATGAAACCACAAAAGAGCTGTGTGGGGCATCCACTAGAGGTTTTCTGGGACTGTAGGCGCATGCACACAAAAGCGTATCCTGGATTTGCAGTGAGAAAATGATTGAGAGTATAACAGCGAAGCTAGGGAGCGGTACATTGAATTAAATGTAATAAAGAGCATGAATGCAGTGGCCCAAATCTGTTAGGTTTTAGAGAAGCAAATATTGGAGAGTTAAGAAATCTGGACAGGTGGGTATAATGGAAGCAAGTTCAGCTCCTTGAAGATGAAAATGCTAAGGAAGTGATATGTCTGAGATCATGGAAGAAGCTTAGATATTCTTAGACAGAAAACGGCAATCAGTCTTGATTATTTTCCAGGAACAAAATGCTAAGAACAAGAGACTGCCAGTGTGGTCTCACAAAGGGTTGAACAAAAATTTGAAGGCAGTAAACCTCTGTTCTGAAAAGATGGGAAGTTACAAAATAAGATTATGCCAGAAGTTAAACCTTTAGTTAAAAGTTAACAGTGCTGAATAGAGTTTTAGTTGTGTCATGGATGTTAAGAGAAACGTGAGAAGCTTTTGTAGCTATCCTGGGAGAAATAGTAGTGTTAGACTGGAAGCAGGCGCATTAAATGAGTATGAAATTGAGGCTAGTTTTAAATGGCTGAGGTCTTAAACTTTCTCCCATCTTACCATAATGCTATGCAGTTTTTTAAAGGTATTTTTGTTCTATGTGACCTTCAATAGCCAAGCTTTATCTTGCACTGAAAGCAGTTTTAACTTTAAAAGAAATATTTCCTGTTGTTTGGAAGCCTCTTGGAACTTTCTGATAGACTGAAAGCATCCTAGAGTATAGCATGGTTATCCAAGGTGTACTGGATGGATGATGATATAATGATGGACAAGAATTACTTTAAGGGATGTGGCCATTGAAAAAGTTCAGCATAGAAATATATTTAATTCAGTTTTCTTGCAGTTAACCTCTAACAAGTAATATCAGGTAGCTTTGGACTAGGGTTGTGAACATATAACAGTGTAAATGGTTAACTGATAAGCCTAGGCTTACACGTTAACATTGGCGATTACACACAGGTCCCACCCTAGTCCTGGGGAACTGACTGTCATCCTCCACTGCTGCCTTGGATACAGCCGGCTCCTGGTGCACACTGGCTCCCAGGGAGCCGCTGTGAGTGCATGTAACTGCTACGTCAGGGCTACTCAACTTTGGAAGCCCCCTGGGGCGACGATATTCACAGCACAAGCTGAAGGCCAACACTTAAATGCAAATATATATGCAAATAGCTTCCTTTACCCTGACGGGTATGAATACAAAGGTTAAGGCAAGACTACACAACACGCAGGCCCCGTTTAAGTCAGTTCTGCTGATGTTAATAAAATGCAATATTTACCCGATTTCCACCCATATGACAGCACTTCTAATGAGCAATGACAGTCCAAGAATTTAACTACTAAAACGCATATCAACAGAAGATCGTTATATTGACTTGCCATTGTGGAGTGTGTTCCCAGTGGAGGCCATCTTCAAAGGATCCCACCCGTGGGGCACATGTTGAGCCCTGTGTGAACCCAAACCACACCGTGGGGCACCAACAAATGGTCTGCGGGCCACGTAGCCCTGTACTACGTTTTTCAGCAGTTACAGATTTACGCAGTTACCCACATAACATCCCTACTTTGGACAGTTGAGCAGAATGAGAACCTAGTAGTTACTCATGAAGAGTAGGTATGAGAGAATTTGGAAAATACAAACATAGGGGGTACGTCTACACTGGCCCCTTTTCCGAAAGGGGCATGCTAATTTTACAGGTCGTAATAGGGAAATCCGCGGGGGATTTAAATATCCCCCGCGGCATTTAAATAAAAATGTCCGCCGCTTTTTTCCGGCTTTTAGAAAAGCCGGAAAAGAGCGTCTACACTGGCCCCGATCCTCCGGAAAAAAGCCCTTTTCCGGAGGATCTCTTATTCCTACTTCAAAGGATTCCTACTTCAAAGTAGGAATAAGAGATCCTCCGGAAAAGGGCTTTTTTCCGGAGGATCGGGGCCAGTGTAGACGCTCTTTTCCGGCTTTTCTAAAAGCCGGAAAAAAGCGGCGGACATTTTTATTTAAATGCCGCGGGGGATATTTAAATCCCCCGCGGATTTCCCTATTACGACCTGTAAAATTAGCATGCCCCTTTCGGAAAAGGGGCCAATGTGGACGTAGCCAGGTAGATTAGTCCATCTGAATTACATGCATTCTAGTGTAATGGAAAATGACTAACAAATATATCGAGTCATTTCTGATTATTTTGAAAATTCCTGGAGAAAGAGATTGGAGAAAAATAAATGTGCTGCTGATTTTCAGAAAAGGGGAAAAGTGTTACCCTGGCAATTATTGTTTAGAAGATCTGTCAGTTCCTAATTAAAATAATATTCCATAAACCTCTCGAAGACTAGCAGAGATATGAGCAACGTAAGCATCATGGAATTATAAAGAAAAAAATCAAGCTCCTCATTTGATGCTTTTCTGTTTTGATTTTAAAGCACTTATTGTGCAACAGTAACTATCCAGATTGGTTTGGCTGTGAGTATTTTCATATGTCTTCAGAAGTGTCTGGAAAAGCACTGCCGAAGAATGGAAATAAAAGGCAATGAATTGAATTGGGAGGAAGATGTTTATTGGATGCAGAAAAAAAATCTGTGTTGGACATGTTCTTATACTGTTATTCAACAGTTTCAGTGATTGAAAGTAAACAGCATGATGAAAACATTCACAGATAAAACAATCTCCAACACACATGAACAGATGTAGTTTTTAAGTCCAGAAGTGAACATTGTGATCCATTAATCTAACTTTCTGCATAATAAAGGTTATAAAATGTTATTTTCAATGGGGATAAAAAACCTGGAAAGCAGCAATGCTAAGAGAGATGCTGTGGTGTGATTGTGGATAGTTTGCAGTAGGGACGTAAGAGTAACCGTTTAAACAGGTAACCGATAAGCTTGGTTACACAAATGGTTACACGCTGGCTCCAGGGGAGCCGACTGTCACCCTGTAGCGCGGAGCAGCGAGCAGGATCTGGTATGTCCAGCTTAATAGATGGCTCCTAATGCGCATTGGTTCCTAGGGAGCTGGCTGCTGATTCTGTATAAGAGTCTGCAGTGTGGGTTGGTAGCTGATTCCCTGGGAATGTGGCAGTGCACTGGCTGCTAGCCTCGTTCTTGGGGAGCCAGTGTGTAACCGCTAAAATTATTAATGGCCACACTGTTACAATAAATAATTGCTTTTTAATATCCCTAGCTTGCAGCAGTGCAGCTGTGTTGGTCCACGGATATTAGGTGAAACAGGGTGCGTCAGATGGTGTCTTTTATTGGACCAACTTCTGAAAGAGACGGGCATCACCACCAGAAGTTGATCCAATAGAAGACATTACTTCATCCACCTTGTCTCTCTATAGTAAGTTGGGGCCAGGTCCACCGACAAATAATGGAGGGGCTAAAGAGGGCAACTGCCCTGGGGCCTGGCAATTCAATAGTGCCCAGGGCTCCTGGCTACTTTCCATTGCTGGAGCCCCAAATGGTGCTGAAGGGTTGGTGGAGGGGCCTAGCCTCCCGTTGCCCTTTCCAGGACCTCAGAGGCCCCTTCCTACACACACCTGGCTCAGGAACCCAGCAATTTTGTCGGCCTCCCAGGTTGGGGTTTCTATATCCAGCTGTGTGTTGTACAGGCCGTCCTCGCTGTAAGTCCAAGATACGTTCCAAAAAACTTGGACTTATAGCAAAACAACTTAAAAGTGGGGAATATTTTTCCCCCAGCTGACTTCCGCTTAAGCAAATGGTGGGGAGTGTTTCACACGACTTATAGCGGGGAATGGGAGGACTTATAATGCATCAGTTCCTACAAATGTCAGCGACTTCCGTGTGGAATGGATGTATACCAGGGCAACTTATAGTGGGGACGCCTGGTATCTCAAGTCTGTGACAAAACATGCCTACTCCTGACTCCTGCAATGAGTGTTTCATCCTGTGGCAAAGTAAAAATCCTGTTGTCCACAAAATAATTCCAGAGCACAAGATTGCTTTTTAAAATTTAATTACACCAATTAATCAAAATACAACTAAGCAAGGGCTCAGTCCTGGGAAGGTTCAAGTAAAGACACATTTGTGGGGATTTTAGCTGCAGACAAAGCATTGCTGCCATACTTTCCAGGAAGGAATGGGCTGTAAAGTGTTCTTTGTCCTAGTGCAGTGGTCTCCAACCTTTTTAAGCACAAGATCACTTTTTGAATTTAAGTGCAATCCAAGATCTACCTCAACCTAAATACCCTTGCCACCACCTCCTTCATGCCCCTTCTCCGAGGCCCCACGTCTGCTCACTCCATCCTCCCTCCCTCCTTCCCCAAACCTCCCTCACTTTCACCAGGCAGGGAAAAAGGTTGGGGTGCAGGCTCTAGTTTTGGATTAAGGGATTTAGTGTGAGAGGGGCTCTGAGCTGAGCTTGGGGCAGGCAGTTGGAGAGCTGGAGTGGGTTCTAGGTGCAGGCTCTGGGAGTGTTTTTGGATGCAGGGGGACTGGGGCAGGGACTTAGGGTGCAGGAGGGGGGGTCATGAATGGGGTAGGGTTTCAGGATGTGGGCTCCAGCTGGGCACTGCTTACTACAGGTGGCTTCTGGGTGGTGGTGCAGTGGGGCTAAGATTCACCTCTGCCCTGGCACTGCACCACTCCCAAAAGCAGCTATAAAGTCCATCCCAAGTCCTGTTGTGCCCCCTCTCTGTTCTGTGGAGATAGGATACAGGGTGGGAGAAGGGGCACCTTGACATCAGCACCCCTCCTCTCCGTTCCCAGGGGTGGGGGAGGCAGCTCCAAGGCAAAGGGCAGGAGGTACATTGCAGCAGGGGGAGGGGCAGCTGAAGTACCAGCACTTGATAGCCTCTTGGCCAAACCAATCAGGATCACCTGTCAGAGGCTCCAAGATCTACCAGTAGATCCTGATCTACTGGTTGGTGACCACTGTCCTAGTGAATGAGATGACAAGGGCAGTCTTTTAGGGAAAGGCTCTGAAAAGCCAGCTCTTTTCAATATCAGGGTGAGATAAGATGGAAAAGTGAACAAACCTTGTGAAGATCTTTGATAACTTATAGCTGGAGCAGCAGCAAGTGGCGGAATTAAGGCTGCAGAATGGTTTCCATTCCAACCCCTATTTTTATGCATTTGTAACTTTCTGAAACTCATCTTTCAAGCTTGGTCTCTGCACAAAGATGACATTTTTGGGGATTGGGGGAAGTGCGGGGGGGGGGGGGGAGTTTAAACAAAAATAGCTGAGCAGTTTTTGAGACTGCATATTAAAATATTTCCCTGTTAAAATTTGTGCAACCTTTTTTTAAATCGCCTCTGCAATTGAAATTGCTGGAGGTGGAAAATGGAAATTTGGCTCGGAAATATTGCATTTGAAAAGGGCTTCTGCAAATTCATTTCACACAGTTTTAAAAGTATTGAGTAGTTCTGTGGCACCTTAGAAACTAATAAACACAGAATCATGAGCTTTTGTGGGTAAAATCCTCTTCCTTCAGATGAATTGGAGTGGAAATAACAGAAAACAAGATAAATATAACAGCAGAAGTACCTGTTAATTGTAGGACCCATGTTAATTAGGCTAATTTAGTGGGTTAGCTGTGTCCCATTCATAGCTTTGAATGCTACGTGTTGTGTGTCTCTGCTCTCTTTCCCAAGCTCGTGAAGTGCCAGACTGCTCACATGTGCATGCTCAACTCCCTTAGGAGAGTGTAGGCTGAGATTTCCAAACAGCATGGAGGTGCAGACATAGCGCATTGATTTTAATTGGAAGATGTAGCTGTGGCTGGTAGGAGCAGGAGCCAAAACAAGGACCTCTGGATGTTCAGATAACCAACTTCCTATATTTTGACTGGACTTGCAGATTGTCTGTTTGCTCCAACCCTCCCCTCCTTCATAAACTCTTCACTTCAGCTTCACTCAGTCTATACCTACCTCATCCCTCTTTGCCCTTCCTCCACTTTCTAATTTTCCATTTAGTTGATTGCCTACTAAACAAACCCACCTCTCCCCCTTCCCCCCCAAAATTGCAGTATTAATATGACATTTGCTGCCATCACACACTACAATCTGCTTGTGTGTTCTATCCCTTTCCCTCACTCTGTGTTTGTCTTATCTATTCAGACTGTAGGCTGCTCAAGGCAGTGACCATTTACTACGGCATGTGCGGCCACTGCACAGTGAGGCCCCACTCTTGTTTGACCCTGGGCACCACCGTAATGCACATGATTAATAATATATTAGCCCCTGGAATGTGTTGAAAATCTCAGGCATAGTGTAGCTCTTTCCTTAACCCCTGCACCTCTTGAAAAGTCTCTGTATGATGCAGTAAAGTCCAGTTTCTTCTCTTTTCCTTGCTGGAAACAGGCCACTATTTCTGGCTGAAATATAGTGTTAGGAGGAAGTCATGATCAGGGTAGGGAGGCAGATATGGAGATGGAGGGTTCAGAGGCCTGCCTTAGCCTTTCTGTACATCCTTAACTGGCATTTCCCAACTTTACGTTGCCTAACCTTGCAATGTTGGCATCCCCTTCTGTATGGAATGCAGTGAATCTTGCAGTTCTTTGCTACAGCCTTAGACATACCTGGCACAGGTTCAGGGCACCTGCAGCTGTATCGCCCTTTTACAGGACACCCAGGTTAATTTACAAAGAGCCGAGCCTTGTACTGTGATAACCCCAGCAAGCCTGACTGTCTAAAAAGACCAGCTGCTGTGGTCTGCTGCTTCTCTCAAAGATCTATGGCCAGTGTATTGACAGCAGTTACAAGTCACCATGCAACTCCTTCTAAGCAAGCACATTTATTCTTAAAAAGTGTTACGGAGAGAACCCAAAGACAACGAATAGTTCTGCAGTACCGTAGAGACTAGCAAAAAATGTAGATAGTATCATGATTTTTCGTGAGCACAATCCACTTCAAATGAACGGAGTAAGGAGTCCAGGGTACAAATAAATAGCGGGGATGGGAGGGAAAGAGAAGGGGAAAAAATATTGCCAGAGTGTCCGTGCTAAATGAGACTAATAGGGTGGGCTGTAAGTATTCGGTGCTTTGTTTTTTATGTCATTAGGATGTGGAATGTTGCGGCCCATCCAGGTCAGGTCTTCATTCAAAC
This sequence comes from Pelodiscus sinensis, assembly GCF_049634645.1. NCBI lineage: Eukaryota > Metazoa > Chordata > Testudines > Trionychidae > Pelodiscus > Pelodiscus sinensis. Next base: position 125,559,557 of record NC_134714.1, on the reverse strand, counting down.
CTTGATTACAGGTGTCAAACTTGTAAATGAAACCAAGTTCTGTTAAAACAATAAGAAAACCGTATGGGACTGCTCAAAAGCTCCCACCTAGGACTGATCAATTTGAGTCCTTCAAAACCCACAACTATTCCCCTCCCTCACATCCCCCCATTATAAGTTCATCTGTCTTATGTCCAGAATCCCTGGCTGGGCAGATCAGCTGTTTCTTTATACAGCTCTGCCCTTTGATCTTGCTGTAATCAGCACACTTCCCTGGCACAGGCTCAAGGTGGCTCTTCAAGAGGCTGGGGTTTTGCATAAGTGGAGGGGGGAATTTGCATCAGGCTCTCCCTAGGGATTCCCCAGGAAATCCACTTCACAGCATTTGCCCCCAAAATTCATACATGCTTGGCAATTTTTCAGTATAGGTCTCTCATCTGTCACATCCATACCTCCTCCCCTGTTACAGTACGGGCACCCACAATAATTTATGAACTTAATACAAGGATTTTCCAAGAAATTGCCATATCTACCTCAACTCATTACTTTGACTGTCAGCTCTTTGGGACAGGGACTGTCTTTCTATGCTGAGTTTGCGCAGTGCCTTGGACAACGGGGTCTTGTCCAGGACTGGAACTACTAGCCACTACTGCAGTATGAATAAGGTAACAGTTTATAGCCAAGGCAGATCTAGGCTGTTAAGTTTTGTGGCTAAGAAACTTCCTAGTTAAGTGGCCTATCTCTTTGGTTCCATGCAAAAGGTGACCGTGTGGATTTTTTAAAAATGTCGTACCCAGACACTGCCATGATGATCAAAACACATTATATCTGACCTATCAGTCCTCCTCCTCAAAGGAAACCTGCACCACACCTGAAGATGAACTTGGAAGCTTAAATTCATAACTTTGCTGGTTACTGAAAATAGGGATGTAATAAAAGGTCAAGCAGTTACCCAGTAAACATTAGTCTTACTAGTGTGCTTACCTAGTAACCAGTTAACCAGGGGATAGGGCGCATGCCAGGACTGCAGCTGGTTGGAGCAGGATCCCAGGCTGGAACAGGACCCTGACTGGCTGGAGCAAGGTCCTCCCCTCCCTTTCACCCCCTTCCCCTGCAGTACGGCAAGACCCTGGCGGGCTGGAGCAGCCCCTCCACTTGTAAACTGGCTGGACCCCAGCTGCACAGTTAAACAATTACAATTATGTTGCTTAATAGGTTAACTACGTTAATGGATATTTACATCCCTAACTGAAATCATTGGCTCAATCAAGACACTGGATTTATGGCTTATTACAACAATCTAACCCACTAATTACTTCCCAGCTGCTTCCCCCTTTCCCCCTGCTCCCTTTCCTCCCTGTGACTGGAGGGGTGTTAACAAGCAACTTCACACTGAATAGTCCCTTGAAATACATGTTAACTACTTATGCTTCCAGCTCATCTGAGGAAGTGGGTTTTGCCCAGGTGCCACAGGAATACTTGTTGTTTTTGCAGTAACATAGCTACCCCGTGAGACTACTTATGCTTAGCAGTCTGCTCCACCTTGTATTTAGCTGTGATGCTCTAAGTTTCCCAGCCTGGAAGAAGAGCTCAGTAAAGCTTCAAAACTTGTGTGTATCTCAACAGAAGTAGAGCCAATAAGAGATTACCTCTCCCATCTTGTGTCTCTAATCCCCTGGGAGCCGTGTGGCTATAACAGTGCTGCATACAACACAAGTAGATCTAAGTAATGGTATACTGCACTTTGATGGCAATGGGAGCAAATACAAAATGCTACACTTGTATGTCTGAGATTGGAGAAGAGAATTGCCTGCCATATGCTACATGGGAGAGCTGACTTGCGGCCCTGGGCTTGCAGGGGTCTGAGCAGTGGCACAGAGATGACTTTGGGTGGTTTGACCTGCAGAGGTGGGTTTTTTCATTGAGCCCCTACTCTTTGGCATGCCTTTATAAAGGTCAGGGTTTCTGATTGCTTTTTTCCTTCAAGTTGCCAAGTTTGGGCTGGCTCCTGGCAGATGTTGGGAGCACAGTCAGGCTCCCTTCGCATTTCATGAACTGGGATGGGGCAGAACACATGAGCTGGGTTAAATTAAATTAACTGGGGGTGGCAGGGTTGGGTGGAAAAAAACAGCACCATTTATAGGCAGAAACTAAAGAGGAAAATCCATGGGGGGAGGGGGTATTCGAAGATGTGACCCTTAATTTCTGTTGATTAAGAATATAAGAATGGCCAAACTGGGTCAGTCCAAAGGTCCATCTAGCCCAGTGTCCTGTCTGCCAACAGTGGCCAATGCCAGGTGCCCCAGAGGGAATGAGCACAACAGGGAATCATCAAGCGATCCCACCCCTGTCAAATATTCCCAGCCTCTGACAATCAGAGGCTAGGGACACCATTCCTGCCCATCCTGGCTAATAGCCATTGATAGATCTAACCTCCAGGAATTTATCAAGTTCTTTTCTGATCTCTGTTCAAGTCCTGCCCTTCACAACATCCTCCGGCAAGCCGTTCCACAGGCTGAATGTGTGGAAAAGAAACTAGAGGATTGCAAGTGTTAGGCACCTAACACCATGTATATCTGTGAATATCTCCCCCTTTGTGAGTGAAAGCTAAAGAAAGGAAGCTAGGCTCTGCTTTGGGATGCTAGGTTCAGTCTTCCTCCTGCAATCACAAGGGTAGGTAGCCAAAAAGAAAAGGAACTTTGAGCCCTGTTTTACCAGGTATGCTATTGATTGGTTGGCTGGAGGGCACGTGGTTTGACTAGGGTGGGAGACACACACCACTGCACAGAACAGGGATTTCTGTGTTGGCTGGGGAGAAACCGCACTCTATGTGGATTCTACAACTGAGGAATCATAGCGCATGCGAGATTCTGGATATTGATTCAGCGATTCAAAGGCCAAAAGGGACCATTGTGGTGATCTAGCGCCTGACCTGATGAACAACAAAGGCCAGAAAACTTCCCCAAAATAATTCCTGGAGCTGAACTTGCAGGAAACCATGCAATCTTGACTTGAAAATTGTCAGTGATGGAGAGTTTACCACAACCCTTGTAAATAGTTCCAGTGGTTAATTATGCTGTTAAAAATCTGTGGTTTATTTCCAGTCTGAATTTATCTCCATTCAGCTTCCAGCCCATGGATCGTGTTCTGTCTTTTCCAGCTAGACTGAAGGGCCCATTATTAAATCTTTGTTCCCTGTGTCAATAGTCTTATCAGACACGGAGATTGACCAAACCAGTTTGCGGCAGCCAGGGGTCAGCATTCTCGTTGTGCGCCCCAGGGTTACCCGGCTGCTGATGATCCAGACAATGGACTGCATTCAAAGTCCTTTCTAGGGCTGAATCTCCGTTTCTTGCCAGTCGTCCTTCCTGATGTAGAGACGGGCTCAAGTTACCCCTTACCTAGCTCTTTGCTAAGCTCCTTGCGTCCATCCCTGGAAGGCAGATTTTCGAAACCCTGTAATGATTCTAGCGGCTCTTCTCTGAAGTCTCAGCAATGTATCAGTATCCTTGCTGAGCTGTGGGCACTGGGCCTGGGCACCACATCCCTGCAGGTACAGCCCATTACCACGTGGGGGCGGGGAGGGGTCCTCTCTGAACAACTCCAGTGGGGGATGCCAGCTACAGTGTTCAGTTCTGGGCACTTGGTTATCGCAAAACTGGCAATAAATATATTGGGGCTGAGGGGTCAGAATAGGGCAGGAACAACACCCAGGAATGGGGGGAGGGTTACAAAACCTTTGCAGCTTGGTTAAGTGATGGATGGGGAGGGGGGGGGCGCAGAACTGTTATCCAGAGCCATGTCTCCTTGCAAACTTAGTGTTGGTAGAAGGTCTAGCTCGGACAAATGGAAAGTGATCGAAGGAGGGTAAGTCTCCAGAAAGGTACCACTGTGGAGACATTCGTAGGAGTGGTGTTCCCTGGTGGGATGGGGGTTGCTCTCCCTGGACTGGTGCGGACACTAGAAAACAGCTCAGAGAACACTCCTGCACCTGATCCCAACACTCCCAGGATCGTAGAAAAGGGAAGGGACCTTAGGAAGGTACCTATTCCATTTCCTAAGGCATGTCCCTCCCACGCTTCCAGGGACCGGAGTCTAGAAATGATGCATCAAGTCTGCTCCTGCCCAACTGCACTTGTTGGCTGTGGTAGCCTTGATTTTATTGGGAGCAGCAGCAGGCCCTGAGATCCATGTAATAGCTTTAAATGGCTCCTTTCTCAAAGGAATTGTCTTCCTGATCTCATGCCCCTGGCCTGGCCTGGATTTACACTCACCCTGATATTGTCTGGGTACAAGAACAAGCATGCCCTTGATGAGTTAAGATAATTATCTTCAAGCATATGAAATGGCTGCTAATGCATAATTAACCTGTGGCCCTTGCTGCTGTGGGGTGTCAATAAAGTGAATCGCTTTCTAAGAGTTTTGAAAGGCCCATAGCATTTGTTGTAACAGTAACTGGGATAAAATGCTGAGCTACGGGCTCTGATGCTTTAAGGGTTATGAGCAGTAGAAGGAAATTGCCCCCCATTGATTGCACTGCTTCCTCAAAGGCCTCAGGCCACCTCAGGTTCAGGTCTCCTCTAAGTTGAGCCTGGCCAGCAGACTGCCGAGGAAAGCCCAGATGCTGCAGTAGGGGGCAGTCTTTCCTATGGGGGCTGAATCCGTGCCGCAGAAATTAGGGATCTCAACGTGTAGTCGACTATAAGATTAACCAATAAGCCTGTTTATTGGTTAATTTTATTGACTACATGCATTGCCCCCACCCACTGCCTCTGTGTCTGAGGCAGTGGGGGGGGAGTGGGAGCTGGTGCCGTGGAGAGCCAGGTTTTAATAGGTGCTGTTGCTGCCTCAGTTCATGCGAGTCGCCTCCTTCACCCCCCACACTGCTGCCTCTGTCAGAAAGAGCAGTGGAGGCAGAGGGCAGAGGAGCCTGCCATGGAGCAGCCTCTGTCCCCAGGGAACTTGGGTCCCTGCAGACCAAAGCTGCTGCCCTACTGCGCTGCTGCTTCTGTATCAAAGGCAGCAGCGTGGGGCAGCAAGCAGGAGCTGCTCTGTGCTGGGAACTGGTTTTTAAACCAGCTCGCCTTGTGGACAGGCTCCCACCTGTCCACCCCATGCTGCAGCCTCTAATACAGAGGCCACAGGGCAGGGTGGCTGGGGATTCCCCAGGAGTGGGGCTAGGAGTGCACTGGCCCCGCCCCTGGGGACCATCAAATAGCCATGTAACTGACAATATTTTGTGTGGTTACACAGTTATTCAAGTAATTACTTTCTAATATCCCTACCAGAAATATGGCCAGGCGTGCTGTTCCTCTGGGGTCAGGTATGAAACCTGTCCTGGCTGCTCATGGTCCGAAAAGGAGCATTTACCATTGTGCTCTAGCCAGATTCCAGTCTGCCTTTGGAAGTTCTCCCTCCTTTCATTTGGATACAGCATTTTTCACTTCCTGTCCTAAACTTTTGGCCTCTTTGTGACCCCAAGCGAGTCCCGTTTGCCCACTGACACAAACGCCACTCCCATGCGGCGCCAGAGCCCACGCAGCTGTGGGGATTGAGCTGTGCTCCGCTGTGCCACCTGCCTTGGCAGGTCTCTTTTCCACAGCGGAAAGAGTTAGGGTTAGGTGGGGGCAGTGAGGCAAATTCTTTCTTTGTCGTGAACTCTTTTGTCATCTGAAACGTATGGCAGGAGCTTTGCAGGTGTGTATGCGAGCTGGAGTCCTCTCCCCAGCCATTGACAGCCTAAATCAGATTTAGGATGAAGAAGACACAAAGATGCCGAGGAACCAGGAGGTCCCTGTTACGGGGTATTTCTCAGCCCCGTGGCATTTCTTCCCTTTGGCTTCTGAGAGTGAGTGTTCTGGTGAAACTCAGCCTGGACAGGAGAGAATGATCCCTCCCAGGGATTGTTCTGTGTTTGGTGTTGAATCTCTGGGGGAGCACGGGCTGCTTTCCAGCAGATGAGAGCCACTGGGCAGGGCCAACCTCTGGCCTGCTGGAGTCTCTCCCTTGAGAGACGTGCCCCTCTGGCTTCATGGGCTCGTCGCGGAAAGGCTGACCGATCGCTTGTGTGCCCTAGGACTCTGAATTCAGCAATGCCGACCAGATGGATCTGTACGACGACGTGCTAGCGGCGAGCTCGCAGCCAGCTGAAAGCTGCACCAGCAGCTCGGAGGCACAGTCTGAGATGCGCCAGGAGCAGTCAGCCAAGCCAAACAGCAAACCGCCCGCCATCCTGTACACCTACAGTGGGCTGCGCAACAAACGGGCAGCGGTGTACGTGGGCAGCTTTTCCTGGGTGAGTGGGGTCACTGGTGCCCACTGGGAGCACCTGGCTTAGTTGGACAGCCTTTGCTTCCTGGGGACAGACACAGGGAATTGCCGTCTGGGCTGCAGTCTTAGCTATCCAGTGAAGTGAAATCTAGCTTGGTTTGCACATGGCTGGGGAAACCCAGGTTCTGCAGAAAGGGGCATGGGGTGCTCTGTCAGCTCTGAACCATCCAGGGACTGCAAGTGCCAGTTACTGAGGGGTGGTAGAATAGAGACCTGGACCACCTGTGCTCAGTGGTGATCTCAAGGCATAGTCTGCATGGGGCGGGGGAGAGTGATGGCTTTGGGCCAGCTGGCGTGCTCTTGTGGCTGTGGGCTGGCTTAGCTGACATGAGGTGTGGGCTCTCTGAAGAACAGGGGTCCCCACCGCATGAGTCACTAATGCTAGTGGGACTAGTTGTCCCTGAGTGGGCCTGGGAACTGAACTCTGGGCCAACAGCTCCCGTGATCCTTCTTCCTCCAAGCGTGTTGGTTGGATTGGCACGTGGTGCTCAAACTCGGCTTGTACACAGAGCCCTTGAATCCCCACAGCTCTCCACTCTGCCTTTTCCCAGGACTTAAGACTCTTGTGTACAGCTGCCTCCTTGGGGATTGGTGTCTCCTAGACAGGGTTACGGGGCTGGTTGTATCCCCTCCCTGCTGAAAGCATTTGTGGCCTCAGAAACTGGAGCCTGTGCTAAAGATCCTAGGGGGAGATTGAGCGGGGGGGAGGGGGGCGCTCGGTGGAGGTGAATGATCGATCATGCTAGTCCTGGAACAGGGATATGCAGCCCAGAGATCTTGCCATTGGGCCTCAGCTGTTCTCTTCCACTTGTTCTCAGTGGACAACTGACCAGCAGCTGATCCAGATTATTCGCTCAGTTGGGGTCCGCGATGTGGTGGAGCTGAAATTCGCAGAGAACCGAGCCAATGGCCAATCCAAAGGGTGAGCGCTCTTGAGGGGATCCAGAGGGAGAATTCCCAGGGTCTTCCGGCGGTGGGCCACTCTAAATGTGAACGCTGTTGGAGGAGACCCGGCACCTTTTCTCATATGGTCCTGTCGCCAAAGGCGACCTGCCTGTTCCCTGTGGGCAGGGTGGCCAGAGGCCTAGCTGGGGAGGAGAAGGGGGGCTTTGCAAGGTGCCCATATGATGGAGCTAGTGTGTTGAAGTACAGGGGTGGGAGAGCTGATGGGAAGCAGGTAGGAATAGGAATGCCCGTGCCCCTGCAGTGGTGGGCTGGGTGGAGTTGCAGACAGACAACCACAGTGAGAGGTGAGGGTTGCTGCTCTCTATTCTGCCTGGATCGTGGGGAGAGGGGTACATTGAGGCACCCATGGCTGCTTTCGGGGTGATCCCCACAGACTGTGGTGGGGGGAGGAGGGTGGGCTTAGTTGTACTGGCCTGCCATCATCTGCTTGTCTCTGGCTCCCCACAGGTATGCAGAGGTGGTAGTGGCCTCCGAGAACTCAGTCCACAAGCTGCTGGACCTGCTGCCTGGCAAGATCCTCAATGGGGATAAAGTGGACGTGAAACTGGCCACGCGGCAGAACCTGTCGCAGTTTGAGGCACAGGCCCGGAAACGTAAGTGGGGCAGGCCCGCTGCCAGGGCGGGGAGGGGCACAGGGTGCATGAGGAAGGGGAGACTCCAGTTGGGCCTGGCGATCCAGAGCAGAACTCTAGCGGACTGAACCCACCAGAACCCTGGGGTGGGGGCTGATTTCCCAGGAGTCTCTGCGTGTTTTTCCTGTTGCTGCCGAGTCTGACCCGATCCTGACCCGAGTCTTTATGATCCCATTTTAGGTGCTCATAGACTGCGAAGATCCCTCGTAGCCTCCTCCTCCTCCTCCTCCTCTCCAAACTGAATGGGCTTAAGCTCTTCAGCCTATCATCATAGCTAAGACCCTCCATATCTATTAATAGCTCTTCTCTGGACCTTCTCCAGAATTTGTACATCCCTGCGGAGGTAAGGTGCCCAACACTGGACGCAGTACTCCAGCTGGGGCCTCACCATGGGCCTTGTACAATGGCCTTTTTCCTCAGTCTGATGGCCCGCCCCGGCCCCGCCCCAGCTAGGGGGCGCTGTGCAGCCGGAGGGGCCATCTTTCTAGGGAGACACATGACAAAACTGTGACCACTTGTGGTCGTTGTTGATCCTGTGGCACGTTCTGTGAGAGAAGTACTGCCCCTCAGCGCCCTGGACAAATTCCCACTGGGTGACTGTCCTTCAGCCCTCACATGCCCCCAGACAGCTGCAGTGGAACCCCAAATTCTCCATTGCCCACCATGAATTGCCCAAAAGAAGTGCAGTGCTCTGTCAGACTGTGCCACCTTCTGGCGTGGAGGGGGCGGCATGTCAGCGGCAGGTGAGAGGTTCCTCTCTTCTGTCCCTTACCACAGGGCTATTGTGAGACTGTTGGCTTTGTCTGCACTGGGGAACTGCCCTGGCTGTAGCTGTTGGGGTCGCTGTGCTTGCCCTGATGACGCTGACCAATATCTGGCATTCATGGACCTTCTACCTGGATAAAACCAGGCCAGCTCCTAGCAGTTCACCAGTGGCTGAGACAGGACTGCTCACCAGGGCAGGCAAGGCCCCAGGGAGTCTCCAGCCCTTTGATCCTGGGCTGAAAGAGGCTAGAGAAGGGAAAGTTTTCTTGGAATATGAATTTGCCTTGGCTTGTTCCCAGAACTCTTCAGACATAGCCTCAGGTCCTCTCCGTCCCCATGGCTGCGGATGAGCAACATCTCCGTGTCTCCTGCAGATCTAACCCCCTCAGGTTCCCTCGCTGTCAGCCTCTGGTTACTTGCCCTCCAGGGCAGGGTGGCCCTGGGAGCTTTGGATCCAGACCGTGTCTCTAAGTTTGTTCACATGATAATCTCATCAGCCCTTTCTGGATCCGCCCCCCTAGGGGATTACAGACTCTCTGGGTCAGGCTCACCTAAAGTATTGGCAGGATTTCACTCTCTCTGCCGCTGTGCAGGCCCAAACCAGCTGTATTAACCAGCTAACAGGCAAGCTCTGACTCGCGCAGTGTCCAGGGACCTCTTGACTGCGACCTCTTGCCAGTGGTTATGGCTTTTGGCTTCTGCCCAGGCAGCCAGTTTGCTTTGCAACTTCCATGCCCTGTGCTTGCCATGGAAGCTTTCCTGCTGTCTTGGTGGAGAGCTGTCACGCCCTTGCTGAGGCCTGTGGAAGTGGAGGCTACGTTTGGCTGGCTGGATCTTTCTCTCGGCACCTCAGGCTCCGCTGAAATCAGGCGTGTGACCGTGGGCGAGGGGTGTCCCGATCTCAGGGTGTGGAGGCTGATACAGAGCTGAGGGGGTGACATGTCCCACCCTCGGTCACTTGGTTGCACGTGTGGGGTTGGGAGGCCTGCCGCAGTTAGCTTTCGTCAGGTGGCTTTCCCCTGGGAGCGGTCGGCCCCATGCTCACAATCTGTTCCTCTTCTCTGCTGGCCGACAGGGGTGCCGCCGAGGGCTCACTCCCGGGACTCGTCGGATTCGATGGACGGCCGAGCCACGCCGACGGAGAACGCTGTGCCGTTCTCGCGTGCGGAGAAGCCCCCTTCCGTGCTGTCTTTCTTTAACCGCCCCCCTGCTGCCATGCCCCTCATGGCCCTGCCACCTCCCCCGATGCCTCCCCCACCGCCTCTCTCCTCGAGCTTTGGAGTGCCACCTCCCCCTCCGGGAATCCATTACCAGCATCTAATGCCCCCTCCTCCACGACTGCCCCCTCACCTGGCCGTGCCACCTCCAGGGGCTGTCCCACCCGCCCTGCACCTCAATCCTGCCTTCTTCCCCCCACCAAACGCAGCACTGGGCCCCCCGCCAGACACCTACAAGGCCTCCGCAGCATATAACCACAGCAGGTGAGAACAGCTCCAGCCTTTGCTGGACTGGGAAAGGACGGGCTGGGAGGATTGGGCCAAGAGGCCGTGGTACAGTTGTAACCATGTGCCAGCCAGATCTGGGCCTTCTGGGTCCCAAGAAGGCAAAAGGTACTGCTAAGGGGAGTCCTGCCAGCTGGGCAGTGGGCCTGGGGTACCTCCTATTCGGTGCCCTGGGGGAGCCTTGCCAGCTGGGCAGTGGGCCTGGGACACCCCCGCGTTGGTGCCTATGGGGAGCCCTGCTAGCTGGACTTTAATCCTTAGAACCTTCCTGGACACTCATCGGGGGCAGGAGCTCTCTCCCCGTGCCTGCCTGACGGGCACATGCTCTGTTCCGTTCAGTCGAGAGCTGGGCCCGCTGCCCGCCCCGGTGAGCGAAGCCGAGTTTGAGGAGATCATGGACAGGAACCGGGCGATTTCCAGCAGTGCCATTTCCAAAGCGGTGTCTGGGGCCAGCGCAGGTAAGAGCTGCTCCCTGCCCTGTCGCCCTCCATCCCCTCTCCGGGCCCTCCCCTCACCCTTCTCGTGTCCCGCAGGGGATTACAGTGACGCCATAGAGACCCTGCTCACGGCCATCGCCGTCATCAAACAGTCGCGCGTCGCCAACGACGAGCGGTGCCGTGTCCTCCTCTCCTCCCTCAAGGATTGTCTTCATGGGATCGAGGCCAAGTCCTACAGCATGGGCGCCAGCAGCAGCTCCTCCAGGTAAATCCTCGCCCCCCAGAGCAGGAGGGGGGAACTCCCTTCTCTCCTGTTGGGCCTCTGGTGAAGATGGGGAGTGGGGGCCCAGCTCACTGCCCTTTGGGGAGACTTTTGTGGGAGCAGCAGCCCCTTTGAAGGGAAGCCCGTCCAGGAGAGACTCAGCACCCAGCCTTGTCTTCCAGAAAAAGACACCGATCTCGGGAGAGGTCACCCAGTCGGTCCCGCGAGAGCAGCAGGAGGCACCGGGACCCGCTCCACAATGAGGATCGGCACGAGGACTATTTCCAAGAACGGAACCGGGATCATGAGAGACATCGGGACAGGGACAGAGAACGGGACCGGCACCACTGAGAAAGGTAAGCTGGCCCAGGGCCCTGGGTCTTCAACCCCTCTTGTGCTGCAGGGCCATCCACCTGCTTCCAGTGGGCGCCCCATTTCCCTAGAGGGACATGGTGCATTCCTGGGAGGCAGGCTGGGCATTCTGCAGTCCCTTTGCCCTGGCTGTTAGCAGCTGGCGCTCTGTGGCTAACAGGGCGGTCCTTCACTTAGTGTGTCAGTCATATAGCCAGTGGCAGCCCTCCAGGTCTCAAGCAATGCATGATCTTTCATTGCCTGCAGCGTGAGCCCCAAGAGGAAAATGCTTCCCCAGGGGAGAAGAGGAGGGAAATCTCCTCTATGATGGCCGCCGAGTTACCAGCCCTGACGTCTCGTATTGGCGTTTTTCTGTTGGCACAGCAAGGGGCTTGGTGCTGCTACTGATTCACATGCATCAGCAGAGGCATTCCTGGCCCTGCTCCTCTTGAGCATGGGGCTAGAATTCCTTCCAGTGTCCTGGCTTGATGGAGTCTACCCTGCCCGCACTGGACAGCAAAGAGAGCGCCTAGCCCTGGATGCTCTGTCCTCTCTCCTAGGTTCAGTCCGGCATGGCTGGGGCAGAGTGGCTTTGCCCACGTGGTGGGAGCTGGGCAGAGTATGACTGATGGGTTGCTGGGTGGTTAGGGTGTCAGTACGAACCGCACGTCCATCCCCCGCAGTGCTGGGGGACACAATAGTGTTCTTCCGTACTGTAACCATGCAGAACAGTTTTGCTCCCTTGCTGCAGGCAGCAGGGCGAAAGGCGAGGGGATCAAGTGACAGCACTGCCGATTTAGATTCAGTCTCGGGCACAGTTTCTGAGCTGTGAGAGTAGCACTGCCATGGATCAGACACTTGGGAGGTCATGGAGGCGCCTGCAGTTGCGGTTTCCAGAAGGAGGCTGGAGAGAGCTGTCTTGGGTGGCTTGGGCCCAGTAAATCCTGCATCCTGGCAGAGGGTTAGATTAGATGACCCTCCTGGGCCTTTCTAACCCTATGAGTTCTGAGGCTCTACTGGAGAGGGCCGAGCAGCCTTTCAAGTTGAGGCTGATGGCTCAGGGCTGCCAGGTTCACGCCACGTGCTGCTTCCAATCCACCAAAGCTTTGTCACGCCTACCATGTCAGAGCCACGTGGTGGTGGAGGTATTGTAGTTTCCTTGTGTTGCCCACGCGTACGGCCTTTGTCCAGCCTGGCAAAGTGGCCCATGCACTGTGCGCCCCCCTCTGAGGGAGACTGTCCCTCAGGCACAGCCCTGCAAATCCGCAGAGGCCCGCTTTCTGTCCGGGGGTATCTGCATCGCGGATGTGGCTGCGGGGATCCGTGCCTCGTTTTTGCGGCTGTGGGTACAAAATTTTGTATCCGCGCAAGGCTGTACCCTAAGGAACAAGCTGACTCTCCAATTGCAAAGCACCCCATTGTGCCTGGGACAGCTGGGCTAACGCCAGGATTTCTGCTGCCTCCCCTACCTCCAGCTATACAGAGGTGGGCGGTGTTAGAACTAGCCTCCGCCATCCTCTCGCGAGGCCACGGTGTCCTGGTCCCACTCCCGCTGTCCCTGCAGGACTTGGTGAGCTGCTTGGGATGCCTCTGGGTGAGACACAGGACGGCGGTGCCCCTCACCTGCTGTGAGGGCAGCGCTCGGCGGTCTCTGCTTCTTCCCGGGTTTGCTTGGCATTGGGCTGGGGTGCCTCGAACATTCAGCCTAGTGCTGCATGGTCTTCACCTCAGAGCAGGCTCCTAATTTTTACCAGGGTCAGGCCATGAGGCCCCCACTGGGACTGGGCCAGCTCTTACCCACGCCAGCCATGGGCCTCATGGGGAGCCCTGGATTTCAGCCCCATGATTGCCGTGTGCTTTTAAATGTTCATCCTCCGCTCCAAAATATTTTCAGTGTGCACCTTATCCAGGCATGCTGGTGGCAGAAGGGATGGACTGGGAGTCAGGGGTGGGGATGGGGCCCTGCAGTCTTTGCCACTGATGGATAGTGAACTTTGGCAAGTTCCTTACCTTTTCTGTGCCTGTTTCCTTCTCCCTCTCCCCCTCCCCCCCCATATCAGCAGCATTTCCCTGCCAGCCACATGCTTCTGGCTTAGCCCATTACCCTTGTGAAGCGCTCATCTCTCTCCAAGTGCGCAGTGTAACACCCAGTGTCTTGTCAGTACGTCCTTTGGTGGAGGGAACACGTCCCTTCAGCAGAGTCTCTGTGGCTTGCAGGATTTATTCTGAATCGGCTGAGTGTACCTCAGGCCTCATTACGTATCCCAGGCAAAACGACTCCCCTCTAGGCCACTGGCTCCTGCCCGTCCTGGGTTGGCCGGGACCTGTGCATGTCGGTCTGGTTCCTAGTGCACAGTTGGCCTGTTGGACATGCCTTGGCCTCCTAGGTGGCATTCTCGGTTGCTATGGAGATGGCATGCCTGCCTCGCCCCAGAGGTGGCCGTCCAGGGTAGCGGCCTGGGGGAGCCTGCCCTGGGGACAGAGGACGTCGCTTTCCAAGGCTGTGGGTCCTGTTGACCCTGTCAGCACCAAACTCGCAGGAAGACAAATGTTAAAGGCAGGTCTGCGGGGGGGCTGAGCGGGCCCCAGGAGGCTCCTCGCTGGCAGTTCAGTGCCTGCCCAGCGCAGCAGGGAGACTGTGACCTGTTGTCTTGTTCTGTCCCTTTCAGGAGTTTGGTTGGCAGTAAGTGTTTTTAATGGACTTGTATCTCCTCACCTCGATCAGGACTGAAGGACGGAGGCCGCTCCACCCCTCTCCTCCCCACTGCCCCCAGCTTCTTCCAGGCACCCAGGGAAAGTCACGTCGCCTGCAGGACTCCAGCTGGCACCCGGTGGCCTCGGGACCCACACTCGCTGCTGCTGCTTCCTGGGGCAATGCTGGAAGACGTGGAGTTAGGGAGGGATAGCGTCGGGGCCACTGTGAGCAGGGCGTGCTCCCATCCACGGATACTCGGACCCAAAGAGAAATGGTGCTTTTCCATGGAAGCTTGTGAGCTCCTTCCTCTCCGTGGCCCTTCTGGGGACAGCTGGAAGGGAATCTATTGCCTCCTGTGTGCTGGGGAGGGTTGGTGGGGTGCAGATATCCCTGCGGGGTGTCTGGTGCCTGGCCTGCTTGGCTCACTGGGGCCAGTATCCATGTCCTCCCAAGGTACACTGTCTTCTCGTCCTGGGGGAGCTCTCCTGAGGAGCGTGATCCCTTCTCCCAACTAGTTCTAGGCCTGGCTTGTCTGGCCCCTTGTACTCAGCTTAGAGAACAGCATTTCCCCTTGCCTCGTGGGGAGCAGGTGGGCTGCTGCGCCCCATCACCTCTTTCTGCTCCATTTCTGTAGTCGCCTCTGAGCCCTCTCCGTCTGCTCTGCGTCCTCTAGGAGGCTTGCTCCAGAAAAGAGGCGAACCCTCTTGGCTGGGCTCAATGCCTCCGGCTCTCCATGCTGATCTCATGCAATAACCGTTCCAGTCCATGTTTTTCCCTACTGCAAGCCCCAGCCACCTGATTCTCCAGAGCCAGTCTCCTCCCAGCAAGGCTGCCTTCCTTGTTTTAGAGGAAGCAGCTTGGGCAGAGATTCGAGTGTTGTGATGTGGGGGGCGATGCAGGAGGGGTGGGCTTGGGGGCTGTCTGGATGAACCAAACCACTGATAACCTTGCGAGCTGCTTAGCCTTTCTGTGTGGTGGTGGGAGGTGCACTGATTCCAGGAATGGAGGGCTCTGCTGGAGACTCCCGCCTCTTCCTAAACTTTCTAGGAGTGGGAGCTCCCATTCAAGCCGTGTGCGTGGGGGGGTTATTTAGACAGCACTGCCGCTTGCCTTTGTTCTGTGGTGTGTGAGCGTGAGCAAGGGTTTGGAGCAGCCGAGAGTTGGTTTGCACCTAGCCAAGGAGTCTTGGTGTCTGTTCCCGAACTGGGCTCTGATTGAGTCCCTGAAGGGCAGGGGAGGTACATAACCACCATTTCCACCACAGCCTGAAGTCTTAGCTGGTGATTCTGGAAGGTGGTGTGGAAGGAGCCATGTTCCCTTGAGCAAAGGATGCTGTAGGGTACAGGTGGCCAGAGAGTAGCCTGCATGTGTTGCACCGTTGTGGCCATCTGAGCTGCAGCCTGTGGAGGGCACACATCCCAGCATGCACTTCTCCAGTCACCTAGCGCACGCTGACACCCATTGCATGCTGGGACTTGTAGTCTCCAGAGGCTGCACTTTTATGGAAGACTGAAGACAGCAGCCACCATCTGCGTTTCATGCCGATTCAGTGTGGCCCTTGTGCTCCTGGCAAGTTGTGGACACAGCTGGGCAAAACCTGGGCACCATGCCTCCCAGCAGGGGTCTCGTACTCCAGTTGGGCACATCAGAGATGGTGGCATGGGACAAGAGGTGACTTGCAGTGTGGAGTGCACAGGGCGAAGTGAAGTGGCACCTCCGTACGAACTGTGATCAGTGAGCAAAGGCCAGCTCTGGGTGTCTTTTTAAAAAGAAAATGAAAAAATGTGGAAACAATGTGAGGTGACAAAAAAAAAAGTGTAAAATACCAGAAAACCCTTTGACAGGAGAGTGTTCTGTTTTTTACGTAATGACACACATTTTTAGTTTATTTCAGAATAGTGTGGAGGGGGGAATAATAAAAAAAAATAACAAGCAAAGCCCCAATTCCCTTCCCCCAGTTCTCGGTGATTTGATTTGTTTGTCTCTTTCTGATAGGTTGGAAATTGTGTAATAAACTTGATGACGTTGTCAATCTTTTATACCGCATTGTATGTTTTCTTTATTTTCCTTTTGTAACAAAATTTTTTAAATAATAAATGGGGTGTGAGCTGTTTTACGGAACCTGCATTGGATAAGAGTGGTGGTATTAGTGCTGTTGATGGGGGAGCTAGGGTTTCTGGACTCCTGTGCGCTTGACCTGGCTTGTGGTCTGGTTTTCAGAGGCACCGGGCCCTCAGACCCAGCATTTAATGGTCAGACATTTAGGAGGCTGCCTAGGACACTAGGCCAGCTCTGTCTTCTCCCAGCCAAGAGGGCTGTGTAGGCTTCTGAGGCTGCTCCCCACACAACAGGCCAGGGGCAGAAGCTACACTTCCTACCCTGCCTCTGTTCCCTGCCTTGCAGCAATGTCTGGGTCTGAGAGCAGCCGCTGGGCCCTGACTTCACCCTGGCTCTTCCCTCCTCAGGTAGGAGAGTGTTCAGGGGTTTCTGAACTTGCCAGCAGCAGTGTTGGGAGTTGTGGATTTCTGCCTTTCAGCCAGGACAGCATTCAAGACTCCAGCGCTTAAAAGCACCACCCTCAGCACTGCTCTTAGGCAGTACCATTGACCTCAGCGGGCCAGACCCACGCCTTGTGACGTGTAAGGAATAATTTCCCCACCAGGTCCAGGTGGTCAGAGCAGTTTCTGTGGAATGCTTTGAGAACCACTCTCCAGAGGGGACAGAGGTTTGGTGCTCCAGCAGACTGCCCATGCTGTACGTCAGGCCCTTGCTCTCCAAGAGGACACAGACATAGTTTGCTTTTGGGTGAGTGGAAACTGCACCATTCTGGGTAGGGCTGAGTTAAGGTTAAAATAATCCCAAACTGGCAAGTCAGAGGTTCCGAAAGAAACGTAAATGCCAGAGTCTGGAAAGAGTCACCGAGGTGAACATGTCAACTGGCACTGCTCCTTTCACCTTCCATTACTGTTCCCTCCCCGGCTACTTTCCCACTGTCAGCTGCCATCCCTGTTCAGAGCTGGCATTACAATAATAGAGTTCTGTTGATGCTCTAGCCCCCTGGATCAAGGGATGGTGACCTGCACGTTCGTGGAGAATGTAGGGAAACTTGACCATGGCTTGGCACTACATTGTTGGGGGTTCTTGGAGCTTTTTGGGAGGGTGATGGGCAGAGCTCTTGCTAGTGGATGGGGACAGGATATTGGACAGATCCAGGGTGTCCAATGAGTTCTGAAGCAGTAGCGCTATGGCAAATGAGCCACACTCAGCTGGCCAAATAGCCACATGTGGCTAGTGTGTTGGACACCTCGGGGATAGATCGTGTGCAGGGTAATGTGAAGTTTTGTCTCATGCTGCCATGGCAGTGGCTGGCTTTGGCCGGCTGCTGGTGGTCTGGCCCCTAGTTGTGGATAGTGGTTGGGGACACTGTTACGGTTGGTGACTCTACCTTACAGAATTTCCACAATCGCTGGCTTCAGTTTCTTTGAACTACAGTGTTCTAAAACAATGCCAGTCAAACCTTTTTAACCTATCTTCATGTCTCCTGAGTTTCACATAGCTTAGTGATTGCAGCTGCATTCTGGTATCCGAGTGGCTCATTTACAACCTTCCTGGGTTTTTTGGTTGGGAAATTAACAAGGTTTAGGTGATGGCTTTTTATAATGTGTAGAACTTTCTATCACTGGAGTTGCTGCAGGTGGGAGCAGTTTCCTCTTCATCGCCTGTGGGGTGGTGGTGCTCTGGAGTTCACAGATGCATCCTGCATCATTTGAGACGCACAGATTCCTACACCTCTGCCTCACCGGGTCCTAGTCAAAAACCTGCCTTTCCTGGCTGCTGCTCAGAGTTTTTGGTTAGGGCTGAAACTTGGCTATTGCAATGGGTGCAAGAGACCATCAAGTTTAGAAGAGCCATGCAAAATATCAGGTAACCTAAAAAGCGCTTCAAATCTCCACACACTCCTCCCTCAAGAATCTCTCTTCTGATCCCTCCCTGAGGCAGCTTTCTGGCAAGAGGCAGCTAAGGTGAGGTGGAGAAGGGTGAGTGTTGGCACGGTGGGACAGAAGGCTAATTCCAGACTCCCTTAGGGAGAGGATCACGCAGAGGTGAGATCTGCAGAATGATCTCCCAGGGGAAGTGAGAGGAAACCCCAGCCCTGAAGACACCTAAAACCAACGCCCTAGAGACACATTCCCAGAAGACGCGCTGTAGGGACCAATCCTGATGGACTAAGTGGGGCATGATTAGCCCTTCCTGGGTTGAATTGCTATGGTGAGACTCTGTACAAGGATGTCTCTTGGCACCTGTAGATGCCTGGCATCCCTGCACTAGAGGTTGACCCTTGGTCTCAGTTATGAACTGGCTCTGGGCTAACTAAGCACGGTATTGTGATGTGTGCTTGCAGGAAGAGGGGAGGGCATCCAAGCTATCGGGGAAGGGGAATTCTGCTAGGGTGGTGGTGACCTGTGACTTACATGTCAGGCTTGATCTGATGGCCCCTCAATGGCTATTGCTGACTGCTGTGGGCAGCCCCCTTCCCCATGCTCAAGGACGGGTGGGCAGTAATTTTCACAGGTGAGGCCACTTAATGAATTTTGGTGTGTGGTTATGGGCCGGTTGCGCACACCCCCTCTCCCTGGAAGGGACAGCGCCTGGGGACTAGCCTCCCTCCAGACTTGTCTGAGGCCAGAGGCTTGGAATTAAAAACACAGCAAAGGATTGCCGCTCCCAGCCCATTGCTATCATGCTGCCTGGCAGCTGGCTGGGGTTGCTGCAGCTATTTGAAGGGCTCACGGCTCTAGCCCCAGCTGGGGTAGCACTGCAACCAGGAGCCAGTTAAATAGGATCCTGCTGCCTGAGCCACCGCCTGGAAATTCAGTATCACGGGCAGCAGGATATCAATAGAAAGTGACCAGATGAAGTCCGTGGGCTGGATCTGGCCTCTGGGGCACATCTTGCCCATAGTCCTGGCCCTGCTCAAGGACCCCTCAGCAGGGTCTTGGGGAAGAAGAGGCAAGGAGAGAAGCAATTGCTAAGATGGGTCAGTTGCCCAGGCCAGCTGGGATTTTGAGGCCTAGTGAGACCCTTCCACACCCCAGTGACTTGAGGCAGAAACTGAATGCAAATCCTCTGCTGAGAAAAGGCCAGTCCCTCTGAGCTAATAGAGGGACAAGGGAGGTGCAGGGCTGCTCGGCCTGACCCCAGCGTGACAGCCCCTGGGCTGTGGTGTGCAGGGCTGGGCCCCAGGGGGTGATACCTTCAAGCTGAGGGACGTTTGGGTCACACGTGACACGGGGCCCTGAACGCTGAGGATGACACAGGCTGGCCAGTGGCTCCTGCGTGGTACCCATCACACAAGCCACTGCCCTTTCCGAACTCTTTCCTGGGCAAAACTCTCCCTGAACTGACTGGCTATGCTGGGCATCTCAGGGCGTGGGCTGCTACGGCTGGTGCTCTACAGCCCTTCCTTGTGAAGGCTCAGTCTTGTCCTCTTTCAGCATCTCCCTGGGGCCATAGCTCTGAGGGGGGCTATTGGGCCCCCAACTTTCCATGCCCCCCAGGAATTGGGGCTGGTGCAGAGGTGCCCTGGAGCCTGCAGGAAGAGGGGAGCAGTCTGAGACGCGGTCCCTGGAGTGGTATGTGCACTCTCACCATCTCCTGGCCCTCGCCCATAGGCCTAGGGGCAGCAAGGACACCCTGCCCCAGCTTAGCCTAGGAGTGTTTGGGGTCAGAGTCAAAGGCTGCTGGTGGGTTTCTGCTCCTGATGTGGGGTGCGGGTTGGGCTGGGGCAAGGCCCTTACCAGCATGTGTGTCATCCCCCTGGGCTATAGGGACGGAGCCTGGATGTGGCCCCCTCCATTTTGGATGCTGTTCTGTGAGTGACACATCCTTGAGGGAGGTGGGGGAACAGCCGTAAGAGCCTGAGTGGGGCTCATCATGTGGGGAGGGTGCCATGGTGTGAACAGGGCTAGTGCTATAGGGTGGGGGCTGGGCAGTGTCTGCCCAGTTGCCTGCTGCCAATTGTGGGGTGTCTGGGCTGTATCATCCCCATCTGGGGGTGGAGCTCTGGAATGGGAGGGACTAATAGGGTGCAGGTGGAGCTGTGGAGTGGGAGGGGCTAATAGAATACAGGTGGGGCTGTGGAGTGGGAGGGGCTAGTAGAATACAGGTGGGGCTGTGGAGTGGGAGGGGCTAGTAGAATACAGGTGGGGCTGTGGAGTGGGAGGGGCTAGTAGAATACAGGTGGGGCTGTGGAGTGGGTGGGGCTAAGTAGGGTGGGGCTGTGGTGGGTGGGGCCATGCAGTGATTGCCTAGTTGCCTGGTGCCCATTGTTGTGGGCGTGTCTGAGCAGTACCAGCCCCACAGAGCAGCCTAGGTGGAGGGAGTAAGAGATCAGAGCCCCATGGCTGACTCCACTGTGCCGGTTTCACTGCCCTGTGGCTTTATCAATGCTGCTCACCGGTACCTGAGCGCTGAGGCCTTCCGCTTCCAGGTGGTGGCCACGGGCTTGGTGCTGCGGCCCCGCCAGGTCTGGGTGCTGCGCTTCGTGTCCCCGCAGGGGGCCGGGGCAGCCGGGCAGGACGAGGAGAGGGGGCAGAGGGTGCATCTGATCAGCTCACTGCAGCGCTTCCTGGCGGCTGATCCCAACGGCAAAGTCACCTGCGAACAGGAGGGCCCGGGCTCAGGTGCCCTCTTCCTGCTGCGGTACTACCCGGATGGCAAGGTGTGAATCCCCGAATAGCCCCCACAGCTCCAGCTCTGAGCCTGGTGCCGCAGGAAAGGTGTGAGCCACCCCTACCAACTGCCCCAGGCTGCCCACCCACTTCCTGCAGCTGCTGCGAGCTGCCGGACGGTGCAGCCCCCACCATGGGCAATTCCTCAGAGCCCCATTATGTCCCCCCACCCTGACAAAGCTGGGTAGGCACAAGCCGGCAAGCAAAGGATACCTGTGGTATTGGCCAAGCCTGGGGGCTCCCCGCAAATCACTGCCCTGGTGTGATTCAAAGGGGACCCATGTGCGGAGGCAGGGCAGGGGGAGCGCAGACAAACTTGGCTGCCAGGTCAGTTTGCTCTCTGCTCTGGCCACCTGCCGTATGGCGCCGCCCCGGCTCAGAGAGCGGCCGTGGGCCACTGCCACACAGGCTGGGGGGTATCATTCTGACCCCCTGTGTGGTGCCCCGTCACCCCCAGCTTCTGCCCCTTGCAGTGTGGGTGGGGAGGGGGACTCGGCCTGTGTCTATTCAGCTCCTGCAGCCGCCAGGGGGTGGGACAGGCCCCTCAGAAATGCCCCTTTCCTGTGCCTGCAGTGCAAGGTCCTGGCTGGAGGGGACTGGGTGCTCTGAGGCATCTTTTGCCTCCAGGCCAGTGACTGGAGTCCAGCAGGGGCTGGGAGCAACCATAACCCTTCCCAGGGGCTGGCTGCTGAGGGGCCCGGGGCAGACAATTTGTAGGCACCTCACCCTGGGAGCCGCATCCCTCCCACGCCGCAGCTGGGAGCCCCGGGACCAGGCATGGGCAAGGCACTGGGTGTGGGTAGAGGTGGAGCCAAGGGCATGATGGGGTTACGCAGGCCCCGCTCATGGGTGCGATGGAGCGGGGGCCTGAAGAGCAGGGAGACCAAAGGAGCCTTCAATGCTCATGTGTCAGCACTGACCGGGGCCCAGACACCCTCTCCTGAGACATGGGCCCTGGGGGTTTCCCACCTCTGCCTTGTCAAGGAAGTGGGGGGGGGGAGAATCTGGCAGATGCCCCTGGAAGGCAGGGAGCTGGGTGCCACCGGGGCCTCCATGCTGCACTGCAGGTGGGAGAGGACTACATGGGCCAACCTCCAGATTGAGAGTCCTGGGTCCTCTTCCAGCTGGCTTGGCCTGCCTGGTTCCTGAGCCTGACTGGTGGGGCAGTACCAGCTTCCTTCCTCCATGTCCCACTTGCTCCAGTCCACCTGGGGCCTGCTGGGCCCCAGCCCCTCTTGACTTGGCTCTCGGCTCTGCCGCCCTGGCACTGACAGGCTGCCCCTCCCGGCAGGTGTCGCTGCAGTGTGAGCTCACCCAGCGCTACCTGGGCGGGACCGAGGACAACGTCACCTGCTTCGCCCAGGCGGTGAGCGAGGGCGAGAAGTGGAGCCTGCAGCTGGCTCAGCACCCCAACGTGCACCTGCTGAACCTCGGCAAGAAGCGCTACCTGCGCCTCGACCCGCACACCGGGCACGTTCGCTGCAACCGCGACCTGCCCTGGGGGATCGAAGCCATCATCAATCTCCGCTTCAACCCCAAAGGTGGGCCGCACCGACCGCCCCACCCCCTTCTTGCCTGGGACGGGAGCCTTCTAAGGAGATCTTGGAGAGGGAGAGGGTGGGGGGGGAGGTGTTGGGTGCTGCGACGGGTGCCACAGGGGAGCAGATGGGTTGGGGAGGGCTGGGATTATGAAGGGGAGCAGGGCACTGGGGAAGGATCTGGGGGTGTGAGGGAGAATGGGGGAGGCCAGGGGGCTGAAGCCTGGTGGCCCGTCGTGCCTGTCCCCCAGGCCTTGCACCATGATGGGTATTGCCACCGGCTTGGCTCCCGTACAGCCCTGAGGGCGTGAGCCCGGCGGCACTGAGCCGTGATGCCGGAGTGACAGGCTCTCCCTCTCTCCTGGGGCCCCCCTGCCCCGCTAGAGAACAAGTATGGGCTGTGGACCGCGGACGGGAACCTGCTGGCCGCCGACGGCTCGCTGCAGCCCGAGGGGTCCCCTCATACCCTCTTCCGCCTGGAGGTGCGGGGTGGCCTGCTGGCCTTGCGCGACGCCGACGGCAAGTACCTGACCGGGCGCGAGGCCGTCGTCAAGACCTTCAAGACGGACAAGCCCGGGCGCGACGAGCTTTTCGTGCTGGAGCCCAGCCTGGCGCAGGTGGCGCTGCGCACCTTCCACACCGGCGTCTATGTCGGCTGCAAGCCAGGTGAGCAGGGGCGGCCGCCGGGCCTGGGGCTACTCCCAGACACTTGGCCAGCGGCGGTGGCTGCCATGCTGTCCCTTTCCCCCTCCCTCCACCAAGGGCTGCACGTGCTGCAGCAGGGGAGGACCTGGCAGCCAGGCCCCATGTCCTGTGGGGCATTCTGCATGCGGAAGGCTCAGTGATTGCAGCCCTGGGCCGGGACTGGATCTGGTTCATTCCTTGGCTCCCTGTAGGACCCAGCTTAAGTCACTGTCTTACCTCATCTCTCTAGGGCAGGGAAGCGTAGGCCCAGGGGCCAGATGCAGCCCTTGGCTTGCCTGGATCTGGCCCCTGAGGCTCAGGGCTTCCCCCCCAGTATTGGGGTGCTGGTGCTCCAGCCACCCCTTCCCCCTGCTGCCCCATTGCGGGGCTGGAGTCCACACAATTTCCTAGCCTGGGCCCCACTAGGCTTTGGTGTGCGGGGGGAGTGTCTTTCTCAGTCAGGGGCCTTGTCAGTGAGGGCTTGAGGGTTTTGTTTGCTTCTCATTTGTTTGTGGCCCCCAACTGATTTTTTTCCCCCCATGTGGGTCAGCGGCCCCTGACCCAAAAAAGGTTCCCACCCTTGCCTCCGTTCCCCAAGTGCAAAGTGGGGGATAATGATCCTCCCTTTCTCCATCCCGCCCCCTCCTTCCCCCCCAGCTTGGCTAGTGAAACTGAGACTTGTAGGGCAGGGACAAGCGCTGTGTCTGTACAGCCCCTTGCACAGTGGGGCCCTGATCTTGGTCTGGCCCCAGTGGTTATCTGTGTTTAAACTCAGGTGCAGTCTGAATTCTGGAGCAAAACCTCGTGGCCTCTGCCAAGGACACAAGTAATTTGGGATGTTGCAGCCGTTGGGATGTGGAAGTCTGTGCTGCACTGTTGACTTTTGGGTCGGTCACTGTACACTGTACATGGCTGCCCCATGTATTGAATGCAGGCCGTGGGGTTGGGCGTTGACAGATTCTGAGTAGGTTTAAGGGTTCGGCTCAGTGGGTGCCTCCTTGTCTCACTGAGGTTTCAGGCTGTCTGGCTGCAGCCTCAGGTAGCTGTCTGTCTTTGGAACCCGCTCTCCGCTCCTGTTTTCAGGGGGGCTCTGCCTTCCGTGGGCAGCCGGGGTCTCTTCACAAGGCCAAGGGACTGGAGTAGGTCTGGCTGTAGTCAGCAGAGGGCAGCACTGTATACCCACAGAGGCGGGCATTATTAACTCTCCAGGGTCCACGCTGGCACCACGCTGCCTGCCCTGTTACTGTGCGTTTCTTGCTGCCCACAGGGGCCGATGTCAGTGCCGGCGCCACGGCTGTCGGCGACACGGAGGTTTTCCAGCTGCTGATAAATGAGGCCACCAAGGAGACCTGTTTTCGCAGCTGCTCCGGCAACTACATCGGTGTGGTGAGTACGGCCAGAGCCAAGGGGTTGGCACAGCTCGAGCGATGGGAGGAGACGGCTAGAACCGTTGGCTGTGGCCGGCTGCTGGGGTGCTGCTCTGAGCGCTATCACTCATGGATGCAGACAACGGCCAGCCTAGGGCAAGGTGGCCCCTGGTTCTCCCCTGCCCTGCTAGCCAATCCCAGCCACTAGACTGTTCCCCGTTCTAGGAGTGCCCCACTGACACGGTGCCAGCTCGTGAAAGTGATAAACCCCCTTGTTCGAAACCCTCCTGCCTAGGCCCCTGAGCCTCAGTTCCTGTGTTCAGCTAGTGCCCTCTTTAGCCTTGTCCCAGAGCCATGTTCTCCCCCTCTCCTAGCAGGGACTGGGGGAGGAGGGATGTAGCCCCAAACACCGGACCTAGGCAGAGATTTCTCCCCTCCCCACCCCAGGAACAGCAGCAGCTCCTGGCCCCCACAAAGGGGGAGTGCCAGGGTTCAGCATCCATCCCCACCCCTCACGTTGCCTCCTTGCAGGACTCCAGCGACATTCTGGTGAGCACCAGTGCCCAGGACAAGAGCGTCTGGTTCTCACTCCAGTACCAGGCGCAGAGGGCGACGCTGCGCTCAGCTGAGAACAGATATGTGACCATCAGGCCCAACCAGCGTATGATGGTGTATCCTGATCTGCCAGGTAGGGTGGGGAACGGCTGCTCCCCTGGCCAAGGAGTGGGGTTGGCAATTGAATGCAAGCCCTGCACATCCCACCCAGCCCTGTAGCAATGCTGACACATCCCTCCTGTGCAGTGGCTAGTCAGGGCTCATGTGCGAGCCAGGGCATCTCGGCCCAGTTCCCTGGCACTAACTGGCCCCCCTGGACTGGCTTTGGAGCAGGGCCCTGAGGTGGGGGGCAGGGCAGAGGGAGCCCAGCACAGAAGCCAGGCCTTTCAGGGGCTTGCTTTCCAGCCACCATTGTGGTGATGGACACACTGCAGTGTTGACCTCCCTGCTCAATTCCCTGCCCTGGAAAGGTGGGTGGGGCAGAGGGGCTCCAGGGCCCTGCTCTCCAGGGGGAACAGGCCCGGGCCTGTTCATATACTGAAGGGAGGGTTCTCAGTCTTGCTTGACCAAGGTTTGGCCCTTTCGGCCTCCGCTCAGGGCCTGCAGCCTCCACCCCTTGCCCTGTGTGGGGCCAGCTAGGGCTAATGCTGCATGCGGGATCTGTGCCCTCAGGCAAGGTAACGGAATTCCTGCTCATGCTGGTGAACCGGCCGTTGGTGATCCTGCAGAGTGAGTTCGGCTTCGTGGGGCTGTGCCCTGGGACACAGCGTCTGGATGGGAACCGCCCGGACTATGATGCCAGCGTCATGATGATCACTGAGGATGGCCACTACCGCTTCAGAATTGGTGCGGGCATGGGGGTCCCTGCCAGGGGCTGGGCTGTGGAGATGCCAAAGGACTGAGGATCCTAGGGGCTGAGGGGTACTGGGGAGGATGCTGGGGTCCCTAGCAGGGCTGGAGTGTGGGAGGACAGGGGATGGGGGCGCTAAGGGCTTCTTGCCAGCAGGGCAGGGTGTCCCCATTTTGGAAGGGGTTGTGTTCAGGATAACCCTGCCAGGGCTGAAAACACCCTTTCCCCCATTAGTGGGGGGACAGACAAATGAACACAGCCAAAGACCTCAGATCCTCCCCTTGCTATCTGGAGAGCACTTCAGAGGAACGGGGGGAGGGGGGGGAAGTACCCCCTTGCTGCTCCTGTAATCCTCCATCTTGACTCTAGCACAGCTCTGGCATGCACCTCCTGCTTCCGTAATACCCTGTGGCAGTATCTCCCCAGGTTCACAAGCACCCAAGTGTGCCTCTTCATGCTGGGTCCCCCCTGCCATGCCTCCTCCTCTGCCCTGATCCATAAATCACAAGGCCCTAACTGCCCCCTGAAACCCACAGAGAACAAGAACTGGACCATGGACAAGGATGGGCTGATCATGTTGACAGGCGAGCGCGGCAGTGACTTCATCATCCAGTTTGCCTCTTCCAGCTGCCTTGTGATGAAGGCTCCCAACAACAAGTATCTGGTGGCAGAGGCGGGGGGCCGCCTGTGGGCAGGGGCTGTAGATGTAGCGTCTGCCACTCCCTTCCGCTACTGAGGGACTGTAACCCCTGAAATAAACTCCTGTGCTGACTCGGAGCGCCTGACTGTTGCCAGGACCTGCACCCCTACCCTCCCTGTACCCCACTGCTGCCTATGCAGCAGGTCAGGGCAATTAGGGTAGGGCTTGAGCTGCCACCAGCTGGGGAGTGAGAGACGGTGGTGAGCTGAGGAGGCTTCTCCCAGCTAGACCAGTGCCTGTGCTTTGAAGGGGTGCCTGCCAGGCTGGCTGCTAGTGGTCTGGGGAGAATCCTGAGTCTAAGGAGAGAGCAGCTGCCGTAGCAGAAAAATAAATATTTATTGGAAAATAGTACTGATTTGAAGGATGGGGTAGGAGGACAAAAGTGCCAAGAGTCACTGCTACAGCAAATAACACTGAGTCTGAGTAGTGGGTGCAAGCACCTCCCACTCAATTACTGCACACATGATACGGAAGGAGGTGGGGGTGGTGAGGTCTGCCCTGTCACACCCTGCTGACATAGGACACAACAGGTGTAGGCATGATCTGTGGGGGTGTGGCTCAAACAAGCTTTAACCCCCATCCAGCAGGGCTGGAACAGGATCCAGGACAGCTTCTGACAGCCTCCCTTCTGTCCCCCTCGGCATGGCCCCAGATAGGGGTGGTGCCTGGGCACAAGGAATGGCTGCTTCACATGGTACCAGGTCTGGGAAGTGAATTAAAGTCTCTTTCCAAGCCGCTGGGCACCCCGGCGGTGGCTCTCTGCCTGGCCGGGGCTGATGCAGAATGAGGCTGCAGCTGGATCTAACGCCAAAGGACTGAGAGGCTGCCATCAGACCAGCCATGTAGGGAGCGAATGTGTGGCCTCCGGCCCCAGGCAATGTGTAGCCTTGTCTGGCCTGGAACAAGCCTCAGTACGAGTCCACCCTAGAGGGAGATAAACAGCAATGAGCCTGGCCATCACTAGCAAACCTGTGGTAGCTTCCAACCTCACCCTGAACTGGGCTCTGGCTAAGGGGAGCTTCCCTCACAACCCTGGGCAGTCCTGTCACCCCACTGGCTTCTCTCTCTCAAGAATCTGTCCTCATCCTGGGGAGAGGCAGCCCATCAGAGGAGAGGCATGCAGGTGAGGAAACAAGCAGGGGCAATCGGGAATGGCACCCAGAAGTCCTGATCCCTAGGCACATACAGGAACTGCCTGTCTTGGGTGTCAGCACCATTTTCTCTCCCCACTTTGCCCATCCCCTATTTATGCCCGCTCCAGCCCCAGAGCTTGTTTTCACCCTGAGATCCAGTCTCCCTCCCAGCCAGTTTGTGCACTCCAGCCCCTCTCTCTGCCACTCAATCTTCCACTGCCTCCCAAGGCAGGAGGCAGCAGGGGAGGGGTACCTGGAGAAGGAGGCCAGGGTGAGGATGCCCAGGAGCAGTTCGACGGCATAGAAGAGCAGCAGGATGGCGTTGAGGATGGCCTCCAGCCGCAGGGCGTAGGTCTGCAGCAGCAGGTAATAGGCTGCCATCACCGCTGCCGGGAATGTCAAGGCCAGGCTGATGGAGAGCGGCACCTTCCGCTGGCACAAGTTCCCTTTGGAGCCTGCCACATGGCACAGTGTGTGAGGCAACCGCTCCCCACCCTGCAGGCATCCATGCATGCAGAGTGCTGGGGAATGGTTTACACAGCCCTCTCCCCTTTAGGGAACAGGCTCCAATTCAACCCCAGGCAGGGGGCTGGGAATGGGACAAGGGCATTTCCTTTCCAGGGATCTGGCTCCAATCTGGTCTGGGCGAGGGGGCTGGCTGGCTCAGGCAAAGAGCTCTCCAGTTCTAGGCACTGATCCATCTCCAAGTTGTGAACAAAAGGGAGTTGTACTGACTGCTTGGCAGTCCACTGAACTCAGGGTACCAGCCTGGGCAACTTGCCTTGCTGTTCCAGAGCTGGCCATTAGTCCTAGGCACTCACCAAAAAATATCCGGGTGACTTCAATGCCGAGATAGAGGAAGAGCATGACCAGATCCAGGGCTAGGTTGGCAGAGGGGTATGGTAACAGCAGCCCTAAGGACACAAAAGTCACCTGTTTCAGGAGGAGCACAAGACCCTCAAACTTTCCCGCAAGTCTCATGGACAGCCCTAGAGAGGTCCAGCAAGGACACAGACAGGCTCATCTAAAGGTCCCAGTCCTTGCCCAGTAAAATGTTAATGACTTCTTTTTACACCTCCTTGTACTAGGGTTGTTAAATATTTGTTAACCAAATAGTCGATTAACCTCATGAGTTCCTATCGGTTAGTCAACTATTCTATAGTCTCCAGGCTGGGGCTGGCAGCCAGTGCACTCTGGCCCCACTCCCGAGGAGCCCCCTGCTACCACACGCTGCTGTGTCTCTATCAGAGGCAGCAGCATAGGTTGCCAGGTGGGAACTGCCTGCCACGTTGTACTGCTGCCTCTGATACAGAACTGAGCCGGGCTGCCTGGCATCTAATACGTTTTAAATGCAGAGCCAGAAGGGGGTAGGTCCCGGACCCAGTGCAAGCCAGGACTGAGCCAGGCTGCTGGCCAGCCTGCTAAAACATTTACTGGCAAGGGGCAGAAAATGCATGTAGTCTGTAGTATTAACCTATAAGCTTTTGCTTATTGGTTAATTTACTGTACTATTACAACCCTACCCTGCATCAGATGCAGCCCTGCGAGGGAGTGGGGCTGGCCAAAGCGTTTAAGTCAAATGACACTCCCCTGGGCTTGTCCTGGGATACCTGATGCCACAGCCCAGACAGCAGCCCCTGCTGCTAAAGGCAGTTCCATGGCCCTGGTGATCTGAGATGGCAGCCGAGGGAACTCACCTTTATAGACAAATATGAAGATCTCCAGGAGGAAGTAAGTGGCGTAATACCACCCATTAAGGAAGAGCAGGATTTCCAGCGGGGTGGAGGAGAGCTGACGGCCTGGGGGATGAACAGCATGAGTGGGCAAGGTGCCACTCCCCAGACAAGTCTGCTGGCCTCAGTCTTCTCCCAAAATGGGCAGAGGAAGCCAGAAGACCCTGAACTGCGCTAACGCCAAAGGTGAAAGTGAGTGAGTGTCGCCCCAGTGCCCTTGGAGCAGCCCAGCCCCCAGCTCCCCCATCTCCTGCCCTGAGCCCTCCCACTCCTTGGCCTGACCCCTGCGCTGGCTCCGTGCATGGGGTGGGGCAAGGGGAGGCAGGTGCCCCCCCCCATGGTGCCGGGGTTGGGACACATGCGCCCCTCCCCCCCCAGGAAAGGTCAAAGGCCACCCCCCTCCGATGGGGCTCACGTGACACCGCCCTGCCCCCCCCCCCGGAGGAGGGGCATGTGGCAGCCCCAGGGAGAGCAGGGACGTGGGGTCACGTGGCGCCCCAGCTAGCGGAGGGGGAGGGGGACGGACCGCCCCGAGGGTGGGAGATGGGGAGGTCACGTGCCTTTCCCACATGAATGAGGGTCACGTGGCGCCGCCCCCCCCCGCGCTCGGTGAAGGCTCCTGAGGGAAGGGGGAGGGGGAGGGGGAGGGGGGAGGAATCCGTAACCGCCCCCGCTCCTCTCCCCCAGCCCGGCACTTACTTCTGAGCGCCATCTTCCATCGCCATGGAAACTGTCACCCAGCGACATCGCTTCCGGGTACGCGGGCCGGCGAAGCGGAAGTGCGGGGGCCAGAGCGGCCGGTGCCCTGCGCCGCTCCGTCCGGCTCAGCCCCGCCGCTCTATGGTGCTGGAGGACCCGCCGGGCGCCGCGCCGCGAGCTCAGCCCGAGGCGAGCGAAGACTCCGCCCCCAGTGCTGGTTTAAAGGGGGAGGGGGTGTCTCGTGCCCTACCCCGCCCTCTGGCTGCAGGAGCTGGGGCGCTGTGCTCCCCAACATGAGCATGTAGCTCCCCCCCCCTATGGGGACCTGGACCTGGAGCCCTGAGCTGCAAACCCAGCTGAGGCTGTGGAGCTCCCTTGTTCTCATCTCTCCCTGCCAGTGGTCCAAGTGCCACTACCTGGGACAGCGAACCACACTAGGGCTAGGGCTACACTCGCAGCTTCTTGCACAAGAACATCTTGTGCAAGGGTTCTTGTGCAAGAAGTCTTGCTCAAGAAAACATCCCCACTGCCATGTGCGAGCGGTGCTTTTGCGCAAGAGCGCCCATGGCAGTGTGGATGCTCTCTTGTGCAAGAAAGCTCCAGTGGCCATTTTCTTGTGCAAGAAACCCCTGCCGAGCGTCCACACTGCCCTCTTGCGCAAGAGGGCTTACACCTGTTAAAAAAGAGCATAGCTCTTGCGCAAGAAGCCCTCTCTCACTACGCTGTACTGTAAATCTTCTTGCACAAGAGAGGGTGGGCAGTGTGGATGCTCTGCAGATTCTTGCACAAGAACCTGCCAGTGTAGACATAGCCTAGCTGGGTGGGCTACAGTAGCAGTTTTCAAGTACCTGAAAGGGTGTTAGCAGGAGAAGGGAGAAAAATTGTTCTCCTTGGCCTCTGAGGATAGGACAAGAAGCAATGGGCTTCAATTGCAGCAAGGGAGATTTAGGTTGGACATTTGGAAAAACTTCCTGTCAGGGTGGTTAAACACTGGAGTAAGTTGCCTAGGGAGGTTGTGGAAGCTTCATCACTGGGGATATTTAAGAGCGGTTTGGAAGGGCATCTATCAGGGGTGGGGAACCTAAGGCCAGGGACCAGATGCAGCCCCCAGCTTGCTTGGATCTGGCCACCAAGACACAGGGGAAAGTGAAGTGTCTTTCTGCATCTTAGGTTTTTTTTCCTTCTCACTTGTGTGCAGCCCCCAACTGATTTTTCTGTGGGTCTGCAGCCCCTGACCCAAAAAAGGTTCCCACTCCTGTTCTAGATGGTGGTTGGTCCTTCTGTGAGTGCAGGGGGTTGGACTAGATCTTTCCAGGTTCCTTCCAGTTCTATGAGCCTATCAAAGAGTTAACACTACCATTGGCTCTTCCTCTGATCTGGGGGCTCATGGCTAATATTGGGGGCATTACATGGTACACACTCCCTTCATTGTCCCATATGAACCCTGATTTCCCATCAATTGCCAAACAGCAAGGCTGGTGACTACAGTACCACTGGCACAGCTTCTGATGAGTCCCTGCCCCCTCCTTCAGCATCCCAACCCTACTCCTCCATTGGTGTAATACCCATTGCTCACCAGTCCAGTGTTCCCTGTAAGCTGAAAATCAGGTGCCACCCAGCTAATTAGCAGAGCACCCAGTCAGCAGCATGTGTTTCTACTGGTGGTGCACATGTGTTTCTACTGGTGGAGACACTTAACAAAATGTATTCTGCATATGGATGAAAAAAAAAAAAGAGGGAACATTGCCAGTGACCCCCCCTTCCTTCTCCCCAGGCAGCATAATGGGGTCATCGTCCAACAGTCCTCTCCACTTCCCCCCATGCAGTGCAGCCCCACAGCCTGTCTGGAGAAAGGAAATAACATGGTTCTTCATTATGATATTTATTTCTAACTCCTGAGCTGTACTCCCTCTGCTACCCAGGCCCTTTCTCCTCGGGAATAGGCAACTTGGAAATAAAACAGTGCTGAAAACACAGTGCATTGGCAACCTAAAGGGAACCTGAGCTTATTTCTAATCTGAGCTCGTTAGGCTAGCAAGTGCTCCATGTTCTTGCCCTGCCAAGCAGGGCAGCAATTTTGCAGATGTCCACAATGCCCGCACCCCTCCCCAGCCCAAAGTCACTTCCCCACCAGCCTAAGGCTCTGGGAGGGAGTTTGAGTGTTGGGTGCAAGGGAATGAGGTGCAGGACATGCATGCTTTAGGAGGGAGGTGAGGGGTTGTGCTCTGAGTGTGGAAGAGTATCTGGGCTGCAGGCTTTGGGCAGGAGTCTGTGTGCTTGCGTACAGGCTCTGGGCTGGAAGGGAGAATGCAGGAAGGAGTAGTCTGGGAGTTGGAGGGAGTAGTGGCGGTGGGAGAAAAGACTGGGGAGGGGGTGGGGCAAAGGAGGAGTGCAGAGGGAGGGGTTGGGGTGCAGTGCTTACCAGGGGCACTCCTCTCTGGCAGTACCATCCCGGCAGCTTCCCATGGACCACACAGGAAGGGGGCAGTGTACAGAGACACCTCCCCTCTGTGGAGCCGCATGTGCCAGCAGCCACATGGAACAAGTGGCCAGAAGCCACTGTAGCCCTGCTGCACTGCCACTGGTAGTGGTGATGGGGGGGCAGTTTTAAATTGCCCAAGGGCTGCAGGTTGGACTGGGGAATGCTTCAGGGGAGGTCCACAGAGATGGCAGGTGGGATCAGGGACAAGACCCAGGAACATTCCTAGTGCCCAGACTCCATGTACCCATATAACTCACCACCCATGCTTCCAAGACTGAGTAGCATGGGATACATGGGCTGTATGTTACAGTGCCATTCCCAGTCCACACCTCTGCCCTGGCCTTTACTAAGGCTCTGCATCCTTCAGATGCAGAATGGCAGAGGAAATCAACCCATGCAGTAACACCTACTGTGCAGATGGCACACATACTGCTAGTCAGGGTGACAGGGTATGATCTTATTGTCTTCTGCTTAGATTGTCAGCTCTTTTGGGGCGGTGACCATCTTTGTTCTGTGTTACTATAGTGCCTAGCTCTGCAGGGCTCTGATCCATGACTGGGGAATGACTAAACACCACAGGCAGCTCAGCAGCTGCAGGGAGGGTGTCCTGGCCACTGGGCTCCTGTCCCCAGTAGAATTAGCTGCAATGTGGGCTAGGACACAATAATGCTGGAGCGAGGGGGAGCATAGTGGGGCATATGCCCTCAGTACAGTACAGGGCCTGGGGAAAGGAGGGTGCACCCAAAAAATGCAAACACACAAGGAGGTTTCTGGAAAAGGGAGCCAATTTACTGTCTCATAACTTATAAAAATACGCAGGTACAAAAGGAAGTTCTACCACCAGGATAGAGTTCCCACAGGTACAGCTAGGGCAGGCTGAGTCCTGGCACCTCATCCCACCAGATATGCAAAGCAGAGCTGAAAGGGGTTGATACCAACAGGACCCCATTGGTCAGCCGGCAAGCAAGCTGTGTGTAGGGCTGGGGGTGGACTGTTCTGGATAAAGAGGAAAGGGGGCTTTGTGCCAGCCAACAGGGAGCAGCCACGGACCGGCCATGGCTCTGGGTCCGAGGGGAAGCCATCAGCTGCGGATGTGAGCAAACTCCTTGCGCAGCCATAGGGAGTCCTGGTAGAAGCGGGGGTCACCCAGGTGCAAGGCCGTCCTCTTGTAGAAGTAGCAGTACAGCACGGCCGCTGGGGAAAGCAAGAGGAAGATGAGACAGCTCAACCCGTTCAGAATGTCTTCACCCCTACCCCCTCCTCTGTCTGCTGGATCACCCCAGTGTGTCTTGCTGACCACCAGGGCAGGCAGAGCCTCATCGAGATCCAGCCCCCATGGGAAGGGTTTGGTACGGCTCAGGGGAACAGAGATGCCATTCCTTAACAAACCCCAGATCCCAGCCTGGGAGACAGCAGGGAAGGCAGATGGGGCCAGCTTTCTGGTAGCTCTCCCTGAGTCTAGGTGTCTGTGGGTGGTTGCTTGGGGGAGTTGAAGGGTCCAGAGCGGAGCTTGTCTCTTACCCAGCCGCTGGAACACAAAGAGGGCCTGCAGCCCATCTGTCCACACAAAGCGGGTGGAGTTTTTCCAGCGCAGGTTCTGAAAGAGATAGAGGGGCACAACGGACATTAAGGGCAGGAAACAGATGTGAGAGCAACTGTGCAGCCCCCCACAGAGCTCAGCACACTGGGTCCCTTTACCCACTTCCTTGCTCCTCTCTCCCAGGGGCTGCTCCATTCTGTCATTTCCTCCAGATCCTTAATGGGAAGCAGCTCCCTATGTCCAAAGGGTTAGAGGGCTTCCCCTAGTGGCCATGGGGGAGAAATGCACTGTCACTGTGGTCCACTTCCTAGTCTAAAGCAACCCTGCCCACCAAGAACAACCCCCCTCTGAGCCCATCCCTGGGGCCCAGGCATACAGAGGCCTCCTTCCACCTCCCTACAAGCAGGGATGCAAGTGCCAGGGAGCAGCTCCGGGAGCACACAAAGGTTAATCAGATCAGCGGATTTATACAGAACACCAAGACCTAGTCGAGCCTCCCAACACAGATCCTAGAAAATCCTCTTAAATCCTGCTGCCCAGTTAGGGCTCATGGGCAGTGCCAGAAAGGGGAAGCTCCCAGACAGAGACCTTGCATTGGCCCCTCAGAAGGAGGGGTCGGGTGCTCTGAGCACAGGTTTGGGAGTCAGGACACCTGGGTTCTGTTCCCAATTCAGTGGCTCCCTAACTGTGGCTTTGGGCAAGTCATCTAGGTCCAGCTCCACAGAACTGCATAGGTGCCCAACTCCCAGCAATTTCAGTGGGAGCTAGGCACCTAAATCCCTTTGAGGATGTGACTCTTGGCCCCTCTTTATGCCTCAGTGTCACGCTCCGTGCAGCATAGGGGGTGAGGTTGGTGGCTCACTTCCACGGAGGGGGAAAGATGCTCTGAAATAAGGATGTTAAGGACTAGTTGACTTGTCGATTCCCCCCCTTGCTGCCTCTATCAGATAGAGGCAGCAAAAGGCGGGGGGGAGGGGGTTCAGAAGAGAGGGTATTTCAAAGCAGCAGCGCCGTACAGAGCCCGGGATCATCCGTGCAGCGCTGCCGCTTTGAAACGCCATGGTGATGTTTCAAAGGGGCAGCGCCACACAGATGATTCCTGGCTCTGTACGGTGCTGCTACTTTGAAGTTCCCTCTCTTTGCCCCCTTTGCTCTCCCTATCTGATAGAGGCAGCAGTGGGGGGACTCGACTACCTGATAAACATTTGCTTATTGGATAGTCAACTAGTCCTTAACATCCTTATTCAAAGGGGCAGCACCGCACAGAGCCTGGTATCAGCTGTGCGGCACTGCCCCTTTGAAACACTGCTGTGGCGTTTCAAAGAGGCAGCGTTACGTGGAGCCCGGGGTCAGCTGGGGACTCCCTAGCTGCCCCCGCTCTCCCTGCGGCATTTCCACGGAACCCGGAGTCTGTTGGGGGATCCCCAGCTAATACCGGGCTCTGTGTGGCACTGCTGCTTTGAAATGCCGAGTGGAGCCAGGGATAAGTCCCCAGCTGACCCTGGGCTTCGCGCAGCATTTCCACGGAACCTGGGATCAGCTGGGGACTCCCAGGCTCCAGCGCAGCATTTCAAAGTGGCTGCACCCCTGAGCTCCTGGGGGAGGGGGGGGCTTTATCCTAGGTAAATGTATCTTATGTGCACCCATTAGTGCTGCTCCCTAAAGGATTAGTCTTGTTTGTGGGGAAGCCATTCAAAGCAAGACTCTAAAGCAGGCTTAGGAGCGATCCAGGGCAAGTACTGCTCAGGCCAGACATTCTAGTCACTATCCCTATAACCGTAACTCGTAGGGCTCCCATACGGGAGCCAGCCCAGGATGCACTTGTTCATCTGGAGACCAGGAATGGCTGGGCTGGAGCAGTTCCCTGCCTGTGCCCCATGTAATCGGTTAACTGGTTACTTATAATGTTTAATCGCTTAATCAGTTAAATGGGATTTGACATCCCTAGTCTGCTGCCTCCTTAAGAGATGGAGAAGTTCCATGGAGCAGCGATCCCCTCCCTCTAGACCTGGAAGGGAAGAGGGGGGCCCCAGAGAAAAGTTCTGAGGTCTCCAGGCTAAGAGATCAGGCCTCCTTCCTCACAGGCTAAGCTGATCTCCAGCAGGAAGCCAAGAAGACACACTGCTTACAGCCTGTGGCAGGACTGGCTTGGTGCGCGATGGCAGATTTTGGCCTTCTCTAAACCTTCATGTCAGAGGGGGTTTAGCAGTGAGCAGATGGTCTGGTGTTTAGCAGGGAGCAGAACATCAGGCCAGCTGGTTGGTCTGGGAGTACAGGAAGTGGATATCATACCAGATGCATCAAGGTTCCAACTGTGAAAGGAAGGTGTTGAGGCCTACCCAGAATATGTCAAATGAGCACCAGTTTAGTAGTAAGTGTAAAGGAAAAGCAGCATTGTGAGATACAGGAGATGTAAGATAAAAAACCAAAATTTGATTGGATGACCAACAGTAACCCCGCTTTTAGGGAAGTAAGTAACACAGACTGCAATATGCAACAAAGTGCTGATAACTCCTAATGGAGCAGATGAAAGTTTTGAAAGGGCAGAATGAGACAACAAAAATCTAACGTCAGCAATTGTCAGGCGAGTGGAGGAATACCGAAATACGGTATATAAGGTTGGATGGAACAGACCAAGAGCAGATGGGTTGCGAATCCAAAAAGCCAGGCCTGATCAACCAGGGCTCCCTCCCCGGCACTGAATTTCGCTGCCACACATAAGCTCCGAAAGGGGAACAACACTGGTCGTAAGTTGCAACGAAAAATCCCAAAAAAGGAGAAACATAAAGAAAAGAATATCTCCTGAATCTAAACAATGCTTCTATCTTTCTTAACGTGAGTATTATATATTTGATAACTCCACAAATTGTTTAAAGGTAAATCTGGAGGGTATAGCTGTAGGAGGAGTTATTATTTCTTGTTTTTTAATTGTATTGTTTTTCTACTTTTTATTTGTATGTTATGCTATCTTAAAAGAATCAAAGACAGTTAATTGATTTAAATGAAAAATTAATTATAAAAGTAAATAGAAAATACAAATCTTTGTTTAACCCTAAAAAGAAGTATTCCTTGGTCTGTGGTTTCAAATCCTTTAAAGAACCAAACCCGGCTACCGAAACCAACTGCTCCAGAAGAGGGTGAGCCACCCATCTTCTAGACCAATGTGTACAGCTATTCCTATGCCCCCTGTGAGATCCCAAAGCCCAGCCCCGCCTTACCATGACCCAAACATGGAAGGCGATGCTCAGAGCCAGGTAAGCTGCTGACAGGATAATAGTTCCTTTGAACTTGTGGAAGAGGAGGTTGACCAGGCCAGCCTGGAAGACGAAGGTGTTGAAAAACATGAGGAAGATGATGATGATGTTGAAGAGGATGGCAATATCTTGGATGCTGTGGGGAGAGAGATGTCCTGAGCACACAGCCACTTCCAGAGACCACAGCCCTCCCTGGGGCCCAATGTGCCAACGTAAGCATTGCCCTCTGCCCCGGAGGCGTCCCAGCTGCCGTGGCCTACACAAAGCCTGCCCGGGACCAACACTGTGCACTAGGCCTCTGGGAGGAGAAGCAGCCAGGTCTGGGTTGTCCCTCCGACCCACAAAGCCCTTCCTAGTGCAGTAAATTGCTGCTTTCATAATTGATCTGGGCAGACACAGATGTTCTTCCACAGATCTTTATGTAACAGACACTTGGCCTAGTGCCAAGAACAAAGGCTGGCTCATGGAATGGAGCCACTAGACCAGCCTCTCCCTGCAGCTACTACCCTCCTCCAGCACACCAGCAAAGCCAGCTAGTAACTGATGCTTCAAGGGAAAGCAGTTAGGTACTTCTGTGCACTACAGGGAAAGTGGATAAAATGTCACCCAGGTCCTTCCCCTTTACTTCAGTTGCCTTAGTCTGTCCTCTAATCCCCCTTACGTCCCTCCCTCCTCCACATTTCCTTGGACACAGTGGCCATGAGCCAGAAGAGAACTCAGGGCTTCAGACTCCCAGTATCCCCATTCTAACTACTAACCCCCACTCCCTCCCACAACTGAGGAGTGAGTCCGACTCTCCCAATTCCAACCACTAGCTCCCGCCACCTCACATGAAGAGCACGAGCTGAATGACAGGCGCCACGCGGAGCAGCTCCGAGAAGGAGTTGACAAAGAGATCATAGACAAGCAGCAGGAATTGCAGGGAGAGCACCAGGCTGTAGTTACTGGTCCGGAGCATCTTCCTTTCCCAGGGCTGCAGGCCCTCAGTGTGTGCATCCCAGAGAGAAGAGCCAGCTCATCCTCAGGGCCAGAGGGGCTTACGGTCACCTTGTGCACCACAGCCTCTCCCTGTTTCCTACAGCTGAGCTCTGGAGTCTGGAAAGGAAGATCACAAGTGATTTGTCTCCAACAGGGCCCAATCTAGGGGTGATGCTGCAGCTCAAGAGGGAGCCCAGCTTGGTTAGGGGGTCACCCCAAACTGCTTTAAATGCCTCCAGATAACACGCAGGCCCAAACACGTGACCCTCTCAGCTACTCAGCAATCATGCTCTGGGTAAGGGGCCAACGATGTGTATGGGAGGATACCCTTAGAGCAATATTCCCTCTATTTTTCCTATCCATGTGCAGAATACATTTTGTTATGAGCATTAAGGCATGTGCAGATGTGCACCACCAAAAGAAACACATGGTGCCGGCCGGGTGGCACCTGAATCTCTCCTGAGCGGCCGCCCAAGCACATAGTTTATAGGAAACACTGCCCTAAGCATCATAGCTGTATCCATGGAAGTTTCATCACCCGAACACCTCGCGATGGCAGGCATATGAGGGAAAAGCTCTCAGGGGTTCCATGCAGTCTTGCCCTCACTCAGGAGCCAGCCTCCCACAGATTCTCTAGCCCAGGGTGCTCTCCCTAATCTGTGGATGAGAGGGGTCAAAAGCCCTTGATCTGTCTGACTCAGGTTACCTCAGGGTAGGGCAGGCCACAGACGGAGAGAGGAGATGGAGAATGCACGGAGGAGGGGGGAGGGAAAGGACAAGCCCCTGGAGGAGGAACGGGAGGAGACAGATCGTGTGGCGGGTGCCCCTAAGGGCGGAGCAGCTGATCACACACGCGTGTGGGGACGGGACGGGCAGCCAGCGGGGGCACAGGTGTGAAGGGCCACAGGACTGGGCGGGGAGGGAGGTTCCTCGGGGCACGCCACGGCAGGGCGCGGGGGACGAGGAACAGGGGCGGAGGCCACCCCGGGGAGAGGCTTTTACCCACAGGGGGGGAGGGGGGATACGGGCCCCTCCGTAGGAGCAAAGCGAAAAGGCAATTCCCAGCCGGCCCCCTGCGACGGGGGGGGGGGGGGACAAATTGCCCCCCACGCGGGAATCGCGCGGGGGGGGGCAGGGCGCAGCCCCCCCCCAGCGCTCACGGGGGGGAGGGGCGCGGTTCGGGGGCAGCGCAATTGTCCAATGAACTCGGGGTCTCGCGGAGCCGGGACCCAGGCGCCTCCCGCCCCGCCCAGGGCCCCCCGGGCCGTGGTTACGTAACCCGGGCGCAGCTACCTCCCCGCCCGCCGCCGGGCCCGCACGCACCTCCAGCCGCCATCTTCCATCCCCATGGAGACCGCACCGCCAGCGGGGACAGGCCAGCGGAAGCGGAAGCGCTCGGCGTGGCTGGGATCATAGAGAGAAGGCAAAGAACGGGGAGGCGGCTGCACGGCGGAAACCCTATTTCCCATAATGCCGCGGGGTGAGCCGGAAGTGCCTGGCACGGGGGCGGGGCTTTAAGGGGGCAGCCAGCCGATTGCGTAGCAGCCCCTCATGGTGAGTCCCGTGGGGGTGCGAGGCCTTTTGGAACTACCACTCCCAGCCTGCCCCGCGCCGGGGCCGGAAGAGAGGCGCGCGAGCGGGAGGCAAGGGGTTGTCTGGGGAATCGGGGGGGGGGGCAGCACCAGACACCGCCCCCCCGCCGGGCCTTTCAGGCTCGCGAGGCCTTTGCTGCGAAGTGAGTTTGCAGCCCCAGGGAGCGGCCCGGGCCCTCGCTCCGGTTTCCGTTTACACGGGCCCAGTGGGGCTCGCGATTCGCTGCCGCTCCTGGTCCGTGACTCGGGCTCGTGGGTCTGGCGTAGGGACGTGACCCCTCCCGGTTCACCGGTTAAATGTGCCGTTCGCTTCACGCTTAACTGTAATTAAGGGTGGGGCTGGAGCAGCCCCTCCCCCCCGCAGCAGCAGCTGGTCTGGAGCAGCCCCTGGCTGTGTCCCCCCCCCACCCCGGCCCACCCCAGGGGCTGCTCCGCGCGCCAACGCACCCCCTGTCCGTGGCGGGCCCGCAAGGCCGGAGCAGCCCCTTTTCCATGGGGAGCAGGGAGCTGCTCCAGCCCCACTGCTTAACTTACCGGTTAACCGTTCACATCCCTGGCCTGGAGTTCCAGCCTTCTCTTGCCATCCTCTTCCTCCTGTGCTGGCCAGGCTCCCAGTCTTAACGTCAAACCTGCGCCAGAGCTCAGAGCCCCACATTCAGCCAACCCCGAACTTCTTCCATCCTCTGCATAGTGTTTTCTGTTAGCCATTTCTTTTTCTTCCATCTCTGTCAGATCCATGTTTCTGAACTGTAGAGCAGGCAGGGACAAACGCAGGCGGCCTGTACATTTCTTTCTGGCTTGTTAGTCAATTGCCAGTGCTGTCACCCATGCACATTGGGTTGGGTTCCCCTCCACTCCTTTTCTGGTACTAAGTGTACTGCTGTTTTTCTGCCTTGCCTATCTGCACAACCGTAATCTTTATGTTTACCTTCAAACACAGAGGCCCACTCTGAGATGACATTTACTAATTCTTTCTCTCAACCATAAGGGCCAGATCAGCAGCATCTGTTAGCTTTCTCTGTTTTCACAGACTTGGTTCTCATGCTAATTAACTCCATAACTGGGAAGAGGAGAAGTGGACTCAGCATACTTCCCTGTTTTAATCTGATTGTAAAAATTCTGAAATTTCATGTATTGTTTCCACCTCAGTTCTTGACATAGCTCTTTTATCATCACCACTTGGAACACTCCCACACGTCTATCTCAATACTGCAAATACCAGCTCCCATGGAACCAAGTCATGCTTTCTTAAGATAACAGCTACATAGCTGTTATGCTATCTATTTATCATTCTTTTAAACTTCCTTCTCACTGCAAATATTCTGTTTCTTCAACTCCTTTCCTTCCTAAAGCCATGCTGCTCCTCTCATATCTTTTCTCCACCCTGCACCTCAGAGACTTTCCCTTGAAAACTTTTTCCAGGACTTTGAGACTGATTTGATAAGATGATGTTTTGGATCAATCATTTGCATCACCTTACCCATCCAGAGAGGCAAAATCAACCCTATCTGCAAGTCATCTGGTATCTTAGCTTGACCCCAGCAAACTATGAGTAATCTCTGATGCTGCTTTTTCAGTATCATACCGACAGATATTTTGTACAGTTACACAAATGCTAGAAGTCTAAATAATAAGATCGGTGAACTAGAGTGCCTCGTGTTAAAGGAGGATATTGATATAATAGGCATCACAGAAACTTGATGAAATGAGGACAATCAATGGGACACAGTCATACCAGGATACAAAATATACCGGAAGAACAGAAACAGGCCATGCTGGTGGGGGAGCGGCACTATACGTGAAAGAAAATGTACAATCAAATGAAGTAAAAATCTTAAATTAACCAAATACTCCATAGAATGTCTATGGGTAGTAATTCTGTGCTCTAATAAGAATATAGCAGTTGGGATATATTATCAACCAC
Source organism: Pelodiscus sinensis (assembly GCF_049634645.1). Lineage (NCBI taxonomy): Eukaryota > Metazoa > Chordata > Testudines > Trionychidae > Pelodiscus > Pelodiscus sinensis. The sequence continues at coordinate 125,517,878 of NC_134714.1, read as the reverse complement.
CTGACCAGGACAGTGATAGTGACTATGAAATGCTAAGAGAGATTGGGCCATCGAAATAAAATAATAGTAGTGGGGGATTTCAACTCTCCCCATATTGACTGGATACATGTCACCTCAGGATGGGATGCAGAAATCAAATTTCTTGATACCTTAAATGACTGCTGCTTGGAGCAGCTGGTTCTGGAACCCACAAGAGGAGAGGCTATTCTTGATTTATTAGCTGGTGCTCAGGATCTGGTCCAAGAGATAAATGTAACTGGACTGCTTGGAAATAGTGATCATAATGTAATAAAATTTAAAATCCCTGGTGGAAAACACCTCAGCAGCTCAACACTGTGGTATTTAATTTCAGAAAGGGGAACTAAACCTAATGAGAAGGTTAGTTAAACATAAATGAAAAGGTACAGTGACAAAAGTAAACAGGACTTTTGTAGGGGTAAAAAATGAACTAGATAAATTACTGGAGGTGAGGTCTATTAATGCTTATTAGCCAGGATGAGTAGGAATGGTGTCCCTAGCTTCTGTCAGAGGTTGGAAATGGGTGGCAGGAGAGGGATCACTTGATTACCTGTTGTGTTCACTCCCTCTGGGGCACCTGGCATTGGCCACTGTCAGCAGACAGGATACTGGGCTAGATGGACCTTTGGTCTGACCCAATGTGGCTGTTCTTATGTCTTCATCCCCAAATGTTTTGTGTCTCTTCATCCTGTTCAGCGCTGCTTCTGCCTTCTCTACAATGATCAATACCTGTGGAAGCTTCCCCAAAACTATCAGTGGTGCTTGTACTTGCAACTCTTCTCATTTAACCGTCTTTAGAAATGTTTTTTCCTTTGCTCCTACCACCTGTTTAGGTTTCGTTACCACACAGTTCCTATCCTCTTCATTTCTTGTGCTTTAGTGTTCCTCTTTTTTGCCAACCCAAAACCCGATTTCCTGCCCTCATCTTCTTGCAGCTTTCTCTATAATTCCTCTTCAGCCTCCATGCATGCTGAGCAACTGCCTTTTCAGCCTCTTTTGGCCTGTTTGTATGCATTTTTGATGGCCTCATTATCACAACTTGTTCCTTCAAGCTCTTTTGAGTAATTAATTCATTTTTGTTTCTTTTGTGCCTCCATTGGCTTGTTTTCCCCAAATGTATTTTTTTAAGCAGTCTCATGATTTTTAGAGCTGGACTTGAAACTTGTGGATGTTTTTTGGTAAGATTGTATAAGACTGAACTTTCTGTCCCTTGGAAATCCACCCTGCATCTTTGGAACATCCTTTTCCAAGGGGTTTGAGCTGGAATTGCTCCATTTGGGTCAGACGCAGCAGGGGTCCTTCTGGTCCCCTCTGAAGCTTTGTGGGTTTAGCAGGGGGCTGGGAACCGGTAGCTTCTAGGTGCTGTTCCCAGCGTTGCCTTGCTTCATGAGTGTAACACACAATACGTTTGTACAGCACCTCCCGTCCAGCTTGCTCTCTCCAAGTGCTTTGTGCTCCTCCATGGCAGCAGGCAAGCATCACGATCCCCACTTTCTGGTGGGGAAGCTGAGACTGAGGGGCTACAAAGTGAGTCAGCAGCAGAGCGGTTGGTGCAAATGATCACGAGTACCACTGCTGTGCATGACTCCGATTAAAACCAATTAGTTCCTGCTGCGCTGCGAGGTACTTGCTGCCTTGACTGATCACTTAGCAGCCTTATCTAACCTCTCAAAGGGCAAACGCGCAGAGATCCTGTCTAGGAAATGATGCTCTTCCAATCACAATCCTGTGGTGCTGGGCACTGTGCATATAAGAGAGTGTAGTATTAGATCTAAAGAGCTTTTCATTCATTTAAAAAAACCCTGCCTGACCTCCAGACGTTTGAACCTCTGGCTAGCCAGCAGGCAGGATTATTGTGACTGTAGACATTAAACCCTGTATCCCTGCCCCGTTAGTTGTGTGCACTCGTCTGCCCAAACCACAGTGGATGGGACTGAAGGGCCCTGCATCTGCAGACAAGGAATGAGCCTGGACTGGGCTATGCAAAGTGAGGTGCAGGGACTGCTGAATTTTGCAGCCACCCACTCCCAGAGATCAGTGGGAGGTGGTGGTGTTCATGGCTAGTAAGCTCACCCATAGGCAGCTCTTTTCCTCCCCAGAGGTGGCTGGGGATATTTTTGGTGGAGGATGTAGATCTGTAAGCAAATGAGGTGCCACCCTCCAGTTCCTGAGAACTTGTGAATGTGCACTTAGTCGGCGTAGTGTGCGGAGAGTCTGTCTCATCACAGAGAGAAATCGCTCCTCATGGCATCAGCTCAGCACAGGAGCAGACTGGGAGTGCTTGAGGGCTGTGTTTACAAATTACTTAGTTTCTTGTAAGAATCGCTCTGTGCCGCTTGACAAAGGGTAACAAGACTATCCCAATCCCGGTGTGTATATTCTGGTTCACCAAAGAATATCATGCGAGTTCTTGAAGGAAAACGGGTCGTGCTGGTCATTTGTGCCGTCGTGCATACATTTCACGGGCAGCTTTTTACATTGGGCTGTTAGCGTGTATTCTGCAAATGTGTTTCTGAAGTCTCGAGGTAGGATTGACAAACAGGTCTTTGTCAATGGCGTAGCCATGCTAATCCCCGGATCTGAGAGACAAGGTGGGCGAGGTAATGTTGTTTGTTAGCTTGTCTCTTTCACCAGCAGGAATTAATCTCCCGAGCTACAACAAGCTGTTCTTCGGGTCTGGGTTTTCTGTCAGACGCAGGATGTCTAGTCCCCTGTCTGCTGACGGACCAGTCAAGCCCTGTAAATTGACACAGTGGAGCCCACCTGACATACTGATCCAACAAGGGGATGTGACAGCCCCAGGATAGCAAAACACAGGACTGTAAGTCCTGGGGGGGTTTCCTGACTTGAGGTACAAACAGTGAACACTGGGGAAGCTGAGGAGAAGGCAAGGAAGAACATTCCTTTGTTTTCCGCCTAGGAAGTACTTGGGTAGCACGGTCACATCAGGGCTGACTTATCCATTAGGCACAGTGCCTAGGGCCCATGATACTGTTAGGGGCCCACAAAAATGTTTTAATTTCTTTTAAAATCAGAAGGAAAAAAATGAACTTTAAGGGTCGAAGAAAATGTTTTAATTTTTTTCTCACATCAGAAAAAAACGAAACTTTTAGGGCCCATGAAAATCTATTAAATTTTGCCTAAACCATGAAAAAAAAATGTTGAAGTACTTAAAGTTATATCAAAAATAATTTTTAATATTGATATTATGATGGTGGGAGGGGCCCACGAAGGCAAAAGTGCCTAGAGCCTACAAAAGTCATAATGCGGCCCTGGAACACATTGACGAAAACAGGATCTCAGCCTGGGCTGAAACACTGCAACAGATGTTTGAGTGGCTATAAAAGGCCTGGAGACAGAAGGTTAACCTGTGTGGTTTTGTCTTTTGGAATCGTGCTAAGGTTTGTTTTATATCTTGGCCTTTTGTTTCCAGCCTTCTCACGATCTCTTGAATCCGTGGGGAAATGTATTATCCTTATTTGCGCTAGAAATATAGCTCCATGCTGTGGTATTAGGTGAGGAGTTGAATCACTCCAGCTGGTGTTTGTGCTGTTCCTGGGGGCACAGCAGAGCAGGTATTACTGTGGGTGTTCAGGGAAGGGGCTGGAAGAAAGAGGAGGCTTCAAAGGGGCACAGGGACTGGGGAGCACCGATTATTAACCTGCAAGGCAAAGTGAGGGCTGGCCTGGCCCAGTGGGGATGGTTTGGGTGTGTGACAAGCTGGCGGTGTTCAGGAGCTGACACCCGGTTAAGCACAGGCAAGGCTCCCACGGGCTGGCAGCTGGAGCTCTGACTGTCTGGGACACCCCAAGAGCTGTCACCCCAGGTTCCACAGAAGGTCAGGCTTAACCGGTCTACTCATTCCTTCTGGCTTTACAGACTCACTCCAGCAAGGAGAGGGCTGTAGGAGACCAGAGTAGTGGGGTACTGTCTGCTAGGAACGGGGTGCACTAGGAGAGCTAGTGGAGTAACAGGGCCTGCGGCGGAGCAGGATTGAGCTTTGGCTGAGCAAGGCAGGGCAATCTGCCCCAGTCACCTGCATGCTGTCCCTTCCCTCCAGCCCTGCAGTCTGCTCTCTACTGCTCAGGTGCCTTTAGCGCCGGGCCCCTCCCACTCCCCGTGCCTGTGCACAGTGCCGCTCTGAAAGCAGAAGTGGAAAGGGTCTCATGACCCGCTGCCTCCCACAGGAAGTGCAGGTGCAGCCGCCGGGGTGGCAGGCAGGACGCTGTGGGTGACTGTGACGGGGGCCCTCCCTTTCTCTCCAGGCACCGCGGGAGTGGTCGGTGGATTGGAGGATCTGAAGCCCTTGGACTGGATGTTGCTTCCCCTCTGCTGCTGATCAGGTTGTGTTTGCACCTGGGAAGGCTGCTGAGCCCGGCTTGTACTCCTGGTGCCGGTTGGGGATCTGGCCGGATGCTGGTGTGCTGCAGGCTCCTGGCTGTTGGGCTTGACTGGCTCAGCACAGCTCCTCGGTGTGAGCGCTGCAGGGCAGGGACTCCTCTGATGGGGATCCCTGCTGCCCCGAAGGGAAAGGGGCGGGAAAGCTGCAGGAAGTGTCTGCCCCTTCCCCTCTGAGCTCTGGCTGCAGGAGTTTGCTTATCTAAGATCATCTCTGTCCCTGGGGACTTTTCCTGTTGGCTCCCAACCAGCAGGATCTCTCTCTCATGGCAGTCGGCTGCTCCCTCTTTCTCCCCCCCCCCCACCTGCTGCTTGTTACTTAAGGCTTCACTTAAAGCAGTTGTTGATGTGGCCTGATTAATTCTGGGGCTCCGCCTGTTCCTAGTTCTATAACCAGCCATCTGAGACACGAGGGCACTGGCTGGCGGCAGTTGGCAGAGCCTGGTGGTGGTGAGGGAGGACAGACGGACGAGGAGCAGTGAAGCAGCTGCAGCCAGGTGGAGCTCAGGGTGCACAGGCAGGCAAGGGGCTGTTGGAGAGGGAAGGAGGGAAAGCAGGTGGCAGAGCACAGCAGAGGGGAGGGGCGGTGGGTGAGAGGCAGCAGAGCCTAGTGGACTGTGCAGGGGAGGCTGTGGGGGTAGTCATTTGCTCAGAGAGCCGCGGGGCCCAGGCTGGGCTGTACAAACGGCGGGCGTGGTTCCCCCTCAGGTGCAGTCCCTGCCGCCAGAGTGATGCCTGCCTTCCAGTTCTTGCCATTCTCAGCCCTGCTGGGCACCGTGGGGTTCCTGTGCGTGACCTTCGTAAGCTTCTGGACCCAGCACTGGCGCGGTGGCTTTGCCTGGGATAGATCTGCCAAGGTGTTTAACTGGCACCCGGTCTTCATGGTGACGGGCCTGGTGGTGCTCTATGGGGCAGGTAAGTGGGCGCCCTCTCTGGGCTGAGGGCAGGAGTGCCGGGGCAGGGACAGGGGCCCGGGAGTGGTGCTGAGTGAGCTGGCCTCTCCCCCCTGCAGCGGTGCTGGTGTATCGGGTGCCCAGGTCCTGGACGGGCCCCAAGCTCCCATGGAAGCTGTTGCACGCGGCATTGACCCTGGCAGTCTTTGTCCTGGTCGTGCTGGGGCTGGTCGCTGTCTTCCGGTACCACGGCAAGAGCATCGCCAACATGTACTCGCTGCACAGCTGGCTGGGGCTGGCGGCTGTGTTGCTCTTCTCCTGCCAGGTGAGTGCCCAGCGCCCTCCCCCCCCCAACGCCCATCTTTTCTCCGGCTCCCCCTCTTGCCGGTTGGCTGCCTGTGCCACGGCTCAGTCCACTCTGTCCCGAACTCCTCTCTGTTCCCCCATCCTAGTGGCTCATGGGATTCGCTGCCTTCCTGTTACCCTGGTCCCCTGCCTGGCTGCGGCTCCTCTACAAGCCTATTCACGTCTTCTTTGGCTCCACCATCCTCGCCCTGTCCATGGCAGCATCCATCTCCGGCATCAACGAGAAGCTCTTCTTCAGCCTGTGAGTGCCAGAGCTGGTTTGGGGTGCAGGTGTCTCTCCATTTGGCCCAGGGCTTCCTGTGCTGCTTGCGCGAGCTGGCCCAGACCAGGTCCATCTTGTCCAGCAGCCTGTCTTGGACAGTGGCGCATACCAGACCTTCAGGGCAATGTTCCCTCTCCTTTTCGCCATCCATGTGCAGAATAAATTACGTGCAGCCCTGATTGGCCTGGGGGTGGGAGGAACGCGCCAAGTTTTTTCTGCCCTACCCCTGCCCTGTGAGGATTGGCCTGAGGGCGGGGGAGCTCCAGTCTCCCACCGCCAGGAGCATGGGTGCTTAATGGGAAGGGGGAGGGCAAAGAGGTTCCTCTACCCCCAGACCAATCATGGTCTGTGGGTGGGAAAGCCTGAAGCATCCTGGCCCCACCCTATCTGTCTGAGGCTGTGGAGGCAGGAAAAGGGAATAAGGGAATTTGTGGGCAGCCATCTTGGTCTTGTTAACAAGAGAGCAAGAGTCAGGCTAAGTCTGTGGCCTGACAATGCGAGATCTGTAATTAGACGCTGCCTTTGCCTCTCGCCTCCATACAGAGATAAGGATAGAATGCTGACTCCGGCAGAGACCTTGGGATAAGGAGCATCTGGGTGGAACTAAATAACTGTTAGCCATTGGTGTTAGTAATGGGAAGGAATTGTTTAATGTTATTATATCTAATGGACAGTATATAAACTGCTTCATAATTGCTTGTATTCGAAGATCTGCTTTGGAGGGGGGGGGGTCCCCCCTCTCTCCCTCATCCGAACCAGTTTTTCCCTTGCTGCAGCTTGTAATAAAACTGCCTCTGGCTACTTGTTGCTTACAAACGCAGAGTGAGGACAATGTTTTCTTCCACAAGGCCCCATCCCTTCCGCTGTGGCCTGGGGCCACTTCAACATTTTTTGAAGTAGCCCCTGGCAAAAAATTATTGCCCACCCCTGGCTTACAGGGAACCCTGCTTCAGGGAAGTGCACAGAACAGGGCAGTGATCCACCTGTCTTCCACTCCTGGCTTGTTAGTCAGGGGTTGGGTTCGCCCCAAGCATGGAGAGAGTCACCTTGGGGGGCTCCGCCCCCCGTGTATGCTGTGAGATTGACAGATGCCAGCAACCAGCTGTATGGTGGCAGCTGTAGAAGAGAAGGGCAGGCTGGGTGCAGAGAGGATAACTAAAGGAAACTCGGGAAGTGCCCCCTGCTCTAGCTAGCCCTTCATGAGGCTGGGGAGCTGCTGTTAGGCAGGAGTAGGTGGTGAAGATGACTGGGCAAGGTGTCCAGGGAAGCGGCCTGGGAGATGGGCCGAGGTGTGGCTGGACTTCAAATAGGAGATGGATGCTCCCCAGTATGGGTGAGGTCCCCCTTGCCCATCTGAGAGGGGAGCTGGTAGGGTTTTCTCCAGAGGGAGCTGGGATCGCCAGGGGCGAGGGTGCTGGTGCTGGGTTGGAATGAAGGCAGCGGCTCCATCTCTCCCCCCACAGGGCGAACGAGACCATTCCCTATGAAAGGCTCCCCCCTGAGGCCTGGTTCGCCAATTCTCTGGGGATGCTGATCTTGGTCTTTGGGTTGCTGGTGCTGTGGGCTCTCGCCACACCGGCCTGGAAGCGCCCGGAGTCTGAGCTACTGGAGGCCCGACAGGTACCGAGTCCATGTTGCTGGTGGCTCAGGATGGGGGCTGGGTTGCAGCTTGGCCGGGAGGGGATGCTGCGGGGCTGGGGAGAAGCTGGGCATGTGGCGTGGTGCAGTCAGGCCAGGTGTAGGGCCTATGTGGGGCTGGGGAGGGGGACGGAGGGTGGGAGATGAGGCTGGAAACAGGCAGGAAATAACAAGAGTTAACTCACCACTGAGCTACCTGGGCCGACACCTACTAATGTGATGAGAGCCAGGAGACCAGCAGCTCAGCCAGTGGGGCAGGTGAGGGCCGTGATCAGACATGTGCCCAGTGTGGGAGGGTGGCACTGCAGGCCAGGGCAGCTCTGGATGGAGCAGCAAGATCCCGCCTGGAGTTCCCTTTGGAAGTTAGCTGGCGCAATGAACGGCTCTCGTGAGCGCCCAGTGGCGGTGATGAGGAGGCGCACGGTGTGCAGTTAGCTCTGGGGGGCAGGGGCTGTTGTCTTGCTCTGAAAAATCAGCCTTTTGGTAAGTTCAGATGAGCACCCCACTCAGAGGTCACGTCCTATTAACCCAGGCGAGGGGCCAGGCTGGTTCCTACCGATCCTGGAGAATAGGAGGTTAGGCCAGTGCCTTGGGGTGCCAAGCACTGGACTGGCTGAGCCATGGGGCATGGGCTGCCAGACAGTACCCTCTTGGGCCCTGGCATGCGGACTGGATGGGAGTGAGGACTGGGGGTGACTGGGAGACCGAGGATTACAACACGCCCTCCCGCTCGGAGCTTTGTCCATAGCTCCCCTCGTTCCCTCACCTACTGCCAGCCAGTGCCGCTCCTGGAGACACATGGGGAGGCAGGGCCAGTGGTTCCATGGTGGGTGGGTGGGCGGGCGGCCAGGCCCCATTGGTGGGGTGAGGCCAGAAGGGGGAAATGCCTTCAATGTCCTGAGGCTCCTGGAAGCGGAGGGGCATTGCCCTGTGAAGGGCAGGGGGGCCTGGGCTAAGAGGATCTCGCACTCCTGGGACGAGGCGTTTCTCACAGAGGATCCCTGCTTGTAAAAGGAGGCTGGGTTGTGGGGCTGGGAGGGACTCAGCACTGGACCAGGCGAGTGCCTGGCTCAGAGCCTCTCTCTCTACAGCCTCTGCTCCATTAGGACAAGTGGAGCTGCTGCTCAGGCCTGCAGGGTGACTGACTCCAGCGAGAAGGGCAGCTCGGTGGTCCTGCGTCTGGCACCAAACTGTTTCCAGAGCCTGCCCGGTACAGAGCCGAGGGGAAGAGGTGCTCGCTGTGCTGGGATTCCCTCTCGCCTGGCTGCTCTCGCGGATCCCTGGCTCTCGCCGCTCCCCTGCCTTCCACTCTGGGCTCCTGCACGTGCTGCTTCTCCCTGGGATTCAGCAGGCAGCCCTGGGCTTGCTGGCTCCTCTTGCCAGTGCTGCTGTGCCCGAGGCCCTGGCGGATGCTACGCCCTAGCTCACCTGGGACAAACAGCCCTGCTGTGTGGCACTTGGCCTGGCATCAGCTCTGCAGGGAGTGGCTGGGTGGAAGGAGCCAGTGTTGGATGCTCTGCTGTCACAGCATGCAGGAGCCTGGTGCTCAGCAGGCTGGGCTGCGGCCCGCTTCCCTTTCCTACTGCCTGCCTCCCACTTCTGCAACTCTCTGGCACTGTCCCCGGTGACTCAGAAGAGACTCTGCTAGGACTCAACTCCAGGTTTGCTTCCAGCCCTGGTCATGCTCCCTCCCCCTTCCTGGGGAGCTGTTGTCCCAGCTCGCTGAGTGGAGGAAGCAGGTGAGTTTCCTTCTGCCAGGAGAGGCTGTGGAGCAGGAAGCTGAAGCCCTTCTCCGTGCATCACTGTTCTGGGCTGGGGAGTCGGGCTGTTGTGTCCCAGACTCCCTGGGAGGAATTGTCTGGAGCCATGAGGGTGGCTCTTCTGCCCTCCCTTTGCTCAGCATCCACGAACTCTGCAGCCAGTGCTCAGAATTCACCCACCTGCAGCTCTCCATTTGGATTTAGGCCAGCGGTGGGCAACCCAGGCGAGTGAGTGGGCCGCATGGGAGGCCCTCCTTCAGTTCTGGGCCACAAGATTGTCACAACCAAGACAGTTTCCCAGGATTAGGCAATTTTGCTAACTGCACTTCTATACTTAGAATTTGCAGGGAGGGGGCGACAGAACCGCAGCAGCGCTTTGAGGGGATGTGGCGGAAGCGCACGGCTCTTGGTCAGTGTGTGCAGTCGGCCTGCACCTCTCTTCACGTGCCCTGGCTTTACATGCGTGTCACTCTGGTAATACTGGTAGGAAAAAAACGACACAGATGGAAACCAAAGCAATCTGGCAACCCTGTGCGTGGGCGAACAAAATGTCTGGCGGGCCACACGCAGAACCCTGATGGGCTGCAGGTTACCAATGACTGTATTGCCCTCTCTGGGGCTATATCACAAGGCTGTGTCTAGACTGGCAAGTTTTTTCCGCAAAATCATCTGCTTTTGCGGAAAAACTTGCCAGCTGTCTACACTGGCCGCTTGAATTTCCGCAAAAGCACTGACGATCTCATGTAAGATTGTCAGTGCTTTTGTGGAAATACTATGCTGCTCCCGTTCGGGCACAAGTCTTTTTCCGAAAAACTTTTGCGCAAAGGGGCCAGTGTAGACAGCAGAGATTTGTTTTCCGCAAAAAAGCCCCGATTGCGAAAATGGCGATCGGGGCTTTTTTTGCGGAAAAGCACGTCTAGATTGGCCACGGACGCTTTTCCACAAAAAGTGCTTTTGCGGAAAAGCATCCTGCCAATCTAGACATGCTTTTCCGAAAATGTTTTTAATGGAAAACTTTTCCGTTAAAAGCATTTCCGGAAAATCATGCCAGTCTAGACATAGCCCAACTGTATTGCCCTCTCTGGGGCTATATCACAGCTCCAGCCTGCATAGTCGCACAACCATCTCAATCGCCTTTCCTACCTCACCCGGGGGGTGCCTGGCTCTGGCCTCTGCAGCCCCCGTGCCATGGCTGAGCCCTGAGAATCACCAGCAAGAATTCCAGAGTGCCTGGCTAGAGGCTCTTTAAGGCCTGGTCTATTCCTAGTCTCCTGGGTGGCCTCTCCTGGTTGCTGGCCCAGCACAAGCTGTCTCCTCTACATGCTGACGTGCAACCTTTGGCGTGTTTACTGTGGTGTCTGCATGAGACGCTCACTGCTCTGTCGCCTGCCCCAGCCAGCACTAATGAAAATGGACTCATAGCTTAGGAACCTGCCACTAGAGCTTTGCTGGTCATGCTGAGCTTTGAGCCAAGGTACTGTCCGCACAGCGCTGGGTCTGCCAGGGGTAGTGTGGGGTTCCCAGGAGAGTAGATTATTTCCCCCAGGACTGAGTGCGTGGGGTGGAGGGGCACTTCCGATCCTCTCTGGCTTTGAGCCCTTATTTCTTGGAATGTGCCCTACCGCGGCATGATGTGTCCTGCAAGGCTGCAGAGACGGCAGTGGGGTGGAGGTTGGTGTGAGATGCTGAGAGAGGCAATTAAATGTATTTGTTTAATGTGAGAAGCTGCCTGCTCAGCTGTCATCCTGTAGTGTATTGAGGCTTATGGGAATTGAATGAGGGTGACTCTCTGGCAAAGATAGCTCGGGGGGGGGGGAAGGTTAGCCTGGTCCTAGCTCCAGGGACGGGAGCTGGCTCCTTGCTAAGAGAAGTGATGACTTAGAGCTCCAAGTTCATACTCTTTCTTGCGGGGGAGGGGATGAAGTGTATTCCCACCCTGCTTCATGCCTGTCTGTGGCGTGAGCTTGGCTGAAGCATGTGGCTTCGTCTTGCATCTATAGCAGTAGCCATGTCAATAGGTGGGTACTTCTGATGTCTTGTTGGGAAACTGCATGCCCAAGCGGGCTCTTCTGAAATGCTGGGGCTGCCCCAGGCCATGCTGCCTTTGGCTTAATAAATGGTGTCCTCTTAGAATTGGAGTCCAGGGGGTGTTGTCTTGGGGGAGGTACTTGGAAAGGGGGCGTCACCCAAAACCAGCTGTTGCAGTACCTGTGTGGTGGGAGTAGGGGGCTGAAGTCAAGCACAGGGAAGACTGGCCTGTAGGGGGCATTTCCCTCCATGAAGTGGCTGGTGCTTAATGAATTAGCCCTTTGCTGGTTGGCACACACTGCCCTGCTCCAGGAGGGGAAGGGGTGATGGGTGTATCACAGCCTGGCCTGGAGCCACATCTCCTCACTGCTTTGACTCCAGTGGGCTAGTCACTCATTAGTGCTAATTAAATGGGCTCAGGTCTCAACCCCTTTCCCCCCTCCCTGTAATGCTGCCATGTCTTGCTTGGTTGAAGCTACAGCCTGTGCCAGCAGCCGGAAGAGCTGCTTCCGGCAGGTAATAGCTAGTGCCAGGGTGTGTCTCCATTAATCCAGGAACATCCAGTCTCCCTGCTGCCCCATGACCCCCATCAGCTTGGTCCTGGGCTCTGCTCAGCTCTGGCCTTTCCCTTGGATGATGGAGTATTTGCCTGGTCCCCCCTCAGCTGGTCTGTGCTCCAGGAAGCCGCCCTTGTCTGGTTGGACTCATGTCAGTGTACACCACATGCAGGCAGCACCTCGCCCTGTTTCATGATCTCATAGCCTGCCTGCTGCATGGGGTATAGGGGACAACCCTCCAGCAGCTCAACAGGGCCTGTGCAGCTGGGCTAGCAGCTCCCCAGGGCACAGTGGGCAGGTTGCTCGCCTGGTACATTGGACTGGAACAATCTGGCAACGGAGAGGACTTGTGCCTGGCCTCAGTGCTTCCTAGCCACCACCCTCAGTTCAAATGACACCAAGCTAGGAAAGCCCCATGGGAAGGCCCTTGCTCCACACCCTCACTCTCAGGGGGCTGGCCTCTTAAGCAAAGCGAATCCAACAGCCCTCATGACTCAACAGGTGCAGCCAGCAGCAGCCCGTTGCTCAGGACTGTACCGAGGGCAGAGAAGGGAGAAGCTCTACCCAGGGCTGGAATAAACTGCACCCCACAGTGAGGTGCAGTGGGAGCTTGTCAGCAGGACGGGACAGGGCCACGGAGTTCTGACAACCAGGAGTCCCGAGAGGGGCCAGGTAGCAAGGATCTATCTGTGCCAGGTGAGGAGCACCCTGGCAGCCCAGAGAGGAGCCCCTGGTAGAATGAGGTGCAGAAAAGGGAGGAAGAACTGACAAGTCCTTTCACCCAATGGGCCGCAGCGCACTGGTGGCCCAGGCCATGCCAGGGGCTGGTGCTGCGCTTAGAGAATCCATTCGCAGAGCTGCTGGAGCAGGGGTGGGCAGCCCCAGCGCCCCTCAGCCAAGCTCCGACAGACACAGATCTTTCACCATGCTACCCCCTCCCTCCCATCTGCTGCCAGCTTCCTGCTACAGAGAAGCCTGTGCGCTCCAGCCAGGGCCTTGCCCCAGCTCAGCTGTTGCTCCCTGGGCTGGGGGTGGCAGGTGGGTGCAGCCCCCGTGCCTCACTGGAAACTCTGCTGCTCAGGGCAGCGGCTGCCCTGTCCTCTCTTGCTGTGGCCCAGGGCGCCAGTGAGACCAGTGCACAGTGCGAGGCACAGGCCAGGGCTGAAGCATCATCGAATCACTGTGTGCCTCAGTGTCCCCCTCTGTGCAACAGGGAATCTGGACACTCCCTGACCCCTCCACTTCCTGGAGGAGGGACGATTCATTCCCCAGGCCCTGAGACAAGCTGGTCAGAGAGGAACCTCTGGGGGGTGGGGCTAGTGAGAGAGGGGCCAGCCAGGCTCAGCCTGTGTCCGGGGGGGGGGGGGGGGGGGGGGGGGGGCTGTTCAGAACCAGAGCGAAGCACCAGCTCAAGCGCAAAGGCAGAAATGCCCCTGGGGAGCGGCTCAGGCAGGGGAGCGCTGCTGCGAGCTGCAGAAATGAATGGGCCATCACCTCCAGAGCAGGGCTCTTTATTACAGCCACCGTACTCCCAGCAGCTGGGGTGAGCTGGGGAGCCCCCCCGTGGGTTCAGGGCTGAGCCCCTCTGCCCCCCATTCCTGCCAACGAGATCCTGCTCTGGGCAGATCCCAGAGCCCCCTCCTGCCAGGGACTCTGTGCCATCAGCCCTGGTCTGGCCTGCAAAGGGCCCGGAAGTCAGTGCGGAGGGAGGAGGGTAAAGTGGGGAGGTGCCATGAAGCAGGAGTCACCCGCTCTGGCTCTGTAACCCTTCCAGCACAGAACGCAGAATGGCCGCCGCGGCAATGGCCCCTGGGTCCGGCAGCTCCAGGCGGGCCGAGCTGATGTAACTGGCCCTGCCAGCACCTGCTTCCATGTTCTTTGTGGATTCAGCCGCAGCCTCTGCGCTCTGCCGAGAGAGAACAGGAGGGAGCTGGTAATGGATGAGAGTGGCCTGGACCCAGCCTCTGCCCCCCCCCCCGCCCCCGGGGAGACCTGGAACGCAACCAGATCGGCTTCCCTCTGCAACTCACCCGATGCCGCCTCAGTCCTGCCCCTCCCCAGGGCTCTGCTGCTGTCCCTCAGCCCACACATGGCCAGGCGTCTCCAGCCATGGCAGCCCCACAGCACACCGGGCCTGGCTGGTTCTCTCAGAGCCACCCCCTCCTTTCCTGCAGCTTTCACGGTGAGCTGCCCCAGTGCCAGCCTGCCCCACTTTGCTCATGAGACCGCTAGGGCCACAGCCCCACATTCACCTCCCCTCATGCAGCTTGGGAATCTGTTCAGGGGCCTGCATGGCTGCAAGCTCCGCCCCTTTACTAGCCCCTCCCCTGTCCCCCAAAGGGGCAGGGCTTGGTGGGAAGCGAGCACTCGTACCTGGACTGCCTTATCCAGCACGGTCAGCATGTTGGCCTCCAGGGCCCGCAGGGCGTGCAGCTCCTTAGCAGCAGCACAGAGGGAATCCAGCTGCCCAAGACACAAGGGGGAGGAGTGGTCAGGGCAGGGCAGGCCCAGAGATCCCCAGTAGCACGGTGATGGGCATGGCCAGAGCTTTGCCGGGTTTCCCTTGTACCATGTGCCCAAGGGGCAGGGCAGCTGCTTGTCACTCACCATGGTCCTGTCCCCAGGCGCAGCTCCCCCGTACCTGGCACAGAAAGCAAAGGGGTCAGCACGGAGCAGTGCCACTGCGGAGGGGTTAAGGGTCGCTAGCGGGGGTGGGAATGCCCCATCAAGGGCCTGCTGCCCTTCCCCCATCAGGCCAGGCACTGCTGCCATGTCCCTCCAAGACCCACGTGAGCCTCCCTCTTGCTTTGCAGGCTCTACTCACTGCTGCATGGCTTTAATGCCGGCATCCATGGCAGCAGCCCAGGCCGCGGGGTCGCTACTGCTCTGCAGGGGCTGCGCAGCCGCCGTCAGGAACAGCCCGTACAGCTACAAGGGAAACGCCAGGCTGCTCAGCAGCAGTGCCGCCCTGACGCAGGGTGAGGGGCCCCGAGATGGCAGGGCCCATACACCTTCTCCCCCCGGTGTGAGGAAATACCACCCCCCGCAGAGCGATGGGACATGCCCCACAGAATCCATACACCCCCCTGCTGGGCTCGCATCTCCTCCCCCCTCTAGCCTCACGCCAGGGGGCCAGGCTCAAATATCTCCACATCCCCATCAGCGGCACTCACCGCTCCCGAGGACCCTCCCATCTTCTCCAGTAGCAGCCTGGCCAGGGTGGAGAGGATCCGGGACGGCTGGGCAGGCAGGGGCGTGGAGTTCAACCACTCCTGTATGGCTGGAGACACGTGGCAGCATGGGTGAGAGGCAGAAGGGCTGGGCTCGAGGGGCAGCGCCCTCAAACCCGCCCCCCCACCCCGAGGGAGAGCGAGGGCTGAAGGGCACCAGGCAGAGCTCACAGGGTGCAGGACGGATCCTACGATCCGAAGTCTGCAGGGGAGCCAAGCCAGGAATCCTGTTCTCTAGGGACTCGGGGAGCCAGACATGGAGTCCCATGCCTTGTGGGGACTGGAGCCAGCCTAGGATGCTGTGCCGGTGGGGCCCCATGCCTCCAGGGGGTGTGCCAGAGGGAAGGAAGCCCTACGTCCCAGGGGTAATGGAGCTGGTTCCTGGAAGTGACTTGAGTCTTGGTGAGCAGACAGAGTGCTTGGGGGGGAGGGAGGGCGCATAAGCACGGTCAGACTGGGTCAAACCAAAGGTCCATGGAGCCCAGTGTCCTGTCTTCTGACACAGGCCAGTGCCAGGTGCCCCAGAGGGAATGAATAGAACAGGGAACCATCAAGTGATCTCTTCCGTTGCTCATTCCCAGCCCGACAGGCGAGGGACACCATTCCTGCCCATCTGACTAACAGCCATTGATGGACCTAACCGCCATGAATTTATCTAGCTCTTTTCTGAACCCTGTTAAAAGTCCTGGTCTTCACAACATCCTCTGGCAAGGAGTTCCACAAGTTGACTACGTGCCCCGTGAAACAATATTTCCTTTTTTTGTTAGTTTTAAACCTGCTGCCTATTAATTTGTTGACCCCCAGTTCTTGTGTTATGGGGGCAAGTAAATAACTGTTCCTTATTCACATTCTCCACACCAGTCATGATTTTATAGACCTCTCTCATATCCCCCCTTAATCTCCTCTTTTCCAAGCTGAAAAGTCCCAGTCTCAGGGTGCCAGAGTCCCAGGCTGCCCAGTCCCCATAGGGCCAGGTTCCCGTGGCTGGGGGCACTAAGGGGTGGCAAGGAAGCAGACGGAGATGCCTCTCCCCAAGGGGGCTGGATCACAGAGGTGCTCCCCACCCCTCCCTGAACCCACCAGCTCCTCTGTCCTCCACAGAGCCACGAGGGGAAGGCTGCCACCCCCCAGAAGCCAGGGATCCCTGTGTCTGTTGTGAGCTCCAGCCCAGAAGAGCTCCTATGGATTGAGAGATAGTTGCTGGGTCCCAGCACTAACCCCTGGCAGCCCGGGCATGGGTGCTGCCGCAGTCGCCGTCCCCCGCCGCGCGGTCCAGTTCGTTGAGCTCCTCCTGCAGGCCCAGCAGAGTACTGCACACCCGCTCCAGAACCAGCCGCCCCCTCTTGGAGGCTGGCGCTGAGGGAGGGAGGGAGGCAGGCAGGGTGCTGGTTAGATGGGGGAAGGGGAGTGCCTGGCTTGACATGCAGGATTGAATTGTCACACTCACAAGTGTGTCCCTCGCATGCTCACTGCCTGGGCACTAGATCCGGTGAGGTGCATGCCCACGCCTGTGTGTTCCACTCGGTCTCGCCCCCCCTTCCCCCCAAGCCCTCCATTTCGGCCCTCTGCCCTGGCACTGCACACTACAGATGTCAGCACAGCCCCCTGCTCTCCCCAGCCAGGCAGAATGGAACCAACAGCATCCTGTCCTGCAGTGGAGGAAACTGAGGCACGGGGGAGGGGACCTGAATTCCCTTGATCACAGAGCGTCAGCAGCTCAGACGGGAACACCTGCCACCTTGCTCTAACCAATAGACCCCACTCCTCTCTCCTGCTAGACCCAACTCCCCTCCCCTCTTGCTGAATAGAGAACTTGAGCCCAGATGGCCAGCCCTTCCTCCCTGCAGCAGCAATCCCAGGGCTGCTCCATCTCTCTGGCCCGCCAGCCACCTCACTGTTGCGCCTACCCTGCCCACAGCAGGTGAGGTGATAGCAGGGCCTCGGCTGGAGCCCCCAGAGCCTTGTCCGGTCAGAGCCAGGAACAGGGGTCACCCTCCATACCTCCGTCTGGGACAGGCTCCTCTGCCTTGGGTCCCTCCTCAGGCGCTGCCCGAACTCTGTCCCGGCCAGTCACGGGCGCTCGGGCTAGGTTGGGCCAGGCCACAGCTGTGGTGTCAGCATCTAGGGCGCAGCAAGACAGCCAAGTCAGGCCCAAACCCAGTCCCTCAGAGGGCCTGGTTCCCAGCCACTGGGAGGGCTGAGGGATTAGCGCAGGGTTGGTCAGGGAACACAGGGCCCTCTTTACCCATCACAGCCCTTGCAGTACTGGGCCCAGCCCCGGCTCATGGCCCAGCCCCAGGAGATGCCACCACTGTAGGTGCTGAGAACTGGGCCTCAGAGCTTCCCTGCCTGCGTGTGCCAGAAGCGGACCCGCTGCTGGCAGCCCCTGGCACCCCAAGGGCTCCACTTCTCCTCCATCCTGCCCATGGGGGAAAGATGGCCCTGGATGAGGAGCAAAGGGTCCATCGGCCCGTTTTATCCCCAGCCCTGACGCCAAGAGGGAAAGCCTCAACTCCCGCACAGCGAAGTCTCCCACCCCCATTCTGCGGAACCCCCAGCCCGATGCCAGGGGGAATCAACGCCCCGGGGCCTCACCGATCAGTCGCAACAGCGCGTCATCTGCCAGAAGGAGGGTGAGGGAGACACCAGACATTTCCAGAGCCGTCATGAAGGTGCCGACCAGCGCTCGGGCGATGCGAATGCCTCGGTCCTCTGCAGCAAGAGGGCGGGGAAACCGTGAGGAGTGGGATGGGAACCAGAGATTGGGAGTGCAGGGAGAGTCTGGGGAGAGACTGCAGGCTGGTGGAGGAGAGGAAGGGAAGCTGTCCCTCCTCCCCACAGCGGGAAGGCAAAGGGGAGCAGCATGCAGGGAGTTCAGGGGGTGAGGAGTGAAAGATGAACGTCCTTGAGGGATGATCCAACCCTAGAAATCCAGGGCAGAGACAGCTTGGGGGGCAGTGGTGAGGGGCCCTAGGGCACATACCTGGGGAGCATTATACACACAGCCCAGGCACAGCCTCTACCTGTGAGGAAGAGATGCGAGTCCCCTGCACACCCTCCCATCGGAGCCCTGCCTCATGCCTGTCCCCACTCTCCAGCTCTGGCTCTCACCAAGGCAGCGCACAGCCGCACCAGCCACCACGCCCAGCTCCAGGAAGGACAGGCCACCCAGGTTGTTCACCACCAGCACCACAGAGGCCCCTAGAAGGCAGAGGAGAGTGGGGGTGAGCCCTGCCCTGCCCTGCCCAGGGGCAGCCAGGTCAGGGACAGGGGGTCACTCACCGGGCTCCAGGGCCACGCGCGAGGCATTGGAAGAGCTGCTCATGTGATCGAGCATTGTCTTGACGATTTCGTCCGCCAGTGCCATCTGCGGGGAGGGGGAAGAGATGGGTGAGAATGGGGCAGCCACAGGCTTGAGGGCAGGTGTGGGGGGAGCCAGCCTACCTTCATCCTGCGCACGCCCGCCTCACCGTGAATCCCTGTGGAGACAGGAATTGGCACTGATAAAAGGCCTCCAGCTGTCCCTCACCCGCCCTGCCAGCACCTGATCCCAAGCCAGAAATAGGGCCTGGGCCACAGGCAGTCAGAGCAGTGACCAATAGCAGCTGCCTGGCCACGCCGATAAACCCCCTCCGGGCACTGCAGTGCAACCCAGCCCATAAACCCCCTCCGGGCACTGCAGTGCAACCCAGCCCATAAACCCCCTCCGGGCACTGCAGTGCAACCCAGCCCATAAACCCCCTCCAGGCGCTGCAGTGCAACCCAGCCCATAAACCCCCTCCGGGCGCTGCAGCCGCCCGGCCTGGCCTGTACCCTAAACAGCGGATTCTTGGGCCTCATTGATAATGAGCATTTCAGTCCCATGGGCACCTCGGCTCTGTAGATGATGGGTACCTGGATCCCCTTTGGAGACCCAGCAGCCAGTTCCCACCCCCAGATAGACAGCCGTGGGCTGATGGGAGACAAGACAAGGGATGTGTGCCAAACTCAGTCAGAGGCAAGGCAACAGACAGACAGACAGGCAGGCAGGCAGGCAGGCAGAGGGAATTCCTCACCCAGGCCCAGCTCCAGCTCATCCTGAGCCAGCTGAAAGGTAGGTCCAGAGCCAGGGACGCTGCAGGGCGAGAGGCTCACGCCCAAGGTACCTGCATGAAGAGGGAACAAAAGGAGCCACGGATAGGAGCATGACCTTTGCCATGGATAGGAGCATGACCAGGACAGGCACACGGATGCCAAGCCAGAGGCAGCTTGTTCTTAGACAGAATTCTGGTCTCTAGGCTGTAATCAGCACCGTGCCCTCTGGAGGGAGGAAGGGTGAGGTTACTGGCTGGAGCGGTGCAGGAGTAGGTGCCAGGTTTAAAATAAAATCTTGGGACAGGGCACCATCTATGTTGGGACTTGAGAGCAGGATCTCCTGGCTGAGACATCCCCAGGGGGAGTCCACTATTGCTGTGGGGCCACATGTCCCTCCCAGACCTCTCCTTCGCCCACTGACAGCCTCTGGGCACTATGGTGCCCACCCCAGCCATGCCAAGGGTCCCTGCGTGCTCACCCATGGCTTTTGAAACATCTGTCACCTTGCGAACAATCTCCTCCAGACTCGCTCCTGCCTCTGACAGTGCCCCAGCCACCTGCAGGAGAAAGGTTGTGTAAGTGCCAGCTCAGGACGCTGTTCCTCCCTGTTGTCTTCTGACTGGCATCGGTGCAGGACCGCAGACCGGCTAAAGCCCAACAGGTAGCAAGGCATCCGAGTACTTCAAGTTTCTACCGTAGTACCCAGGGGCCCTCATCCTTCCAGACCCGCCATGCTGGGCACCACATGTCCCCTGTGAGTGAGATGAGGGGATCATAAAATACTAGAATTCTAGAACTGGAAGGATCATCAAGTCCAGCCCTGCCTTCAAGGCAGGACTTGGCATCATCTAGATCATCCCTGATAGGTGTCTGTCTAACCTGCTCTTAAATATCTCCAATGATGGAGACTCCACAACCTCCAAAGGCAATTTATTCCAGTATTTAATCACCCTAACAGGTAGCAAGTTTAGAGAGTAGGATGCCAACAGACACAGCCTGGTAGCTACAGCACTGGGCTGGGACCCAGTTCTATATCTGCCTCTGCCATCGACTGCCGGGAGAATCACTTCAACTCTCTAGGACTCACGTGCCATCCACAAAAAGGGGCCATTTCTTTGGCCTGGCCTATTTCCACCAGACTGTCTCTTGCCTGAGGAACATCTGGTACAACGAGGCCCTGAGCTTCAAGTCACCACAGCACTGTCTGTTTAGGAGTGTTTCACAAAGCTAATAATCACAGAGAACCATTCCCTTGCAACTTAAAGCAACATGCTCCCTCTGCAGACAGCTCTGTGCCTGGATTCAAACCCTCCCCAGAATCTGCTTTGCAACCCAAACATTACAGTTTCTGGCTGGTCCCAAAGCCCCTGCTGGACACTGACTAGATTGGGGTGGGCAAGAGTTAGTCAACGGGCTGGATCTGGCTTCCAGCGAAGCCTCCTTCCTCCCCCTTGCTGGAGCAGAGCTACTTGGAGCAGCCAGCCCAGCAGACAGACATAGAGCCTGTCTCAGGTACCTGCTGGGCTGCTGGCTGGGAGCCACCTAAATAAGCACCTCCCAGCCACAGCCTATCTCCCTGCAACTACCTGTCCCAGGTCACCAGCCCCTCTTGCCCCAGGCCACCCCCCCCAACCCTTCTGTATCCCCTCTTCCCACCTCCTCCAGGCCATAACTCCCTCCCAGATCCTGCACCCCCTCCTGCACCCCTCCCCCAGGCCAGAATCCTCTCCTGTACCCATACCCCTTCCTGGACCCTGCACCCCAATCCCTTGCTCTACATCACAGCCCCTTCCTTCACCCAAACTCTGTCACAGACCCCACACCCCCTCCTATACCCCTGTGCTCTATCCTAAGCTCCCTTCTGCACCCACCTGCCGTCCCAGACCCTGTGTCCCCTCCACAGAAGTGCGGCCCTTGACCACTTACCAAAATCTTGGCGTAGACCCCCCCCATTAAAATTATTACCCACCCCTGGAGTAGATGCACAAGTGGAAATGACCAGGGACAGCAGAGATGGGGTTGGTTCCAGCCCCACCAGCTCCAGGGGTGCAGAGACACAGGCCTGTCTCTCTGACTGACAACACGGCTGTGTCTTTAACCCCTGAGGCTTCATCCCCAGCTGGCAGAGTCACTGGGGCCCTTGATGTGGACAGCCAAATCCCCTGGACAGGCACCACTGATCAGCCCCCTTCAGACTATCCAGGACATTTGACCCTAGCAGGCAGAACTGGACCCGAGGCTGCTGGGAAAGTAACTGAGGGCTGGTGGCTTTGATCTGCAGTGGTCCCTGCTGTGAGTGGCCACTGGGGACCGATCTGCTCGGTGTTTATGAGCACTGTGCCACAGCCTCTGGCACAGTAAGTAGGCTGCCCATCCCACCCACCTTGTGTATGAGCACGGTGCCACACAGCCCTCTTCTCCCCGTCTTCTTCTGTGTGGTGAAAGCGCTGTCGTCGCCTACCACCACCATCTGCACTTTGGCCCCCTCTGCCCGCGCCTGCTCCAGGGCCAGCCCGAAGTTCAGCCGGTCCCCCGTGTAGTTCTTCACAATCAGCAGGGTCCCAGCTAAGGGAGACAGCAGGAAGTGAGGGGCCCTAGTTGCTCCCCACCACCCTTGGGTAGGTGAGACCCTTCCACCTGGCACCACGCTGCTGTACCTGAGCCAGCCTGTGTCACCGCCCGGATCGCTGCCAGTATGCTGCCCACTGCAGGAGAGGTGAAGACAGCACCAGCCACCACTCCAGTGAGCATCCCCTTCCCGATGTACCCTAGGAAGGGGGGCAGATAGAAAGTTAGGGGCCCTGATGGGAGAACCTCACTCCCAGCATGCACTGCTCTCACAATGCTCTCCCTCTTTAGCAATGGGATTCTCCACCAGCGCAAACCCTGGTGCGCCTCAGGCAGGACCCTTCCCCAGACTCCCAGCCACCCCTCCAGCCTGCCCCAGCTCCCTGCTCCTGGCACCACAAACCTGCATGTGCGGGCTCATGTCCTGACCCTCCTCCAGACAGCAGTGCCACCCGGCCCCGAACGTTCTCCAGGTCGGATCGCAGTGCCACCCGGTGCCCCTGAAGGAGCTGGATGTCCGGATTACAGGCCACCAGCCCAGCCAGTGCATCGTCCGCACAACCTGGCACAGAGTTCACCAGCTTCTTGGAGACCTGGGAGGCAGTGACAGAAGAGAGTGATGCAGCTCCTGACTGCACTGCGGCTGGGAAGGGGTTGAAGTAGGTGGGTGTTACCTGGGTAGCTGAGCTACCGGAGGCAGATGTGCTTTGATGACACAATGGCAGGGATTCAAACACTGCTGTTGGGAGGACTGGGTGGCTCGGGTAGGGAGGGGGGCAGGAATGGAACACTGTTTCCCTTCAAGGGGGTGCTGGTTCCCATCTGACCCCAGGGTGGTGAGACTGGCTGGCTCAGGGGGCTGAGGAATGGGACGTGGTGCCTTTCCCTTGACAGACACTGGAGTTCCCTGTTACAGGGGAAGCAGTCATGGTTCCCTAAAAGTCCCTATTCCAGCACCACCCCCATCTCTTATTGCCCTATGCCAGGCATGTCCAAAGTCCGGCCCGCGGGCCAATTGTGGCCCGTGTTCCGGTTTAATACGGCCCCACAGGTAATTTGGCAATATCTATCTTTTATGGCCCCCAACGAATCCATATGTATTGAGATGAATACATTGTAAAATCTCAGTTAATGTCAGTTGGTCTAAATCAGTTATAAATATATTTGGACACAACATGTATACTTGGTGTTATGTTCCTGTTCATATTTTTTGAACTTAAAAGTTGACAGACAACCTTTATTACCAATAATATGTAATGTACTTTACAATGTTCCTGACGTATATTTCAGCTTCCTGGATTTTTTTTTCATCTGGCCTTCAGATATTAAAGGCAGAGTGATTTAACACCTTTTTAGATTTGTCATCCATGTGACGAAATGAAAAGTGTGCCGTTTGCAATAAACTTTGCATAAAATAGTTAATTTGCATTTAATTTTAATGGTTCAAAGAATGTCAGGCAAAATGGTCGGCCCTCACGCATGTTCACTTCATCAAATCTGGCCCTCTTTGAAAAAAGTTTGGGCACCCCTGCCCTATGCTGACACGCCCCTCCCCACGCAACACAGAGTCTCCTCAGTGGATCCCAGCTCTGCTAGGGGAGCTGGGAGGTAAGGACTGGCCCCCAGCCAGCCAGTCTGTGCTCTCGTGGCCCCAGTGTGGCATGGCTGTGCAGCTGCCAGTGAGGGAGCAAACTCCGAGGTCCTTGTGAGGCGTTTACTCAAGTAAATCTCCCAGTGACCTAGAGACCTTAGGAACAGGGCCTGGGAACGGAGACCAGTCAAATGCAACCAGGGCAACAGTTGCCCTCGGAGCCTGATAGTAGCAGGGTGCCAGGATACCTCATGCTGCTGGAGGGGCAGATGGACAAGCCAGGCCATGCAGGGCAGAGGATTTACTTCCTCACTGCAGTATAAGTGGGGCCCTACTATAGCCCTCCATTCCACCCCACCCCCAAGCTCCCACTGTGCCCCCCCAAACCTCCTTCAAGGCCAGGACTCACCTGCATGGAGGCAGGATTGAAGTACCCCTGTTAGCAGAGTGGATCCGATCAGGAAGAGGGGGCCTGATTTCTTCCAGCAGAGCTGTCAGCACCTGGGCATGGGGTCAGACAGGGAGATGAAAGTCTGGGGAGGAGCACGTCTGTCTCGTGGCTGGAGAGGAAGGGTGTAGGATTCTGGACAGACAGCAAAGCAGCCCTGTGAGACCGAGAACACCCTGAATCCTGCCTCTGTGGCCATGGACTTCAACCTGAGTCTAAACTCCACCTGGCACCACGAAGGGGATGTTGCGGAGTAGGAGGGAAGGGTGATCTTAGGGACACCCCCCCCCCTTGCCCTGCTCTGTGCACCAGGGAGGCAGCCGTTCCTTTGCTGCTGGCCAAGCCTCCAGCCAAGCAACATGGGCAGCCGCTCCCCAGACTGGAGGGGCCACGGGAGAGGCTGGCAGAGGGAAGCGTAAAAGGCCATAGCGGCAGGCAGACCAGGGCGGGCAGTGTGGGCACGGCCGCTTCCAGCAGGCAATGCACCACAGAGGGGCACAGCAGGGGGGCTGAACGAGGGACCGGTGCAATGCACTAAGGGAGCCAGGGCATGGGCACAGAGAGCCAGGACAGGGTGCCCCTTGCAAAGGGGTGATGGGGCAGCAAGGGGGCAGTGCCAGGCACTGGGGGGGGGAGGGGACAGAGCAAGGGGGCGGAGCCAAGAACTAGGAAGGGAACAGAGCAGGGGGGCGGAGCCAGGCACTTTGGGGGGAAGGGACAGAGCAGGGTGCCCCTTGCAGAGGGGTGATGGGGCAGCAAGGGGGCGGTGCCAGGCACTGTGGGGGAGGGGACAGAGCAGGGGGGCGGTGCCAGGCACTGTGGGGGAGGGGACAGAGCACGGGGGGCGGAGCCAGGCACTGTGGGGGAGGGGACAGAGCACGGGGGGCGGAGCCAGGCACTGTGGGGGAGGGGACAGAGCAGGGGGCGGAGCCAGGTACGGGAGCGGGGCACGGTGCCCCTCCCAGCGACTTTGCAGCGCCCGCTCTCACCCGCCCGCCGACTCTTCTGCTCCCAGCGAGGCCGCCGGGTCTCTTCTTTTATCTGCGCGCGCGCGCTTCCTGAGTCCCTCCGCCGCCGCCGCGCCTGCGCACGCGCGGGTCCTCCCAGCGCCGTCCCGTGGTGCCCCGCGCGGCGGCGGCGCTCTGGCTGGTGCGGGAGGCGGCGGTGAGGGCTGCACGGGCCCTGCTCTCTGTGTCTCTCCGGCCGCCCCTCCCCCACCATGTCCTACAACTATGTGGTGACGGCGCAGAAGCCAACGGCCGTGAACGGCTGCGTCACCGGTACCGGCCGCGCGCGCGGGGGGAGGGGGAACCCTGGGAGGTGCGGGGGCTGAGCGGGGCCGGGTCGGGGGTGCACGAGGCGGAGCAGACCCCAGCGGGGGGGGCATTGCCGAGTCCTGCTCTCGCCTGAGGGAGGCGCGAGGTGCTGGGCGGGTCGGTGGGGCCAGAGGGAGCTGGGACACGGGGGGGTCCGGCGGGGGGGGGGAGCAGGGTTCTGGGGGTGCCAGTGAACGGAGCGATCAGGGCGCGGGGGAGAAAGCGGGGGGGGGGGACGCGCAGGGTGCAGGGGGTGAGCAGGCTGCTTTCTCTCGCAGGACACTTCACTTCCGCCGAGGACCTGAACCTGCTGATAGCGAAGAACACCCGCCTTGAGATCTATGTGGTCACGCCGGAGGGGCTGCGGCCCGTCAAGGAGGTGGGCATGTATGGCAAGATCGCCGTCATGGAGCTCTTCCACCCAAAGGTGAGCGTGGTGCCTGGTACGATGTCATTGCTTAAACAGCCCCCCACCCACAGCGCCGTGCCGTTGGCCTGGCTAGCCTGGTGTGGCCCGCGGCACAGCAGGGGGTTGCTCAGATCAGGTGCGCCAGGTTGTGGGTGGGGGCCAGCTCCATGGCTCTGGCTGGGCCCACTGTGTTTGGGAGGAGGGGTGGCGGCACCACGGCTCCATCTGGGCCCACTGTGCCATGGAGGGCCCGGCTGGACTGGAGCAGTCCTGGGCCCACTGTGTGCCATGGTGGGCCCGGCTGGACTGGAGCAGTCCTGGACCCACTGTGCCATGGTGGGCCTGGCTGGACTGGAGCAGTCCTGGGCCCACTGTGTGCCATGGTGGGCCCGGCTGGACTGGAGCAGTCCTGGACCCACTGTGCCATGGTGGGCCTGGCTGGAATGGAGCAGTCCCCTGCCCACATCAGGCAAGGGGCTGGTTCAGCCCAACTGGGCTGCCAGTTAACCAGTTACATTCCTAGTATGGAAAGTATGTTGATCCCTTTTTCTAGGGGGAGAACAAGGATCTGCTGTTCATCTTGACAGCCAAGTACAATGCCTGTATCCTTGAGTACAAGCAAAGTGGTGAGAGCATTGATATCATCACCCGTGCCCATGGCAACGTGCAGGTAAGTTGGGTGGGCAGTGCAGTCCAGTTACCATATATCAAGTACCCTGGATAGCTGATGGATTCTCTTCATGATTGCTGGTTTTGTTTTTCTGTTGACATAGACAAATTATAATTACAAGTGTCAGCCCTTGTGGAGCTTGTAACTACAGTCCTGATCCTGCAGCTGACTCTGTGTCTGATTACTTACACTAGTATTCAGCGAAAACCCTCACCAGCTGTCAAGTCAAAGTAGCTTTCATCTGATTTCAAATGTTGAGATATAATTGACAACTGTGAGGTAGTGGATTGAGCACAGGCCTGGATGTCAGGAGATTTAGTCTGCCAGTAAGTTGCTGAGTGTTTCCTTGGGCAATATGCTTTTCTGTGCCACGGTTTTTCTACCTAATGTGCTAAAAGACCTACAGATAATATCTAGGTCTCTGACATCTTTAGATCTCAGTGTTTTAGAAAAGAAGTATCATTATTCTAATTTTAGTGATGGGGAAACTGAGGCAGGAGGCTGTGACATGACTTATGTGAGTCACCCAGGCAGAGGTGGGAATAGAACACAGGTCTTGTGTATCCCTGTTCAGTGCTCTATATATTAAGCCTTGCTGCCTTCCTAGGAGAGAAGCTGCAATGTGTTTTATGCTACAGGAAATTGAGATTCCAATTATTGAGGCTGGCTGTTTACCTTTGATGGATTTCATGGCTCGTTGGCAGAAAGGACATCCACTTCGAATACCAGGATATTTTTTGCTTACTTGAATAATATGCTAAAGCCTATTGAATGGATTGCAGGAAATCCATTCCCAGCTGTGGGATGTTGACCTTGTTTCTTGTTCTCTCTGAGTGTTCTGTTGGTTCTGTGTTTGGGTCTCTTTCTGATACTGGTTTCTTCTCTTTCAGGATCGCATTGGTCGGCCCTCTGAGACGGGTATAATTGGCATCATTGACCCAGAGTGTCGGATGATTGGACTGCGGCTCTATGATGGCCTCTTCAAGGTCATTCCTCTGGAGCGGGACAACAAGGAGTTAAAGGCCTTTAACATCCGCCTGGAGGAGCTGCAGGTCATCGATGTCAAGTTCCTCTATGGCTGCCAGGCTCCTACCATCTGCTTTGTTTACCAGGTATCCAAGGTGGCTTTCTTGGGTATCCATGAAAAGAGGGTATTGGAAATCATTGGGCAGGGCTGGTATGAACTGGAGCACATGAATGTCCTTGTAAATGTCCATGTCATTTATGCTGTCCTGGAACCTCTGGTAAGTAGTATTGTGGTCTAGTGGTTAGAGCAAGAGACTGGAAGTCAGGATTGACTTTGTGACCTAGGCAAAACTGCCTCACTTCCTTTGTCTGTGCCACATGGCTATTAGCACTCCACAGGAGATTGAGGATTCCCTCTTTAGGAGCATTGAGGTTCTTGGATGATTGATGCTTTAGATTTGATCATTTCTCATTATTTCATTAGCAGAAAAGTCTTTCAGCATGCATTGGGGAAGTTGAGGAGAGCTCCTTTTGGGTTTATAGTCTCTTCCTATTTCTTTGCAGTTGCTGATGTTGGGCCCTGATCTGCTTCCTTCTCAGAGGTTGGGAGGAGTCAGTAAATCCTGTTCAGGGATATGCTAAGGCCACTTTTCATTTCTGTAGGGGTTTCAAGCCTGTCTTACTGTTAGGGTAGTCTCTCAAAGGGAACAATTCTGAGCACTGTTACATCTCCCCTCCTGGGCGCAGATTATGAAGGGCATCTGCTGTTGCGTACTGTGTACATATTTTGGCTACAGCAGCCTCCCTCAGTGATACTAACTCACAAAATTCACATCGCCGTGTATGGTGTCCAACACACTGGTATAGTGGCTACTGCTTCAGAACTGGTTGGACACCATGGATATAGGCAGGGCTTGACAAACCGTGACAAGAGCTACTCGCCAGCCCCGCACCTCGCATGAGCCAGTGAATGGGATGCATGGAGGGACCGGCTGAAATCTACTCGCCATGGGCGAGTAGAATCAGCGGTTTGTTGAGCCCTGGATATAGGTATTAGTGCAGTTCCTCAGGAAACTGAAGCACCCACACAAGGTTACTACTATAGGACGGTAGAACTCACATGCAACAAAATAAAGCAAATACAGTCCCCACTTCATCACACACTGGGCTGACTTGGAAAATTGGTGGAAGGACACAGAGTCCTTCATCTTTACCTTGCCTGATCAGATAGACGTGGACTGAAAATCGTTGCTTTCTAATGGCTTCTTGCTGGCCTGTGTAAAATGAGTTTGGCCTCAGTTTAGTTCTTAATGTCTAGATCATATACAAGTCATGAGCACAAGTAATAGTAATCTCATGTTTATCATGTACATTTCATGAGTCTATTCAAGTGCTTTACAAAGGAGGTTAGTAATATTATTTCAGTTTCACAGATGGTAAAACTGAGATACGCATGTGACATAGAATCCCTTTCTGAGGTTGGCTGTGTCTGAACTGGGAATGGAACCCATGCCTCCGGACTCCTGGTCCAGTGGTCTTTCAACTAGGGTGCCCTGTGCGGATGGATTTGTCTTGCTGGCAATCTGAGCAGAGAAACAAGGTCTGAACAGATGCGGGACCTTGAGCTCCCCTCTCATGTTTAACAATGATCTCTTCAGGGTGTGGAGAATATTGCTGTGCTGTTGCTTATGCATGTGCGATATTTTGGGTAGACACCTGCCAGATTCTTGATCTGGTGTGCTAATTATCAGTATATTAAAGAAATTTTGCCTGAAAGGGCAAGGGCTCTGAATTACTGGCAATATTAGAAACATGCTCTATTTTCTTTCTAATCAGAGCATAAATTCATGGACTTTAAAGCCAAAAGGTTCCATTCTGATCATCTAGTCCAGTGGTTTTCAAACTATAGGTCACAACCCAGTAGTGGGTTGTGGAATCTCAGGCATAGGGTCACCTTGCTGTAAGGATGATCAGGTGACCAGCAGGGGTCGTTAGGCAGGCTTCTTGCCCGGCCTGGTACTGTGGACCATGCTGCACCCTACAAGCGGCTAGCATCTGGTCCAGCCTCTAAACTGGGGAGGCCACAGGGCTCTGTGCTACTCCTGCCCTAAGCACTCGCCAATGGCAACTGGTGGGGGTGATGCCTGTGGGCGAGAGCAGCGCAGAACCACTTTTGCACCTCCTCTTAGGAGCCGGACCTGCTGCTGGCTGCTTCCATGGTACAAGGAAAGGCAGGAAGCCTGCCATAGCACTGCTGTGCTGCTGACCGGGAACCATTGGTGGTTAATTTGCAACCCCATGCCCCGGTCCCCTGCTCCAGCCATGAACCATGCCCCCCAAATCCAGTGCCCCTTCCTGTACCCCAAACCCGTTATCCTCAGCCCCACCCTAGAGCCTGCACTCCAGTCAAAAGATATGGTTATGTTGGGTCGCAGGCATCAACAATTTTCTTCAACTGGATTGCAAGAAAAAAAAATTGAAAACCATTTATGTAGTCTGATCTCCTTTGTAACATGGGCTGGGAAAACTCATCCAGTGATTCCTGCATTAAAGCTGTGTTACTCAGTTCTAGATGCAGAGATGAAAAAGATCTTGTTGCATTTCCGATTGAAATTACAGTAGAGCCCATCATTTTCCACCACATTTTGTCCATGTAAGCTCAGTAGTGCTGAACCCTTTGATCATGACATCTGCCTGTGATAGTTTTATTATACAGCCGGTCCCCGACTTACAAACGGGTTACGTACCAAACACCTGGCCGTAACTCAGTTTGTTCGTAAGTCGGGAATACATGCTTTTAAATACGGCTGCACTGTTCAGAAGTGCGGATGGTGCGTTCATAAGTCAAGAACCGGCTGTATTGGGTTAACGGGAGGTTGGTCGTAAGTGCGAATGGTAGTAAATCGACACGTTCGTAACTCGGGGACGGGCTGTATTTGTGCTTACACATGCTATAGCAATGGGGTTTCTGTAACATTGCACACAGTTTGGGTTGTTTCATAGTATATTAGAACTGGAAGGGACCTTGAGAGATCATCAAGTCCAATCCCCTGTCCTCATGGCAGAACCAAGCATGCTCTATATCAGTGTTTCTCAACCTTTTTTAATAAAGTACCCCTTTAAAAAAAAAATAAGGATCCCCCAGTATCTACAGTTTTCAGACACACAAACATTTTTTCTACCATCACAACACATTTGTTTAAACAACTTAATTGTAGCTGGGTGGGCGATGAAATGTTTTGGTGTAAAAAGTACAAAAATAATAAAGTGCTGTAAAACTTAAAACAAAAATTCAATTTTCTCCAAATTTCAGTTGTGTTGACATACCCCACAGACTTTGCTCAAGTACCCCTAAGGGTATTCGTACCACTGGTTGAGAAACACTGGTCTATATCATCCCTGATAGATGTCCGTCTAACCTGCTCTTAAATATTTCCAGTGATGGAGATTCCACAACCTCCCTGGGCAACTTATTCCAGTGTTTAACCACCCTGACAGGAAGTTTTTTCTAATGTCTAACCTAAATCTCCTTTGCTGCAGTTTAAGCCCATTGCTTCTTGTCTTATCATCAGAGGCCAAGGAGAACAATTTTCCCTCCTCCTCCCTGTGACACCCTTTTAGATACCTGAAAACTGCTATCATGTCCCCTTTCAGTCTTCTCTTTTCCAAACTAAACAAGCCCAATGTCTTCAGCCTCATAGTTCATATTTTCTAGACCTTTAATCATTTTTAAAACAAGAAGTCCTGTGGCACCTTATAGATTAACAGATTTATTGGTGCATAAGCTTTCGTGGGCAAAGACGCACTTCGTCAGATGCGTTCATGCATCTGACGAAGTGGATCTTTGCCCACGAAAGCTTATGTGCCAATAAATCTGTTAATCTATAAGGTGCCGCAGGACTTCTCACTGTTTATACGGATTCAGACTAACACAGTTACCCCTCTGATACTTAATCATTTTTGTTGCTCTTCTCTGGACCTTCTCCAATTTTTCCACAACTTTCTTGAAATGTGATGCCCAGAACTGGACACAATACTCTAATTGAGGCCTAATCAGCACAGATAGAGCGGAAGAATGACTTCTCATGTTTTGCTCACAAAACTCTTGTTAATGCATCCCAGAATTGTTTGCTTTTTTTTGCAACAGTGTCACACTATTGAGTCATATTTAGTTTGTGGTCCACTATGACCCCTAGATTTCTTTCTGCCGTACTCCTTCCCAGACAGTTGCTTCCCATTCTGTATGTGTGGAAACGGATTGTTCCTTCCTAAGTGGAGCACTTTGCATTTGTCCTTATTAAACTTCATCCTATTTACCTCAGACCATTTCTCCTATTTGTCCAGATCATTTTGAATTATGATCCTATTGTCCAAAGCAGTTATAACCCCTCCCAGCTTGGTATCATCTGCCAACTTAATAAGCATACTTACTACGATATCATCTAAATCGTTGATGAAGACATTGAACAGAAGGGACCCCTGCGGAACCCCACTTGTTATACCCTTCCAGCATGACTCTGAACCATTAATAACTACTCTCTGAGAATGGTCATACATCCAGTTATGTACACACTTTACAATAGCCCTATCTAGGTTGTATTTCCCGAGTTTATTAATAAGAAGGTCATGTGAGACCATATCAAATGCCTCACTAAAATGCCACCACTTCTCCCTTATCCATGTGACTTGTTATCAGAGAAAGCTATCGGATTGATTTGACACGATTTGTTCTTTACAGATCTGTGCTGGCTGTTTCCTATCACCTTATTTTCTTCCAGATGTACAAACATCTGCAGATGAATTCCTTAATTACTTGCTTCAATATCATTCCTGGCACAGGAGTTAAACTGACTGGTCTGTAGTTTCCTGGGTTGTTCTTATTTCCCTTTTCTAGTCTTCTGGAATCTCTCCTGACTTCCATGATATTTCAGTGATGATAGTTATAGGCTCAGATATCTCCTCTATCAGCTTATTCCAGGATGCATTTCAGCAGGCCCATGTGACTTGAAGACATATAACTTTTCTAAGTAATTTTTTAACTTGTTTTTTTTTTTTTTACATTTTAACTTCTAAACCCTACCATTTCCACTAGCATTCACTATGTTAGGCATCACTATGTCATCAAACTTCTTGGTGAAGACTGAAACAAAGAAGTCATTAAGCACCTCTGCCATTTCCAAGTTTCCTCTTATTGTTTCTCCCTCGTCACTGAGAAATGGGCCTACCTTGCTTCTAATATATTTATAGAATGTCGTCTTGTTACTCTTTGTGTGTCTATCTAGATTGAGCTCGTTTTGTGCCTTTGCCTTTCTTTGGGACTTCCTTACAGCTAACGGGTATACATAATGGTTTTTACATAGCACTCTATAAAGTACCAGTTACCCCTGTGAGATAGAAAATCATTACCACATTGTGCTGATGGGGAAACCGAGGCAGAAACTAGCAATGTCTTGATCCAGGTCATAGTGTTCATGTAAGAACCTGGGCAAAAACTCAGAATTTCCAGGTTTGTACTGAAGCAGCAGAGACAAGGGGACTTTAGTTATTCATATAGTCAGTAGGCAAAACAGCTTTGTTTCCACAGATCTAAGAGTTGTAAACATTTCAAATTAAGAGTGAAGCTGTTAATACCCTACTTATAATAAACACTCTTGATATAAGAAGGGTTTGATTTGTGTCTGCCAGCAAAAATTTATGTTTTGATTTGTGTCTGCCAACAAAAACTTATGCAACATGGTAAATTTTAGCCTTGCAGCAGAATGAGAGATGTATTTTGTTGACTCATTATTTCTGACAAAATATTTGGTTTGTTTTGGTTGCTGTCTCTCTCTATTGTGTGCATGTAGGCAGGGGGAGGATTCTGAGTTTATTTTTCAAATTAATTTTCTCTGAATCCATTAATCCTGATCAGAGAATTTGGCTAGAGCAGATATCAGTGCACGTTGTTAAATGTTGTGGGTTGGTTTTTTTTATTTTATGCCAAAGACTGATATCACGAATATGAATAAAATTCCATAGAAAAGCTGTTAGGAAAACATTCCAGTTGCAGGAACTCAAAATAAGTCCAGGAATGCCTGAGTTAAAATGCATTTTTATGCTGAAAAGGTACTGTTAAAACAGCAGCTCTGCACTCAGATCTATTCCCCTTGTGTATTCCTTGTAATTGTTTCTAGCTTTATTGATTAATTTTACTGCTCTGATTAAAACTGGGTTACCAGCCCAACCAGAAGAGAATCCAGCTCATGCTCCTTGAGTTAGAGCATTGTCAATGGCATGATTTCAGTTCCAGCTGCATTCTTTGTTGATGTGTGAGCTGTTAGAGATTAACCGAGTAACCGATAAGACAATGCTTATTGGCTAATGTTATCAGTTAAACTCTTCCCAGCTCCTGGGGAGGTGGCTTCACTGCGGGCTCTGCAGTATGAAGCTTATTTATGCTTTATACTGCAGAACCTGCAGTGTGTGTAACCGCTGAGGATTACCTTATTAAAAGATTTTTAACATCCCTAGAAAACCCAGTTTAATGTCAACTTTCTAGAGCAGGCATTTAGTAAAAAATTTTTTACTTAGAAACTGTTGATTTGATCTGCAAATTGATGAGGCACCATACACATAATGCCTTTTGACCAAAAAAAAAAATCATTTTCAGAATAGAACCGTGCTTGTAACCTTAATTGTGCCCATTTGGGCACCTGTACCATTACAATATGGTCTGTATTTCCTGGATCCCATACAGTTTCTGAAATAATAGTGCTGTGTGGGTGTGTTGTAGCCTGGTAGTACAGAGTGCTGTTTTGTGTGTCAGACAAACATTAGTTCAGAAAGATCTTTTTTGTGAAAAGTACTAGTAAACTGTGCTTACTACCGTTTATGATTATTCAACATACAGGCAGTCCCCGACTTACGCGGATCCGACTTATGTCGGATCTGCACTTACGAACGGGGCTTTCTCGCCCCGGAGCTCACAGGCAGCGATCAGCCACCTTGACCTCCGGGGCGAGAAAAGCTGCTCCCGGTGCCCCTGGTCTGCTGGGGACCGTCTCCAGCAGACCAGGGGCACCGGGAGCAAAGCGGGTCCCGCGCCAGAGCAAAGCCTCAGAGGCGAGGCACCCCCCGCTGCCGCTTTGCTCCCTGTGTCCCTGGTCTGCTGGGGGGGGGCGCAGCTAGTGTGCCCCCCCCAGCAGACCAGGCTTTTGTTGTGGACCCTGGGGCAGAGCAGCTGGGGTGCTGCCGGTTGGTCCCGCAGCGCCGCTCTGGGCACTACTGGACCAACCCGGCAGCACCCCAGCTGCTCTGCCCCAGGCGTCCTGATTCAGCCGCTGCTGGTCAGTTTCAGCAGCGGCTGAATCAGGACTCCTGGGGCAGAGCAGCTGGGGTGCTGCTGGGTTGGTCCAGTAGCGCCGAGGAGCGGTGCTACTGGAGCAACCCAGCAGCACCCCAGCTGCTCTGCCCCAGACGTCCCCAAGTCAGCCGTTGCTGAAACTGACCAGCGCTGACTACAGGAAGCCCGAGGCACAGTCACAGTTGCTCTGCTCCGGGCTTCCTGGAATCAGGTGCTGATCAGTTTCAGCAGCAGCTGACTTGGGGTTAAGCTGACTTACATACAGATTCAACTTAAGAACAAACCTACAGTCCCTATCTTGTACGTAACCCGGGGACTGCCTGTACTGCCTAACCTTAAGTAATAGCAAGAGTTTGTGTAACCACCTAGTCAGGGCATGTTACATCACCCTCTCTGAAGCCTGATCCACAGAGCATATGAGTGTTACAGCCCCAAGCTACAGGACATGGATGTCTGAGTCAAGCTGTACAGATATATGGGTTTAGCCAACATGCTATCATTCTAGCTTGCATGTTTGCAGCTTGGTTAGGTTGATAGTTAACTGCCTGGTTCCCTAAACTGTATCTCTGGTGTGGTAGAGTGATCAATGTAGTAGGTCAGGATTTACTGTCGTGGTGTCCTCAAAAGTCTCCTGCACCATGAGTGATGATAACCAGAAGGCTGCATGCGTGCGTGCTCAATCATGTGTGCCATGTTGATTTTTGCAATTAGTCAACCCAGCAGACTCTAAGAGAGCCCCCCCCAAAGACCACAAATCAGATAAGGATCAAAGGCACCCGGCCAGGTTTATTGTTGTCAGTAGACTGTACCGAATCACTATGTATACGTAGTCCATAATAATGGACTCAGCTCACATCAGTGGGAGGTCCCACTGCCCCCTTGGCTGGACAAAGACTGTTTCCCCAAGACACCACTTTATATACAGGTACAAACAAGTGACACATCGCTCCTGACATGTCAAGTTGACACCTTCTGACATCAGGTTACTACCCTCTGATGCTACTTAGGTGCTACCCCGAACCTCGTTCGATTAGAACATCTCTATCCATTATGCTGTCATTTTAGACTCTTTCTTGAACCTGGGTCTGGAACAGTGGGGAGTGTGGTATCAAAGTCTTTTTTAACAAGCTGGTGGTACCATCCTTTTGGGATGTGCTTTCAACTTATGACCAGTACCAATTACTGTTCTACACCTGGGCCTATTACCAATTAGTGTTTTGCGCACTCAGCCCTGTTCGTGCCAAGTTCTGTGAACAGGGGCCTGCCTCTTGCTCACAGCTTAGCTTTGGTTTTTATTAGCCAAGTTTTGTCCATTGTTAGCTAGGCCTCAGGCCTCAAACCAGGCCTCTGCTACATGGGCTTTTGTTTCAGGCTCTCATCTTACTAAATGTGGAAGGCTGCCCTGCTGGCTGAATAGGAGGTCAGAGTCCATGGGTAAACTGGATTAGTCAGAGAGTGGGTATGCTGAGACCACTGCTTTTTGTGCTGGTCAATATCACATTGTTACCATATGCTCTTCATTTGTTGTATCCACTTGTTGTGTCTCAAATTGTTATACTATAACTCTTTGGGACAGGAGCTGTGATTGTACAGCGCCTAGCATAATAGCTCATCTGTGACTGAGGTCCCAAGCACTATGCAGTACCAATAGAGGGAGCTATCATAAATATCAATAGAGAAAAGGCAGTTTATTTAAAAAGACTGTCAGTAAAGAGAAGCTGTGGTAAATGGTGAAATGTAACAAGACAATCTATATTTTCATTGCTTTCTGGGCATGTTAACTAGTGCAGCTCTAGAAAGTACTGCACATGCAGCTAAGGTTGTAGAAAATTATGTTGTATTAGATAGTCTGATGATGTGATCAAGGCCTTGCTTAAGCATTTCCACTCTTGACAGTCCTGATATTGGTTGCAGAGGGTCAGACTTTACCCTCCCTATTGTTTTGCGGCTCCTAATCAGACAGTTATGGCCCTGCAGCCTCCTTATTATTGTGCAAGTGATCACGTTGTGTTTGTAATCGAAGACACATCTCTGTCTGCCTGCTGCAGTGATTTCTGTTGCTTCTCTTTCTGCAGGACCCTCAGGGTCGCCATGTCAAAACATATGAGGTGTCCCTACGAGAGAAGGAATTCAACAAAGGTCCCTGGAAACAGGAGAATGTAGAGGCTGAAGCGTCCATGGTAATTGCAGGTTGGTGGTTCTTTATAGAAGATTTTACATACCACACCTTACCTCAGCGGTGATGCTTCACCCTTGTTACAGGTACTGTCTAACGAAGCTGTCTGCATTCCCCCTTTCTGCAGTGCCCGAGCCCTTTGGAGGAGCCATCATCATTGGGCAAGAGTCCATCACCTACCACAATGGAGATAAATATTTGGCTATAGCCCCACCTATCATCAAGGTGAGAGAGTTTCTTTCTAGAATGCTGATCCCTAGAGCCATGGATCCAGCTGCTCCTGGCGCCTGGCTCCCTTGCACTTCAGATTCCATGTTGTGCTTAGGTCCTGCACATAGTAAGGTCTAAGGGCCAGCTGTAGTAAGGACTCCCCAGGCTGGGATTTTGTACTGCTCTCTCTATGGGATGGGACTCCTCTGCTCCCATGTGGTAGTGTAGGGATGTGGTCTTCAGGCATAGGAATGGTACAGTGGTTGGTCCCTACCTTCAGGCACTTGAGGGGTGTGCCTGTGTTGAAGAAGCTGTGTGTCTGGTCCCTGTATAGCTGCATATGGGTAGGGCTTCTCTCTGCTTTGAGTGCTTGGGCAGAATACAGTAAAGCCCAAAGCCTGTTGGGGCTCATGGTCCCAGAGGACGGAATACATTAGCACAGATAGGTTTGGGCACTGGCTCAAGCCAAAGCAAAGGTGCAGCTGAATGAGACTCTCAGTAAAGATAGGATATGTAACAGTGAAAGGTTTGGAGCTTGAATATAACCTTGGGTATGAGAGTGCGCTTGTTTTGGGAAGAGGGGAGGCCAGGTGGGGTGCCTGAGTCAGAGGCATGAGCCTAGTCAGAAAGGTATGAATCCTGGGTACAAGTTGGAAGCATCAGCTGGATCACAATGACAGGAATGTGGGTGTGTTAGGCTAAAAGGAAACCAGAGATACGATTGGAGGCAGAGATGGCAGAGAGCTAGAACAGGGGTGAGCAAAATACTGCTCGTAGGCTGGATCCGGCCTGCCAGACCTTCAGATTCAGCCCTGCAACCCAGTGGGACTCTCGGGCAGGCTGTTTGCCTGCCGCATTCCCCTTACACTGCTCAAAGCAGCTAGCTTGCAGGGACCATGTATATTTGCGCCCCTGGGGAGGAGGGCTTCATGCACTGCCCCACCTCAGCACAATTTCACATCTTCCATTGGCTGGAAATTGGCCAATTGGAGCTGCCTGGGCTGTGTATGCAGTGCAGACAGCCTGCAAAGGGTCTGCACACAAGAAGTGCGTAGCGGGTAGAGATGCACATGGCCCATTAAGCCAGCCACTTTGAGCAGTGTGTGAGGGCTCTGCTGGGCTGATGGCCAGGATTCAGATAGGGTGAGCACCTCCCAGCCAGAGCCTGCACCTGGCACACCCTTTCTGCCAACTCCCTGCTTTTGGTTACAACCTGTGACGGCGTGTCGGGGAGCTGCCCCTCCCTGCACCCCCATCCACAGCAAGATGTGACTCTCCACCAGCCAGTAGAGTAAAAATGGGTTTATTGCTTCTCCAAGATACAGCATAGGCTCAATGTAGGCATAGGAGAATAGGCCAACAGCCCTAGTTCCCTTGGGGGGAAGGGCTTCACAGGCCCCTGAACCCCCTTTACTGGTTTAGTCTGTTTCCTCCATGCTTTCCCATGCTCAGACTGCCCCTTCTCCAAACCACAGAACACTCATCCCCCCAGGTAGCCACACCCCTTCCTTTGTTCAAACTCCTTCCCCTGGCCAGGTGTGAAGTTGCTAGGTCATGGCCTACATGCCTCCCCTCAGGGATCACCCCCCTCCCGCTGGGTAGTGCACACAGACATGCACAGTCTCTGCAGATAGCATAGGGCAGTATGGGTCACGCACAGCACAACACAGCAACCAGTGACGGCCAAACCAGACAGGATCCAGGGCCACAAGAGTGGGTAGCTCCCCACTACATCACACAACCCAAACTCCTGCACCTCCATCCCCGGTCACAACCCTGAGCTCGCTTGTACACCCAACCTCCATCCCAGACCCTGCACCTACTCCATTAATATCATAGGATGCGTGTGGCCTGTGGCCACTTACCACGTTCTTGGAATGCTTCCCTCCCCCCATCCTAATGTATTGCCCACCCCCTGGGCTAGAACATTGGGCTAGATCTCCAGGAAAGGGATACTGGCATCATGGCTGCTTGAGTGTCCTCTTCAGAGGTCCATGCTTTGGTGGGGGCTGCATTAATAGAAAAGGACCATGCTGCCTGTGAGTCTTGCCTTATGGGCCCTTAAAGTTTGCTTTTAAAAGGACTGTAGGAGCAGGCTATTGCATCCCAAACAGAATGTCTTGACCAAAAGCCAGGCAGCATCCATCGCTCAGAACACCACTTGCACAGAGACTTGAGAGAAAGCTGCTGTACAGTTCTGGGCCTGAAACAAGGGATGTGAATGTTTAACTGGTTAATTGGTAAGCCTCACCCTTAATGGGTGAGGCTTACAGTTAACTGGTTGGGGCTGGAGTAGTGCCCTGTGGGGCCCACCATGGGCAGGAGAGTTCCAGCCCAGCTGCAGCAGCCCTGGTCTGGGGTGGGAGGAGGGTGCTCCAGCCTCGCCCCCGTGGTTGCCCTGTGTAACTGGTCAAACAATATTTAATCAGTTGACTAATTAAAAGGGATTTTGCATCCCTCCCCAAACAGCATCATGACAGTTCATCCGCTGAAAGCGCTCAGTCAGCAGAATGGGGGCTTCTGAGGGGGTTGCTCGTGAGCTGAGAATGGGCCTAAGATGTTTCAGCTTGACCTGCAATTACTGAGACTGTTTTGCATAATTGATAATGGGGAAGTTCTACCACAGATGCACATACAGTTACTGGCACAGTACACTCAGACAAATCAAATCCCCTGCCACAAAGATCGGGGGAATTCACCAGCTCACACAGGATTGTACAGTTGGCTAGGTATGTTGTGGCCATGCTCAAGCTGGCACATCTGGTATTGGGGGCTGCTGGGAGCAGGACACCAGGCTAGGGTGCCTGGTAACTCTACCCTCTTTCTCTGCCTGCAGCAAAGTACAATCGTGTGCCACAACCGCGTGGATCCCAACGGGTCCCGTTACCTCCTGGGGGATATGGAGGGCCGCCTCTTCATGCTGCTATTGGAGAAGGAGGAGCAGATGGACGGCACGGTCACCCTGAAGGACCTGCGTGTTGAGCTGCTTGGAGAGGTAGCGCTCTTCCCCCTCACTGCTGTGGTCTCTGCTTGGAAAGTTTGTGAGCTGCAAGCACAGCTGAGGGAGTCAAATGGAGGGAAGCAAGTCCCCAGTTAGACTGTGAAATGTTGGCATTTCATCCCTGCTATTTCACAGCTCTGAACCCCTTGAGGCATCAGGATTTGGAGAAGGGATAAAATGTATGTGCTTGCAAGCATGCCTGCCTTCAGGGAGTGCATTGGGGCTGGTGCTTCAGTCTGTCATTGCGGGGAGCAGAAACTCTTTGGTTGTTCTCGAAAAAGGTTTTCTCTCAGGCTGTGGATCTCAATCTTTCCAGCGGCTTTCCCATAGAGTTGGAATTAGGGATTGGTGTTTGCAGGGTAAGGGGCCCTTCTCTTGCCTAGGGCTTTCCAGAAGGTTTGAATTGTGTGTCTGCCGCAACCATCTTTCTCTCTAACCTGCTGGCCCATCTGTCTCCTCATATAGACCTCCATCGCGGAGTGCCTGACTTACCTAGACAATGGTGTTGTCTTTGTCGGCTCTCGTCTTGGGGACTCCCAACTTGTGAAGGTGAGAAGCAGCCCTCTCCTGATCTAGTTCCAGCTGCAGCCACATTTGTTCACCTTTCCCTCCCTGCTGGATCCCAAAAGGCATGGATGGGTGGGATGAGAAAACCAGCGCTTTGCTTCATGCCCCCAAGTGTTCTGGGGCTTAGGCTCAAAGTGTTAAGGGAGTTTAATACCTGCCAACAGTTTAATCCCTCTCCACCTGCTGCCTGCGTTAGTCAACACAGGGAGCAGCCCTTGGGAGCTAAGGACTTTGTGTTCACAGCTCAGCGTGGACAGCAATGAACAAGGCTCCTACGTAGTAGCCATGGAAACCTTCACCAACCTGGGCCCCATCGTGGACATGTGTGTGGTGGACCTAGAGAGACAGGGCCAAGGGCAGGTAATATTGTCTG
This sequence comes from Pelodiscus sinensis, assembly GCF_049634645.1. Taxonomy (NCBI): domain Eukaryota; kingdom Metazoa; phylum Chordata; order Testudines; family Trionychidae; genus Pelodiscus; species Pelodiscus sinensis. Next base: position 125,477,017 of record NC_134714.1, on the reverse strand, counting down.
TGCCTTCCCTGTGTTAGTGCTGAGTATATCTGCTCCAGACAGGATGTGCCTGCTGCTCGGGGGGAATAAGCTCTGTGCTCCATGCTGGGCGTCCAAGTTGCCTTTGTTTGAGCTGCTCCACAAGGAGATGCTAGAAGGAGGTGGGTACAGCTTGTGGGGTATTCTGCATTGGGAGCAGTGAATGAAAAGTGAATCCTCCAAAAAAAGGTGCTGCAGAGGTCTTAGAATGGCTGCTTCCCGGGGATCTCTTCTCATGAGGGAAGGTTAACCCTCCCATGAGACTGCTCTGGAGGGTCAGACTCTGGGGAGGGGGAGGTGATGGGCCATCTCCAAAAAGCCTGCTCTGGGAGGTAGGAGAGACCAGACCCCTTCCCTCTACCAAGCCCTTGCCTGGATGCCTCTTCTCATAGCGGGAGAGAGATGTTCCCATATCTCCTCTCCTCTCCTCCTCCCCCCCCCAAGTTTTACAGGGAGGAATTGGTGGAATGTTAACAGGTACCTGCTCTGTCTAGCTGGTCACGTGCTCTGGCGCCTTTAAGGAGGGCTCCTTGAGGATCATCCGGAATGGGATTGGGATTCACGAACATGCCAGCATCGACTTGCCAGGGATTAAAGGTGCGTGAATTTGTTGAGTGTGCAGAGCATGTGCTCCAGCCTTCAGCTTTGTCTGCCTGTTCTGCAAATCTGTGTTGTAGTGACCCACAGCTTCAGAGGGTGCTGGGGCACACATCTTGCATGTAGGCTGGGCAGGGTGTGGGGTGTGTCAGGGGCATCTCCTCCAGTTTTTGCTGGATGTTTACTTGGAGTAACTGTGGGTTCTTTCCCTGTACAGGCCTGTGGCCATTGAGGTCAGACTCACACCGTGAAACTGACAACACCTTGGTGCTATCGTTTGTGGGCCAGACCAGGTAAGGCTCTGGGGTCAATGCTGGGACAGGCTCTGGGCTGTGTGCTCTGGATTTGGTTAATGAGTTCTCTTCCGCCCTCATAGGGTTCTGATGTTAAATGGGGAGGAAGTGGAGGAAACTGAGTTGACAGGATTTGTGGATGATCAGCAAACATTCTTCTGTGGCAATGTAGCCCATCAGCAACTGATCCAGGTACTAGTTAGACCAGTGGGAGAGGAAGGGGCTTTTGGCTGGGTGTCCCCCTAGATTGGAAGGAGCTGTGGGGTATCATAAGAGGAGTCTCACAGAATGTGCTCCCAGTAATGGGGACGGTGGCAGCATTCCATCTGGGCTGAGTGTCGTTGGGGGTGAGTGTGTCCTACGTCTGAGGTGCAGTGTTCCTGCTTCCCCAGATCACGTCTACCTCTGTGCGGCTGGTCACTCAGGAGCCCAAAGCCCTGGTGAGTGAATGGAGAGAGCCCAAGGGGAAGAACATTAGTGTCGCTTCCTGTAACAGCAGCCAGGTGGTGGTGGCTGTGGGGCGAGCACTCTACTACCTCGAGATCCAGCCCCAGGAGCTCAGGCAAATAAGGTGGGTGTGATTCCCTTGCCTGTGACCGGTTCCTCTGGCCCCCAGGCTGGTTACTGTCAAGTCTGTTTCCTTTCTTTCCCTGCTAGCTGCACAGAGATGGAGCATGAGGTGGCCTGCCTGGACATCACACCATTGGGAGACTCCAATGGCATGTCGCCTCTGTGTGCCATCGGCCTCTGGACCGACATCTCGGCCCGCATCCTTAAGCTGCCCTCGTTTGAGCTGCTGCACAAGGAGATGCTGGGAGGCGGTAGGCACTACACGTGGGGTGTTCTGCACTGGGAGCCGTGAACAAAGCTGTGAGAGAACTCATGGGGCCTTCTCTCTTCCCACCCACAGAGATCATCCCCCGCTCCATTCTGATGACCACCTTTGAGAACAGCCATTATCTCCTCTGTGCCCTGGGGGACGGGGCTCTCTTCTACTTTGGGCTCAGCATTGAGACAGGTGAGTGTTTCACCCTTCTTGGGGTGGCTTTTGAGAGGGGAAAGACTGAACAGATGCCCTTTCTCCCCCTTCTGAATCCTCTCTCTGATCCCAGTGGATGGGCTCCATGAGAAGATGCCCCCCAGCCCTGTACAGGGCAGGGATCTCACCCTTTGTAACAGCCTTGACATCCCTGGGGAGTAGGATAGGGAAGGGCCTGTTCGATGTAGCCATGTTTCCTGCTGCAGAGGGGGGTCGTGCTAGGCCTGCTTTTTGAGGGAGGGCTACTCATCTCTCCTGGGATAGGGAGGGGGCTCCTTATATCAAACCTTCTGCCAGCCCCATAGTGCCGCTGGCTTCCAGGTGGGCCCCTTCCAGCCAGTGTGCCTTGCTGCTTGAGCCCACTCTACCATCCTGCTTCTGAAAGCTCCGCCCCCTTTTGGTAGGGTAGCTCTCATCACTGCTGCTCCCTGACTCTAGGTTTGCTGAGTGACCGCAAGAAAGTGACCCTGGGCACCCAGCCCACCGTCCTGAGGACCTTCCGTTCACTCTCCACCACCAACGTCTTTGCCTGCTCCGACCGCCCCACTGTGATCTACAGCAGTAACCACAAGCTGGTCTTCTCCAACGTCAACCTCAAGGAGGTGAACTACATGTGCCCGCTCAACTCGGATGGCTACCCTGACAGGTGAGCATGCTCCCCCTCACGTCAGAGGGGAGGGGCTTCTGGACTCTGCACTGGCCCAAGTGAGATAAGGAGCAGCATGGATGGAGGGTTCCCAGCTGCATCCTTCTTCTTGCTCTAGTGTCTGCAGGGCACATAACCATGTGCCTTCTCTGCTAGGACTGGCTGACAAGGTAGAAGGCGATGGCATGTTCAGGGAGCACTACCCACAGGCCAGCCTGCAGCTGCATGGAGAATGGGAAAGAGAAACCCTCCTCCCAGAGACCCCTCAAACCTGCTCCTCCTCCTCGCTCACACGCAGTTCAGCTCTTGTGCTGCCCTGAAGGTGTCAAACTAGAGGACATTTGCCATCGCTTACTTGACCCTCCCCATGTACCAGCTGTGGATTTTCCTGCCTAGGCTGGGGCCCAGGAACCCTTAAAGACAGGAGATCCGGTGCTCAGTTAGTCTGGCTCTTCTCCCGGCTTCCTAGCTAGGGGGGCACTTGGTTTGCAACCCTGATCACTGGCAGTCTCCTTTCTCTACAGTCTGGCATTGGCCAACAACAGCACCCTGACAATTGGCACCATTGACGAGATCCAAAAGCTGCACATCCGCACGGTTCCCCTCTACGAGTCGCCCAGGTGAGCAGTGGGGAATAGGGTTTCTGGGTCTGCATCCTGTGTGTGAGTGGGGAAGGATGACGGCAGGGCTCATCTTCTCCAGAGGGGAGCCTCCCATCTTTCCACTGGTGTGTGGAAGAGGTGAGATAGCTCAATGAGATTGGCGTCTGGCATTTTGAGAGCAGCCCAAGGGACATAGAAAGTAGGGAGGCTTACTGTTTAATTGGTGGCTCAGGCAGAGGGCTTCTCCAGTCTGGCTGGGCCCACCGTGCAGTGGGATGCGGGATGCTTGGGCACTCCAGCCCAGATCTGCAGGATCCCATTTGAGTGGTTAACCAGTTAAACTAAAAGTTTAACCAGTTAAGTGATTAAACGGACGTTTACATCCCTAGTAGCAAGGAGATGTCTGGAAACTGAGCAGAATAACAGCTGAGTGTCTCAGGAGCCTCTGTATTCTCCTTAACCATGCCCTCTCCTTGCGGAGTTCTTTTCCCCATGGCTTACTCTGGTTGTCCTGCAGGAAGATCTGCTATCAGGAGGTGTCTCAGTGCTTCGGCGTGCTTTCAAGTCGCATCGAGGTGCAAGATGCCAGTGGGGGCACCACTGCACTGAGGCCCAGTGCCAGCACCCAGGTAAGAGGAAGCTCTGGGAAGGCATGTGGGCTCAAGAGCTCAGCCTCTGGAATAGCAGCTGTTGGAAATATGATTGTAAGCCAGGGATGGGGCAATAATTTTCACAGGGAGGCCACTTAATGAATTTTGGTACTGGTCATGGGCTGGTCATCTCCTAGAAAGGGCAGGGCCTGGGCGGAAGGGGTGGGGCTGGGCCAGGGGCTTTGAAGTAAAAACACAGCAAAGGGTTCCCGGGTCCTGGCCCCACCACTGCCGCGTTGCCTGGGGCTGCTATTGCTATTTAAAAACCTTGTGGCTCTGGCTCCTGCTGGGGTAGCGCTGTGGCCGTGAGCCATGAGCCGTTTAAATAGGATCCTGCTGCCTGAGCCACTGCCTGGAAATTCGATGGCACAGGCAGCAGGATACAAATAGAAAGCGGTCAGATGCAGTCCATGGGCCAGATCAAAGAGTTATTATGCAGGCCGAATCCGGCCCCCAGGTCTCATCTTGCCCAGCCCTGCTCTAAGCCAAATGGCAATACGTGGTGTCCTTGGATTCTTGTCATCCCAAGGTTGAGTACATGGACACCATTGCCCTGCCCTGTGGGTAGGAAGGAGGGTGAGAAGACAGTCTCAGATGGACTCTTGACTCTTTCTGTCTTTAACAAACTGAGGCTTCCCCTATTACATACTCCCATTTTCTCCCAGTGCCTCTAGACTCCTTCGTTTCCCTGGGCCTTACCATTCAGATTGATTGTTAGATGGGATCCCAGATCCTTCCTAGGCAGTTTTCTTCTCCCCACGGCTGAGCCATGAGTCCTCTCAGAGGTTGCTATGAAACCTTCCATCTCATTATTCTGTCTCTTCCTTAAAGGTCCCTTAGCCTGAATTCTCTTCTGCTGTTCCATCAGTCTGGCCTCAGAAGACTCTGAGGGAATGTCCAATGTGCCTGTGTGCCCTTTAGCAGCGGTGTCCGGAATTTCCCATGGGAGTGTTCCCCCACATCAGTGGCACATTTGGCCAAGGGGCTTGTCTAGGATCTCATTCATCTGCTTACCCTTAATCTGCCTGTTCAGCCTCTCTTCTCTCCCAATGTGCTAGGCTACTGTGAGTAGCTTAGGGTGTGATTGCTCTCTCTGTGTCCTAGGCCCTGTCCAGCAGCGTCAGCTCCAGCAAGTTGTTTTCTAGCAGCACTGCCCCGCACGAGACATCCTTTGGTGAGGAGGTGGAGGTGCACAATCTACTCATCATAGACCAGCACACCTTTGAAGGTACCAACTCCAACCAGGACCTTCTTCCTGCCCCCAAGAGGGGGCCTGGCTCATCTGCTGAACACTTCCCATGCAATGCACATGTGGCAAAGGGGCGTGGATGAGACCAGCAGCTCTGTGCAAAAGAGGCTTTATCAGAAGGAAAGACAAAGGAATGGGACTCTTGGAGGAGGGCTGGGTGTAGGGTTAAGGAGGGTGTACTAACTGGAAGTGCAAGCTGGCAAAGAGAGGGTGTCTACGGCAGCTCTTGGCTCTGCCACTTGGGCACATGGAGGAGGCTGGTCCAGTAGCATGCAGAGGAGGGACTGTCAGCTACAACCCATTTGCTTTTCTCTTTTGTACACGCAGTGCTACACGCTCACCAGTTTCTGCAGAATGAATATGCCCTCAGCCTGGTCTCCTGCAAGCTGGGCAAGGACCCCAACACGTACTTCATTGTGGGCACGGCCATGGTGTATCCCGAGGAGGCTGAGCCCAAGCAAGGCCGCATCGTAGTCTTCCACTACTCAGATGGTAAGAGGGAGAAGGCTGAGTTCCCATTGCAGGGGGGGGGGGGGGAGGTGTCCCTCTTCTAGCAATATTCTGATCATCTGATGGAGGTCAACCCCTCAGTCCCAGAGGATTGGGAAGGGACATCACTGCAGCGGACACCGCACCTTAGCTTCTCGCTCATCCCTGCTGACAGATGGTTGCCAGTTGCCATGAGATAATTTGTGCCACCCAGGCCCTTCTGCTGCTTGGGGGCTTTTGTTCTGTGAACTAAGCACTAAACTATGGTACCATCTCCCACTGGGTTACAGTAATCCTTCACCCGCTCTTCCTTCTGAAGCTGGAGACTGACTCCTTCCAGTCTTGCCTCTCTCACACCCTCCCCTACTGTTACTGGGCCACCAGTTGCCCTCAGACTGGCTGAGAAATAGACTCACCTTTTCTAGGGAGAGATCAGGCTTGAGTAGGGCTTTATTTGGGTTCTCAGAGGGTCTTGTAGTTGCGTTGGGGGGCACAGAGAGGGTAACCAGAGGGTCTGTTGATGCTTTCCAGGGAAACTGCAGAGTTTGGCTGAGAAGGAAGTGAAAGGGGCTGTGTATTCCATGGTGGAGTTCAATGGCAAGCTCCTAGCCAGCATTAACAGCACGGTAAGACTCCCGCAAGGCCCTGAATATCTTCCGGCACTGGGAAGTGGCTTAGCCACCAGGTTGAAAGTGTTCCTGAGTTCTGGGGGGCTGAGCTGCTGTGTTTCTGTCCTGGCTGTGGCTCACGTGTCTCTTCCCGCAGGTGCGTCTCTATGAGTGGACAGCAGAGAAGGAGCTGCGCACAGAATGTAACCATTACAATAACATCATGGCTCTCTATGTGAAGACCAAAGGGGACTTCATCCTGGTCGGAGATCTGATGCGCTCTGTCCTGCTTCTTGCCTACAAGCCCATGGAGGGTAACTTTGAGGAGGTATTGATGTACTTCTGCTCTGGGTGATCTAAGGGATGGGGCCCTTGATCCTGTGGTACAGCAAGGGGCTTTCAGGAAAGGCAGAGCAGCTTGTGGGGTGAGGAAGGGACAGCTTGGCCACTCAAGAGGCCACAGAGCTGGCCTTCCCTTTGGGCTGTCCCTAAGAACGGGATCTCTCTGGGCTCCTGTGAGACAGGCTGCGGGGGGATCTGGTTCAGTGTCCCAAGGCCTTGGGGAGAGGATGCTTTGTGCAATATCTAGCACCTGCCATGGGGAGGGGAAGTGGGTGGGATCCAGTGTGGGTAGTACAGATGTCCTGATGAGAAATCAACCCCCCTCGCAACATAGGTTGCCCCTGCTAGGGTCCTTGTTATGCTTTGGGGTTGAGGATGTGCTGCAGGGTAGCTGGCTGTCTGGTGTAGTGTTCCCAGAGATCAGCCTGCTTTTCCATCCAAAGGCCTCACCTTCCTAGGCTCCTGCAGAAAGAGCTACTTCTGCAGGAAACTGACACAGTCCCTCTCCTGGGGAGGTGGGGTGACGATCAGCTGTGCTGTGCTGCTGCTCCTCAAAGGGCCTTATGAATGTGCAAACCTCCTTCCTCTAGCTTTGACGTGGGCAGGCACATACGCCACTGGGTTCAGAGGGCCTGGTGGGATCCCGCTGTGCCATTATCACCTTGGTTGGGGCAGGCTGGCTTCATGAGGATATCACCTTAGGGCAGTGGTCTCCAACCTTTTTACACCCAAGATAACTTTTTAAGTCTCAGAAAAGGCGAAGATCTACAGCCCCGCCCCTTCCTTGAAGCCCCACCCCTTCCGGGAAGCCCCGCCCTCTCTATTCTCCTGTCCATCACTTGCTATCCCCAGCCCTTATACACGCTGTTAAACAGTTTATTTTTAAATTATGCAGTATATACAATTAAAATCACATGTTTATAGTTATGAAATAAATGGTTTGTTTTTAATTCATGCTATTTAAATGTCAAATGAAGCATTTACATTTATACATTTTGTTCTCTGCTATTTTGTAAATCTAAAATCAAGTATTGATAATTATATATTTTTTCTTCCAATAACAAAGTCTCAGTATGACACCTGTGACTGAACAGTATCTGCCAGTGTCTTGAAGTCTGGGTTGTAGTCTGAGATTGCTAGTCGTATACAGGAAATCCCCGGGTTACGTACAAGATAGGGACTGTAGGTTTGTTCTTAAGTTGAATTTGTATGCAAGTCGGAACTGGTACATATTGTAGGGGAAACTCTAGCCAAACATTTCTCCAGAGCTCAGTTTTATTCTCCCACACCTCACTTCCCTCAGTCCTTTATTCTCAAGCTGAGATGTCTGCTGAGAAAAGCCGTTCCGCGTCTCCCTGGTCTGCTGGGGGGGGAGGGGCGCTAGCTTCACGTCTCCCTGGTCTGCTGGGGGGAAGCAGCTAGTGCGGGGTTGCCTCACCCCGTTTGTAAGTAGGGATCCGATGTAAGTCGGATCCATGTAACCCGGGGACTGCCTGTACAGCCCATCAGATGGGCATCTGAGATCCTGCGCTCAGCCTGGGAAGCTTGCTCCAACACAGCTGGAGCTAGACGCAGCCTCCCTGGGCTGTGAGCGCAGGGCAGCCGGGCTGGAGGGAAGAGAAGTAGCTGCCCGGCAAGCTGGCCATGGCGCTCAGCCAGGGTGCACCAAGCTCCATCTGGGCAGGCGCAGAGGAAAAGCCGCCGATCAGCTGGAGCGTGGGGCAGCTTCTTTCAGCTGAAAGCCACAGTCAGCTGGCTGGGGTGTTTCAGCCCTCCCGACCTCCCAGCTCCCACCATTCCTCGCAGCTACTCACCTGTGTTGTTACTCAGTGAGTAGCTGCTCCTCAAATGAGGAAATCTAATGTAAATGTACTGCGCAGGCACGCAGTTCAGAGAGGGCTCAAGAGCTACTCTTAGAGCCCCTGAGAGCTACCAGTAGCTCGCGATCTACTGGTTGGTGACCACGGCCTTAGGGGACTTGCAGCAGGCTCTGATTCACCCCCTTTTGTGTGTCATCCCCTTTAAGATTGCTCGAGACTTCAACCCAAACTGGATGAGTGCTGTGGAGATCTTGGATGATGACAATTTCCTAGGAGCAGAGAATGCTTTTAACCTGTTTGTGTGCCAGAAGGACAGGTAAGCTGGCTCTGGGCATGACGCAGTGCCCTGTGATGATGCACGGAAGGGTGCATCCTCTGAGCCCCTCCCTTTACAGGTGGGTGTAGCTGGCAAGTCCTGCCTGTCTTCTGTGTGTAGAATGTGGCTGTGGGGAGGTGCATGTGTTAGCTCAGTGGGGGACATGTCTCTGTGGTGCCCTCTGGTCTGTGTTCTCACCCCGTTGCCTACCAGGGTCCTTGCATTTCAGCGCGGCCACGACTGATGAAGAGCGCCAGCATTTGCAGGAAGTGGGGCTGTTCCACCTGGGGGAGTTTGTCAACGTGTTCTGCCACGGCTCTTTGGTCATGCAGAACCTGGGCGAGACATCCACGCCGACACAGGGCTCGGTGCTCTTTGGCACGGTCAACGGAATGATTGGTAAGGTAGAGCTTGTCGGCTGCCTCTTGCCCTGCTGAGAACGTGTGTTGGGTAGGGAGCTCAGGGCCTGGAGTGGGCCACTTAAATGGGCCTTGAAAGGAAGCTGTTAAAGCGGATTTGATAGTAGAGCCCATCCAGAGCCATTAGTTGGTCTGGGCAGGTTGTTTTTTGTTGTTGAAAAATTGGGTTTTGTCTGAGTGGAAATGTAAAATGTTTTGCACAGTGTCTGCTTTCACCAGCAAATTTTGATATTTTGTGGCAAAGAGAAACTTTTATTTAGGAATGCTGCTGCTCCTCATGTGAATTCTTGTTTCCTCATGTTCCCGCTCGCTTTGATTGGTGGGCTGGCCAGTCTGACAGCATGTCCTATGAGATACTGCCTTTCTCTCCAAGGGGGGATGCTGTGGTGTATCATGGGAGATATAGTCACATCAGGGTGCTCAGCCTTCATAGCATGGGAGCATGCAGTACCTGAACTACTGCTTCTGAGAGGCACCAGCTTTTCCGGATTCGTATCTTACGGGCTTTGAATTTTCACTGAAAAATGAAGGTTTCTATGGAAAACATACAAGACAGTACTTTTGTTTCACTTCCATTTCAATGTGCTGGATGGGGGATCACATTCTGAGTGCCTCTAGCAAACTGTGAGGCAACAGCCTGCATTCCCAGCCTGCTGCACACTGCAACAGCATGGCCCAAAGCTTGTCAGGAAACCTCTGTGTCCAGCCCTGCTTCTCACTGCTCTCTCCTGTCTTGCAGGGCTGGTGACCTCACTGTCGGAAAGCTGGTACAACCTCCTGCTGGATATGCAGAACAGACTCAATAAAGTCATCAAAAGCGTGGGCAAGATTGAGCACTCCTTATATCCTTCCCCACCCTCCTGCTCCAGGCTGCCTTGTGGAGCAGATCTAGGAGCTTAGCAGTAAAGGTCCCTGTACAGTGGCAGTCAACTAAACCATGACTGTCAGGCTGTGCCATGAAGGGGATGGAAGTTGATGCAGCAAGTTCTAGATTGCTGACTCATGAATCCATGGGCCAAAGCCTAGAGTGACTTCCAAGGGACTGGGTAGCAGGGGAATGTTTGGAAGTTCACCAGATCTTTGTGTTGCTGTGACCCGTTGGGGTGAGCTCTGATCATTTGGACACGGTGCCCCTGGCATGTCACATGGATTGTGCGCAGACAGAGCTTTGGCACCTGTACCTTAGGGACTCTGGTAGGGAGACTGCTTTGAGCTGCTCTGCAGAGTAGCAGGATGAATCGGGCCCTGTGTGTTTGTTACTTGTTTTGCAGTTGGGGCCTGGGACTCCACGGGGCTTGGCTCAGTCCTTGCTCCAGAGTGCTCACAGTCTCTGAAACAGGATGTACATGGAAGGCTGCACTGGTCATTGATGTGGTCTGTATACGTGGGAAGCGGAGCAGTTTGAGTCCTAAGAAGCTGCTGTTTGTGCCTGGGGGTGGAGTTCTTTTTGGTGTTTAAGGGAGTCCAAGAGTAGTGCAGTTTTAAATGGGTTTTTGTTCCTTGACTCTCGTTTGAACCTGGAGATCGTTTCACACTGAGCGCAAGACGGAGCCAGCCACAGGATTCATAGACGGTGATTTGATTGAAAGTTTCTTGGACATCAGCCGGCCCAAAATGCAGGAGGTAGTGGCAAACCTACAGGTGAGATGGGGTCTGAGTGTGAGAATCAGTCAGTTCCAGGTGAGCAGCAGAGGATCTTGGGAAACTGATCTGTGGCACTAACCCTTTGAATGACACCCCTTCACCCTGGTTCATGCAGGGGTGTTTCTTTAGGAGTTCTGTGTTCCTCCTCTCCCCGGCCATGTTGCTGTAACACATCTGTCCCTTGTTGCAGATCGACGATGGCAGTGGCATGAAGAGAGAGGCCACCGTGGATGACCTGATAAAGATCGTGGAGGAGCTGACCCGGATCCATTAATAGGATTCGGACTCATCTAGCATCTTCCTCCATTGTAGAATATGGAGTCTGTTCCCACCTGCAGCCAAGGGGCCCCCACGCCAATTGCACTATGACACCAGAGGCTGCGGTTATTTTCCCGGGTGAAAGAGGAGAACCTCTGAACTGAAGCCATCTCGCTAGGGACTTGGGGATGTGATTTTTGGGTGGGCGTCATGTCATTTCCTGCTTGGGTTCACCAATTCTGTGGACCTTGGATCCCAACCCAGGACTGGCCATGGCCAACTGCTCCCATGGGGTAACTGCTAGCGCTTGGCTTGAAGGGGTGTCCCTGCCTGGACTTCCTCCATGACTCACTTGTTCATTGTTGTCTTTAGTATCTTTTTGTTTCATTTTCTTTGATTCGGTGTGTTTTGAAGTGGAAGTTTCCTGCGCCCTCTTCTGCCTGTGCAATGAGAATGGGTGGAGGTTCTTCGCTGGTGCTGGGGAGATACCATGCTGGTGTGTGGCGGTGCCTCTTAGTCTGGGGGGATGAAGCTGAAAGGGTAAAGAAGGCCTCTCTCTCCCCACAGGGAGGAAGGGCCTGGAAAGTGAAATCTCTGAGGTTGGTTTCTGAGTTTTACCAAATAAAGTAGAGTCCGAGAGGAAAGGTCTGGCTCCTGTCTTCTCCTTGTCTCCCTGTTCTGCCCCGAGGCTGATGTGTAGCCAGATCCCCTTTCTCCTGAAACAATTCTTTGGGCTTAAACTTCCCCCTGCTTGTCCCAGCTCAGTCTGCGGGTGGAGTTGGACAGAGCTGAATGGGTCAATAGAGACTGGGGAAGGAGGAGTGAGCCTTTCCCTGATGCATTCTTCTGGGTGCATTTTGGAAACCGTCGCCTCAGACTTCTCTCTGGGCTAGGAATGTGAAACCCCATTTAATTAGTAAACTGATTAATTGATTAAATGAGGGCGAGCAGAGAGCTGCTCCAGGATGGCTGGGCTCGAGTGCCCCCTCCCCCCACACACACTGCAGCTGGGCTGGAGCACCCCAATGCTTCACCTCCCCCATCACAGATGAGGGCTGCAGCACTGCCCCCTGCAGGCCCTATGGGGCTGAAGCAGCAGGTGGGGAGCTTCTCCAGCCCCACAGGTTAACTGTAACCAGAAAGCCTCACCCATTAAATGTGAGGTTAACCGTTAACATCCCTGCTCTGGGCTGAGGATTGGGGGCTTTGCCTCATGGAAAGTGCTTTGAAGGTATTACTGAGTATGCTCCTCTTGCAGGATAGGCCCGTACCGTGTGTATGGTGGGTGCTCCAGTCAGGGCCAACCCGAGCCCTTTTGGTGCTCTGGGCCCGGGCACGCGGCGCCACCCCTAGGCACACGGTGCATGCGCAGGCCCACCTCTCCCCCTGGGTGCGCAGGCCCACCCCCAGGGCACATGGCGCATGCGCGGGCTGGCCATGTCCGCTGGTGGGCAGCCTGGGGCCCCGCCCCCAGAGCGCATGTGCTGTCTGGCCTGGCCTGGCTAGTGCTGCTGGCGCTCACGCCGGGCTGTGCAGGGCCCCATGGCTGTGGGGGGAAGGGTGCTGCTGGCTGGCACTGCGGGAGCCGGGCGCACGGTGCCTGATGGCAGCTGTAAGGGACGCCACGTGCCCCTTACAGCTGCCATCAAGCGCCCCCCATAGGTTGGCGCCCTGGGCAGATGGCTGGCATGCCCATGCCTCAGTCCAGCCCTAGCTCCAGTGTTACCTAACCAGTAGAGGGAAAAGTAAGATCTAGACACCTTTCTTGAATGTATCTATCCCCTCTGTAGAGCTCCACAACATTTGGTGCAGCAATAGGTGTCAATTATATGTTAGCTTGTCACCTGGGCAGTGGTTCACAGAAGTTTGTGAAAAAGCTACATTTCTTTAGCTGAGACACATCTGGGAAGATGCAACTGCAGCAGCAATGACTGGACTTTTTAAAGAAAATCTATCTTGTTTTTAGGATCCAGGAAACATGTGTTCTCTACCCAGCCTTGCCTCTTGCTGTGGAAGCTCAGGCAAGGCACAGCAGCCTCGGTTTCCCAATCTGTAAAATGGAGATAATGTTGCTTGTTTGCCTTTCTGAAAATCTATAGTTGAACATGGTGAAAAAGCTTGTCGGGGCAGAGTTAAGGTTGATAGTGAAGCCCTGGCATGCCTAAGGGTAAATAGCTTTGGAATAGGAGCTCCAGTATCATCTGCTTGACTCCAACCCCTGTCCATCCAGGTCAGTGTTCCTCTCACTGACAGGAGCCAGCAGCAGTTGCTTCAGAGGAATGTGCCCGAACTCCTGCCCGAACACAGAACTGGCTCATTTACATCCTCTCTAGATTTTCCCCAGGCCAGTGTCTGGGTCCCCACATGACAGATATGAACTTTGACAAACTGAACTGTTTCCATAACTGTGCATCTCCCTCCTTCACATGGCTTGTGAATTAAAATTAAGAGTGAATTCCAAGCAGCTCCATGTGAGGCGTGGAGGGTGGGGAGGGAGGCCAGCCTGTGGTGCTCCAGTATCTTTCTGCTCAGTGGCAGGAGGGAGAGACCAGGGCCCTGCTGCTGGCATTTCCCACAGGAAACAAGTGATAGCCCAAGGGAGCAAAACCTGCTGCCTAATGAAACAGCCAGTTGGGCAAAAGTGCTTCTGTGAGGACAGGATGTTCTAATGGTTAACACTGGCTGGGACTTAGCAGCTGATTTCAACTCTTGAAATTCACTGAATGCTGGTGACATAAGCCAGTTAGTCTCTCTGGGTATCTGTTCCCTGCCTGTAAAATGGAGATAAAAATCCTTCCCCTCTCCCTTTTTCTGTCTTCTCTATTAGGCTACATCTACACTGCATGCTTTTTGTGCAAGAGCACATTCACCCCTCAAAGCACATTGCAAAAGCGATGCGCTTTTGCGCAAGAGAGCATCCACACTGCATGGATGTTCTTGCACAAGAAAGCTCTGATGGCCATTCTGTGCCTTTTTTCCCTTTGGAGCATCCACAGTTGCCTTTTTGTGCAATAGCTGTAGCGTAAAAAGCAACTATGCCTCGTAAAAGGAAGTTTACCTACCCTTGCAAAAAACCCTGTTCTGCTGTTTAACGGCTGCTTTACTTGCGCAAAAGTGCATTTGAGGTGTGGAATTGTAACCTTGCAATGTAGACGTAGCCTTAGGCTACATCTACACTGGCAGCTTCTTGCGCAAGAATTCTTTTGCAGAAGAGTTCTTGTGCAAAAACTCTTCCAGAAGAGTGTGTCTACACTGGCATGTGCTTTTGCACAAGAGCATCCATGCCAGTGTGTAGACTCTTTTGCACAAGAAAGCTCTGATGGCCATTTTAACCATAGGGCTTTCTTGTGCAAGAAATTCATGGTGCCTGTCTATACTGGCCTCTTGTGCAAGAACAGTTGTGCAAAAGGACTTATTCCTGAGCAGGAGCATGAGAGTTCTGGCACAAGAAGCCCTGATTTCATACATTAGAACATCAGTTTTCTTGCGCAAGAACATGCGGCCAGTGTAGACAGGCAGCAAGTTTTTGCGCAAGAGCGGCCGCTTTTGCACAAGATCGCACCAGTGTAGACACAGCCTTAGGCTACGTCTAGACTGGCATGATTTTCCTCAAATGCTTTTAACGGAAAAGTGTTCCATTAAAAGCATTTGCGGAAAAGAGCGTCTAGATTGGCATGGACGCTTTTCCGCAAAAGCTCTTTTTGCAGAAAAGCGTCTGTGCAAATATAGACGTGCTTTTGCGCAAAACAAATCTGAGCTGTCTACACTGGCCCTTTTGCGCAAAAAAAGGACTTTTGCCCAATTGGGAGCAGCATAGTATTTCCGCAAGAAGCACTGATTTCTTACATGAGATCATCAATGTTCTTGCGAAAATTCAAGAAGCTAGTGTAGACAGCTGGCAAGTTTTTCCGCAAAAGCAGCTGCTTTTGCGGAAAAACTTGCCAGTCTAGACACAGCCTTAGAGTTTAAGCTTTTCAGGATAGAGATGGTCTCTCATACAGCGCACTCTCAAAAGACAAAAAACAGGACTATGTAACACTTAAGACTAACAAGATGGTTTATTAGATGAGCTTCCGTGGGCCAGACCCACTTCCTCAGATCAAATAGTGGAAGAAAATTGTCACAACCATATATACCAAAGGATACAATTTTAAAAAAGTGAACACAAAATCACTCCTGTCCCTAAATGCTTTTTGGAAAATGATTGGTCCATATTTGACCTTTCCCGTCCTCATTCCCAAACAAAACCAGCATGACCTCTTCAAAAGATAAGCCTGGGAACTCAAAGAACTGTCCTAGACATTGAAAATTATGGACTCCATTAATAAAGACACTGCATTAATGGTTCATTACAGCACTCTGTAACCCATTAACCCCCATTTTTGGCTGAAGTTGTGGTCTGGGAAAAGTTGAACATGATCCAGCAATTCATAAATAAAAGCATCAAGAAGGATTAGGGTGCTATTCTGTATATGTTAGTGATCAGGGCATTACAGGGATACTGCGTCCAATTCTGGCATCCATAGTTTTTTTTTTAAAAAGTGGTTTGGAAAATGAGAGGTGTCAAAGTTTGAAAAACCTGCATTGCATTGCAAGATGTAAGGAGCTCAGTGCATTTACTTACAGACCATGATCAGCCTTTTCTTTGTAACTGCTAAGAAAGAAAATAACATTGAGTCTAGTGAACAAATGTAGAACAAGATTTAATGTCTGGAAATTGAAGTTTCATTTTCAATTAAAAATAAATGTAAGAGTCTTTTACTGTCAGGATAACTGACCTTTGGAACAGCTTCTGCAGTGAATTTGTAAATTCATCATTTTTTGGAGGATTTAATTTACAATTGGGTGTCCTAAAATATCCAGTCATCCTAGTTCAACCACAAGTTACAGGGTTTAATAATCTGCTCCTTCCCAAATATGGATAAATAATTTCCTGCAAAGGAGGAATTCTCAGATGGAATTCTCTGGCCAGGTGTTGTGCTGAAAGCCAGACTACTAGATACTGCTGGCTCTGAAATCATGTTTGAAATAACTTGTTACTCCAAAATTGTCCATTAGGGCTCCTTGCATTTTCGTATGGCGTATCTGGTCATGGCTGTGCTCAGAGGAGAATAGATTAAATTGTCCTCTCTGCTCAAATGTGGCAATTCTTATGTTCCTAGCAGTCATCGTAATTGTATTGGCACCTGTCTGTGACATGAAAAGTCAGAAACCTCTCCCAGGTGATTTCCTCCAGCACCTTCTGCTGAACAGTGAATTGGAAAATGATCTGGTGGCAATATTCAGTGGACTCAGCCCTGCTGAGAGTGTCATCTATCTCTGAGGTTTCAGCTTCTCTAAAAGATACCGAGGATCATTCTGTTTGATTAAAATCTCCAAGATGCCTCCCCCACAATGTGAATTTTCAGGTCAACTTCAAAGCAAACAAGAATGTCTAATTTATTAACATCCTGGTGGTGGAGCCTGTTGTTGAAGCTGCTCAGCAAATCTCTGCAACAGATTCCATTTTTGTGCACTTTGGACTTTACCTTTTCTTCACGGTATCTTCTACTCATTGATTCAGGATTTAGCAAGCTCTCTGCGTGAAACCTCCCTATGAACAGTTGTTTCATAATTCTGATCCATGCTGAATCTAACGCCTCATTTTTCAGAATGAAAAACATCAGTTCTAGAACACTAGCTTTTGCTTGACACATGCCCTTGTTCTCCAGGGCCTCTCTCACTTGGAGCTCCATCTCAATCCATTTCATGTTTCTGTAAACTACTGAAGGACAGTTCTGCTTGTTTCCACTTACTTCTGAACTAGCTAGAGAGGCCTGTCATTGACTGGGCAAAGTCATTTTGCATAGATTAAATATATGTAATAGAATGTATGTGCTTGCAAAAGGGAAGTAAAAGAACAGTTTGAAGGATTTCAACTACACTTTTTTCATTTTATTGGATAATTACCATATGAATCAAACTCAAAGCTTCCATTACTTTCTGAAACTTATTTGAATAATTGTGATTTGTAACAGTAAAAATTCTTTGCACTAAGAGTTGAAAAGGTGACTCCATTTTAACAAATTTTTATGAACTCCAATCATAATAGGATCTTTTTCTGATGAAAAAGAATTTAAACCATTTATCCAGTATATTGTGGTATCAAAAGTGCATTCAACTAATTTAAGTGGCTGGATTATGCAGAATTTGGTATCTGTAGTATGACTTTTTGCACAAATCCACAAAAATTCTTCAGAATGTTAGATTTTTATTTCAATTCCTCATTCTCTAGTTTCTATTCCTGCTTTCATCCAAAAGCCTGTCACCTTTACCTTCAGCCTTGGTGCTAGGACATTCCCACTGCACTGGAGATGGCTCTGGAGAATTGCCTGCAAGAAAGGAGCTGCCCAGGCTGAGTGAAGGGCTGCGTTAGGAAATCTAGTCTTATTGGGAGGAGATTTCCCCCTCTAATTCTGCCCCTCTTCAAACAAAGCAGGGAGACCTCGGAGGCAATGCTCACATGCCACTCACTGGCTCTAGGTGGCTATAGCTGGATGGTAGATGCTCAGTGCCAGTCTGTCCCTTGGTCTTCTGCACCACAGTAGGCTGGAAAGATGCTGCCCAATGCCCTGCCAGCAGGGCCAGGTGCAGAAGTTGGGAAAACAAGACTGTTCTATTGCCTAGGGCTGGCTGAACTCAGGCAAACAGCTGGGGCCCAGAACACAGACCTGCTGCCAACAGGATACCTCCTGTCTCCTAGTACCCCTTACACTTTCCTGCAATCTGGCAGCACAAGGGCTGTAGGGGAGGGACCCTGACCCCACTGATGGAAACAGTGGCTGGACAGGAGCAGTCAAAGCCTCGGGGGGGCGGGGGGGGCCTGGGAGTCAGTGACTGAGACAGGGATGGAGCCAGGAGTTGTGTGCCCAGGCCCCTGCACTAGCCCCTAATGGTTCTCAACCTTTGAGCACACTGATCCCTTTTCAATTTATTAAAATTTCATAGATACCCCCAAACGATCCATTTTTGCTAGCCCAACTAAATCCTTCCCACCACTCTTACTAGCTTTGGAATGGTTAGAGTGAGGCCACATGCAAAAAGTGACTGACCTGTTGATAATCCGACTCCAGAGAACAGTCGCAGCTTGTCCGCTTCAGCATGGGCTGAGGGATGTGCAGACTGCAGGAGCTTCTCCGCTCCCAAAGGCTGCTGTTTACCCAAGCTGCTTCCTCAGCTCCTGTCCCTCCATCTCCTGCCCATCCACGGAGCACTCGTGGCCAAAGGGAGCTCTGGAGCTGCTAGCTCCTTAAGGGCAGAACTTCAGGCGTGGTAGGGGGCAAGGGTGGAACTTCGGGAGTACGTGGGCTGGGGGGGTGCCGGGATGCAGATTGTTTGATCCTGTTCTCCAGAAGCTAAGGGAGCCATTAATAGCTATTCTCTGAGAACGGTTATCCAGCCACTTATGCACCCACCTTATAGTAGCCCCATCTAGGCTGCATTTCCCTAGTGTATTGCTAAGATGGTCATGTGAGACTGTATTAATTGCTTTACTAAACTCTAGGAATACCACATCCATCGCTTCTCCCCTATCCACAAGGCTGGATATCCTAGCAAAGAAAGCGATCAGAGTGTCCTGGCATGATTTGTTCATTATTGGAAGTGATTAGATTAGAAGGGAAGGGCCTGGGAGATGGAATCCCAAATCTATTTTCAGCTCAGAGGTGGTGGCCCATCAGAGCCCAGAATTAGGAGTCAGGATATCTGGTACCTCGATCCTGTGTTCTGCCCTTACTCACTCTGCCCTCATTTCTCCATTTCCTCCCTCTGTACAGTGTGCTGAGATCTGCATCTGGAAAGAGGTAGAGAATAGGCAACCCTGTCAGCTCCTCCTGCATCAGAGAAGAAAGGCCCTCACTTGCTTCAGTAAAAGGGAAATCACTTTTGTGCTTAGCAGTATAGTGCCCATGACACAGTTGAGCAACTGATCCTATCCAACAGAAGGCAAGTGAAGCAATGAAATAAACATTCCAGGACCATCATACAACAAGGATTTCTAATCTAGGGGTCTTACCCAAGAACAGGTGTCAGGCCAAAAACAGCCACAACCCCCTAAACGGCAGTGTGCTGGTGGTTTCCAAGTACGGAAGAGGTCGAGAATTATTGATCCCCAGCACAGAGGTGGCAAGGAACTAAGAACAGAAACAAAGATGTTCCCTTCCAAAAACCCAAAATAATTTATTGCAAAAAAACCATTAGACATCACAAGCAACAGCCATCTCAATTTGACAGACAATGCGTGCTAACAGGACAAACAGACAAAACACAGGCGGTAAGAGCTCAGAACCCATCTCAAACTCCATCAACTAAGACCTCCCCCCCTAAACAAAACAAAAAAAACAACAAAAAAAAAAAACAGACACACACTTATGGATCCTTCCCAATGGCTGGTTAACTTGCACAGAGCTCAAGCACAGGCCTGGAGGAAATGACGTACCTTGGGGGCGAAGGGGGAGAGAAGAGGAGAATGGCCCATGTATCAAGGTATGTGCTAAAGTATAAATGAGACACTCTTGGTGCTTAGTATCGGAAAGGGGTGTAACTTTGGGTAGCGAGGTCAGCTCTGATTTGCTCACTAGGAGAGGACTCCAAAGCAAGGCCAGTATCACCGCCGGCTGCCAGAAACCAGAAGGTTTTAGGGCACATGGGTATCACCTAGAAGTTGGAGTGAGATATGAACAGGCTCCTCTGTTAAACTGGGGTCTGGATGCTGGTGCTGGGGCCTGTCACTCCCAGTCCAAGGGCTGGCAGAGGACAAGGGGGGCAGCGTTAACGTACCCGAAGCAGATCCCCGGGTAGAAGAGGGGACGGACGGGCTCAGCAAACTCCACGCTGAAGGTGTACATGTGGGAGTGGTCCGTCACGTTATAGAAGGAGACTTTCCCAGCTTCATAGTCCAGGAACACCCCAACCCGCTTGGGCTTGACATGCGGGTGCAGCAGCGTGAAGGGGGTAGTGGTGGCCGCGTACTTCCCATTCCACAGCCGCACCCGCCAGTAGCCGCACTCCGGCTTGGTGTCGACCTCGGCCTTGCGGCTGACTGACTCGTAGCAGACACCCAGGGCCCACTGGGTCTTGTTGCCCACCTCGACCTCCCAGTAGTGCCGGCCTGAGAGGTAGGCGGCTGATCCGAGGACGCAGGGGTAGACGGTAAAGCGCCGGGGGCTGTGGGGAACCGGCTGGCAGACACTGACGAAATGCACCGTCTTGAGGTTCTCTGAAAGCACCAGGTTGGGGTGAGCTGTCTCGGGATCCAGGGTCACCTCCCCTAAACAGAGAGAGAAGGGGAGAGGAGAGAATAGGAGGAAGGGAAAGAGAGGGCTGATCACAAAAGAGACTTACACATTCACAAGAGGAAGTACCTGGGGTTCCCCCACTGCTCATTTATCTCCATGCAAAAGGGTGGGGGCAAGAGGTGCCTCGCAACCACCCTGCCCCCATATTAGCCTCAAAAAAGGAGGGGGGGCAACCTTAACAGAGGGATAGATAACATTTAAAATAGAGTCACAGGAGCAACACAAGGGAAATCAGTGGCGGGGGGGGAGGGGAGAAAGAATAGCTCTCTCGTCTCCAGAGGCTCCCCCTCACCCACACAGCACCCCCACCAATGTGCGTTAGCCCTCCACATGCAGAGACTGGCCCCATTGCCCTTCCAGCCCTTGCATCCCTGCAGAGGGTGCACCAGCAAGGGGGTGGGGTGGGAGGAGTTCTGACTTTCAGCCCCCCTGCTCTAACCCACAAGACCCCTGTCCCTCCTAGAGTTGGGAGCAGAACTCACGAACCCTAATGCCTGGGGCTGAATATAGTTTATCTACCGCTGTATTTCCTCAGCAGCTTAGTCAGGGTGAAGAACTGCCGGGGGAAATACTCTACGTTCTTCTTCAGCTCAAGAGAAACCGAAGGCAGCTCTATGGCCTTAGATTGTTCGTACCTGAGGAAGATGAATGGCTTATTATTACAGCAGTGACCCTTACAGCCTATGTCTAGTCACAGCCTGTTCACCCAGAGAATAGTGAATGCAGAAAACTATTTGTGCAGCTGCTTCTGGGGTGGAGCCTGGCAGCTGATTTAGATCCACAGCACAAGGGACTCCCATTCATAACTCAACCCACAAGTGGGCATTTGTGGGGAGGAAGCATAGACTTGCCAGAGTGGGGATTTGACCAGGACACCCTAAGTCAGTGACCTGAATCTGGGAGATGGAGGAGAAGAGTCAGGGGTTTTAGCAACCATGAGGAGTCAGAGCCTGCAATTTTAGAGATCATGGAAGGATTCCATCTCCAGTGCTGTGCTGGGCATTGGGCTGCTCTCCTCTCTGGATCCATACAGACCCCCTCTCCCATACTGCTCCCAGCAATGGGGCACTCGCTGGTCCCACAGTTCCCGGAGGAGAACACTTCAGTCCTCTGGCCCCCTGCTGGGTACTGGGGTCAGTACCGACTCCAAATGGAAAGCGCCCCCTGTTGAATCTCTCTAGAACTGCATCATCCTTAACCCCCACTTCACAGCCAGGTAAGGGTAGAACTCACCGCTGCAGGATGCTCTGCATGTCCTAAAAAGAAGGAGTGGTGGGGTACATTTAAAGCAAGTTCTACGGTTTAGTTGCACATCCCCCCTTCGGCCACACAGCTTGTTTTGTTTTCTCTATCGTGAATCACAACCCACACGGGTTCCTAGGTAGACAGCAACAGCTAGTGGCTGAATAACAATATTCTGTAAATGAGTATCATACAGCATCCCCCTTCCCTCCAAAAATAGTGCTGGATTTTTTTTCTGACATACATGGAATCAATACACTTACAGAGGCACAAGGAGGGGGAAGAGAAGTATAATCCAGAGGTTAGGGCATTTTCCACTGCAACCATCAGATTTCTTAATTCCCCAGAGTGTGCTGCATATCTTCCCAATGACTCTTAGGTACTTTCATCCCCCCCCACCCCGGTAATAAGAGTACCTCTCAGTCTTCAATAGATGTATCCTCACAACACCACAATGACTAAAGGAACTGCTATTAACTCCATTCAACAGTGGCGGCAGAGATGCCAGGTGAGTTGATCAAGGTCAGACAGTAAATCGGTGGTTTCTTTTAATAATTGTTTGTTTCTCACTTGTGTGCAGCCCCACTGAGAGTCAGTGGTCTCCCAACCCCAAAAAAGTTCCCCACTCCCTGGCTTATTTCATAGGTGTATTACAGCAGGGCCTAGAGAACTCCACTGAGATCGAGTTGTGAAGCAAGTGCTGCAATTACACCCAGGGAGATGCAGCTCCCCCCTTGAAGAGCTCACAGTTTAAATAGGTACCTAAGGGATTCTTGTATTTAGCACACAGGCAGCTCTGAGGTACAGAGGCCAAGATCACACATGGGGCCTGTGACAGAATCGAGACTCGCCCCCCAGCTCCCTCCAGTCCCATTTCCCGGTGTTAACTACTAGACCAGCTGTCCAGGAAGGAAGCTTCCTCTGACTGAGGTCACCCAGTAGTGTCCTCATCCACTCAGGAACCTCTCAAGCGGTCCTGTAGATCTGGCCCCCAGGGCTGGGCAGCCCCAGTTGCTTCAGAGAAAGGGGCGAGATGCCCTGTAATGGTCTTGTTAGTCCATAACTGACCACAGGGGGAAGTGAGTCCTCAGGGGTTGGCTACACGACAGGGCTCACAGCAGCACCCTTAGGGTGCCAGGGCCATGGGGCTGTAGCACAGACAGCTGCTACACACAGCAATGGAACAGGCTCTTCCTTCGGGGTGTAACGCCCTCGTCGAGTGAAGGGGACTGGGCCAAACAGAATAACGCTTACAATGATCTAGCCGGGTCTACACTGGGGAGGCAGGGGCAGAGGGGGGTCTAGGCCAGCGTAGCTGTGGAGCTGCAGGAGGAAGATCTTCCATAGCCTCCGAGCACCACAGTTGTGTCAACCCAAGTGCAGAGCAGCCCTCAACCCCTCGCAGCTCAAGGGGGGCTCCTGGCCTGAAACACGAGGGTCACACAGGAGCCCTGATTACCCACACCTCCTGCTCTACCCATTAGCCTCCGCTCCCCTCCTAGAGCCAGAAACCAGGAGTCCTGGCTCCCAGCCCCCCGCTCTGACAACCAGACTCCACTGACCTGCAGTGCCTGTGGGCCTGATGCCAGGCACTTCTCCCCCATGTCGGTGAGGAGTTTGCTGAGGGCGAGGCGCTGCTCCGAGAGCTGGGCCATGCTGTTCTTCAGCTTCACCAGCATCTCGGCCTCCTCTGCTTTTAGCCGCCGCAGCTGCGCCTCCTTCTCCTCCTCCAGGAGGGCGCGCAGCTCCTCAAAGTCGCCGAGGATGCGCTGGCGGCAGCTCATCACCAGTGCCTACCGGCAGGGGAGAGCCGTGAGCACGCTCCTTGAGCTGGGTCTGCCCCAGGGAGGGGAAAGGTCCCATGTGTCCCATTTCCCACCCACCCCCTACGCCAGCTCATCTCCCCTTCCCACCTGAGGGCAGAGCAGAGCCAGCACCCTCACAAGGGGAAAGGTCTCCCATCTCACCCCTGGAGACTGACCCCACGTACCCTCAGTTCCTTGGGCCTGTTCTCCTCGGCCGAGAAGCGCTTCTTCACCTCCTTCAACTTCACGTCCAGCCGCCACTGCCAGCCCCGCAGCTTGGACTGTGCAGGGACAAGAAGCAGTTGCTACGTTGGCAGGAGAGTCAGTGGCGCCGACTCTGGCATGAGGCGCAGGGCACCGGGTCTCTCTTCCCAGTGGCTTGTGGGCAAGTCACCTCCTCAGAGCGTGCGTCTGTTCCCACTCCCCCACTGTGCCTCTTTGGACGGGGAGCTTTCTGGGGCAGAGGCTTCCTTTCTCCCTGGGTGCATGCAGGGCCTAGCGCAACGGGGCCCCATCTTGGCTGGAAGCTCTAGCTCAGTGGTTCCTAAACTTTTTGGCATCACGCCCCCCCTTCTTGATTTTTGAAAAAACCCCGCAAAACTTGTTAAGAGAGGGAAAAAAAAAAAAAAAAAAAAGAACTGAGAGGGGCAGCAAAACTTGATGGGGTGCGAGGCAACCCAGACTCCCTCCCCTCCTGGAATTTCTTCACACACCCCAGTTTGGGAACCCATGCCTGTTCCCACAGGACAAAAGAATTGCAAGTAGCTGCCTCACGGCCAGGATTTACACTCTGAACGCACAGGGCTGCCATGGGCTGGGAGCGGACACTAGATGCAGTCAGGTGAGAAGGAAGGTGCCCATGTTTGAAAGGGAGAACGATAAAACGCTGGAACGGCTGCAGGAATCCCTAGGGGTGGTAC
Organism: Pelodiscus sinensis; assembly: GCF_049634645.1. NCBI lineage: Eukaryota > Metazoa > Chordata > Testudines > Trionychidae > Pelodiscus > Pelodiscus sinensis. The sequence continues at coordinate 125,452,725 of NC_134714.1, read as the reverse complement.
TCCGGCTTGTGACAGGCTGCTGCAGGAGCTTAGACTAAAGCAGGGGTAGGGAATGTCTCTTGGGTCAGGGACCACTGACCCACAGGCGCAAAAAAAAAAAAAAAAAAAAAAAAAGTCAGCCAAGGGCCACACACAAATGACAAGCAAACAAATAACCGCCCCCCACACACACACAATCCTCACTGAGCTGGCCCCCTAACTGAGTAAAAAAACCAGTTCATGGATGTAGCCCCCAGCTGAGATGCAGGAGGAAAGAGACACACCCTTCATGCTCCAGCCCAGGGTGGGGGCAGGGAGAGGAGGCCACTGTGGTCCAGGGAATACACGGCTGGATTAACTCTTCTGGGGGCCTGGAGCCAGTAAATTTTGTGCAGCTCTCCTAGGCTCTGGAGTGGGGCCAAAAGAGAGGGGTTCAGAGTGGAGGAGGGGGCTACCAGGGAGCAGTCTGGGGGTAAGAGTGTGGGCTCCGGGCAGGAGGTAGGGTGCAGCAACTGTCCCCCCCCAGAAGGGGGGAGATGAATCCATGATGAGTCAGTGCTTCACCCAGATGCTCCGCGTTACGGTACAACCTCCATGGAGATCAAGGCCCTATTGCACGCAAAGCTGCACAAACACGCTGCACAGGAGTCCCTGCGCTTAGGAGGGCGCAGCGCGAGGCACAGGAAGATGGGTCCCATTTGACAGCTGGGGAGCGGAGGCACAGGCAGATTCCGGGGCCTGTTCAAGGGGGAGACGGACTGAGGGGCTAATACCGAGCTCTGGGAGGCGAGTGGGGTCTGGTGACTAGGTAAGTGCTGGGAGAGGGTGCTAATGGTTAGACCAGGGGGCTGGAAGGACAGGACCCCGCAGTTCTAGCCTAGCCCTAGGAGGAGAGTGGGTTGGAGCAGGAAAGGTGGAGAGGCCAAGATTCCTAGGTCCCACACCTGGCTTTGGGAGAGGTGGGGTTCAGAGTAGGGAGGCCTGGACTCCCTGGGAGGGGAGCGGGGTCTAGGAGGTTAGAGCAGGAGGGACGAGTCGGCCAGGAATTCAGGATTCTCCCCAAGCTCTAAGAGGGGACAGGGTCTAACCGTTCCAGTCCGGTACCTTGTACTCCTCAATGGCATCCTCCAGGGGCCCCACGCTGTGGGCGTGTTCGCCGTGGGCGACGGCGCACACCAGGCACACGGCCTCCTGGTCCTCTTTGCAGAAGAAGTGGAGCCCCTCGTGGTGCCAGGGGCAGAGCGGCTCGTCTTGCGCCTCACGCTTGGCCGAATGCAGCTGCTTGGCCACCTCCACCACGTTGGCCAACTGCCGGCTGGGGACCATGATGCCCTGGGCGCACAGCTCCCGGCACATGGGGCAGAGAAAATCCTGCGTCCCAGGGGCCCAACAGCGGCTGATGCAGGCCCGGCAGAAGCTATGGCCACAGCCAATTGTGACTGGGTCCATCAGGTACTCCAGGCAGACGGAGCAGGAGATGTCCATGCGCAGGGTCTCCAAGGGATCGAGGGAGGCCATGGCTTGGATCACTCTAGGGCAGGCTTGGGGGCCTCTCAGACACAACCCAAAGGCAGGCTGGGTGGAAAAGCAAGATATTATTCACCATGTAGGACTGCACTGAGGCGGGGGGGGACTCCTGGGTTCTGTCTCTGGGTGGGCTGACCTGTCTAGAGGAGTCACAGAGGAGAGAAGTTTGTTTTTAAACCTGTAACGTCCTGGTGCTTGTTCACCACGACAGGCAGAAAACAAACAAAACCAAGACACACCTGAATCACGGGGGGGGGGGGGGGGGGGGAGAGCTTGCCAGGCCTCGGGGTCAGACAGGGATCAACCCCATGCTCCATACCCACCCCCACCCTTTCCTTGAGCCAGAGCTCCGGGAAGGGAAAGGCCCCTTCTCTCCCTCTCAGCCAGCCAGGCAATGCCCTTGCCCCCAGGCTGGACCAGCACCAAGGCTCCTTGGAAGGGGAAAGGCTCTGGCCCCATTCTGCACCCCCTCAGCCAGCCAGTGCCCCTGCCCAGAGGCTGCCATGCCCCATAGCAGAGAGAGGTTCTACAGCCCAGAATCTGACCCATGCCTGGCCCTTGACCTTTCAGCATCATAGCTTAACCCCTTACAACCCAAGAGCTTCTCCTCCCCAAGGGATTAGACCTGTTCCCAAATGGGGTGTGAGAGGGGGAGTGATTTTAACCCTTCGGACCCTGCCCTGGAAACCCAGCTCCCCCCGCAAACCTCCATGCTGCACAAGGCAAAATGGCTCAGGGCCCTCAGCGTGGAAGGCCCTGGCCTGGCTGGGGGAAGTGAACCCTATTCCCACTCACCCTGCCACACAGAGCTGCTCACTGGACTCAAACACCTCTGGACTCCCCTCCCAGAGCAAGGCAGGAAACCCGGGAGTTCTGACAGCCAGGTTACACCCCCCCCCCCTTCTCTAACCACTAGACCCCACTCCCCATCCAGAGCCAAGAGTAGAACACAGGAGTCTTAGCCCCCCCAACCCTCCTGATTTAACCCAAGCAACCTCATTTCCCTTCCAAAGCTGCAGATAGAAACCAGGAGTCCTGGCTCCTCCCCCCAAACATTAAAACCCACTCCCCTCCCAAAGCCAGGAATAGACCCTCAAAGTCCTACCTCAGCCCACCCCTGCTCTAACTGAGAAGATCCCAGGCTCCTTCCTGAGCCCACAAGTCCTATCTGAAGCTCAAGCTCCCCACAGGTCCTAGCAGAGATTTCAAATCTCAGGCCCCAGACATTTGCATCAAGACAATATCTGACGAGCTGTAGCAACAGCACTAATACCTGCCCTAGCTCAGCAGGTCAAGGGGATTGTCACACCTCAAAAGCCTAGCACAGCTGAGCACTAGGCTATTAACACCACCAAATGAGCACAGCTGTTCTGACAGCCTGCTACTGTCAGATGCCTGCCGGGCCCTTAAAGCCACACAGGTTTTCTTACACAGCCCCGCTGATTCTAGTGATCAGGAAAAGGAGGCCTCTGTGTAACCTCCAGAGCTGGGGAAGAGAGGAACTCAGTCTCTGAGGCCTGTTCAGCCCTCGGCCTCCTCTCTGAAGTGGCCAGTTGGTGCCAGCGGTGGTGAATTTTGGGAGGTGGACACATTTGCCCTACAAACTGGTCTGAGAACCCACCAACCCACGAAATACAATGTAATGAGTTTAAGAGCCTAGAGGAGAAAGACCCTATATGCCATTCCTAGACCACCCCCTTCTCCCCAGACAGCTAGCCCCTGACCTGGGGCCAGACTGGAGCCAGCATCCCCAGGAAGGGGACAGTTCCCCAGACCCTATCCCCAACATCCCCTCACCAGATGTCTGTAACTCGCTGTCTGTAGAAATACCCCTGGGCTATGTCTACACTCGTGGCTTCTTGAGTCAGAAGTATGCAAATGAGGCTAAGCGTGGAATATTGCTGAGCCTCATTTGCCTACCTAATGAACTGCCATTTTTGCAGAAGAGGCTCTTGCGCCAGAAGGAGCTGTCTACACTACCCCTTCTTGCGCAAGAAAAGCCCTCTTGCGCAATGCTGTTATTCCTGAAAATAATTGGCGTAACGGCGTTGCGCAAGAGGGTTTTTCTTGCGCAAGAAGGGGCAGTGCAGACAGCTCCTTCTGGCGCAAGAGCCTCTTCTGCAAAAATGGCAGTTCATTACGTATGCAAATGAGGCTCGGCGATATTCCATGCTTAGACTCATTTGCATACTTCTGACACAAGAAGCCACGAGTGTAGACATAGCCCTGGTGAATGTAGGTGAGTACTGCTTATTAGTGGTAGTATAATTAAACTGCTACTGATAGTAATAGGGTGAGGAGGGATGGGATGCTATGAAAACAGTCCCTTATGTTTGAAATACACTGTTGGCAACACACCTGCCTCCCTCCTGCCAGCTCTTGATAGGCCCATCAAAAGCAGGAGAGAGTGGCAGGCCAGGAGACAGGCTAGCCAAGGGAAACATGGCCGGGGGGGAATGGAGGGGGACGGGACTGGTTGGGGGCAGCACAGGAATTGAATTTTGGCTCCAGTGTTGAGAAGACGCATGGAGACTGAGAGAAATCAGCTGGTGAGCTTGAATCCACACAGAACAAGATGTGTGAAGCACATGAACTTGTGTGTGTGAGGGTCAATCAGGCCTCCTCTCAGGAGGAGCAAACAAGGCAATTGCCCAAGGGCCCTTCCAGCTGCTACTGTGGCAGCGGTGGTGGTGGCGGCCCTTTAAATTGCTTCCAGAGTGCCGTACTATGTGCTCCAGGAGACTTTGAGGGCTGCCTATGGGGAAAGGGGGAGGAAGAGGACTGGCTGCCCCAGCTCTGCTCTAGGCCCCCTTTCCGGGAGCACAGAGCCAGCCCTCACACTTTTCCAGGGGCCCAGCAAGTCTGTCAGTCCCCTTGGGGTCTATATCCTGAAGCCAGAAGTTCCACAGGCTAATAATGTACTCAGGGAAAGAGAAGCTGAGCTTTCATATCAATTGTGTTCCGTTCCCAGTGCGTTATCCCCAGTTGTTAAATCCTTAACCCTCCCACTCCTGTCCCCTATGAAGAGAACTTCAAGAGAGGACATTTTTGCTCATAGCACGGAGGTTCAAGAGCAGAATGTGTATGACACCTGTCTTCTCTACCTACCCCTCTCAGACCTGGGATGCAAGAACACAAGATTCCTGGCTCCCAGTACCTTCCTTTTCTGCCCTATAGACTCTTCTCCAGAACTGAAGAAGGGCTCTGTAGAGCTGGAAAGCTTATCTCACTGACCGAAGATGGTCCAATAAAAGATACTATGTCACCTATCTTGTCCATCCCTGGACTCTATGATGGTTATTTCCTGCACAAACCCTGTGGAATTATGTGAAACTTTACTAATTGAATTTAGATTCATGCATACTGGTTCAAACTGGATTCTTCAATGGCCAACTGACAAAGGAGAGACTTTTGGTTAACTAGCCATAGTTAAAACTGATTCAGAGCCTTCTGTCCAAAAGTGGCCCTAGTCCTTCCTGGGAAGGTTTGGAAAGACATGGCCCAACTGGGTGTTTGGTGCAAGCAAAAGGTGTTGTGAGCTTGTAACCATAGAAAAACCCCGTGGTGGCAAGGTGTGAAGGATTGCTAGGCATTCAGAGTCCTTGTTGGAGTAGGGTTTATATCTGGTGAGCTTATTAGCATGCATGTAGGTTTTTAAATTGTTTTTAGTGTTATCTCTATAATGCTTTCCCTTTAAGAATAAATGTGCTTGCTTAGAAAGAGCAGTATGGTAACTTACAACTGTGGCAATGACATTGTTCTCTATTTCTGAGGTTTTGTTAAATATCAAAGGAAGAGGGGGGATTAATAAAACCAGCAACGGAGTTCACAATGCTGAGAAGAAGAGCATCTGAAAACTTACTCCCCAGGGATTCTGGAACTAAGTCGAATTGCCCAGGTCAGGACAACTTTAGCCTTGAAATGACACATGCACTCTTATCACTCGGGGCTTGATCAAAACACTCCTAGATACATTTCAGCAAGAAAACAGTGACAGCGGCAAAGCGGGTTGGAAAATTCTCATGGGATGGAATTGAAACATTCAGCAGGAAGGTGTCGATTCTGTCCAAGCCTCTGACAGGTACCAGGTGGGCTGGCCAGTCCATCTTCTCAGTTGGCTTCCTGCCTCTTGACCTATTGCCCTTGGAATGCCCAGAATCACAGGGCTGCCCTTCTCCCTGAATCTGGGCTACTGCATTCCCCTGGCTTGCAGAGTTCCCATGCAGTGTTTCTGGTTGGCTGCAACTCTTCAGCTGGTGGGCTGACTAGCTTCCTGGGCTTCTGAATCCCCAGTACAGGCAGTCCCCGGGTTATGTACAAGATAGGGACTGTAGGTTTGTTCTTAAGTTGAATTTGTATGTAAGTCGGAACCGGTACATATTGTAGGGGAAACTCTAGCCAAACATTTCTCCAGAGCTCAGTTTTATTCTCCCACACCTCACTTCCCTCAGTCCTTTATTCTCAAGCTGAGGTGTCTGCTGAGAAAAGCCGCTCCGCGTCTCCCTGGTCTGCTGGGGGGGGAGGCCAGCAGACCAGGGAGATGTGGAGCGGCTTTTCTCGCTGCGGAGGATGCGGGCAGTGGGACCGTGGCGCGTCTCGGCGGTCTGCTGGGGGGGGGGGAGGGGGGCGCAGCTACTGCGGGGTTGCCTCACCCTGTTTGTAAATAGGGATCCGATGTAAGTCGGATCTATGTAACCCGGGGACTGCCTGTACTAGGGTAGATGGATGTCTGGCTCCCCAGCTTATTGGGCAGTCTGGCTTCCTGAACAAGGAGTCAACTGGCTCCCCAAGCTGCCTGGAGAGCTGCAATTGCTGGGCTACCCTGCCTTACATCCGGCTGGGTCCCTGCTCGGCCCAGGCAAGAGGAATGTTTCAGCATTTCCAAAATAACGTATTTCTGAATTCTCAGCCATGCATGTAATGGCACGCTACACGATGATACTGCTCAGCCACTAGATGGTGCTGTGTGTAAGATACCTTCTTTAAACACACCTCAGCTGCAATTTGTAGTGTTCAAGGATCTTATGCTAAGCACGCCTGGTGTGCAAAAAGCTAGTCACGTCTGGCACAGGGACATGATGGTGTCAGGAGTACTGGAGCGTCAGTTCGCTTCACGGGCCTTATGATGGCCTCGTCTGAGTTCTTTCATCTTCCCTCTGCACTGCAGCGTGTCCTGCTCATGCCCCTTTTCACACAAGGAGCGAGACATGTGCCTGTACATGTCCCAGTTTCTATGGATCGCTCACAGCTGGGGCTGCACAGTCTCCTCTCCCCGTACACTGATCAGACCCAGCAGTTCTGTGGTGATCCAAGCTGGGGGAGTGTTTGGTGCGATGGCCAGGTGGGGGGCACCTGGGAAGATGACATGAGACCACTGCACAATGAGCCCACCCATGGGTGGAGGTGGAGAGGAAGGGTTCCAGGTACTTAGGTGATAGGAAATAGGATTTGAATTTTGCAAGGTGTTGCGAGGGGGCGCCGAGGCAGATAGCTGGTCACCTGGCTGCAGGTCAGTGGAGTTCAAACTGCTGACCAGAGCGTCTGATGGGGGATTGTGGACCACTTCCTGCAGGCCAGAATCAACGACAAAATGCCCTGAGGTATCTACACTGCATGTTTGTCGACAACACCGGGAGGGGAAAAGACAAAAGTTCCTCACTGAGTTGGAATTTTTTTTGTCAATGAAAATGGCCATTTTCAGTGCCAAAGGTTGTGTTGCTGTGTAGACGCTCACGCAGTTTCATCGCCAAAAGGCACTTTTCCTCGGCAAAACTTGCCAGTGTAGACAAAGCCTCTGGATGTGCTTAGAATACACCGCTTTTAGCGACATGGCTATGCCCACAGAGCCGTGTGGTTAAAAGTCAAGCTTTTCACAAAGGAGATCTTCTGCAAAAACTTCTTGCGCAAAATTGTGTCCACATGTCAAAAGCACATCACACAAGCGATGTTCTTTTGCGCAAGAAAGCATCCACACTGCATGGAACTCGTGTGCAAGAAAGCTCTGATGGCCATTCGCAGAATGGCCATCAGAACACCTGTGCTTTTTCTGATAGGCTCTTTTTGCACAAGAACCCCCTGCAGAGCATCTACACACACCTTTTTGCGCAAGAGCTATAGTGCAAAAAGGAGTTATTCCCCGTGGGAAGAGGAATAACTCTACTGGCAAAAGCCCTCTGTCCTGCATACAGTATTCAAGATGTGGGGGTACCATGACTTTATATAGACAGGGGTGGCCCATGCGTATAGGCCGACTCGACGGTTGCCTAGGGTGCCGCCTTCAGCGGGGTGCCCAATGATGATGTCACGCGGGGCGCCTGATGATGATGTCACACCATTGACAGCCGTGCAGGCGGGGGCGCTGATTGCGCATTTCACCTGGAGCGCCAGCTGCCGCAGCCGGCCTCGGGCCACTCCTGTATATAGAGGCAATCTGATATTTTCTGTCTTATATCTATTGCTTTCCTAATGATTCCCAATAGTGTTACCTTTTTAGTTTTTACACTGCCATTGCACATTGAACAGGTATTTTCAGGCAACTATCTACAAGGATTCCAAGACCTCTTTCTTGAGTGGTAACAGCTAATTTAGACCCCACCATTTTTGTACGTAGAGTTGGGGTTATATTTTGCCCTGTGCATTACTTTGTATTTATCAACACTGAATCCCATCTGCTCTTGTGTTGCCCAATCACCCAGTTTTGTGAGATCCCCTTGTAACTCTTTGCAGTCAGCTTTGGACTGAACTATTCTGAGTAATGTTGTAGTATCTGCACATTTTGCCACCCCTTTTTCAAGAACATTTCTTACTGTACGTATAAAAAAGTTTTTCCTGCAGGACGCCAGAGTGACATCATCACATCACTCTGGAGTCCTGCAGCCCCTCCCTCCCTTTTCCCCAGTGCTGGCAGCCATGCCACGCCGTCCTTCCCTGTGCTTGGCAGCTGGGAGGAGAGTGCAGGGTGTGCGAGGCCTCACGGGGCTCACGAGGCCTCGGAATGCCCCCCGCCCTCCAGCAGCCATGAGAGCGTGGGGTGCACAAGGCCTTGGAGCAGCTCCCCCTTAGTGGCTAGGCGGAGAGCACAGGGCATGCAAAGCCTTGCAGACCCCCCCCCCCCACCCCACCGGGCAGCTGGAAGGAGAGTGTGGGGTGTGAGAGGCCTCAGAGCAGTTACCCCCCCTCCCCCGGCAGCCAGGGGCAGGGTGGGGCTGCTTGATGTGGTCTCGGTTAGGAGAAGTTCAGGTTAGGTCGTGGTGGAGTGTGGTGTGTGGGGGGGGGGGGGGGGTGGAGAGAAAGGGCCTGAGCTGACACAGCTGTGGGAGGGAGAAAGGTCCTGGGTTGGCACAGCAGGAGGAGGGGGAGAAGGGGCCCTTCCTGGGGAGCGGCCCCTTTTCTGTCCCCCCCCCCCCCCGGCCAGCGGGAGAAAGTCCGGGTGGCGTGGCCACAGCAGCCGGTGGGCGGGGGGGAGAAGCCGGGGTCGGCTGAGGGCAGTGGGGGAGAGAAGCAGGGGCTGGCGTGCCTGCCAGTCCTCCCCGGTGGACTGGGGGAGGGGGGAGAGCTGGGCCTGCCTACCCCCTCAGACAGGGGAGCGGAGGTTGGCGAGCGTAGCAAGCAGGGCGTACCACCCCCTAGTATAAGTTTAACAGCAGTGGTCCAAATGCAAATCCCAGCAGCACAACGCTCATTGCTACTCTCCCCCACCCCCTTCTAAGGGGAGTACCTGGCAATGTTTTCATGATGATTTAACCATCCTTCAATTTCTTGACTGCCCAGTCTTTTGTTATTCTTAATCCCCCTGCCTCCCCCTCTGTTTATAACAAACTCCCTGCTCCAAAGGCAAAGCTTGGAGCAGCTTAAACTCTGTTGCAGTCAAGAACTGCCTCTGGGGCCGTGGCATGTACTTTAAGAAGATCTCAAGTATGAAATCCAGGCGTTCAAACTTTGTGTGTGTGTGTGTGGGGGGGGGCTATGGCCTCCTCTGGCCCTCCATAAATGGTGTCGTTGCCTCTCCTTCCTTAGGCACTTCGAGCACTGAAGTAGTGATACTGACATTTAAAGCATCATGAATAGTCTCAGAGTGCCTTTTGAAATAATGAGGGGAGTCACATCTCAGAGTACTTATTTCAGGCTCTCTGCAAACACCGGCATTTATTGCAGCATCTGTTACGCACAGGTCAGATTTCAGACATTTTCTTTGCAAGGAGAGCTGGTCACTTCCCTTTAATTTTAAACAAAAGCTGAGTCGCTGGAGACCGACTGACAGCTTGATCTTACTATATATTTTTAGAAATGTGTGTCTGTCTGTCTGCCTGTCAGTCTGTTTGCTCAAGAACTCCTCTGAAGAGCTAGGGCTGCCACATTTGGTATGGCGCTTCCTCTTATAACCTAAAGGATGGTCAGGGTTGGGTTGTGCAAAGATAATGGGATGTGCCTGGAATGTGATTGTTTCTCATAAAAAGGAAAGGGAAGGGTGTGGTAGGAGGGAGTTATATAGTAGTATGACCACAGGGGGGCAGCAAAGGGCCAGAGATAGGGACTGGGACATCTATACCCCCATTGGGCCAACTATGGGCAGGTGGAGAAGAGAACAGCTATCTACCATATATTTCAGAGATTATGTCTGTTTGTCTGTCCCCCAGCTGGGGGACATGTACCTCTCCCCCAACTGTGCCTGCTACAGCTGCAGTGGCCATGGACAGGCGTCTCTCACCTGTCCCCATGCTGCTGTGGTGAGAGAAGGCTGGGATTGTCCTCTCTCCATGGGGCACCCTGCCCACTGAACCCCACATCCCCAGTCCCACGCCACAGCAATGCTTTAAATGAAGAAAAAAAGGGTATTGAGCTAAGGACCTGAGCGACACCGGGTATATCTTCTAGTCTGCACATAAATGAGGGGATGTGCCTAACATTTTGCAAAATGCTGCTGGGAAAATGCCCTTCTGTTCAATGCTCTCTATGAGCCATTATGCTTCACAGAAGTTGTCCAGTGGCCTTTGCATCTGGCCTCAAATCCTCCATGAACTGTTCTTTAAAAGGGCGGGAATGAAGATTGGGTGTTTGCTCTTTATGCTTCCTTGCTGGCAAGAAGAGGATCTGGCAGGACTTTGATGTTGCCTTGATAAATATTAGGGCTCTGACCCCTTGATTTTGCTGTAGGTCTTCCTTGTCAACTTTCAACTAAAGGCTGTTTGTTTTGAATCCTTATTGAAATGCTCTTTTCTCCCAAACAAATGTAAGGTAATTGAATTAAATGGAGTGTTAAAAAGTCTGACTAACAGGCCTCCTGTCTCACTCTGCCCTAGAGGGCGGAGCTGGCCTCCCCACCTTGCTCAGGCCGTCAGCTCTCCTTTTGAATAAATAAACTTATAAGAATGGCTGTACTGGGTCAGACCAAAGGTCCATCTAGCCCAGTATCCTGTCTGCCGACAGTGGCCAGCACCAGGTGCCCCAGAGAGGGTAGACCGAAGACAATGATCAAGCGATTTGTCTCCTGCCATCCTTCTCCAGCCTCTGACAAACAAAGGCCAGGGGCACCAATTCTATCCCCTGGCTAATAGCCTTTTATGGACCTAACCTCCATGAAATTATCTAGCTTCTCTTTAAACTCTGTTAGGGTACGTCTAAACTACATGCCTCTGTCGTCAAAGGCATGTAGATTTGTTGTTTTGGCAAAGGCAAATGAAGCCGCGATTTAAATGATCACGGCTTCATTTACATTTACATGGCTGCCGCGCTGAGCTGACAAACAGCTGATCAGCTGTTTGTCCGCTCAGCACGCTAGTCTGGACGCTCCCCTGCCGACATCAAAGCCCTTTGTCGGCAGCCCTGGTAAACCTCATCCCACGAGGAATAACGGGGCTGCCGACAAAGGGCTTTGATGTCGGCAGGGGAGCGTCCAGACTTGCGCGCTGAGCGAACAAACAGCTGATCAGCTGTTTGTCGGCTCAGCGCGGCAGCCATGTAAATTTAAATGAAGCCGCGATCATTTAAATCGCGGCTTCATTTGCCTTTGCCTATGTGTCTAATCTACATGCCTCTGACGACAGAGGCATGTAGTCTAGACACAGCCTTATAGTCCTAGCCTTCACAGCCTCCTCTGGCAAGGAGTTCCACAGGTTGACTACAAGCTGTGTGAAGAACTTTCTTTTATTAGTTTTAAACCTGCTACCCATTAATTTCATTTGGTGTCCTCTAGTTCTTCTGTTATGGGAACTAATAAATAACTTTTCTTTATCCGCCCTCTCCACACCACTCATGATTTTATAGACCTCTATCCTATCCCCCCTCTGTCTCCTCTTTTCTAAACTGAAAAGTCCCAGTCGCTTTAATCTCTCCTCATATGGGACCCGTTCCAAACCCCTAATCATTTTAGTTGCACTTTTCTGAACCCTTTCCAAGGCCAAAATGAACTTACTTTCATAATTATTCTGGTGTTGCCTCCTTTGTGCCTGTGGATGTCTAACCACCCTGCTCCGCAGTGATCCAAGGGAGACCTGATGTGAATTTCTATTGCAGAAGCCTATAGCAATGACGGAGAATGTCAGGCCTTTCCCATCAGAAACAAGCTAGAATAGGGCAAAAACCCCATGAAGAGTTTTCTCTGCAGGTCACTTGTACACGCTGGAAGGAGCCAGCCACTGCCTGTCATGGCAGCTTGTTTGCTAAGAGGTGCTTATCCTGTAATACATGTTTTGCTGTGGCATCTAGCGACCAGGCGCTATAGTGCTGGGCACAGCTTTTATAGAGATTCTGTGCATCTGAGCAAGATCTAACTCTGGAGGAAACTGTTCATAACAAGAACAGGTTCTCCTGTGGGTGCTGCATCCTTCTGACATGCTGTGCAAGGCTTGTATTGGACTGAACTCGAAGGCTCTTGTGTGTTCTATTGACTTGTACACGCTAAGTAGGATCAACACATGGAGGGGAAACAGTCTAGCAAAATCCAGACACTGATCCAAAGCATGTTAGCACGGAGTACGGGAGCAATTCCCCAGCATGATGCTGTCACTGTCGATCTTCCAGGGTTCGAATTAGCAAACATGCTAAACCTGCTTCCATGGGGAGTCAGAAAAGTCAAAGGGAGAGTGTTCTCCTTTCGAGTTCCTGCAGCATGGACAGGAGCCAAAAGCTGAATTAATGTACTTCAACTTCAGCTATGTAATTAATGTAGCTGAAGTTGTAGATCTTAATTCAACCTTATCCCGTAGTGTAGACATACCCTTAGTGTCCTTGTGCCTCAGTTCCCCACCTGTACAACCCTTCCTCTCCTCTTACGCTTTGTCTTGTCAGTTGAGGCTCCAAGGGCTGCCAGACAGGCCCCCTCCTGTATGACTCGTAGTATCTAATAGGATGTGGTCCGAATCTCAGGTTGGCCTCTGGCGGCTTGTGCTTTTGCTGACAGCCCTGTTGTGTGTTAATTCAAGTGGCTGTTCCCTACATGTCCTCTGCTGTGCCGACAGGCTCTAAGATCCTTTGCTTCCTGACCCAACCTGTTGCGCAGTGTTGTTAAAACAGCTGCCCTGTTCCGCTCCAGAGGTGGCTTCATTTCAGAGGTGGGTGCCGTGGTTTCCCCTATATAGTTGTGTGATCTCTAGCAGAGCAGCCCAATACACCAAGTCAGCTGCTATTTATAGCTCACTGAGGCTGACCTGCAGAGGAGAGAGGGCCAGCTCGGGGGTCTCGCAGGCAGCTGTGCAGCCATGCAAACTCAAATGTTGCAGAATCCTTCATCCCACTGCGGAATGCTAGCAGGGCTCTGGTTTCAATGTAGCCCCTTGCAGGAGGTCTCTATGTTCTTCCAAACCTTGCCCAAGAACTGGGAGTTCTCAGGCAGGGATTAGTTATGGAAACAAGGAGATGCTAGTAAATAGTATCCCCCACTCAATAAGAGACAGAGGAGAGGGACGCTGGGTTCTAATCCCAGCTCTGGCACTGAAACCTCTGCATCCCTTTTCCCCGGTCACTTTTCTTCTCTCCGCCTGTTTCTCTTCTCACTGGTCATCTGACCTGTTTCGGCAATGAGCTCTTCGGGTCGGACTGTCTTTCCCTGTGTCTGTACAGTGCCCCGCACCGCAGGGCCATATCACTGCTGCGAACTTTGCTACCATAATACGAATCAAGTGAGGTTCATGCCATCCTGGGAACAGTGGGGAGGGGAAGGAAGGCCACTAAAGGAGGTAAGAAATGGAGATAGAGTAGAGGCAGGAAAAGAAAGAGGGCAGGTAAAAGTCCAGAGTAGATGCATGGAAGAAAGAGAAGGCTTGGAGCAGAAGAGTTTGCAGCAGGGACAGGGTGCTCTTGGGGGCAGGGACTCTCTCTTACCCTGGATCTGGTCAGCTCTTGGCACAATGGGGCCCTCCCTGAACTCAGCCGGGTCAGGGACCACCTCTGGCTGGGTGCGTGGCCAGGCCGCAGGGTCCTGATCCCTCCCTTCCCCTTGCCCTAAAACTGAGCTGGAAGCATCGTGCGCCCGCTTGATCGCAGGCTGTGCAGCTCGGGGGCCGGCTGGGCCGATTCCAAGTGGTGCTGCGACAGGGGCGCAGAAGAGAGGAAGAGGCGGGTCAGGCCACCCCCGCTCCCTCGCCTGCAGCAGCCCCCGGTCTCCGCAGGTGTCCGAGAGGCCCCACGCCGCCCGCCCCGCCCGCAGCCTACCTAGCGGGCTCAGCCCCGACGGGCGCCCGGCCTGCAGCCGTGTCTCCGCTCGCCGCGCTCTGGGCTGGGCAAGCGGCCCAGGGCCGCCAGGGGGCGGGGAGGGGAAGCCGGCGCCGAGCCAGATGTGGGAAAGGGGACGGGGGGCGCTGCTGCTGCGCCTCCCCCCGCCCCGCCCGCCCGCCCGGACCCTCCCCCTCCCGCTCCCCCGGTGCGGTGCCTCTGCCCGCCGGGCGCAGGGAGGGAAGGCGCGGGGCAGGGCTGGCTCCGGCGCGGGCTCGCACACGCCCGCCGCGGGGAGCGGGGCGCGGCGCCCGGGAGCCCCCAGCCGGGGCCGCGGGGCGGCCGGAGGAGGGGCCGGGCCGGCATGCGGTAGCCCCGGGGCGGGCGGCAGGAAGGCGGCAGGAAGGGGGCTCCGCGCGGGAGGCGCCGCCTGTCATGTTGGCCGGGCTGCTGCTGCGGGCTGCCTGGGTGTCCCTGCTGCTGCTGCCGCCGCCGGGCAGCGCCTACCCCGGCAGGAAGAAGCCGCCCAGCTTCGCGGCGGACAGGTACCGGCCCCGGCTGCACGGCGCGGGGAGGGGCGGCAGGGCGAGCGCGGAGCGTGGAGCGTGGGGGGGATCCGTCCGTCTGTCCGTCCGTTCTGCCTCTGGCCGTCTGTCCCGCACGCCGCGCTGCCCCCTCCCCTCCCAGCGCCTCGCGTCCGGCTGCCCTCGGGGCTGTGAGCGGCGCCTGGCGCTGGGAGTGTCCCGCTGCCCCCGGGGTGCCGCTCGGGGCCCGCCCTCCCTGCTTGTGGGCTCTGCCTCCCCCCGCTGTCTGGGGGCGCCTCCAGTCCTGGATGGGGGGGGGGTAGCGCTCTGCCCTTCCGCGGGAGTCTCTCCACGTGGGAGCGCCGTGCCCCCCCCCCCCAGTGTCTGTCTGTCTTTCCCGGGGAGAGCTCTGCCCGCCCAGCTCGCACCCAGACCTTCCCTTCCACCTGGCTGCCTCAGGCCGGCCTGGGCTCTGGGGCCAATGTTGGATGGGGGGGGGGGGAGGATTGCCTAGGCTGCCCTCCCTTCTGCCCCTCTGCAGTTCTTGCTGGAGCAAGGGGGGGGGGGTGGACCCTCTTCCCCAACCCCCAGCTCACACTCTTGGGGTCCTAGAGGCAGCTCAGGCGGGGCCACAGCCTCATGAAAACAAGGATCCCAGGGAGGGGAGCAGAGAAAGCCAAGGGGCCTCAGCACCCATGTCCTGCTGCCCCCTGGGGCCTTGGGTCCCTGCCCAGAGGAGCCATTCATTCACGCATCCGTGGCAGGAGAAGGGGTGGGAACAGCTGGTCCCTACATCCCCCTGAACCTTCTGTGGGCTTACTCTCCCTATGAAGCCCTGTCCCAGAGAATCTCCTGTTTCTCCTTCCCAGGCGCCGGGTGGGGCCCCATGTTTGCCTCTCGGGCTTTGGGAGCGGATGCTGCCCTGGGTGGATGCCGTCCCCAGCCAGTGGGCAGTGCACCCTGCGTGAGTATCCTGCATCCTCCATGACCCACCACCATCACCGAGTGTCTGCCGCACAGACAGCATCTCCCCATCAGCCTCAGGGGCCTGGGACTCTGCCTCTCCATGGCACAGTCACCACCCTGCTCCCAGGCCTCCCATGGGCAAAATGCCCATTATGGCTCCTGCCCCTCCTCCCATATCTGCAAGGGGCTCTTACTCACCCCCTTCCTTCAAAGATCCATTCCTCCCCAATCACTTCCTTCATGTGCCTCCCAGCAGCCAACGCTGTCCCATGGGATTGACGGCCTGCCTATTCTGCTTGGGGGCTGGGGGGCTCTTTCCAGACAGTGCCTGCTCTTCCCATTGGTCCCCACTAGGCTGGGTGCATTAGAGCTGCCCCTTGTGGAAATGTCGTCCTGTGTCCTGATGGGCCTCTCTCCCGGCCCCTCTCCTGCAGCACTCTGCTCCTTCGGCTGTGGCAGCGGCTGGTGCATCGCCCCCAACGTCTGCTCCTGCCGGGATGGAGAGCAGGGCATCACCTGCCCAGGTACCTGGACCCCCGTGCTGCACACTTCTGGCCCTTTCTCCGCAGCAGGGGAGGGCGCTCATGGGAGAAGGGTGCTCTCTCGGGCTGAGGCTGGGAGGCCATCTTTGCAGAGGGATGTTGCCCAGTTGGGTGGTCACGGGGGGCCTGGGTGAGGAGCTGTAGCCCAGGTGGCACAGGCCAGCTTGGCCCAAGGGCACAGAGGCAAGGGGAGCTGCCCTGCTGCCGGGTTGGGCTGCCCACCCTGCTGCAGCCTAGCATCCCTAGGAATCAGATCCCAGAACTGCCCATCTCCAGTTGGATCCCCACGTCTGGAGAGGGCCTGAATCCACTGGGAATAGCGGGGACGAGGGGTTCAGAGCAGTGCTGAGGCTGCGGGCAGCTGTGTGGATGTTGGTGGGTTCCTGAGCCAGTGTTCTTAGTACGTAACACAGGCCACGGGCTCCACATCCTGAGCCGCTCGCAGCCCCTGCCTCACTGAGCCAGAATCCCAGGCCAGGACTGGGAGGTGCCACCATGCAGTCTGCGTATGGAGAGCCAGAGGGGACCAGCAGCCTCCACTTTCTTTTCCACCAGCGCATCTTCTCCGTTGGTAGGGGGGTGGCAGGGGAGCCCCTGTGCCCCATGACCCTCGTGCTCTCCCACCGGGGCCTGACTTGCCCCTCAGCCTGCTGCCGTGTGTGTTTCAGATCCGCTGGGTGCCTGCGGGGAGTACGGCTGTGACCTCGCCTGCAACCATGGTGGCTGCCGGGAGGTGGCCCGTGTCTGCCCACTGGGTTTCTCCATGGTGGAGACGACCAATGGTGTGCGCTGTACAGGTGAGAGCTCGCCTGCCGTTGGGTGGACCCCTGATCAGAGCCTGGACCCGTGGGCCTGGTTCACTGAAGCAGCAGAGCTACGAAGGGCAGTGAGTGGTGGGGCTGAGTGCTGGCCGGGTACGGGCAGCGATGCAGCCACTGATGAGCAGCTGGGGTGGCAGGGGGTGACCAAGCCACAGGAAGAGGCGGCTGAGCCTGTTTTAGTCTTGGCTAGCGGAGCTGGGTATTTTCACTGTGGCTTGTCCCGCTGGTCACAGGTTCAATCCCCACCAATGACCCAGCCAGCGTTGTTGTGAGCTTCCCCCACCCCTGGCTAATCCCCCAGGGGACAGGCTGGATCAGCAGCATCACTTTCTTCTTACAGCTGATCAGTGGGCGAGGTTGCCCACGTTCCTTCAGCCATACACAGGGTTGGCTGGGTGTTCGGGGGGGGGGGGGGTCTGCTCCTCCCTGGATACTACAGCCAGGGGGGGCCCTTTCTCTCCTAGACATTGACGAGTGCCTGAGTGCCTCCTGCGAGGGGTTGTGTGTCAACACGGAGGGCGGCTTCGTGTGTGAGTGCGGCCCGGGCTTGCGGCTCGCTGCCGACCGTCACAGCTGCCAGGGTGAGTCTCTGGGCCTCAGGCCACAGAACGAGGGGCGAGGTGGGGGGGGGGAGGGGGGGCTGGGCCAAATGTCTGGGACCAGTGCGTGTGGGGAGGGTGGTGCGAGCTCTGAGGGGGGTTGTGGCTGCCTCATCCTTTCCTTTTCCAGATACGGACGAGTGTCTAGCCACCCCGTGCCAGCACCGGTGCAAGAACAGCGTCGGCAGCTACCGCTGCTTCTGTCGCCCCGGTTACCACCTGCACAGCAACCAGCACTCCTGCCTGGGTGAGCCCAACCCTCCTAAGAGGCCTCTTCCCACCCAGCCCCATCTGAGACCTCCCTGCATCCAGTGAGGCTTTAGTTCCAGAGTGCTGACTAGTCAGCAGGACACCCCCAACTCCGGGGGAGGGCTGTGTGTTGGTATCCCCACGCTGCCACCAACAGAGACACTGAGGGGTGAAGGGGCTTCTCCAGGGCCATGCCAAGGGACTGGGGGGAAGGGGGGGGCTCAGTGGCCAGATGTCAGGCCCTCAGTACATGGCAACCACTAGATAGCAGCCAGTGGAGCGGGGCAGATGTTCAGCTCATCCCACGAGGTGGGAGCGTGGGGGGAGGGAGCAGGGGAAATGGCCCCTTAGGCTGAGATTGTTGAGGCTTCTCCCTGAGGCAGAAAGGGGGACCTTGGCCGTTGAGGTCTCTTCAGTGGACAAAACAGTTCCCCACCACATGCTGCCCCCTGTGTCACTGCAGCCACTGGAGCATGGTCCTGCCCATCTCCCCCTGCTGTGAAGGAGGAGGAGAGGGGGCGGGAGGAAAGAGGAGGCTGTGGGGGTCACCAGTGATTGCCAATCTGTGTCCTGGCAGTAGCTAGCAACTCCACTTCCAACCCAGGCCCCCAGAGCTGACAGTTTGAATCTCTTCGTGCTGCCTTTTCAGAGCTGGGGGGAGCTCGGAATCGGATCAGAAACAGCCTTGCCTTTCCCTGAGGCCTGGCATGAGGTGCCCGCCGGCTGCCAGCCCCTGGGGTTATGCCAGGGCGGAAGCCTGTCTCCTGACAAACCTGAGATGTCAGCATGTGGGGCTGGGGTGCCCAATCTGGAGACCCTGGAGAGTGGGCAGGCAGGCAGGGCTGGTGATGAACGCCCCAGCCCGGCCAGCTCTCCCAGTTCCAGCCTTCGTGGCTCCTGCCCAGACCCCAGTGAGCTCCCGGGTCCCCTGCCCGCCCTCCCGGCTGGCCCTGCTGCTAGGTGCTGACCCCTGGCTCTGCCACCCTAGATGTGAACGAGTGCCGCCGGGCCAGCGAGAGGCGCCCCTGCCAGCATGCCTGTCACAACACACTGGGCAGCTTCCTGTGCAGCTGCCACCCCGGCTACCGGCTCAGCGGGGACAGGGTGTCCTGCGAAGGTAAGGGTGGGCCCCGCTCTCCCGCCTCCCCAGGCCGCAGGCCTGCCCCTGCTGCCCGCAGTGGGGAGAGCATGAGGGGGGTGGGGCTGGCTCCTGCCCTGTCCTGTGGGGAAGGGCCGCTTCTGTGGTCAGTCAGAGCGGAGTGGGTGTGGGGGCGGGCCCCAAATCCAGCTGTGGTCCCTGCTTGTGATGTTGGGGAGGTTCTCTGGGGCAAGGGCTGGGTATCTGGGTTCTGTGCCCTGCAGGGCCTGGTCCCATACTCTGGCCATGTCCCGTATCAGTCCCTGCTCGGCTGCCCTGGCTCTCCTCCAACGGCTCTGTCTGTCTGTGTTTCCTTCCAGGCTTCCCGAGAACCATCCCAGCCCCATCTCCCATCCTGCAGTCCTTGCAGCACCCCCCGACTGTGCTGCTGCTCCCTCCTGACTCTGGGGGGGCCCCTCCTTTCCGAGCCCCTGTCTCAGCCCCGAGCCCCCAACTCCCTTCCTTGCCGACCTCCCCCCCTCCCTCATTCCCCTTGTTCCCGGCCGCCATCCCTGGCCCGTTCTCTCCGCTGCCACCGTCACTGCTTCAAGAGAAGGCCCCTTTGCCCTCGCCTCCACCCCCTGCCTTACAGCTGCCCTCCCTCACCACCCCGCCTCCCCCCTGCTGGCACCAGGGGGCGCTGCGGGAGCACAGCAGCCGTTGGCTGGAGCCTGGGTGTCTGCGCTGTTCTTGCGAGGTATGTGCCCTCCGGCTGGGTCCCCGGCTCCCCCCCGCCGTGCTCTGGCCAGCCCCCTGCTAACCAGCTTGTCCTGTGGCAGGGGGGCCGAGTGGTGTGCGAGGCGGAGACCTGCAGGGTGGCCTGTTCCCACCCGCTGCCCCTGAAGGACGGGGGGTGCTGCCCCAGCTGCTCAGGTGAGACCCACCCCCCGTATCTCACTGGATCAGGCCCATGGGATCACTGGGGCCTGGAGGGTTCAGTCCCTGCTGGTTCCTGCCCCCCGTGGGGGTTCTTTTCCTGCCTGGGTGGTGCCCAGCGGGTGAGCTGCATGGCTGCTCCTTGGGGATGGGTGTGGATGCCCTTGGCCCCTGAGGCATGGTGGGACGGTCATGACGTCTCCTCTGGGGCTCACCGTGGAGTAGCCTGACGCTGCCCTTGCTTTGCCGTGTCCCGCAGGCTGTTGGCACGAGGGGGTCGCCCGGGCGGAGGGGGACGTGTTCTCTGTGGCCGACGGGAATTGCACAGTCTGCATGTGCCTGGTGAGCCTTGCGCCGAGTGGGGGGCTGGGCGCTCTGGGGAATGGTGTGAGACTGGGCTGGAGGGATTCCCCAGGGGGCTCGCCTAAACTCCCGTGACATCAGCACGCCGGGTGGCAGGGGCCCAGTGAGGTCATCGGTCAGGTGACTGATTGGAGGCGGTGGCCATGGTGACGTGGCCCTCAGCAGGGGATTCAGAGACAGGAACATGGCCCCTCAGTGGGTCGGGGGCAATGAGGTGATGCCCCTTGGCAGGGGAATCAGCCACGGCAACGTGGCCCCCTGTGGGGCGGGTTGGACGTGGGTTTGAATGAGCACCGAGAGGAGGGGAGAGCTGCCCAGTGCCATGTGTGGCCCAGGGCCCTGGTCTGTCCCTGGCATTCCCTTGGGTTTCTCTCTTCCAGGCTGGCAACATCTCCTGCATCTCCCCTGAGTGCCCTCCGGGCCTCTGCCTCAGCCCTGCCCAGGCCGACTGCTGCTCCTGCCAGCCAGGTGGGTCCCTCAGCAGCTGCATTACCCCCTCACCCCTCAACTCCCCAGTTCTGGAGGCTCCATGGAGCTCTCCGGGCCAAAGAGGACCCCCCTCTGCTGTGCCAATGGGCCCTCCGTTTAGATCAGGGAGGAGGGAGATTTGGGTGGGTGGAGCCCAGCGACTGCCTCGCTGATGGGGTAGCAATAGCTACACAGAGTGTGTGGCCAGTGCTGGGCTGTATGGCCTAGTGGCCAGAGCATGGGATGACAAGTCCGGATTCCTGTATTTTCTGCCCAGCTGGAGAAAGGTAAGCAAGTTGCTGAAGTTCATCGTGCCTCAGTTTCCCTCCCTAGAAGTGAGGAGTGCAAGCCCTGGAAGGGCATGGGCTGGGGGTTGGTGTGAGGCACTTGGGGACCTGCACCCAGGGGGACACGTGTTATTCTGGGCCTGTTTGAAAAGCCAGGGTCCCACTGTGTGATGGTTCTGGCTGGCCGTGTTTCCTGCCACGTTGCTACCAACCACCCCTTTCCTCCCCCTCTTGCAGCAACGTGCGATTTCCACGGGCGCACGTATGTGCACGGAGCCGAGTTCAGCTTGGACGGTGACAACTGTACCACCTGCGTCTGCAGGGTAGGCCTCAGTCCCCACCTTGCCCGGCTCTCCAGCGCAACACAATGGGGGGAGACGGGCCTTGCCTCTAGGGTTCAGTGCCTGCTCACAGGTCGCAGTGGGATGGGCCAAGCCGCACCAGAACTGGGTGCCAGGGAAAGGCACGGCCTGTGGAGGTGCACCGGGCGCAGTGTCACTAGGTTGGGGGAGCACAGAGCAGGCCAGGAGCGTGGGGGGCTGGCAAGAGGAGAGCTCCACGGAGCCGTGGGGGGATGTGGAAAGGGAGAGGGGGCTCAGTCCAGGCTGGAGTCCTCTGTGGGGCAGGGAGGATGAGGAGGGGGAGGAAGGAGACATGAGACGCTGCCCTGCCCCCGTCGTCTGCTGGCTCATGTGTGATGTGTGTCTTCCCCAGGGTGGTGAGGTGGAGTGCTCCTTTGTTCCCTGCCCCGAGCTGGCCTGTCCCCGCCAGGACTGGCTGCTGGCCCCGGGCCACTGCTGCTTCTCCTGCCGGGAGCCTGCACCAGTGTCAGGTGAGAGGCCACACATAGGAGTTGGGGGGGGGTCTGCACGTAGATGTGTGAGGGGCAGGGGTAGGGCTTGGTTTGTGTTGTCATGGGCAGGGGGGTGGGCAAGGCGTGTGTGTGATGCGGGGGGCGTGTGCATCACAAGCAGGGAGGTGTGTGTGTAACAGGGAGCGAGGTGTGTTTGTGTTATGGGCAGGGGCTGGGCACAGCGTCTGTGTGGGAGGGGTGGGCAGGTGTCGGGCTCTGTGTGTGAGTGTCACAGGCAGGGGGTGTGTCTCCCACCCACAGTGCCTTCTGATCACCCTAAGCCCCCCCGACCCCACCCCTCAGGCTGTGCCTGCTGGGCCCCCTGTCCCTCCACTCCCGCCGGCCCCAGTCCAGCACTGAAGCTCTCTCTCCCTGGCCAGGGTGCTTCGTGGACGACAATGGGGTAGAGTTTCCAATCGGACAGATCTGGTCTCCGGGTGATCCCTGTGAGTTTTGCATCTGCCAGGTGACTGAGAACCTGCTCTACTTCACTCTCCTTACCCGTCCCTGCAGCAGGCAGCCCGCCTCCTCTGGCCCCCTCCCTGTGCTACCCAGCGTTGGTGGCCTGCCCTGGCTGGGGCCGGGGGCCGGGGGCCGGAGGCAGAGCACTGTGGTCCCTGGTCAGTGCGTGGTTGGACAGCCCCACTGCTGGGCTGATGTTGAACACTCCACTTTGGGTTCCAGGACCTCACAGCTGTCCGCTGGCGTCGGCCTTGGAGGCCTGCTCATTTAGTGCTGTCCTGCAGCACCCTGTCGGGGGCCCGTGACAGCGCCCAGCATCGATGGGCCAGGGCGGGCGGTGCGGGGCAGAGGGCCGGGGGGTCGGCTGTGCGTGCCGTGGGTTCCTGTCAAGTGCCTCTCTCTTGCAGGCAAACGGCTCGGTGAGCTGCAAAAGGACGGACTGCTTGGAGACGTGTCCTCACCCCATTCAGATCCCTGGCCAGTGCTGCCCAGACTGCTCAGCAGGTACCCAGGCCTGGGCTCCCCTCCCAGGGGTCTACCATCTGTGGGGAGGAGCATAACCCCCGAGAGCCCCTTGCTTCTGGCAATGAGGAGCCACCCTCGCTGAAAACCCAGGGACAGGGCATCTCCCTGTTCCACCAAACAGCAGGCCCGCGGTGCCTCTGCTCAGACAGACGTCAGCCAGGCCACTGAGCGTTCATGGGGACATGGAGACCCATCCTCCTCCCAAAGGCTAAGCAGCCCTCAGATGGAAACAGCTTTAAGTCACCACCAGTGTGTGGCGCTAGCTTTGCCCTGGCGACCCAGCTGTGACTGGCTCTCCCTCCATCCCTTGAGCTACCCTGGCAGCTCTGGATATGTCCCAGACAGACAAGCTCCACCCCTGGTCTCTGCACTCTGCCAGGTGTGCTGTGGCCTCATGGGAGGCGGCTGGCTTTCTGGCGGGAGGTGACACGACTCTGTCTTTCCTTCTCTCTCTTTCCTCAAGGCTGCACCTACATGGGAAGGATCTTCTACAACAACGAAACGTTCCCCTCTGCCCTAGACCCCTGCCTCAGCTGTATCTGCCTGGTGAGAGCACCACCTTCCCTCCAAGCTTGTCTGCCAGAAAGGCCTCTCAGGTCCTAAGCTAAGGGGCTTTGTCTAACCTGGGGCTGCACCTTCAGGGCTAGGTCCCGGGCTGCTACAGATGTGTATAACATGCAGATAGTGGAGGCAGGCACCATGGCTCCCCTGGACCAGGGAAGAGGAGTCTGTGGGGTGAGGCTGTGAGTGCAAGGTGCCATGGGGAGCGGGAAGGGTTTCACAGGGTTGTCATTTGGAAGAAAATGAGGTGAAGACAGGTTTAACCATCCTACCACTGCTGCTGCTGTCCATGGAGAGTCCTGTTGCTCATCCTCCCTGGATGGCTCAGGGTGGAGAGTGGGTGGCTGACTAGATGGCTACGTCTACACTGGCCCCAAATTCCGGAAAAGGGATGCATAGCAGGTAAGTCAGAATAGGGAAATCCGTGGGGGATTTAAATATCCCCCGCGGATTTAAATAAACATGTCCGCCGCTTTTTTTCCGGCTTGGGGAAAAGCCGGAAAAAAGCGTCTAGACTGGCGCGATCCTCCGGAATAAAGCCCTTTTCCGGAGGATCTCTTATTCCTACTTTCAGGTAGGAATAAGAGATCCTCCGGAAAAGGGCTTTATTCCGGAGGATCGCGCCAGTCTAGACGCTTTTTTCCGGCTTTTCCCCAAGCCGGAAAAAAAGCGGCGGACATGTTTATTTAAATCCGCGGGGGATATTTAAATCCCCCACGGATTTCCCTATTCTGACTTACCTGCTTTGCATCCCTTTTCCGGAATTTGGGGCCAGTGTAGACGTAGCCGATGTGAAAACAGGGAAGTTTTTTTTTCTTCTAAATTTTTTGCAGAAAATTTCAGTTTTTCAGTGGGAGTTTGAAAACAGAAATGTTTCGATGAAAAATAAAGCTGCCGAATGTCATGGGAGTTGTAGTTCAGTTGCCTTGTACTCCCGGGCTGCATCTAGACTGGCATGATTTTGCGGAAATACTTTTAACAGAAAAGTTTTTCTGTTAAAAGTATTTCCGCAAAAGTGTATCTAGATTGGCACGGATGCTTTTGCGCAAAAAGTGCTTTTGAGCAAAATCATCCGTGGCCAGTCTAGACGCGATTTTGTACAAGGAAGCCCCGATCGCCATTTTAGCCATTGGGGCTTTTTTGCGCAAAACAGTTCTTCCCTGTCTACACTGACCTTCTTGCGCAAGTAGTCTTGTGCAAGAGGGCTTTTTCCCGAGTGGGAGCGTGAAAGTATTTGCTCAAGAAGCACTGATTTTGTACATTACAAAGTCAGTGCTCTTGTGCAAATTCAAGCGGCCAGTGTAGACAGCTGGCAAGTTTTTTGCCAGTCTAGATGCACCCCCAGTGCCTTCTATGGGCTGGGTTCCGTGGTTGGACTACATCTCCCAAGATGCAACATGGTCTTTCTTGACTTTGGAGGCAGTTGCATCCTGGGGGATGTAGTCTAAGGGAGTCCAGCCCATAGAGAAGAATGGGAACATGAGGCAGTTGATCTAAAGCTTTTATGGGCCAATGCAGGAATATTTTCTAATCAAAATATTTTGACTTTGGGTTGTTCTCTCTTGCTTTTTTTTTTTTTTTCTTTTAATGAAAAATGGACATTTTATACTTTTTGCAAAAAGTTTTGTTTTGTTGAAAACTCAATTTCCTGTGGAAAAGCTGGTTCAGAGGAGAATTTCCCACCAGCCGTAGGCATAACTCACTGGCTGTGTCTACACTGGTATGAATTTCCGGAACTGCTTAAAACGGAATACTATTCCGTTTTCAGTTTTTCCGGAAAAGGAGCGTCTACATTGGCAGGCTGCTTTTCCGGAAAAGCCCTTTTTCCGGAAAAGCGTCTGTGGCCAATGTAGACACGCTTTTCCGGAAAAGACTACTGGGCTGTCTACACTGGCTTTTTTCCGGAACAGTGTTCCGGAATAAGGACTTATGCTCGAGCGGGAGCAGAATAGTTTTTCTGGAATAGCAGCTGATTTTGTACAGTAGAGCATCGTTGCTTTTCCAGAAATTCAAGGGCCAGTGTAGACAGCTCGCAGCTTATTCCAGAAAAGCGGCTGATTTTCCGGAATAAGTGGCCCAGTGTAGACACAGCCCATGTGTTTCCTGCCAGTCGTGGTCTCCCAGTCACCTGCCTGCCTTGTGCTGTGGCTAATGCAGACTCCTAGTGTTGCTGTTCTGTGTCCTACAGCTGGGCTCTGTGGCTTGCTCCCCTGTGGACTGCATCGTCTTCTGTGTGTACCCCTTTCATCCGGAGGGAGAATGCTGCCCTGTCTGTTATGGTAAGTGCTGCAGCCTTGGGGAGGTTTGGAGTTCTTTCCTGGCTGCTTCCAGACCACCATGGGCTTTGACCCCTTCCGATCTCACCATCTGGGGAAGAGGGTCTGGTCTGCTCAGTCCTGTTGGAGTCTGGCAAGTGTCCAGCCTATGGGGAGGCTCCACTGAGCCCAGGAAACCAACTAATTACTTGAGACAAATAAAACAGGGATGGGTGGGATGGTTAAAAGGGTCCCACCAAGGGATCCGGAAGGGGACAGTGGGCAGAACGCCCTGGACAGCACCCTCTGCGCCTCAAAAGCATAGAGAAAGAAACACCAGCTGCATCCTCCCCTAGCAGGTGACTGCACATCAGTGTTGGGTGAAGTGATTCTGCCTTTGTTGTTTGGGTTACAGCAGTGCCTGGAGACCCAGGCTGGGATCAGAGCCCTACTGTGCTACGTCCACACAGC
Source organism: Pelodiscus sinensis (assembly GCF_049634645.1). Classification (NCBI taxonomy): domain Eukaryota; kingdom Metazoa; phylum Chordata; order Testudines; family Trionychidae; genus Pelodiscus; species Pelodiscus sinensis. The sequence continues at coordinate 125,426,611 of NC_134714.1, read as the reverse complement.
AGCCTCTTCAGGGCAGGGACTGTCCCTACGTAGGCAAGGCAAATAAAGGGCAGGAGTGGGGAAGTGACTTGCCCAATGTTACTCAGTAGAGGCAAGACTAGAACCCAGGCCTGCTGGTGCCCAGACCTGTGCTCTGTCAACCAGACCGCCCCCCTTTGGTACTGTATAGCCTGGCTCTAATCATTACTGTCAGGCAGCGTTTCTCAAACTGGGGTCCGCAAGGGAACTCCAGAGGGTTTACAGGCCCCCTTGATCAGCTTCTTCCCCTTTGTCCCAGGGCCTCCTAGGGCCTGTGCCCAGGTCTTAAGGCAGGCTCCATACCTGCCCTGCTTGTGTGTGGTGCCCAGAAGTGGCCACCAAGTCCTGGCACCCTATAGTGCCGGCTCCGCAGTTCCCATTGGCCAGGAAACGCGACCACTGGGACGGTGGCGGGGGGTGCCTGCAGACATGAGGGTAGTGCATGGAGCCTTCCTGCCTGCCCCTACGGGCTGCAGAGACCTGGCAGCCACTTCAGGGAGCTGTGTTAATTGCTGCTGGGCCCCATATCTCAACCCCTGGCCCCAGCCCTGGAGTCCCTTTCCACACCCAAACTCCCTCCCAGAGTCGGCACCCTTCCTCCCTGCAGCCCGCTCCTGTGTCCCAGCTCAGCCCACTCCTGCACCCTAAACCCTTATCCCTGGCCCCAACCCAGAGCCCTCACCTCCAGCCAGAGCCCTCTGCTCCTGCACCCCAGCCCTCTGCCTCAGAGCAGAGCCCCCTTCCCACACCACAAACCCTCATTCTTGGCCTCAGCCAGAATCCACAACCCCTCCCCAGCCTTGTGAAATCAAGTGAGCAATGGAGGGAGGAGGGATGGAGCGAGCAGGGGTGGTCGTGGAGGCCGGTTTGGATAATGCGTGGGGAAGGGGTGGGATCTCGGTGAAGGCGCAGGGCGGGGTGGAGGGTCCCTGAAAAAATGAAAATCAAACCGAGGTCCTCGGGTTGCTCAGCTTTGAGAGCCGCTGCTGTCACGTTACGGCTCGGCTCTCATCTGGGCCGGGTGTCTCTTCCCTGCAGATTGCAACTACGAAGGCAGGAAGGTGGTGAACGGACAGACGTTCGTGCCGGAGGGTGAGCCCTGCATTCGCTGCACCTGCCAGGTGAGCCGTGCCCCTCGGAGGGGAGGGAGCTGACAGGCATTGCTCTGCAGGGCCTGGGGGAAGGATGGGCATGGGCGTCGCTCAGCATCAGCTACGCTGGGATGCCTCACGTGCCTCTCCAGGGGCTGGTGTGATCTGGGCTGAGGGGATGCTGGGAGCTGCCTGCTGGGAGGCTGGTGTGATATGGGCCAAGGGATAAGGGGTTTGGGATGGATCGGGGGCTCCCCTCTGGCTCCTTTAGCCCAGCAAGCCTGGGCACGACTGAAGGAACAACCCAGCGGGTTGCTGGGTGTGTGGCAGAGCTGCCCAGCTCCCTGCAGTCCCCACAGGTGAAGTTTGTCCTGGCCTGATGGAGAGGCGGGCCGTGCGGATGTCTGCAGGCAGCCGTGTCTCACTCCTTCCTTTCCCCCCTCTCTCAGCTGGGGGAGGTGAGCTGTGAGAAGAGGCCTTGCACCCGTTCCTGCACAGAGCCTTCAGCGCCGCCCGCCGCCTGCTGCCCTGCCTGCCAAGGTAATAGCCCTGCCCGCCTGGCCTCTGCGCCCTTATGCCCCTGGGGTGGGCACGGCCCAGCCTACACAAGGAGGTTTGCCCTTGTGGCAGTGTCACTGTCCTGGCTGAGGGCAGGAGCAGAAACCTGAGGCAGGGCTGGCCCATGACATTTTGGCACCTGAGGTGGGGAGCTCCAATGATGCCCCCATGCCCCCTCGCTTGGGCCAAAACTTTGAAATGTCCCAATTCTCTGGGTCCTAGCAGCGTCCTCTCCCTCACAGTCTGGCACCGGAGGCGGCCGCCTCAGTTCGCCTCATGGCAAGGCCAGCCCTGACCTGAGGTTCTGTGGCCTGAGCTATGGAGCAGGCCCCTTTGGGTAGCAGTGGCAAGAGCTGACTCAGAAGCCCCTGTGTGAGGCAAGGCCACTAGAGGGCCATGGAGAGTGTGGCTGATTCCTGGGTCTTTTTAGTGCCCACATAAGGGCCCTGGGGTGCGAGGTCTCCTCAGTCATCGCTGGGCCTCCAGGTGAGGCTGTAACTGGGTGTTCCTGTCTGGGGTGGGAGAGCCCCCCAGAATAAGGCAGCCCTGTAGGCCCAGCCCCCCTGCCCAAGGGGGTTGTGTGAGGAAGCGCAGTGCTAGGCTTTATGCCAGGGTTCCTGGGCTCCCCAATTTCAGGGCCTTGCCCTACAGAGCTCTGCCCCATGCCCCTGGATGGGTGAACCACAGTCCTGGGGGAGGCACTAATGACAGCCCTGTCTCCATTAATCACAGACACCCCAGTCCTTCTGGAGAGCAGCCCGGTCCCTGTCCAGGTGGACGACGCGGAGCCTGGGAAATCCCTACCCCGCAATCCCAGAGAGAACTCCATGTCCTTGCCCAGGGCCAGCGACTGCCACCTCTGCCCCAGCCCCCCTGGTCCTGCCTCTCCCAGCCCAGAGCGCCGGCTCCTCGCAGGAAGGAACGTGATCCCCCAGGACGCTGGGCCCGTGAACACACCTGGGCCCCTTCCCTCCAGGCCTGGCTCCTTTGGATCTAGTACGGCTCCCCCGGGGCCTTCCCTGCCCCCTACCGTTCTGATGGAAACCTCTGGACCCACAACAGCACCTCCAAGCCCTGATCAGCCCCCTTCGTCTGCCTCCGCAGGGCCTAGCACTGCCCCCCTGGCCCTGACGCACAGCCCCAGCGTGGTCCCGGCTCCTCAGAAGCATTCCACGCTCCCCTCCAAGGGAGCGGAGCCATCCCCGCAAGGGGAGAGCACGCCCAGCCGGCCAGCTCCGTAGTGCCCCTCACCAAGGGGACGGGGTGCGCTCCCTCTGTTGCAGCCGTGTGAGGAGGAGGAAGCTGGCAGCAGCACCGAGTTTAATGCAATGGGGTGTGGGCGGGAGGGAACAATTGCTTGTTCTGAGCAATGTGCATGGGAAGGACGGCTGCCTCTTCCCCGGCCTGTGCCCCACCCGCTCCCTCCCTGGATCCTGCCGGATAGAAGGTGCCTCAAAGGGCCACACCAGCTACACAGCCCGCTGGTGGGGAGGAGGTGGCATGGCCCCGCTTTGGCTGCCTGAGCAATACCAGCTGATGAGGGGAGCCATGATGCCGCTCGGGGAAGACGGGCGGCTCAGCTGAGATACATGCGGTTTTCCGGGTACGTGTGAGCGGCCTGCCTCCCTGCAGCAAATGTAGAAGGACATGGAAGGACCCAGCTCCCCGTGTTGGATGGGACATGCTCACCTGGTCCCAAGGGGTGATCCCTGGGCAGTGCTCCTGCGATAGATGAATCTCCCTACCTTCTGGGTGGTCCCTGCCTCAGCCAGGTCCAGGGCCCCTGGCTGTGGATCCCCAGATCTCCTGTCACTTCTTATAGACTCTTGTTGAAACCTTAGGACTGAGGTTTCAAAACTTCCAAAGGAATTTGAACACCCAGTCCACACCTGGGGATCCAGTGCCCCTGGCCCGCTTTGCAAGTCCTACCCTAGATTCCTTGGGACTGCTGGGGAGCCTCATGGCCTACCCTGCTGGACGGGGCTGGGTAGATTTCCCAAGCAGGTATCTGATCTCCCATCAGGACCAGCCTTGCCCGGTCGCTGCCGAAGAGTAGTAAAGATTTCCCTACTCACCCACACGGTCCCTGCTGCCACCTACAGCTGCCTGGGCAAACTGGATGGGCCCTGCAGCCCTCAGGCTGATCCCTCAATGGTGGAGTTGAGGGATCTCAACAGGAGGTGGCAGGTTCTTCCTCCGTGTCTCCTCAGCCAGCCCTGCATGTGGCTCCGCGTGCAGCAGCCCATCTCTGCCGCAGGAGGGGCCGCAGGTGTCTGATGTGAAGCGGACACGAAGCAGGGAGCCTATGGCTGTCCTTTCCTGCTCCCCTCAAGCAACTTCACTCAGCTCCTGGCGAGGAGCGGGGAGAGGATGGATCCCTGTGGGAGCCCGTAGCTGGGAGCAGGTGTCCTTGGTACAGCTTGGGAGGAACAATCTCCGGGCCTTTCCCCTGTGCAGAGGGAGCTCACAGTCTCTGCTCATTGCTCTGCGATGGGTGAAGGATTCCCAGTTCAAGCCAGTGACTAAAGTCCTTTCACTGAGTTAGTCATGCCAGCTGCTGCCACTGGGTGCCGACACAGGCTGAAGGATTTCCTTGGGGACTCCCCTGGGAGGGACTCAAACCCACCCATGGCCTCCTGGCTTCCTGCAGCCGCTGCCTGTGTGCTGAATGGGACAGATAAGTCCCCTCTTGCATCCAGGTCTGTGGCCACCCCCTCAGGCACCTGCATCTTCCCTCTGCCTGCCCAATTGCAGGGTGTGGGCTCACATGTCTGCACCTTGGGCCCACAGGCAAGACAATCTGCTGAATACAGAGACCTGAACCCTCACTTCTCTTGCAGCACCTCGATCGCCCCTGCTGGGCCACACCAGCAGCCTTGTTCCAACCCCAGCAGCACCCCCGGTTGCAGGATGGGTAATTTATTATTTATTTGCATTGTGGTGGCATTCAGGAGCCCTACCCAGTCATGGACCAAGCCCCTTGGAGGCAGAAGCTGCACTAATTCAGAATGGAGGGTCAGGCCCTGTGAGTGGACTTAAGATCAGAGTCTAGTGGAGATAGTGCTGTGATTAGCAGTGGGGGCCACACTAAGGTCAGGGTTCGCTAAGATTGTAGTTGAGCTTGGAGCTAGAACAGGGGTTGGCAATAAGTTTTCATGGGGGGCACCCCAAGATTTTGGTAAGTGGTCAAGGGCCATGCTTTTCTATGGAGGGGCTATGGGGTCTGGGATGGAGGTTGGGTGCAGAAGGGAGCTCGGGGTAAGGGACTGGGGTGCAGGAGAGGGTCTGAGGGAGTTTGGGTGAAGGAGAGCTGTGACCTGAGGTGGGGGATTAGGGTGCAGGAGAGAATTCTGGCCTCAGGGAGGGGTGTAGCAGGGGAGGCAGGGCCTGGGAGGGAGTTGTGATTTGGGGTGGGGAGGTGCAGGGGGTTAGTGTGGGGCAGGGAGTTGGGGAGCAGGAGGAGCTGGGATGCCAGAGTCAGGCTCTGACTGGGAGATAGTTACAGGTGGGTCTCAGCCAGCAGCCAAGCGGGACCCTCAGGCAGGCTCCCTGCCTGCAACCGCTCCAGGCTGATCCACATGCCCCCTAAGCTCCCCAATGCAAGGCCTGAATGCAAAGGTCGTGAAGGTTTATTTCTACTCCATGGTAGTGAAAAATGCCCACTATTTCGAACATTCGTTTTGATTAAAAAATAAGACCCTTGGTAAGCAAAACTGGGCACGTTTTCACTTTTCTTAAAGCAAAAATGATACATTTTGGAAATAAAAACCATGTAAGATCAGAATTGTAGTGTTTCTTTCAGACAGAAATCAACTTTTGATGAGAAAGGGGGATGTTTTAGGATGTGAGTATCCCTTTTGTGAAAATGGCCAGGCCTGGAACATCCCCCCCCCCGATATTTGTGTGTCTGATACATGGTGTTTTTACACAATGCGCTAGGAGCCTGTGAAACTCATTGGCATAAGAAAACTTTGAATCTATAAGAATGGCCATACTAAATCAGACCAAAAGTCCATCTAGTCCTGTATCCTGTCTTCTGACAGTGGCCAATGCCAGATGCCCCAGAGGGAGTGAACAGAAACAGGTAATCCAGTGATCCCTCTCCTGTCATCTATTTCCAGCCTCTGACTAAGAGACGGTGGAGACACCATCCCTATCTATTTTGGCTAATAAGTATTGATGGTTCTAACCTCTGTGAATTTATCTCAGTCTTTCTTGTACCCTGTTGAAGTCCTGGTCTTCACAGCCTCCTCTGGCAAGGAGTTCCACAGGTTGACTGTGTGCTGTGGGAAGAAAAACTTCCTTTTGTTTTAAACCTGCTACCTACTGATTTCATCTGGTGACCCTTAGTTCTTATGTTACTAGCCAATTAGCCCCTCAAGATAGGATTTTCAGGTCTCTCCTCCACGTCAGTCTTTTCTCCTGAGCCTCCAGTCTCTCGCTCCGTTTCTCTCTCTCAGCTCTCCTCTGCCTTCTGCCTCTCTCTCTCTCTCTCTCTCTTTCTCTTCTCCCCCTCCTGCCTCTCTCTCTCTCTCTCTCTCCGCTCTCCTCTGTCTCTGTTGGGGATGAACGCTTGCCCAGGCCCCACCCCCTGGGCGTGTATGTCACCACCCTACCCCCCTTCGCTTCCCATCATGGTGCTCGGCTGACTTCTGTGCCACTCAGCCAGGCCGCTGTGGGGGAACAAGTGGTGCAAGCAGCCATTTGGGCCCCACAC